>NC_139739.1:5000-605000 GCF_964211835.1 Anser anser | reverse complement strand
ACCAGTTCCTCTTTTCAGTTTAACACTATAATGCTCATGCTAGCTTTACTACAAATACGCAAACCACACTGGAAAGCTCGGACAGCCTCCATTTTGAAGAGGCTGATGCAGGGGATTTTAGCTCTCACATAATAAAAGACCTTTCTTGCAAACCATATCCCATCACGAGCTATGGTGCTGCAGTATTGCGTTCTGCTAGCTTAGTCCTGCCTTCCCCAGAGCAGACAAATCACAGCTGACATGTAACAGCAAGTGAAAGCTGAGCTGTGACAGCCAAACTTTCACCTGTGGCCTAAACTAATCCAACCATACAGCTTCTGAACAACTGGTTGATCTCCCCCAGTGCTACCACTGATCCACGCTCTCCTCAGCTCTGCGTGGTATGAGAAGCTACGTCCCTGCCTAAGTGAGGAAAGCTAGATAAAAAAAGCAAATCAAACCAACTGCCATCAACAGTCAAATTGGTTTTGGGCAGCTCCTAGAGTAAACAAGTGGAAGCCTAGAAATTACAACGTCCCATCACAGTTCATTGAACTCTCCTGACATGTACGTGCTACCATTTAGAGGCCAGTGAATCCATCAGGAGCTCTGAATTATTTTCTTGAGCCTCAACTGATAACAAAACAGAAAGCCACCCTGTCCTTCCCCCATTCACAATGCCTGTAGACACTTTCTTCATGACTCATTTTGAGGAGTTACGCATAAAATACTTGGCAAATACTGCATTTGTAAGAAAGGAGATTCTCTTCTCTAAACCCATAAAATACTTGCCAGTCAAGAAAGACTGCCATTCAAAAGACAGACATTTATGAGCCCTAAAGCTAACCTGGGTGAATACTTCACAGGTACCAGAGCACTCTCAACCACTTTGGGCAAGCTATCTTTCACATAAAGTTTGATCTTCCCTATTGCCCAGTGACTCTGAGGGACACGGCTCCACACCTGGTGCAAGGACTGGACAGGTTCAGCTAAGAAACAGAAATATGTACACGCTGCTCAGTGGCAGGTGTCAGAAAAGGCCATCAAACCACTTTTGTTCATCTCAGAAAGTTTTTAATGGCTTAAATCCCCCCTCTGATCCCCATCCATTAAATTTACATTTGAACCTAGTTTTAGGACAACAGGTTACAAACAACTCCGATCTTCACTCCAAAGGACGGCAGCTTTTTCAGCCATGCCTCTACCTCTGTATTCAGTATGCACCTGGAAAGGGGAACTCCACAGTAGGAGTGAATATTGGCTGACTGATTCCATGTTTTCTCTACTGTTGGCGTACGTCACTCACTTGCACTAACTAAATGCTTTGAGCCTATTTTCACCAACAGTAACAACCCACACACCCATGACGAGTAAGGAAATGCTGGTTTTTGCATCCAGTATTTTCAAATTTATTTCACATGCACGCAAATTATCACATGGCAGCTTTATGCACAACTCCAGACCATGTGAAATCCATCTCTTGACAGCCAAAATGCATGAGCAAATAAAAGGTTTTGCATAAAACCTTGAGTGAGAAATTTCTGTCTGCACAAAAGTCAACCGGAATTGTTAAATACACACTCAATTAACTAAACCCAGTTCCTGGACATTGTTTAGTATCATTTCAGGACAGACCAAAATTGAAATAAACTCTACTTACACATTCTGCATTAAATTGCCACCTTGACATTTAACAAGGAACTAAGCCGATTAATGGTGACTAATGCCTGCAGTTTCCATGCACTGGATTACCTCCCAGACCTGCCCTCTCCAGGAGGCACAGCTCAACTGTCCACCACCAGTCAAAGCACCTGGGAGCTCACTGTCGGTCACAGAAAAGCTCTGAACTGTCATCAGGTGGTGACCCAACCTGTGGCCTGTAACCAGGTTGTACAGACCTGTGAGTTGTTTTCCCCCCATTATGACAGAACTTATTAATGCATGTTAAATAACAGAAAATGTCTCTGAGTTTGGTCTGAGCTTCACTCCGCTGGCTGCACCATCTAACTTGAACCTTAGCCAGGGGATGGTAACTGAAAGAACAATATTTACTTTAACAGTCAACTCATTCAATAATCAGTGGTATCGTTTTCGTAAGTTTTGCTGAAGCTCATTTCTTCTTGAGGACATACAGGTCAAAAGTACTAATATTACCTTCAGCCCAATATGAGTTTCAACAGACAGAACAGGCTTCCAAAAATAGCATTAAAATGCCCACACACAGAGGCAAGGAAAGTGGGTGTATTAATGGAGTTTGTAAAGGCAATGAATAGATGGTGATTATGCACGGAGTGAAACAGAGGAAGAAACATGTAAATTCCAGCTTTCTCTCATCAGATTTGTGCAAGAGCTTCTACATAATTGCTGGGAGAAAGAAATAGAAATGACAACACTAAGTAGGATATTTAAGCCCTGCAAATTATACATGGAAATCTCTATTTTCCTTAAATGAAGTGAAAACAAAATGAAAGAGGAAGATTCCCTTCAAAGAACTTTGTTTGTGGTCGCTTAGTCTCAGGATGCAAATTAAATGAGTACTTGTTAGCCTAGTGAGGGGAAAAAAAAAAAGGAATTTGTCTCTGAAATATTATCAATCTCTTGTGAGGAGAAGGCTTAGATACAGTTGGATGAAGCCTTTTACGTATGTAGTCATTTTGTTCCCAAAGAAATCAACAGAAGTAATATTCTCATATCCCAAAGTCAGATCTGCATCCAGCTTGGCTGCCAGGGCAGGGGTATCTAGAGTCCTCCAGCTGCTACAAGAGGTTCATCCTTCAGTTCCTTCCACCTTCTCCCCAGTTTTGCCTGCAGCTCCTGGAACTGCCTCTGCCATATCTATAATTCACAATTACGAGAGACCATAATACAAAACTGCCACAGGCAAAGTCAATCGCTCCCAGGGGCCTCACACATCTGAGGCTCTTGCACACGAAGAAATGGTGATAATGTACATTAACGCTCTGGGTTAAACCACACGAGCTCAAGGATATTTGTGAAAATACAACTGTAGTTTACCAAAGGCTTACAGTAAGCAAGAAGAAACAGCATCCAGGATCTTTATCTATTTCATCCCGTTTATTTATAGCGTCACCTTGAAATACATCTCATTCCTCTTTAGGACACCTCCAGCTGCAGCTTGTTGGTTTTGGAAGTAGTGGCTTATAAGAGAAGGCCTTGGGAAACAGCTTCCCTAAAATCAAAAGGAGTTCAAGCACTTTCACCGCTGAGTAAGAATAAAACAGGACCAGAGACCAAAGAACAAAGCCTAAGTCTCACCCTAAGAATCTGCAGAGACACACATCAGAGATGGAAGCCACCCAGCCCACCCTGTGCCAATGAACACAGAAGGCACAGATGTACCACTCCAAAAACAATCGTTTTCAAATTGTGATTTGCAAATTCCTAGTAATTTGTGGACATTTTCTAAATAGTCTAAGAAAAGTAACTCAAAAAAAAAAAAAAAAAGAAGACGTCAGAAAGCCTGAGTTTGTTCAACAAGATTCAAAAGTTTTCTACAACAGAAAAATCTCAAATTCTGGTATATCCAACGTTTGATTTTGGCTGCAAAAAGAGATGTAAATGTTGTTGCCAAATAATGGATTTAGTGTATTCAGAAATATTCCATAAAGCAGCAGAAAGATATGTTGATTCAGCTGGAGGTCATAAACCTGATGGAGGACGAAGGTTTGTTTGAACAGCATTTTTTTTTAAAGTAAATCTATCTGGAGAAAAAATAAAACAAAAAATCATCAGATAAAAGAAATACACGGCCATGTGAAAGAGAAATGGCAGTGAGGGAAATTCACCTTAAAAAACACAACACAAAGAAACCTGGCTTTCTTAGGGAAGCCTATAAGTGTCACTATTAGGATAAGAAAAACATGAGCTCATCTTTTTCTTCCAATTGTCCCTCACTGTGGAGAGTCTTCATGACATTCTCAGAATAGAAACAAATCAGGAGCAAACAGCTGTTCAAGGAACAAAGTCATGGATAGACAGACTTTCACTGCTTCAACTAAAAGTTAACTTTAAAGTTTCAAAAGCCAGTAAATCAACAAAATGGGCCAGTACAACACAATATGGACAGTCTCATCTTCAAACCTAAAGCCACAAGTATGGGCCCACGTTTACTTTCTAGCCATATACTCATGTGATCTATGACCCCCAACAATTTCAATGTCACTGGAAAATGAAACAATAACACACAATTAGCTTTCCACTTTATGCTAGCAGTTGTGAAGCCTCTGCTTTATAGCAGTTAGGGACAAGAACCCCAGAAGTGCCAACCTCCATTTATAAATGTGCAGAAACTGCAGGGAAAGGGTGCAGGACTCAGTAGCACCAAACCACGGGAGTGGTGATACATCAAAGCATAAACGTGTTTCTGCATATCTTACTGTGAGGGGGAGTCTATATAGGAGTAGCAAATGGGAAACTGAAGTTCATTTGTGCCCCGTATGCAACTCCAGCTATTTGTTAAAACTGCTCATAATATGGATTTAGATTTGGATAAATCTTGGTCTTACCTTGGCCATGCCTACAAACATTCAGCACTAAGATGGAAACAAAAGCTGGTTTCTAGATGACACTTTTACAACAGCCTATCAAGCAGGGCAGTAAGATGTTGAATTGTTCAATTTAAGTGAAGATTTGTACACAGGATCCCTGAATTTTTTTAACACCTCTCACAGGGGCTAATCTAGAATCTAACATCACAGTGACAAACAGATATCCCGACATTTAGGAGTAATATATTAGCTGAACAGCGCTTTCTTTTACAACATTTATTACAGAAGCACAGACACTAGAAGGGAGGGTCCCAGCTTTTTCCTTGATCACCCAGCCTCCAGAAGAAAAATCTACAGACTCAGTAAAGCTCTTTCCTCAAGGCTCAGCCGAGCAGCACGACTTTACATTAACTAAGTTAGCAGAGAACCGGTGGAGGAAAGTAAGTTTAAAGCAAATACAGTATGCAAATAGCATGAAGTGACATGAACACAGAATGCTTCTGCACAAGTACACGTAGGGAAAGCAGCATCTATTTCACCCACTGCTGAGCTGTGGACTTGCAAAGGCACAGAACAAATGGTGAAAGAGAAAACAGAAACATCCCTGCAGCCCGATATGCTCTAGGCCTGGCAGGGAGCCATTCAGAGATGAATGCTAGCACAAATGGCTTCATTCTTCCAGACACAAATGATAACATTACTTAACTCACATAAGTTAAAACAAAGAAATTTGTGGTGGACTATTCATCACCCCTATAAAAAGTGGTTATGTAGCACAGAATAATCTCGTGGGTGCATGCTAATTAGACAACAGCAAGTAACTTGCCCATGCACAAGGTCTCCAAGAAGTTTAAAGCTTACAGACACCTTCATAAGATCAGAAACAAAGCAGCTAGACCAAGACCCCTGTGTGAAAAGACTTTGTTCACAAATGCAACTCCAGCACTCATCAGGGATGACTGTCCCTTCACGCCCTCCTGCACATCCTGCTCCCCGTATAAAGGTCCATTTGTTCAATATGTGCAAGTTCTAAAGGAACAACGTTGCTATGGAAATAAAGACAAATATGAAGAAGCTACTATCCAATGTGTAAGGGCTACCTCCAGTCTTTACCTGTAACTGTCTCAAACAGGGCACTGTTTGCACTTTGTTGCTGTCAAACCAGGCAAGACTTAGATTTTAAGAACCCCAGTTCACTACTGTAATACAAATGCCGGGAAGACAACAAACAAACAAAAATCTCCACCCTCAGCTGACTCACGTTTCATTTGCACAGGCAGGGTGAGATGCAGGTAGTGCCACGTGAGTCACCCAACCAAAACCCCCATCAAACTCCAGCTGTCACTTCTCCACCAGCCAGGGCTGTTGCACACTTAGCACGCTGCACAACATGTATCTTAAAGCATGTGGGATACTAGGTTAACTGGTCCAACGTCAGAACTGGTTATTCTGAAGACAAGAGCATTTAGAATCTTTTTTAGACACCTTCTGAGTGGCAACCTCCGAGTCATGCCTCTACTCAAAAAGGTATCTTCAAAAAGAAGTATCGCGCTCTTTGTGGATGAATGCTTTGTTTTCTGGAAAATACGCTGAGAAACAGGTATCCATAACAGCACTGCAATAAATTATTCTATCCTCCTTCCTTCTCAGGTTTGTATCCATGCAGCCTCATCTTCCAGATGCACAGCTGCCAAGACAGATGAAATTTTAGGCCTGCTCGTCTTAGATAAGAGGGTGAATGAAATGAAAGCAATAGCACCCACCACCAATTAAACTACAACGATATACGCATGACAGAGACTGAAACCAATTTCTTAACATACCCATCTTCACTCGTATTCTTCAGGCACAGCAAGGCAGCTGTGCTGCAAAGAGTTAATCTTGCCTGGAACATATCTCAGATTTCTCAGAAAGTCAAAGACTGCAGCTGAAGCTGGGCTGACTGCTCCCCTGCCTGCCTGCAGCCTGACCCCTGACATTTCCACTCTGCTTCTCACTGGCACAGAAAACTTAACCATACACAAACAAACAGGTTGGGAGGACAGATAAATGGAAGACGGGAGGAGGAGAAAGGAAAGATTTCTCAGATTTCTTTTAATAGCTGTGATTAAATAATAGCAGCCACCACCAGACATGGGTGATGGGCTGGTGTTTATCAGTAAAACCCTGAAGTCTACTGGCAAGACATCTCTGTTTAATTAATCCTGAAAGGGTCCCTTCCCCCTTCTTCTTCCTAGGGAGGTTTTGAGGATCCATACGTTTAAAGATACAGCGAGTTCTTTTTAGCTCTTTCCTTACAAAACACAAGGCAAGAGAGCTCCTGCTCAAAAAAACATCTAGGATTTACTAACACTACAGCAAGCAATTCTATCAAATGAAATCAAATAGGCAAACCTTAACAGAGGTTATCTTTTGATTTAGTTGTATTTAACACTTTGAAAAAATATACACATTAAGTAGTGCATTTGGACAATACCATACTGTAAGTGCACATGCACACAGCGATCAGATACCGGCCTCTAGGCACTGCCCGGGCTTTGGGTCTGCCGCCATTTCTGTAGAAGAACCACTTCCCAAGGGACGAAGCTGTTCGCGGCTTGATGCAGCTCTACCAATCCCATTTTCATCCAGTTTTCCCACTACCCTGTGCCATCAACATCACTCAGTGATGGAAGCACTCTTGCATACACACAGACCAAAATGATTTCACCCACGCAAGGCTGAAACGCGGAACCCGAACTATTGCCCGTGTGCTTTCACTTTGTTCTGGAAGGCTTGGGAAGTCCTTCCAGAGAGCCCTGCCTTTCAGAAGTCCCCTGCCCTCTGATTTTATCGTGAACGTCACACCCAGCAGGGCACCACAGCTTAAGGCGCCAGGCTGAACAAGCGGCGCGTCTCCGCACCAGCCCCTGCCCTGTGGATGGGAGCGCGGCTCCCAGTGCCCTGCCCTCCCGGAGACCTGCAACATGCCCAGTCACAGCCTAGAGGTAACCTCGTGTCCCCAGGGAAAGGGGCAGACCACCAGCACACCCCACGCAGAACAGAAAACAGCTTCTGGTGGCAGCAGCCTCAGCGAGTGCTTGCCCTGCTTCGAACAAGCCCTCCATGGAGAGCAGAGAAGGCAGGGTCTAGCGGCAGAGCACCGGGCCCCGAGGCCAGATAGACACCTTGAAAGCAAGCAAGCAAACAAGCCAACCGGCCTCAAAGTCACTGGAGCGGCATAGCTGGAGCCATGCCTCCACCACTCCCACACGGCAGACAGCGGAGAGCAGCGATGCTGAACAGCAGAGCTGCCGAGAGAATGGTGTTACCACACAGCACCAGCCCACTCCCCTTTCCAAACGTTTTTTAATTTTCACATGTATTTTTAAAAGTTGGCCACGATCATTCATCCTCTCCTCTTTCCCTTTTTCTCAGTAAGCACAAAAATGAGCATTAATGCCTTTTCAATCACTTATCTCCTCCCATTTTCTTTTCCAACATTAGTTTTCTAAGGCTTTTCCAGCTTCAGAGAATAGCAGTACACAAAATAGAAAAAAATCATTTCGCACATCCATTTAGTAACAGAATGAGCATTATGTGGTTTTCTAAACCCACTTTTTCATTCTCTTATTTTCCTAAACTTTTATAAATCTAAATAAACTGGTGGTAGAATTACTGAGAATTTTGTGTGGTGTAAATCATCAAAACAGCAAATGAAAATGAGGAAGAAAAATCTGAAATGATTTCTCATGCAAAGGAAAAAAGGAGAGTCGAAGAAAGGGCTATTTTGAAAGTGCACGTTCAAATTGTAAAAGGAAGCTATATATCACATAGGATTTTGATGAAAATCACAGGAAAATATAAAATCAAAACCCATTATTTTCTTGACTATCTACATTCTTAAATACCTTATATACATAGTCTCTTTAAAAAAAAAAAAAAGTAGCACTGGGATTGAGGATGAACTGTGATGAACTGAAAAATGTCTTTCTATCAAAAAAAATCATTATACAACGACGAGAGACAATCCAGTATATAATCAAAGACAGAATCCTGACATGTTCAAAGAGAAAATTATTTTAACAGCAGTGTCTTGGAAGATGAGAAGTGTTTTTGTTGTTGTTGTTTCTATTTAAAAAGCAAGCAAACAAACAATGGCCATTAAGATTTTTACTGTAACAACTAATGCTTAAATGTACAACTTATTATGCAGTGTGTGTGCCAGGTACAATTAGCACCAACAGAGGAAAAAAAAAAGTGATAAATAAGAAATTCATACCTAAAGTGGAATCAAGCAGAGTTCCTTCAACGGTTAACCGTTCACAGAAGGGTAGCAAACACTTCACTGGCAGGCACTTTTGTCCTACAGCACCAAAACTGGCCAACAGGAGTCTGGGGGCAGCCGGTAGTTTGGCTAGTTCTATTTCTTTTTCCTTCTAAGACTCCAACGTCCTAAAAATAAAATGGCTGCACAAGACCTAGACACTCAGGCTCAGTAGTAATTTTTTTTCACCTCAAGAGCAGGGGGAGTAGTGCGGCACAGTGATGTTTAGTGAATGGCAGATAATCAAGGCTCTGCATTTGCATGTGCTTTTGCCCCACAGCAAAACAAGGACTCGGAATTCATCAGGATTCCAGAGCTCCTCTGTATAATAATAAAAAATAGCGCTCGGTGTAACACTATACATTTTCAAGTACAACAAATGAGAAAGCAGAGTAACTATTCAGAAATATTTGTTGTCAAGAGTTATTTTGAGCAATCTTTTTTTGGGGGGGGGGGGGTTTACATTTAATTTTACACAAAAACTCAAGAACCAATCTTCTATTAATACAAAACTGGTGAGTTACAAATAACTACACTGAAATATTTAAATTTTCAACATTGCTTCCAGAGAATTGTGTATTTGGTTGTAAAAACCATGATTTAAAATCTTCACTGAACTACCATGATTCACAAAAAGTGAATTACAAAAGGGAAGTTTTATGACTGAATAAATAGCTATTATGTAACCCATATAATAAAAAGTATAGTATTTTTTTCATCTTTGACTGGAAGGCTATCGGAAAACTACTGTAAGTAGTCAAAGACTCACTGACTATAAACACTCCTTTTAAAAACAGAATTTGTATTAAGCGCAGTGTTCGGAGCAAGAGTCAGAAAGGGAACAAAACAATACGAGGTCACTTCAGTAACGTAGCAACACAAATTGAAAGTTGCAAATGCTTCCAATTTGGAGTGCACAAACTGATAAATACTTGTTAAGGAAGCTCGAGAATACATTTTGAACAACGTGCTCCAGAGTTTTGTGATCCATTTCCCAGCAATCCACAAGTCGGGAGGGGGAAGGAGGAACCTACTGAAGCAGGTTGTTTCCGTGCAAACTCTATGCACAAAACATAGGGCAATGTAACGATGTCACAACCTTCCTCAGGTGGCAAAGAGTAAGTCTGAATGAATACAAGACTGTTAGCAGACGGAGTGAGGAACTTCTTTGCCCCTGCAGCATGCGCAAATTTACTTCCCATCGACTTTAAAAAAGGCATATGGTTTTGAATAAAGCACTGCTGTCCACCCATAAATAAATACATAAATAAATAAACAAAAAAATAAACTCAAAGTTTGTCAAAGCACTAGCTGCCTCTGCATCAAAACCGCATCCTACCATTCTTTTGTCTGAAATGCAGTAGGTGGTGATGGGGCATATTTTGACCTCTTGGACACTAGACTGACTTACCCTGGTGACAAATGCTTCAGATCATTTTCAAGACTGTTTACTTTGCAGTTCCAGCCTGACTTTCAAAACAAACTAACAAATATGGACTCACACAAACACTGTTTTCTTCTTTGATTGTGTTTACTTAACATTTAAGTCAACACCAGTATTTTCACTGACTGCAGTTACACAGGAGCAGGCCCTATAAACACAAGCAGGGAAGAAAAATTGAGGAAAAAAAAAGCCATTAAAATCTCAATACAGGATGCCTGCAATAGTCCAGCTAGATTTTGGTTTCAACTAAGGTGTCCAAAATTACATTTTCAAGCAGTATTATGGACAAGTGCTCTACAGTGGCTTTACAAGATGTTTCCTTATGTTTTTCCCGTATTTCACATTTTGGAGGATATCCCAAGCAAAAAGTCCCTCCAAGAGCAGTTTGTCATAAGCAGTTTGTGTTGTTGTCAAAGTACATTTTTATTTTGAACATGGGGGTTTTCAGGTATATCAACTCTATCCATGTCTTCATCACTACAAGCATTGTTTATACCTAGGAACTACTTTACTAATACTATGAGAACACCAAACAGTTTATTTAATAAAAGCATTTTTCCCACTGCAACTCAGCAATGAAAAGCTGCTTGAAGCAGGCATCTTTCTGTCAGTCCTATTCCTACAATAAAGGTTGTTCCCGCCATTATATTAAAAACTCTTAAAAAGGAAACAGTTTAAAAGCATGAACATATGCTTTGGTTTTCTATCTCTTGAGACTGGCTGTTTATGACATTACTGCATACTGGCTGGGAAGTCTGCTATACCCCAAATGCACTTGCTTGTCTTACGAATACCTGCATCAATGGAAGAATCGCCGCTACTCACTCATATCAGAGAGCTGCTCCTTCTAATCCAAGGAAAAGCTGTCAGAAGGAAGAAAAAATACCTTGGCTTTCACATGTGCAAGCTAATGACCCATGACTGCATGAAGCCAGAGTCAGTGACAGCAATACATCGGGGCCTGTTCGTGATATAATTGCTCTAAAAAGAAAACAGCACGGAAATGCTAACACCGCAGATGGAAAGAAATTACTGTCACCTGAAATTAGCTACGTGCTTACACCTCCACGCTGTGTGAAATCTCCAGCCCCCGTGTCCCGCTGAGACCAGTTCCCACGACTGTCCCGCCACCATCGGGGCAGGCTGCACGCGGGACAGCCCCGCAAGCACCCGCCTAGTGCTGCCACTAGGCACCCCTCCCTCTCGTCTGCCGCGTTAGGCAGTTACCTGCTTTTTAGAGAGAACGCTTGTATTAAAATCATGGATGCAAAGAAAACACCGTGTTTTTGCAGAACATTAATTTGTGCTGTTAGGTAACAATGCACTCCAGCACACCGCCTCTGCTTTAGGGGTGCTGCAGTGATGGAGCATTTCCCAACAGAGACCACCAAGCAGAATCCAACCTTCGGTTTGGGTAGTCCTCTCTTTTGCAGTACTTCTTGCAAAAATGACTTGGAAGCAACACATTATTATCACCACTGCTTCACGGACGCAGGCCGAGTAACAGCCAGCAAAAGACAAGTGGCACACGCATCGCTCAATCAAAAGCACGAATCGAGATGCGGGTAAGGAATGCCCCGTAACTTGCACCCTGTGAAGGGAAGGGAGAGACAAATTGTGATACTGTCTGAAACACACCTGTGAACCTGCTGGGTATTTTCCAGAAAGTTCCAACAGAGTCTATAATAGTCTTTTCAGCGAGATTTAAGTGTGGGGGGGGGAAGGGGAGGAGAGAGAGAGAGAAGCACTGAGAATTAAAGACAGATCAATTTTGCTCTAAAATTTTAAATGAAACACTCCTGTTTCGGAAAGAATTTCATTAAGGTGAAAATATAATATAGAAGTACCCATTTAGAAAGAATGTGCTATTAATTCTTAGCAGTGTGTGTGAAAGGGAAAATTGCATTTTTATCTAAATGGTTTTTTTTGCTGCATAACCCATTTACAGTATTCTTTTACAGCTCAGTAATGGGAACTTTTCACTTTTCTATTTGGGCCAGACCACTGCGGAAAGCAGGAGTGGTCTTCAAAAACATTTAAAATACAACTCCCTAAAGCAGGTTCCAAGAGAAGCTCCACAAAAAGGAGGGAAAAGGCAAGTAAAATACACGTTAAAAGATGGTAGCAAAAGGAGAGCGAAAAAAAAACCTTAATGATGTAAGCCGTGTTTTAGACAGGGAGAGGAAAAAGGCTGTAGTTTAGGTATTTTTTTCTAAGGAACAAGAGAAGGCTTGGTCTTTCTCTTCTTCCATGCATGAATCACAAACAGCTCCTCTTCAATGTAGCAGAGTCCCAAACATACGCAAAGAGTAAAATGGTGCTGTGTGATCGCTTTGAAAAACTGCACAGGAATATTCTGAGTTATACTATTTACTAGTACATACAATGGAAAAAAAAAAAAAGGAAATGAAAATATTTTTATCATCATAAACAAATGCTCACTTCTCACTATAAATAGTTCCATACAATTTCAAATTGGGTATAATCTAAACACTAATTTCAAGCAATTGACACTAGGATCCAAATTTGCCTGACACATTGCCATCAGGCAAAAAGAATAAACCCAAGGAAAAGTGAAAGCAGACTCGAACTGACTGGACAATGTTTGACTAGGCTTGCCTCATCTGGTACAATTAAGGGTGAACATTAAATCTGAAATTTAAAAAACTTTTACCATCAAGTATCTCAAACTCAAGTCAGCACAAAACAAAATAGCATACTGGCCTTGTGTTTAATAAACAAACTGATTCTGCAAATAATGTATCAGATAATACAAATAATGTAACGAAGTTAAAGTTGTATATTTTCTAGTTGTTCTTCATTTGATATTCTTCACCTCATTTTTTCCCGTGTTGACTTTTTTAAGCTTATTTCTGAAAATTAGTATAACAAATAATTTTATCCTTCAAAACAGGTATATAAAAGTGAAACAGTTATGGAAATACAACTGGACAATGAATAGCTTTTATTCCCTTTACCTAGCCATACTTCTCACTGCAAAGCAGTAATTACAGGAATCTACTTCTGTTTTAAGCTTTACAGTAAGCAATTTCCAAATTTAAGGCCAACAACCAACCCTTCATTATGCTTAATAGGTAGACATAAAAATGTAATTATATCACAATCTCTCAATGTATGTTTTTCCAGCTCTTGAAGTTCATACTTGTCTGATTCAAGGAAGAGACTTTTTAATCTACTTTTGAATCACTCAGGAATACAGGAGAATTTGGATAATTACTTGGAATAAAACTTCATTGGTTTGTTTAAAAAACAAACAAACAAACAAACGACGTTTTAAAAGCAAAAGTCTGTCAGCCCATAAAAACAAGATTCACAGTACTATACCTGCAGCAAGAAATTCAGGCTGCACTTTGACGAGCCCTTATCAGAGAGTTTTGACCACAGACTACAACAAACCTTCCCTACAGTCCAGAAAAACGGTGTATCTAGAAGCAGCAAATTAATTTCTTCATTTTTCCTACGTACCTCTGTTAAAGTAAGAAAAATCAGGAATTCAGTATATTAACTTGCTTAATCTACAGAACGAATGACTTTATCATATAACATGTAGTACTATTTTGCATGCAGAGTTTAAAGGTTAACCAAATAACTGTGGTTACTGCCGAGTTCACCACAGATTTTCATGTGACAATAGCCACAGTCTCCTAGCGCTGTTTTTGAGCCATCTGAATTCACATCCATTTTGCAGACAGCTACAATGAATTAAAAAAGATGGTATAAAACATCCCATTGACTGAAAATGATAAAAAAGAACCAGAATGAAAAAGTCACTTGCTAGCCACCCTCTCTCTCTCTCTTTCTCTCTCTCTCTCCCTCCCTCCCCCTCTCCCTTCTTCCTAACTCAAAATTGCTAATATGAGATTTTAATTGTACTTGACAAAGTCCTACTTTTCCCTCTGCCTCTAAAACTTAAGCACTTGTATAGAGAGCAACCGGAGTTGGGATACTAGCTTTTTCTCCTAGCATAAAAAGAACAGCATGTATCTATATTTAGAAAAGGGAACTACAGTATCCAACATAAAAAATAAAAAATAATAATAAAAAAAAATGAAAATGTACTGATTTTATCTTCAAAAAAGCACTTGTACTTTTGGTTTGTTTAAATCAAGAATGTGCTGCAAGTGTTTGACCCTATATCCAGCAACCATAAAATCTGTTCAATCATAAAATACCAGCTGCTTTGCACTTTGAATGATAACACTATTTTTTGAAGTGTTGCAGAATTATTGTTTCATAGATTGTGGCAATTTTCATTATGATTACTGTGGAATTCCTTTGGGAGTGAGGTGGGGGTAGAATACAAACAATAGGCACATTTCTATTATTTCCCTGCTTTTAAAATACTATTTGGTCTGGAAATGGGCTATTCTTCAGATTGCGCAAAAAAAAAAAAAAAGATCAGTGCATCATTCTGGAACGAATAAAAATTAGTAAAACAAATGAGTCAGATCAAAAACACCTATAACATTAAATGTAAAAAGTCATCCAGCTGCCTTGCACATCTAAGAGATGTCCTTTTTTTAGCAGTATGACATCAGGACAACTACAGGTTTATACCACAAGAAACGAGGTGATGCCGTACTGCCATTATTTACAAGCTAGTGCAAGTCATCGAAGCACATGTGTTGGCAGGGGGGAAGATCTTCCTCTTCCCTCCTCCCAGAAGAGAGAGGAGAAAAGAAACACCCATGATTCTTCTATCCCTAGGTTTCTGGAGGAGGTGAAAACTCACATCATGTCAGTTTCTTTTTCCTGTTGCTCAGACCGAGAAATGTATTTAGGTTATTACATTCACACGCCGTGTCAGAAGATCCATAGTTGCCGCCTCCCTTTTTTCCAGGGGAGAAGAAATACCCCACCGAGGAGGGCAGCACCGCTGTGCCCTTCCCACCGCCGAACGCGACAGAGAAGGCAAGTGACCCAGCGCTCAGCCCACCAAGCGGGACAAGGTGCTCCCCGCTCCGCTTCCTGAGGCACGCTGCTTCTGCACACCCTGCGAGGGCAGCAGCGGCCCGCTGCGCGCCGCCCTGGCCCCGCGGCCCACCCAGCACCGCCACCTGCCCCACGGCGCCTCCCCCTCTGCGGCCGCGCAGGGGCACCGGGCGCTGGCCAGCACCCGCTGCGCAGCACCACATTTCATCTGGCTTGGGCTGCAAAGCTTGAGCCGGGGGAATGTCTCCTGGGCTTCTGAAGTACGGCATAAAGCTCCGTGTCAGTTTACGGCGCGATACATATGATCTTAAATAATAAAAATAATAATAGAGTGGGACCTCGATATATACTCCACTGTGATCTAAATCAAACAAATACCCAAGCATCCATAAGTGCAATGGTAATGACTTGACCAACTGTGCCATCTAGCCAAGAGACAGGAATACTCACACAGACTCTCTCCGCCTGCTTTAACCTCACAGACAATCGAGAGCGTCACCTCCAGCAGCGGCTGGGAGGGAACGCGGACGCAGGGTCCCTGGGGACGCAGCCCTTGCTGGCACGCATTTGCATTTCTGTTTTTTAGATATCATCCGCTGTCATCGCGTGCTTTTTATGAGTTCTCTTATTATCCAAGACCAAAAGGCTTTAAAATGCCATGATAGGGAAAGATTATATATATTCTAAAAAAAGGGGAGGGGGCAGATTTCTCTAGGAAGGAGATCCTAAAATTCGGACCGGATAATAATCTTAGTCCAGCCTCCATTTCCTATGCTAATAAATCAATTTATATCTTCATAGCAAAACGGCCTCAGGGTATTTACAAAATATAAATAAATTTTAAAAAAGTTGTGCCATTCTTTTTAACCTGCATTTTGGGAGGTTGAGGAGGAAGGAAGGATAGAACCATTTCCAGGTTTTTTTCCATGTACCTGCTTCACACTGCAAATTAAAATTTTCAATTTTAAATTAGGAGTATATTCTTAATTAGGGTATGAAGTGTTTTAAGATTTTCCTCACTTTACAAATGGCTGCTTTTTCAATTAACTATGCTTCCTCAGCCTCAGGATGATCTTTCTATTAGCAATACAAATGCTTTCTAGTATTTTGTGAATACTAATTCACAAAATTAATTAAATGCAGACTTAACTCTAAGAAATATATTTTACCACAAAAACAAACAAACAAAAAAAACCCACACACTTTCACAACTGCTGACTGATTAAAGGTTTTTCTGTGATCAAGAATGTCAAGTCCTAAAGGCCCAGCAGTCAGAATTCAAGCTAAGAGAGTTAAAAGAAAAAAAATAAAAAGGCAGCAACTCAGTTTCCTCATCTCATCTTTTAAAGGCTCCACACAGAAAAAGATATATCCAAAAGGTCAGGCAAACCAGCCACTAGAGAAAGGCTGTAGCACAGTCTCTAATACAACATTCTGCAGCGAGGAACTAGCAGAGCTCTTCAGAGCTCACACGTGTTGTTTCCGTGTTTACTCGCAAATAAATTGTATTTATTTTAATGTAAAAATCTATCAATGCAGCACTTAAACATAACCAGATTTCTGCTTATCAAAACAAAAAAAAGCTTCTTCAGACAAACCTCAAAAGCTAATAAAAAATTAGACAGCGCAATGTCATGCACTGCATTTTTATGCTAAAATACCAAACAGACACAAATAGACTGCTAAAATTTAAAACAAACACACATGACTTATGCAACTAAAGACACACAGGACAAGTTAAGCATGTAGACAAGAAATGGTTCATTTTCGGGAGCTACCAGATAGCAATGCATGCACATCAGGGAACGAAATCCTAAGATATAATGAACAGTTACTATATAATTGAGGCCAGACGAAACTTTGTAAACTCATATTTAAAAATGGCTGGCAGGGGTCAGAGCCAGCTGAAAGGGATACATTCTAGATTTGTCTTGAAACACACCAGCCCAAAACACAAGGCTGCTGAACACAAACACTTGTGCTGCTATAGAAAAATAAATAAGGGGGGAAAGCTACTAGACAAAAAGGTAACTACAATATTTTTTGCATCAGTATATAGACAGAAAGTACAACACTTTATAGAGAGTACATTTCTGGATCATCAAGTCATACAACTAATTACATCAACTAAGGAAAATGCATTCCCCACATACATATGCTTTTGTCATTTGCAAGGAGATGAGCTGTATATGACGGCTGAGAGGAAAGCGCTGGGGGAGAGGCCAGAAGAAGGGGCGTTGAGGAGGGGAGCTGCAAAGCGGTGTCACCTAGGATGTTCTCTTTGAAGTATTAAGAAAGTCAGCTTGTAAAAATTAATGGATTAGACATCCAGCTGTTCAATTCTCTGCTTTAAATTTAAAAAGTATTTGACTTGGAAACATTGGCACATAATCCATAAGATATATTTAAATTTGTAAAATAATAATAATAAATCTTTGCATTAAAAAAGGTCACTAATAATTAGTAATGTTTTAACTGCATCAACAAAAATGTGTTTTGCAAAGGAAAAGCAGCTAACTGCAAAGAATATTGGTATTTTTACATAAGCCAGTCACATTAACACCATGTGCAAATTGGGTCTATCTACGAAATAGAGAAAAATACAGTTTACATTTTAAAAGCTGAAAATTCTAACCAAGATGAAGAAAGACAGGGTGGACCTTGAATTCCTGGGAGATTACACAGCTTCACCTATTTAATTTCTAGAAGGTGCCCTGCTCTGTGTCCCTTGCCCAAAAACTTGATGATGAGGAAGTGGAGAAGAAAGCCATGTCCTAAATATACTCATAAACGGAAGCTCTCTCTTAAGAACAGCGCTCAAATAAATGAAACGAGTAATTCTATATACCTAAAAAAACCCACCTCCATCTTAAAAACATCCCACAAAATAAAAGCATACATTTACAGATGCAAATTTTGTTATTTTCAAGGGCTTCAGATTTTTCAATGGAGGAGAAAGAAAAAGGAATACTTTGACAGAAAGCTTGCTACTGGCTGGAGCAGAGGCCTGCTATAGATACGTATTTTGAGTCTGAAATTAATTATCTATGCCTTTTGCACATGAAGCACTCCAGCCTGAAACATGGTAAGAACGATATATTTTATCCTAATAACAAAAAAGGGAAGAATCCCACTAAACACAATTTAACTGGTCACTTTTGATATTCTATGTCTGTGCTAGCAATTACGTAATTAAACTGTTCCTGATATTTGGTAAATTTGGTATGAAAAAAAAAAACACATATATTGGGCCACCTGAAGATTCATTTTAGAGCTGGATTCACTCTTTCTGTGGATACTCTACTCACATTTAAAAGAAATACACAAGAAACCTGAGACTAAAAATGTACAGTAATTTGTCTAGTACTAAAATTTTATATGGCCACATAAAGACATAATGCCATACCAAAACCTCATACTGAACGTTGCAGAAGAAGGGAGTCAACTGTTACAAATAAAGGCAGTCTATATAATTTTAGGTTAGACTGTTTAATGTCTTATCATTTGCTCTATATAAGTAACAACAAACTGTATTTGCAGGTATTGACTATTAATAAATTTTATGCATTTATGTAAAATTATTTATGGTTTTATAGCACAGCGTTGCACTAGATCATTGTTAAAAAAGCAGCTATCTCATGTTAAAAATGAAGAGCAGACACTAAGCAATACATCATAGATCAGAATAAATCTATGCTCTGACCTATGCTCACAGATACATATGAAGTCTAATCCATCTCTTTTTTCATCATAGGTAAAGAACTAAAACATACACACACACTAATTTCAAGAAATATATCCCCCAAATGTCATGCACACTCTCACACTTAGCATGTACAAAATATCCCCGTTAAAACTAATTTCACAACAAAACATACCATCATAAAATAGCAGACTTGGTTAAAGGAAAGTATCACGGTGCAAACCAAATTTGTGATGTGCATTAATTCAAATACAGCTAGACAATCCAGAGACGGATAGACGGATGTAAAGGCAAATAGAGTGGCTACGGTATTAACTGAAATCACAATAAATTCACACACCTTCTGCCTTAAATATTTTAATGCATTATAGCAGCAATAGCAAGTAATACTGAAAACTCTACCCTTGCCTTCTCTAATATTTGCCAGAAAAGTCTACAAGTACAGTGCTGCAAAATATTTATTAAAAAAATGTTTCTAAACAGGACCATTTTCTTGTAAGAAAATATTAAAAATTATAGTTTGTCAAAGTAGACATTAGAGTACTACTGTCACCCAAATGAAACCAGATCAATCAGAGGCAACCTTTCATTTTTTTTAATAGATCAGAAGAGTTTAAAAGAACATATTAAACCCAAACCTAATGCACAATGAAATCTTTTCTACAATATGCAATGGGAGTATTTTTTCCTCATAAGTTTGCCTGCTAATCCAGATCATTTATTAAAGATGTGTATTTCATATCTGTGGAATATATCGCATAACTTCTTGGCAAAGGTAATAGCATTTTTTTCACTAACAGTTAAAATTCCTGGTGTACGTTTAAACAGCTCTTTAAAGCAAACAAAGCATCATCAGGAATCACAGATTCATCGCTGCAACGTGCACTGAGCTTAGTCAATGAACTCATTTCCAACAGTCCTTACTATGGTATAATTCCGTTTAAATCGTATATTGCTTGAAACGATATTTAAGTGTTTGAAATACCTCACAAGAGGTCCGACAAACTCAGTCCCAGTAAACAAACCTACTTCCTTCGTAAAACCTCTCAAAGAATTTAGCTGTATTTAAAATAAAAGCACACAACAGAACATACTAGGAAAAGAAAGAAAACAAAGGCTCATAGCTGCATCTGGACCAAATTTGTCTTTTGTTAATATATTTGGTATTAATTTACAAATGTTACATCCTGCTTCTTCAACAGTTTTGGCCTGCTGGCTCATTTAAATGGTAGGTTCGGTATTATGATGAAATATTTACAAAAACTCAAGGATAATATCTAAAATATGCTGCACCACACTTGCACATCGGCACAGACAGAGTAGTGCAACGGCCACAGGATATCTGACTATATTCTTATTTTTTCCAATCAACCTGCTTGGTTCTAGGTTACATTTTAATGTCTTCACCTGACACATGCAGTATGGGACCTTCAAAATTTCAATTAAAGACTAAAGCCGAAAGCCCAGTAGAACCTAATTACTGGGTTCCTGGAGAATACTAATCAACATGTCACTGAAGGAAAATTGTTCTGGTTCAGTCAAACCAGGCAGAGCAGAAACCCATTACACTAGTGCTAGGTTTTTATGTGAATTTGATCCCGTTACTCTTTGTTAGTTAGAGCTACGGTATTGGAAGTCAACATGACCTCTCTACACTAAATATTGTCACTTTTCACTTCTAGCTCTAGCTGCATGGCAGAGGAAAGGAAGATATTTTATAATGCATTTTTGGTGAAAAACAAACAAACAGCCTCTTCCCACAGTACATGTTAGTACGAAATACTATATATCAGAGAAAATTCCTTATTGAAAACTGCATTTCAGTGAAAAGCGATGACCGGTCACCATTAGGTTAAATTCAGAAGAAAAATGCAGACATATACACCAAACTCGCTAAAGGCTATTATTAAATAAGTGTATACATACTACACAGGCACCTACAGCACAGGTGTCTGAAATACTGTTATCTGTTGTCATCTACCTTTAAAACTCAGACAGACTGTTAGGTATTAGCAAATCATTTTAATACCACTATGAGTATGAAAAAGAGATGAGTTATAAGGAATGTGAACAGTTATTAAAGCAACTCGAACAAGTTGTTTCCATCAGTAATCCAGGCATTAATGGAATATTCAAAATGTTCCTGGTTTTGCTGGGTTCTAGAGAGCTTGTTAATTACAAAAATATCCCTCCAAGAGCTGCAGTAGAACAGAGCCTTAAACCCCTCTCACACACGCACTCCACTCCTACAGAGAAGAGCAGCAAGAAGGCGGCACGCTGAATTCAGCGCTCTGCCACGGTAAAACTTGGTCATTCACACCGGTCTGAGCCTTTCTTCCACCCCTCCCTGAGCCCACAGAGGAATCAACACGCACCACAACAGCCTCATACTATGAATAAATTACAGAACATTTTCTCTCCCATCACAGTAGGTCTAATGAAATAGCCCACCAACAACGCATGTGTGTTGGTTAGGGAAGTTAGGTCTAACAACTAATTTCACTCTTAATAATATTACACAGCATTACAAAATGTGTGCCACGGTAAACACTCCTCCAATGTAGTACTAAGCACATTTAGTAACCGCTTGGAACTTGGAAGAGTGCTGTCTGAAACCTGCGTATTCATCCTACCTGTGTACAACAGGGAACTGCTCGACAAAATACCATCGATGCAAATCTCAGTTGACTAGAATGGTTTAAAATCTCAATCACTAGAAAAATAAAGCCCTTTTCTTGAACACAGTTTCAAACACTCAAGTGTATGGTAATGTAAAGTCAAATTATTTCTACTAACCAAAGAGAATGGCCTGTTTTATCTCACCTATTGTATCTTTATCACTTCCAACAACAGTTATGGTAAATTCTCTACTGGTGTATATGAATTTCCTCATCCAAAGTACCAGTCCATTCAAATCCTTCAAGTGACTCAAGTGTAAAACAAAATGAGTGCCTCTATCCATTGTTGTAAAACTGGTTCGTTATTTTGTGCTTACTCTCTGAAATACTAAAACATATCCTTATATAGGAACACTGATTAAACGGTTTTCCTTCCAAGTGATGAACTGTTTTAACAGCAACATTGTGGTTATCGCGACCAGAAAGCAATTACTTATTTCACTAGATGTTACTAAGAATAGTGATGATCAAAGTGAACGTAGGAGTGCTGTTAAAGAAGGCAACACTCCATATGACACAGATACATGAAATATACATAATTCTAAGCCAAATTACACTTTTAATAAAAGCACAGACTATTCATTGTTTTGTTAGGATTGTTCGGATTTTTTTCTTTTTTTATTCCATGAAATTAAGATCTATGGAATAAGCTGCTCTTTTAAAATCTATTTTTAAGTGTAGCACAGTGTGTAAATGTTCATATCTGTATATATGCATATTATGTGCATGTGTGTGTCTGAGAGGGAGGGTGTATGCATGACAGAGGGAGGGGTGTGTGTGTGTGTGTGTGAGTTGTGAGAGAATGTATATATGTGTTCGAGTCTGCCAAGGTAGAACTGACAGGAACTGTGATTTGTGCTAACTAGCTATTGATCCAGTCAGATCTAGATGTTGTGTACAAGAAACAATAAAAGAGAAGGGGCCAGGAAGGATGCTGTGTGCAACTCCATTTAAAAATGGAAAAGAAAGGCCCCAAACAAACCAATTTATGTCCTTGCCTGGGTGAAGCATGGAGAATGCTGATGGGCTTCCTACAGTCTGCTGTGCATGCTAAACACTCCCGCTTCAAATGAGAGTCTCCTGAGCTGGGCATTAAACATGAACAAAGAGACAAACAGTGGGGGCTAGGATTCACGCTTCAGAAAGCCAAAGCTGGAAAGCCAACCAGAACTAGGAGTAGGAAATTGATGAGTTTTCAAACCACCTCAGCTCCCTTTTGATTTTCCTAACACCTTTCTTAGTGAAATTACTAAGCACATTATACTAAAAAAAGTCAGTCTGTAAGACTAGGCATAATGAAAATAATTCCCAGCTACACAAGTAGTACCAAACAACAACTTTCCTAGGCTCACATAGTGAGTTTATACTGCGTAAATTATGCACGTGTACTTATAGCGCATCAAGAAATCACCTGTGTGCATTCACACAGCAGGTAAATGCATGTGCATCTATTATATTATGCAGTATATATTATGCATTATATTATATAGTCAGGCGGCTTAAAAAAAATATGTATTTGATAAGATAAGATAGAAACCAATTGAATCCATAATTATCTTTAGCCTAAAAAGCTTTTATAATAGAGGGTTTTCCATTAATGTATTTTTTTCAGAGCTTCGAGAATTACGATGCCCTCTGGACATGGGGAAGGATCAAAACTGACAACTAGTGTCGAAATTAAGCATATGTCAACTATGCAAGTTTTATATCAGACCCAGAAGCTTATTTTAAATTTCCTTTTTAATAACAAAATAAATGCCAAGAGCCTTTTAGTTTAATATCACACTGCTACCAGGCTTTTAACACATGCAGGAAAATACCTGAAACCGGCAGGAGAACACCACTAACAAATACATGCTTTCACAGCTTAGGAAGACTTCTCTAACAGTTTGGAGGAAATGACTGGAAAGGACGGAAGGCACAGGGCTCTGCAGGGAGCCCTCTCCTCAGCACCCCACGCCAAGCAGCATGACAGGGCGCTGCCGTGAGCCCCTCTCCTCAGCACCCTGCACCCCAGAGTGTGGTCGGAGCTCTGCCATGAGCCCCTCTCCCCAGGACCCCCGGGGCCCCTGGGCATGCCAGGCAGCCGGTGGGGACAGAGCTGGCAGCAGAGGACACCGCGCTCAGGGCCGTCACCCGAGGGGCGGCCAGTCCCACCACGCTCAGCGCCGGCCGGTCCCCACAGGGCAGCAGGCGCTTTGTCCCCTCCATCAGCCACCCCCAGCACAACTATCCGGCAGCCTTGGTGCCAGAAAGTGCCCAGCACCTGCCCTGGCTCCCGCAAGGGGCAGAGTGGGTCTGGGGCCAGTGCATGCTCCGTGTCCAGGGACCAGAGCCCCACCACCTCCCCTGCCCTGAGAGCAGCCCAGGGTCTCCCCCCACGGGAACCCGCGCAGGGCAACAGATACCTTCTTTGCTGGGGTTCGGGGGCTTGGGCTTCTCCCACGGCACCATGGGCTTGTCCTCCTCCTGCCCCTCCATCAGAGCCTTCTCGCCAGGCAGGTACCAGGTGGAGTTGTGCTCCGCCATCAGGGAGTCCAGGTCAATGGTGCTCATGGCACCCTTAACGCCCTCTGAGCAACAACTGCTCAGGTCACTGTCCCCATTCTGCCCTGCGCACTCCCCCTTTTTGCTCTTCAGCCCCAAGGGCTGGTCTTCCGAGATGCTGAACTGCTGCCGCTGGAGCTGGATCTGCGCCTGCAGGATCTCCAGAGGGTGGATCTCATCCTGGGCTGAGGTGCTCGTGGGGGTCCGCACCTGCTCCATGCCCGGTGTGCCAGGGTGGGCGCCCGCTGTGGTGCTGAGCCCATAGCTGTCAGGGGTCGAGGTAGATGTATTGAGGAGGCCGAGGGCCAGGGGCTTCTGTCCGTTGAGAAGTGCATGCTCCCCACGGGGCAGCTTGGGCGAGCCGCCTAGCAGCGGGCTGCGGGTGGGCTTGGAGACGGTGTTGTCGGAGCTGGAGGACACCTCGTCCTCGTTGCCGTAGCTGGTGCTGACCTCGTCAGGAAAGTCCACGTGCGGGGAGCTGCCGTCCGACTTGGTCACGCTCTGGATACCGCTGTCCAGCGACGACATGAGGTCGGGCTGCTCCCCCAGCAGAAGATCGCCACCCTTGCCCCAGGAGGGTGAGGTCAGGGGCTTGTCATGCGGGGTGCCCCCTCCACGCTCCGTGCCTGCAGCCCCTGGCGGGGCCCCCGCAGCTGGCGGCGCCGGCTGCCCAGGGCTGACGCCAGCCCCGCTGCCCTCCGTGGCCGAGAACTTCTCGAAGAAGGTGCCGGGGCTGACGTGCCCACTGTCCCGTTTCCGGCGGCCCCGCCCCCGCCCGCCGCCCGCCTTCCCCTCGCCGCTGGCCGCCGGCTCCAGCGCGTAGCCGGGCGAGAGGCTGCTCTCGGCAGGCAGCAGCGGGGCAGCACCTGCCGCCTTGCCCGCGCTGCTCCCGCCTGCCGGCGGTCCTGCTGGGAAGTAGTCCGGGGCAGCTGACGGCGGCGGGTCAGGCTCAGCCTGGCTGAGCTTGCGCTTGGCCTCAGCCGGGCTCTTCTTGTTGAAGGTGACGTTGAGGTTGGGGGCGCCCAGGCTGGCGATCATGTTCTGACAGGCGGTGGAGAGGGCGGCCAGGCAGCTCTGCCCGAAGACGTTGTCCTTGCTGGCCGGCTTGCTGAAGGAGCCCAGCGAGAGGGCACCCAGCTTGCTGGCAGCAGGCCGCGGCGGCGGCGGCGGGGGGAACTCAGGTGGGGGTGGCGGATAGGCACCCGGCGAGGCGCTGAGGGTGGGCGCAGCGCCGTGCGCCGCTGGCTGCCGCGCGGCTGCCCCAAAGGGGAAGCCTGGCTGTGCGGCAAAGTCGGCAGGGCCACGTCGCTCAGCAGGGGCATTGGGTAGCGACACACCACCACCCGGCGACTGCAGCTGCGAGAGGCCGCCCATGGCAGGCGCGAAGGGCGGGTGGACACCAGGTGAGGGCAGGGCCTGCGCTGGCCCCTCGCCTGCCATCCGCAGCGGCTCTTGCAGCCCCAGCCCGCCAGCGCCCGGTCGGAAGAGCACAGCCGCGCCGCCCGGCTGCAGGCCCAGCTCATGGGGGGCCGCTTCGGCCGGCAGCCCTGGCGCTGCCATGCGCCGCGGGAGCAGCTCCCCGGGTGGCGGCGGCCCCGCAAACCAGGCGCTGTCAGGGGCCAGGTGCGGCGCCGGCGGGTCAAAGCCACGGCCGCTGCTGGCCTCGCGCTCGAAGGCCGGCGGGGGCAGGCCGCTGGGCGGGCCCACCTCACTGTGGTGCCCCAGCTGCTGCAGGCTGGGTGGCCGCAGGCGCTGCTGGCTGCGCGAGGCCATCTGCTTCATCACCAGGGCTGCGTTCTGGCGCTGCGCCAGCGCCGGGTGCTCGGGGCCACCGTGTGGCAGTGGCCCCCCAAAGGCCTCTGGCGCCGGCGGGGTGAACTCGCCCGGCAGGCCGGGGTAGGCCGACGGGGAGAGGTGGCTCTCCATGGCGGGGCCGTGCATGCTGCCGCCCCAGGAGGCGCAGCGCTCGACGCCGGGGTTGCTGGGGAAGTCGAACCGCGGCCTCTTGGCGACGCTCACGTAGGGGGCATCGAAGTGCTGCAGTCTTTGATTTGGTGGCTGTTGTGGAGGAGGGTGCTGCATATTAAACACGGGGTCGGTGTAGGGATGCATATTCCTGTTCTCCAGTCTGTGAATAGGGTATTCAAACTGTGCATGCTGGTTCTGCATTATTGGCCCATTGTCCTGCAAGTTGGGGTTGGGAGCATTGGCTTCTGTTTGCTGTTGCCTAGGGATGGCTGGCGGGCAGGAGTTCTGTCTGGCCAGCAAGCCCGGCGGCTGCTGCGGCTGCGGCGGCTGCTGCTGCTGCTGCTGCATCAACGGGTGCCTGGTGCTGGCCCCCGGCTCCAGGCTGGCGGACATCTTCCGCGCCCCCCCAAAGCGCTCGAAGAAGACGCCGTGCTGCTGCGGCGGGTGCGCCTTGGCCACGGCCATGCCCGGTGCCCGGGGCAGGGAGGGTGTCCCCGGGTAGCTGCCGCCCGCCGGCACCTGCCGCCCGCCTCCGTAGTGCGGCAGCTGCCCCTCGGGCTCCGACGGCGAGAAGACGGGCAGCTCGAAGTGCCCGGCGGGGCCGTCGCCGGGGTAATTGTATTCCAGAGAGTCCACGCCGCCCTGCGCGGGGAGCCGCCGCTGCTCCAGGCCGTGGGGCTCGGAGGAGCCGGCCGCCGGCAGCCCGTGGAAGGAGGCGGCGCGGTTCGGGGACTGGTCGAGGGGCAGGCAGGGCGCCGGCACGGCGTGGCTGGAGGCGCCGGCGCTGTGGTGCTGGAAGTCGGGCAGGTTCCCGGGGCGCTGCTGTCCGAAGCCCTCGGCGCCCTGGCTCTCGGCCATGTGCTCGTAGCCGTCGGCGAACGCCGTCTGCCCGCCCAGCGCGCCGCTGTAGCCCAGGAGCCGGCCGCCGTGCACGCAGGAGGCGCCGGGGTCGGGCCCGAAGTTGCCGCCGAAGTGCGGGTGGTGCTGGTGGGGGTGGTGGGCGCCGCCGTGGCCGCCGTGCGGCTGCTGCCCGCCGAAGAAGCCGTGCACCGGCGGCTGCATGCCGCCGCCGTGCAGCTCGGCGGGGCCGCGGCCCGGGAAGCCGTACGCGTCGCCGGCCAGGCTCATGTTCATGCCCAGGAGGGGCGGCTCGCCCAGCGCGCCCAGGGCCGGGTCCACCGCCGCCGCCGCCGCCGGGCCGCCGCCGGGGAAGGCCGGCGCCTTGAAGTGCGCGCTCATGCTCAGTCCGGGCTGGCCGAAGCCCCGCTCCCCCTGCCCGGCGCTCCGGCTGCTCATCTGCGGCTCGAACTGCTCCAGCCCGAACATCCTGCGCGGCTCAGAAGGGCATGGCCGCCCGCGCGGCTCCGCCGTCCCGCTGCCCTCCGCACCGGCCGCCGCGGCTCGGCGGCCCCGCTCACATCGTGCCGCGCCGCCGCGCCGCCGGCACCGGCACCGGCCGCCCGCCCGCGCTCACCCCCGGCGGCTCGCCGCTCGCTGCCGCCCGGCGCCGGCCGCGCTGCGCTGCCCGAGAGCCGACGGGGCGGCGCGCCGCCGCTCATAGGCTCCGGCGCCCGGCAGCTGCGCGCCGCATCGCCGGCCCGCCGGGCGCTCGCCGCTCGCTGCCCGCGGCCGGCGGCTCGCAGGGCTCCGGCGGCGGCGGGGCGGCGGGGCCGGGGCCGGGGCTGCGGGCGGGCGCTGGGAGGGCTCCGCGGCGCTCCCCTCGCGCGCGCTCCCCCGCTCTCAGCCGGCGCTGGCGGAGCAGCAACAAGTTTTGCATTTCAGCGATGAATTTCAGCCATCGGGGCTGCGCCAATGAGCGCCGCGCGGCCCGGGGCGGGGCTCGCCGTTAAGGTGGCTCCGCCGAGCGCCCGGCCCCGCGCCCCGCCCGCCCCCTCGGCGCGCTCCGGCCGCTGCCCCGGGCCGGCGCCGCCGCTGCTCCCGCGGCGCGGGGGGACGCGGGCGGCCGGGGGAGCCCGCGCGGAGCCGCCGGGGCCCGGCCCGGCCCGGCCGAGCCGGCGGAGTCCCGGAGCGCGGTCGGGGAAGCGCGGCGGGGAGCGGGGCGCGGAGGCCGGAACCGGGCGGCGGGGTTCGGGGTCTGCGCCGCTCGCCGGCCGCGGCGTGTCCCGGTGCTCCGAGCGCACGGGCGCGGCCGGCCCCTGCGGCGCGGCGAGCCGGCAGAAGGAGCGGCTGGGCGCTCCGGCCGCCCCAGCGAAGCCGGCGGCACCGCGCGGAGCCCGAGCGCGGCGCCCCGTCGGGGTCCGGCCGCGGCCAGCGGGAGCGGGAGCGGGGCTGTCGGAGCGCGGCATCCCTGGGGGGAAATAAATGCCCGATAGCGCCGGGGGGTTGGAAACACCCGGCAGGGTGAGGCGCTTGAGGTGTTCGCAGCTCGCACGTGTCAGTAGCTTAAAAAAAGAAAAAAAAATACTCCACAAAAAAAAAATAAATAAACAAATATAAAGAGAGATCTATAAATATGCGGCCGAGAAGTATTTGTATGAGGCAGGAGAGTTTAAAGGGATTTTTTTTTTCCTGCAGGATCAGGATGCTGCGCTGTGATTAAATATTGATTTTGTGTAATTAGTTTTCATGTGAACTATCCTCCTTGCTGATGGCTTGGAGATTTCAGAACTAGAAAAGAAATGGAATTGGACGTGGAAATTATTACTTAGCCAAGTGACAAGGGAGAGGGGGGCTGCGGGGCCGGGCTGGTACCAGGGCAAAAAGCAGGAGCCGCGCAGCCTGACGGCGGCACAAAGGAACGGGAAGCAACTCCCGTCCGCAGCGGGAAGGCGGTGACAAAGGGGAGCCGCCGGCCCCCCGGGCCCGTGCCCCCGCCGGCCGCGGTCCGGGCCTACGGCCGCGCCGCCCGGCAGCGCAGCGGCCCCGCGCCCCCCCCCAGCGCCTCTGCGCGGCCCGGCCCGGCCCGGCCCCGCGCTCCCGGGGCTCCGCGCCCCCGCCCGCCGCCGCCTCCCTCTGCGCCTGCGTGCGCGCCGTCGGAGCGGCCGTTCCGAACGGGCACAGCGCCCCCTGCCGCCCGCCCGCCCCGCGCGCAGCCCCGGCCGCCGGGGGCTCGGCGGAGGCGCCGTCGGGGGGCACCATCGCGGCTGCCGCCCGCCGGGCCCCGGCCCCCGCGGCCGGAGCCGGCCCCTGGGGGCAGGGGGGTCGCCGGTGCCGGGGTTGCTCGGGACGGGTTCCCCCGGGCCTCGTCCCGGCTCCGTGTTCTGCTGCGGCGTGGGCGGGACGGCAAGGGGCGAGGGCGGCTGATGGTTGTCGCCGCGTGCGTCTTGGTGGTGCCGTGGTGGTGCGGAAAACGGGCGGGGGCTGCAGTCCTCCCAGGGCTCTGTTTCGGAGCTGGGGCTCAGCGCCCTGGGGCCCGTCTGGCCCGAGACCTCTTCCAGCTCTCCCACAGCCATCTGCCTCACCCACGAACGACTTCTGCTGACTGCAGTAAGGGCTGGACCGTGCCCCAGCTAAATAGGTTCTTGCAGCAAGCGAGATCTTTCGCTGCATTACCCCTCCAGCAAGCGCACTTGGCGTGTTCCCCTGTGCCTCTCCATCAGCTCAGGCAGCAGGCTCACAGTGCCAAAAGCACGGTGGTTCCCCTGTATGCAGGTGCCACGGGCAGCAGGGCTGGAGTTCATGGCCTTGTATAAAAAATAAATAAATAAAAAGGGGGCGGGGGAGAAGAAAAAAAGCTGAATTAATTTTGAGAGTGCCAATCAAAACAAGGAAGAACATCGTAAACAAAAACAATATTGGATTTTTAATGCCACTCCTGCCGATACAGTCACACAACAGCACTGAAGCTCTCGCACTGGCAAGTCTTTGACATGGGTAAGGACCATGATCAGTCCTTGCTGCAACAGGTCAGCAAGTGAAGTGTCCTCCTCAGAGAAGTAACACTGTTTCTAGCTTAGCTAGAATCCATATTTTGTTGTGTGTTTGTGGTAGGATGGCATAAAAAGATATTTTCCATTTAAGATACCACATGCCAGTTGGACAATATATGGCAGGAACATTCTTGGACATTAATTACTATTGTAATCATCTTGGGTTCCATTTGTAGCTGACCCTTTTTATCACAGCTGACCCTTTGTTGTTGCATTTATGTATAGCTAGTTCTCTGGGGAAATAGCCTGGTCTCTCTGTGCCAGAGATACGATGAAAGTTGTGTGACAGCTGCTGTGAAAGGGACTTACTCCTGTAAGGCAGATAGATTTCTGCTGTGAAGAATTACCGTTGCTGGTGTAAAAGGACCTCAGGCCTCTGCAAAATCACATCTCTTCTCTAAATCAGAGGGTCCTGGTTTTAAGAGGGTATTCTCACAGATGCTTCCTGCAATGATTTATGTATATTGGCTTCTACATAAGAGCCCAAATCCTTCAGAAATGACACATTTTTACTGATTAAGACGACTCACCTTGCATTTCCTGGGAGATGCAGAGTCCATTTGTTTTTCAGGTGGAGGAATCGCTGTCTCTCTATGGAAGAGCAGAATGATGCTGTAAAGGAGAACACAGTAGTGGGATGGAGACTTCCTTGATCCATGGGCTAGCCATCTTGACTGCTTCTGGACAAGCGTTAATGCTCGTTTCCTGTCCTCTCTTGTCTGTGCCAACCAGCATAAGTGTCCCTGCCAGGCCGCAGCAGCTGGGCTGGCCACTCGAGTCAGCAAGCAATGGCTAACTGCTTGCTCGCTCCTTCCCCAGACTGCTGTACCAGAAGGCTTTTCTGCTCACCTCCTTCTGGCCTAACATCAGCGTCTTCTAGGAGCAAATTTCAACACTGAAAGTTTCAGCACAGTAACTCTCAGGAAGCACTCCCTGCATCTGGCTGCAGCCTGGGAGTATTGTATAACTGTCCGATTACAAATATGGAAATAATATCAGCCTAAATATTTTGACAGTAAAAACAGCGAGCTGATTGAAATGGTAAGGTACCGTACCAACTATAATGTTCTACAGGCTCTTGGTATAAACATTTACTATTTGCTAAATGTCAGAAGAAGGCTCAGCCTGGTTTCCAACTTGGAACATATCCTGAGCAAAACACAGCCAGAAGCTGACAAATGCGCCGCGTACACCATGGCTTTCCAGCACGATACTGGGCAGCACGGTAGAAGATTTCCCCCAGACTGTTGCCATCACAGTCAGGAACAGGTCAGTCACAAAGTGCCACACTCGCAACACCAAGGAGGGAGGAAGCCTTTCTTGAGATGTACCAAATAGTGAAAAGTACATTTTACTTTTTCTTTTTTTTTTAAACTTTCAGTCTTTGTGTTTGGTCATCTTGAGGGAAGAAGGGAAAGGCATTATTTAAATAGTTGTAGCTGCAGGAGATTATTTTCTAAGTTAACAATAGTAATTGCTCCTGCCAAATCCAAAATTGAGGGGATTCATTTATTTCAACTCTCAAGACAATAGCACGATTTTGGGTTTCATATTGCAAGCTCTGAAAACGAAATAGTGGGGTTGATTTTTTTTTAAATAATTCAAACATCAATTCATCAGACTTGAATTCAGCTCTTTCCACTGTGCCAGTTTAACTTGCACTGAGAAAAGTTGCTGCTCAGCAAAAAAAAATAAAAATAAGAAAATCCTTTTTAACAAAATGAATGCATCATACATAAAACATCACGAACCATACAATTAGTAAGCAAATGTAAGAGTTCAGCTCAGTTCATAATTATTCAGCAAACCTATTCAGAATAATTTTTTTCTCCCTGCAGCAATCAACTGTGTGGGCTCATTACCACTGAGAATCTAACGAAAAACCACCACATAAACTGTACAAAACAAGCCCATATGCTAGGAAAAAAAAAAAAAAAAAAAAAAAAAAAAAAACCTTTAGCCCAGCTAGCCATTAGCAAGAAGTCTTTTAAGCTGTTCCATCCAGCAAAACCACATCTTACTTTTCCATGGTGTTTACATCCCCAGCTCTATAAAGATACCCTTCATTAATATTTAAGGCTTCAAGTGTACAAATTTTAGCTACTAAATAACCTCTACAGTGTTTGGTAGCACAGCCATCTGGAACAATACAAAAAAGTATTTGGTTGCTGCTACGTGTCATGTACCATCCAAAGTGATGAGTCCTGTCTTTAGAGTATGGGCTTCCAAGAGTTACTTTGCAAAAAAGCTGATACATTTTTCCAGGCAGTGATTTCTACCCCTTGCAGGGATATGCAATAAAAGGAATTTGAAAATTTTGAAGGACAGGTTTCTAAGTCTGGTGGCTGACATTACCAGGAAAGTTTTCAATACTTCTCCCTGGAATACTGAGGGAAACTATGACATCCCCTCTATCTCAAAATCAAAGCGAACTCAGTGACTAGACCAACTCAGAAGGCAAATGTGTGAAGTCATTAGATGAGCTCAATACTGCAGCAAATGCAGAGCAGAATCAGGAGAAAATTTACTCCTCAAGAGGAGACAATGCTTATTGGTGTGTGCCTCCTTTAATTCCCAAGAACTGGAAGGAGCTGTGGGTAAGGAAAGGCTCTTTTTTGAGGGGGGTGCAGATCCCCACGCTCTTTTAATGGAGGTAAAAGACGATTTCATCTGTAAAACTTCATTTGCATTCAGTTTCTGAAAAGTTCACCTTACAGATGTAAATATTTCTTCAGGCTTAGTTTTGCCAACAATGTTGTTTTCTTTAAAGTTTGAACCAAATTCCTTCAGACACTTGATTTCTGCAGTACTAAATTGACTACTTCCCATTTCAAAAAATGCCTAACTGAACAATAAAAGTTAAGTTACTGAAATATTTTCAGCAGAGATCTGCAAAGATTTCGTAACTTAGCCCTCCACAAAGATTTTCTTGTTTGTTTCTTCTGCAAGGTTGGGTGGTTTACTTATTTTTTTTTTTTTTTCAGACATTAAAAAAAAAAACTCTGCAAATTTAAGGTGTATATTTTTTCATGTTTGTTTTCTCAAATACCTCAGTAAGGATTACTATATTTTCCACAATATCAGTATGGGCTTCCATTGGTACAAACAGCTTTTTGCATTAATTGTCTGCTGGGTCCCAGCGATGTCAGCTTAGTGAAAAATCTGTAAGTCATATAGAGCACTTAGACATACCTGCTGCATTCATTTCAATTTTTCCAACATAGATCATGAGAAAAACAAGACAGTATTACAATTAAAATACAACATATTTAGTCTTAAAAATTCTGGGAAACAGTGAAGCAAACCTTCCCATCTATAATAATCAGACTACAATATACCTCTTTTTTTTTTAATTTCCAAATCTAAAATGCCCACTGTTAGGTTACACTTTTGATTGTGATGAGAAAGAAAAATGGAATTCAATCATATAAACAACACAAAAGAATTAGTTTGGCTGCAGGAACTGTAAAAGTTTTATATTTCCTAGAATAACTCAGAGAAACATAAATAAAAAGTAGTACTTCTCTATATGGATAATCAGTATTTAACTCCCCTCAGTATTTTATTATTAAGCTTATATGATTGACTTTGTTCTGCTGTTTTCTTAAACTTGAACCAGGTGGGACTTTATGTAACCTTAGTGGAGCAGGAACAATCTTTGAGTATCTCGAAAGTCTAGCTTTCACTGCGGGAAATGCCAGAAAAGCACTAAAGTTAATTCATTTTTCATCATCTTATAAATTGAACTATTGTGAAAGGAGAAAACCAGAGGCTATCTTGCAAAGCCTTGATGACTTAATTTTCACTAAGCGTGAGGTTCACGACAGCATTCACCTTGGCGCTTCCTTTTTACATGTTGAAATCAGGTGATATTTTACACGCTGTGTCTGCAAGTTCTTCTCTTCTGTCACTTGCAAAAGCAAGCCTTCCTGCCCACACAGAGCTGTACTGCTCTGGGGGAGCAGCACAGGTTATTGCATGCATTTTTAGATGTTGCTGTTTTGCAGGAACTCCCCCTGCACGGACTGCACCAGCCTTTCCTGGGTATCCCCCCACAGGGCTGCATGTCTGAGGATCCCCCACTTTTCACTGTCATCTTATGTCCATTTAACACAGCAAATACGTTCCCACTGCCAACATTTGGAGGTCTTTGGTAAAACTGTTGTTCAGAGCGCTACTTGTGCAAGGGTCCCAACCTCCCAGTCTTGACTGAAAATCAAGCTGCAGTTTCTGTGGGTACAGAGCAAAGCCTGAGAACATAGTGCCCAGAATTCAAAAGCCACTAGGCAAATAAAAATAATCCTGTATTTATTATTTATGTTACTTCAGGAATTTTTACAGAACAGCTCATCTTTCTGAGACATTGGTGAACGTTGGTTCATAGCCCTGATTAAAAGCACACCCACAGCATATCGTGGGGACCTGGGAAAGGCTGAGAGCCCTGGGTCTGGTCAGTCTTGAGGAATGAAGACTGAGGGGACCTTATCAATGTTTATAAATACCTGAAGTGTGGGAGACAGGCATTTGGCCAACCTCTTTTCAGTGGTCTACGGGGACAGGACAAGGGGCAATGGCCACGAAAAGGAGCCCAGGAAGTGCCGCACCAACATGCGAAAGAACTTCACGGTGAGGGTGACGGAGCGCTGGGACAGGCTGCCCAGGGCGGTTGTGGAGTCTCCTTCTCTGGAGATATTCAAGGCCCGTCTGGACGCCTCCCTGGGCAGCCTGCTCTGGCAGGGGGGTTGGACCCGATGATCTCGGGAGGTCCCTTCCAACCCCTGCAGTTCTGTGACTCTGTGACTTGTTCCAAAGGGAGCAAGAACAGGCTGGGCAGCGAGGCAGGGACAGGAGCAGGGGGATGTGCCCACATGCTCTCCGTACAAGGCATTATTTGCTTATTTGACAGAAACTACTCAAGTATACTAACAATCCATACACGCAGCAGCCCTGGCTACCCCTGTGCAACATGGGCCACCTTCTCCCCTACAAACACTCGGGTTCTGCTTCCCGCAGCAACATGCCTGGCTCCCTGCCACAAGCACAAAGGGTTAAACATCTCCTGCCATCCAAAACCATTGCTTTTCCAAGATCACGTGGCCTCTCAGCATCTCGGTACAAAAGGCCTGTTTTAATCCCAGTTGCAGACGACTCACATTGTACTCACAGACTTCGAGCAATGTCAGGCTATCAGGTTTCCAACTAATATCCAAGGCACAGCCCAAGCATAGACTAGGAACAAAGACTCCTTTGTTACTGAAAAAAAAAATCCCCTGAAGATATTAACAGTGCAGTAGAGTTCAAACTGTTAAATGATTCAAATATTATTTAATGAATACATTTGAAATGAGGTCTCACAACCCAGAACACTTTTTAGATCATCATTTACAGAGAGCCCGCCTCTTCGTTTACTTCTTTATGAACTCATTGCTTTCAGGTTTTAATTATAGCCATTTTGCCTCCAGGCTTTTTCAGGGACTTCGCTTGTTGGTGTAGCTTGGTTCTTTTTACTATACATTTTCATTGGTGACTACTGAATCTTTCAGAAGCCCTAATAATCACATCCCCTTAATTTACCTTGGACTGCCTTCTGAGGCCACAAGAAACAAGGAAGACAGAGAGCCCACTGCAAAAGCAGCAGCTGACCGCATTAGCTACTATTCTAGTCAGAGCTAAAACAAGTTTTTAAAATTAGGAAGCATGTTAAATTAGTGTACCAAAATTTTAACTGGGATTGAGAGAATGTCTACAAAGTTCAAATTCAATAAATGCCTTGAATTTCTTGTTCAAGTCTTGGATATGCAATTCTAAAACAGAAAGCCATATAATTCTAGAGATAAAAATTAAAGAAAGAAACAAGATAGATGGTTTTCTAGAAAGAAACCTGCTTCCAACCTGAGGAAATAGAGTTTTAAAATTAAATTTGAGTTTGCTGTGTTTATAGCAATGACAAATCCATGGCTGTTCTGAATCATAGAAGGAAGATAACTAGCCCAAATAGTTAGCACTAGTACCTCTAGGACTGTGATGATATATACTGAGATTTGCATTTTGAAAAGATAAAGCAAATCTAGGAAAAACGCAGAATGAAAAAAAAAAAAAAAAAAGAGCAACAAAGCAGATTAAGTACAAGTATCAGTAAAAGTACCAGAAAATAAGACACAGGGCAATAGCAGAACTACTTCCAGATTCTGTCAGTAGAGTGCATTGCAAAGCAAAATGTAAAATACATACGCTTTACATCAGTAAATCATTCTCATCTCTTTTGCCTGATTTTTAAATAAATTAAAATAGCCACTTAGATGCATCTATATGGAGGAAAGGGAAGGAAAATCAGAACCATAACCCACTATTCACAATGGGGCAGTGTAAGTGATACAGAGTACTGCGTATACTGGAACTATCAGAACTTCACTCAAATCTAATCAAGGGTCCCGTTTGTCCTCATGTAAGCAATGCCTCAGGTGGAAGTACGTTGAAAATATGCCTCCAAAAGCTCTTTTTGATGTGTTGGTTTTGCAAGTTATTGCAAATGCCAGAACTTTGTTTTGTATGGTTTGCTCATTGAATTCTGCCTGCATTAGGTAACAAGAAGAGGAGGCTATCAAGAATAGCAGTGAATAGAATAGCCCCAGTGGCTAAACACCCTGGTGACAGGCATGACAGGCTGCAGTGTCTGGATAATCTCGGTTTCATTTCCCTCCCTCCTCAGAGTTTAGGGAAACCCTCGTTTTCCTGTGTAAAGGGATGGTTTTGTTACTTTTGTACACTCCTTTAAAATCATTCATTTCCAGCCTAAGTATGAATGAGTCAAACCTTTCAAGGCAATGCTATGGTCTTGCTAGTTAGTCTTTTTTGATTAAAATCCATTTTACATATAAATTCAAGGAAATAGAAATTCTTTAATAAAAAGAGTTAGAAAACCACCAAGATTTTTTTTCTGATTTTTTTTTCTTTCCTTAGGCTATTGAATTGCAAGCATTGTATAAAAACCACAGTTACAGCCCCGAGTTTCAGACTATGCTGTCAAAACACAATACCAGCCACACAAGCACTGTCTTTCGTTGTTCCCCCCCCACCACCACTTTTTTTTTTCTTCTCTGAAACAGCATCCCCAAAAGGAAACTCACAGAAATACTTGTTAATGACAGACCCACAAACTGAATTTCCACGACATCTGAGCACACGCAGGTTTAGGGTAGCAATCTGTAAGCACCATGCAGGGCAGCTCCCTGGGGCAGGGGAAAATGGGGCAGAGAGGCAAAGGAGACAGGAGCATCTCTAAGAGCATTCACTCACCCAGCAGAGCTAAGTCTGAGTTGTCTTTGCAGAAAGCCATTCATCTTCATAAGCTACTTTGTTGTTTGGGATCAAGTCCTTTGTGCAGAATTTCTCAGCAACCCTGTTTTTTGAAAAATTAAAAAATAAATAAATTGTCAGCCACTGAAATTTTTGCAGTGGTCAACAAGAGTAACAATCACTGCCACCAGGTTTTAGTGTTGTTTATGCAGAAATTTTAGTTACTGATACTAATTTTTAAAAATAAAAAAGCTCAAATGGAAAAAGACTTTAAAGTATTTCTGATACAGTTCCTTAGATCAGAGACTCTTGGGAAAAAATGTTATTGCTACAAAATGTGAGCATATGGCAAATGACAGATTTCTTTGTCACGAATCAAAGACATGCCACAAAATTATCCACAGCCTCTCCACAGACCATTTGATCACAACCACCAAACAGGCTCTCTTTCTTTTCCCCACGAGTCACCCCCAACTGAACGGCACGTCTTGGTGGACATCCCAGTACCCGGAGGTCCCGAAGGCAGAGCCAGGCTCCTCTGGTGCTGGCAGAAGCGCAGAGGCAGCACCAGAGGCTGCAACACGGGAAATCCCAACAGGCACAAAGGGAAAAAGTCCTTCCTTGTGCTGGCCACTGGCCGGAACGGCACCTGGAGGGGCCATTCTCGGGGAGACATCCTCCAGCCATAGCAGGACCCAGTGCAGGGCAGCCAGATCCCAACTTGAAGCTGGTCCTGCTCCACCTGAGCGCTTCCACCTGAAGCATTCTGTGCACCTACAAAAGCTCCGTTGCCTGCCAGAACATCAGCTCCTCTTTCAGCTGAGAAAATGGTGGTTTGGTTGAGATGGGAATGTTTTTTTCTGTGGGGTCACTGGCACGTCAAAACCTTTGAAACATCCAAAAGTTTCTGATAGTTTTATGCTACTGCACAGTTGAGAAATGAATAATCCATTATTCATTTGGTTATCTTCAAGCAAAGATTAGCCCAGGAAACCACTAAGGCTGGCATAGGAATATTTTAATAAAATAAAATAAAAAAGTTAGCTTAAACTTTCACATTATTTTCTAAAGTTAATGTTAACTTCCGGAGACACTGTTACCTACAAATTAATGGAAAGTGAAAATAAATGTCTGCTTTAGCTAATTGTCCAACACAAATACTACATAATAATACAAAAGTCATTGCAGATAAGTTTTGATTTGAATTTGAAGACCGTGTAACAAACACTCAGTTATTTTTCCTCATCAGGCAGAATTTTCAGAATTATGGCCTATATTTCATTTTGTCAGCTCTGACTGTTTGCTGAAATCTGAAGTCTGTCCCCATGAAATATTTGTTTCTAAAACCTATGTCTGAAAGGGTTTTTAAAATATTTTCCAGCGATTAGAAACTTCTTATGTGGAGTGAGCTAGTATTTCCTGGTTACAATTTAAACAGAGATAAAAAGATGCTTGAATAGACTGAATACTATTTATATTTCTTTCTTTTGCACTAAAAGTTTATGATGCAGTCTTAAAATTAGAACAGTCTGACTGCTGCATGTTCTGACTTCCAATATAAACACATGCAAAGAGGGAAAGTTACAACAAAAAGCACGACATGTTGTATTCATAAACATAACAGCTAAAAACATGAGTGTAAATCGGAAAAAATGGCAAGTAAGTTCACTGAGCAACACGTATTATTTTATATACCTTATTTTCATAATTCTGTATCAGGAACATTGCACCCAATTTTACCAATTTCTTCTGAAAAAAAAGCAAGTTTAATCCTTCAGAAAAGAATGTTAACACCTATGGAAATCTGCAAAAGACAAATAAAGCTTGTTTATCTGTATGAAATATACTGAATCCTCAGCCACTCAAAAGTGTCATATATGGTCATGTATGAATATTTCTGTAGTTATATTATGAAATTATTTGGTGCTTACCTTCAGGTTCTACTTCCTTTAGTTGTTGGAAATTCATGGAATCCACCATGTCCATTCCTACTTCAAATGGAGGCACAGAAATAATACTTTTTTAACATAAATAGAGTAACATAAACTGGAAAAAAAAAAAAAAGGCAAACATTGATCCTGCTACCACAAGCTTCAAATTAAAGATAATTTACTGCTATAATATTACTGAAATCAAATTCAAGAAAGAACAAGTATTGAAATGCAGCGACAAAATGAATACATGCTATTTTAAATTTAAAAAAAAAAAAGTTTGCAACAATTTGTTTATGCATTTGAGGGTAAGAGAAACCTAGCCTTCAGAAAAAAGCAAACAATGCAATAAAATATATTTTTTTTTCTTGCCTAAAACACCCCTTAAAATAAATTGTTGTTTATTGTTCCATCTGGTTCCCTCTTATGAATCTCCAAGAAAAGCAGTTTTACCAAAACATGGAGTGGGGGAAAAGGTGCTTTAAATCTTGTTGCAAAACTGGAAAAAAAACCAGGTGTGTTGCAAGGGGTGGGTAAGACGACATGAGGTCAGGCAGACAGGCCGTGAGATAGTTCACAGACACCAAAACTAGTACAGTGGGAGGGCTTCGCTTAAGGGGAAACAAACAAACAATCAAATTGTTCATTTGCATGTAAATTGTAAATCTGTTACTAAAAATCTCAAGCACTGTTTAAGATCAGATTCCCCACTAAACTAACAGGATCCATTGAAATCAACTGCCATGGCTTTTCTTTCACTTCCTCAGGTATATTAGTATTTATTTTAAAGCACGAGCAATTAGCAAACATTCCACTCTAATTAATATCGGTTACAGATCCCTTTTCATGAAGCTGGCAAACCATCAGCGATGTGAGGAAAAGGTTTTGCTGATGTTTTTATGGTGATCAGAGGCAGGTGTTCTGACTTCCTTTTAATCTGCTATTCCAGCTGTAATCCATTAGTACTTTATAAGATGGGGTGGGTGTGTGTAGGTAGTTACTGGAGGAACCATGGACCAAAATTGAAGTTCAAATTGTGTGTACGAGTGTTCGGTGCAAGAAATGGAAATTTTCTTTAACATGTTGCCATACTAAAGCTTGATTTAAAGTAAGTTGACTGTAACAGTATTTCTCGTAGCAGAGATTCTGACACTTGCAGGAAATGTAACAAGAACAAAACACTCCTTTCACCACTAGCATTGGAGGTATTACTTTTTCAGCGCAGCAAGTTTTACCAGGTAGCAAAGGAAATGGCAGACTAGAATGACTCTGCAGCTGTAGCAATGCCATTAACGGTGTGGTTACAAAAACAAGAAGCAAGTGGAGCCTGTAACAGTGGTCTTCCGCTCCACAAGGAAGGCAGAAAGGGGGAGTTAGATCTGCAAAATAGAGTACACATTAAAACTTTACTATATATATTTTTCTAAAATCTCATGAACATTGCAAACTAAGTTAATCAAATATATTTCTTTGCAGCCTTTTTCATAAGGAGCTTTAACCTAGCAAAATATACAGATGGGCAGCACACATAATACTAGCTGGCTAAGCACAAACACGTCTAGAAAGCAACAGGCTTCACTCAAACACTGCTCCTGAACCAAGGAGTCAAGAGCAGCTGGTGGTTGCCACAAAACTGCCCCTGAGAACTTTCTGCAGACTCTTCCTGAGGCTTTTTCTACTCTTTCTTTTCTTCAGTAACTGTAGGTGGGAGGCACCCACAGTTTCCACATTGCCAGCTTAGCCTCTGCTCGGTGCAGCTATATACTTGCTTCCTAACAATGTCACCTGTGCCCAGATAAGGAGCTCTGCACATCATAACCTAGAAGATAGCTAAGTCCTCGGTATTTCAGTGAAAGGCGTTAATATTCATACACCACAGATTTGACAGGGAAGAGCAAATAAAAGCCACTTGGACCTTGTCCACCAATAAGCAATTGTAAAAAGCACAGTTTTAATATCACCAGATACAGGTCTCCATGCAGCAGAGGTGACCCTGCAAGTGGAAAAGAGCCACGTCTCCTCAGCAGTGGTCACTTGTGCAGTAGGCTGGAACAAAAGTAAGGAGCTGAACTTAGTTAATGTTTAACAGTGACAGCAAACAAAAGGGACCGAGACAGGAAGAATTTGGTATCAGCTGTTGAGCCAGTGCCACTGTTCACTGTGGCAAGGGACTGAGCCTGGCTCACAGCCGTGGGGCCTCCACACCCACAGGTTGCAAAAACATCTCTTGAAGCATACTTACAGAGACATGAGCTCCTACTCGAAAATCATGACTGCCATGTGAGGATGACAGTATCAAAATTCATTTTGTGGTGGTCAGTGTCACTCACGTAAGATTGGTTTGGAAAGGACCTGCCTCCTCCAGGCACCAATGACTGCAAACATCCAGCGTGTGCCTTCAGCTCACAGTGCAAGGTCACACGGTGACAACGGAGCTCCCTGCATGCTTCCCCGTGCAAGCAGTTTTAGTCCCAGGTCAGCCCCATGTGTCTGCTCCCCATCAGAGTGGACCTGTAGATCTTGGGCTTTAGTTAGCGTGCAGTATCCGGCCTTGATGAACCCTAAGCAAATCTGATGCCCTGGTGAGCACAGCTTGCCTGCCTGCCATCCTACACACAATGTCTGCAGAGCTAAGATCTGTGGCAAACAGGTTGTGAGCTTCTTACAAGTTACAAAGCTATATTATTCTTCTTGACAAGGGTCACTGTACTTTTTCAATATTTAAAGTGAATCACTTATTTACTCCATCTCTTTGAGGAGAGATCATGATGTTAAAATCCATCTGTCAGGAATGGTTAAAAAGCAAAGCAGGAACAAGGCTTTATGGCAATGCTGTTCAGTAGCTCTGTGGTTGAAAGATACTCTTGTACATCACCAGTGGACCCAGAATATATGTGCCCATTCAACGCACTGAACTTCCTGATGTGCATGTTAGTGCCAGCCTGCTGGAGGTCACAAGTTCAGTTGCTAGAAACATGAAGGTTTTCAGTAACTGGAGCAATATCAATCCTCATTTACTTCTGGATGTTGGCAGACAACAGTAGTGCACTATCACGTTGAAACTGAAAAGCCACCAACAGCATGGAAAACAGAAGCTGCACATGGCAAGATAACATTTTATATGGATATTATCCACAACTGCAGGAGCAGCCCAAATCGGGGACAGGGTTGGCCATACCACAGATAGAAATTTTCACAGTCTGCAAACAGTCCATCACCTTTCTGTGACAATCATCTCTGTTGGTTACTGAACACAGCTGAGCTTTTAAAATTCTCATTCCCTAGCCATGCAACTCAAGCACTGACAGGGCCAAACCCAGCCCACAGCCGCCAAATCAGTTTCCTGCCAGCAAGCTCACCTGCTGGAGCCGCTGGCATGGGGCACAAACTGTTTCAGCACAGCTCACCACTGTTTAAGGGAACCACGCAAACCACTCAGGTGAAGCTGCTCCCGTCCCTTTGGAGGGACAGGATTCTGTTTTCAGTGTTGCAAAGCTTCTCTTCTGGGTAAGATTTTTGCCCCGTGGAGCCATAGCACAAGCAAAACAGTAACCAAATTCATTTCACTTTTCAGAAGTGTTTTTGGAAATGCAACACAAAATCCTTCACTCCTGTTTTTTTTTTTTTTTTTTCCCCCTCCTCATACTGCATATTTCACATGGACTGTAAGAATCCCGCCAGAACAACTGCATTTAACTGGGTGATTAAATAATCCTCATTAAATCACTGGAAAGATTTCTACCTTCACAGTAAGCTGTAACAGTCTCTAGCAAGTTGGAAGTACAAATGATCCTCTCATGTAACAAAGAGTAATCATAGCCATGCCTCTCCCAGTTTTGCCTTATTTCTTCTTCTGGGACAGAACTAGCAGCAAAGTGGAATTCTTTCCATGTGCCTAAAATGAGCAATTGGTTCCATAAAATCTGAAGGGTAGATGTGATGAAATTATTGGAAATGTAACTTGCGGCAATACCTTGAAACCTGGCTATCCTTTCAGCCTGTGCTGAGCAAGCCCAACAAGCTGAGAAGGCCATGCCTCCCCCCCCTCTGGCTAGGCCAGACCTGCCTCTCTGGAGCACTGGCGATTGCTGCACTCACGTACCCATGGTGCTACATGCATGCTCAGGAGCCATTTCCCATGTTCCTCATCTATTGCATGGGTATATAACAATGGCATTTATTTATACTACACTAGACCACACAAAAGCGTAAAAGAGAAAAGCATGTTGAACTGCTGTAGACGGACACCTTGTTGAGCTATATTTAGTCTTTTTAGTGTGAAATTTTTTTCCTTGTAGTCAAAATTCACACAAAGGAACAAATTTGTTAATTAAATACAAAGGAGGTTTTTTTCTTGCTCTGACATTATCATCTCGGTATTTCACAGCCTCATCCCTGTCCCTCCCATGGCTAGTTGTTGCCACAGTTCCAGGTCAGGGTGAAAGGCCAGAGTTGTAAACAAAGATAGCATGTTCTCTAACAGTCTTTTAACATGCCCTTACAAAATTATGGCAGCCATTTGTGTCAAAGCACTTGCTTACAGTAGGGACTGGCCTCACCAGTAATGTTCAAGGGGCTCAGTGTTCACTTTGTTTACAAATTTGCTGAGAACATTAACTTGGTTCTCTTGCTTTACAGTTGGCTTTAGTAGTTATGGCAGACATGAAGCATCAATATCAGCCCCAAAGCATCTCACACCATCTCTGTGAGAGCTGGATGCCAGTCGTTCCCCCGTGTAAGCCATCCCTTGTCTCAGATCCTGCCAAGTAAATACAGTGGCCAAAAGAAGAGAAGGTGTCATGCCATTCCATTGCAGGAGACACAAGCAGCTGCCAACATGAACAAGGATGTCACCTGGCTTTCTGTTTGTTTTTGGTTTTTATTTGGAAAGCAGCTTAAAAACAAGGAGAGAAATGACACCGGGCTTCCAAGTAACTTGGGAGTAATCCCCACAGGTCTTCATGGAAACCAGAGTAAACTTGGTCCTGCAGGGAGAACACCTGGTGCCTTTAGCACGTCGTGCAAGACAGAAGCAGATTTCTGCTGCTCAGCCTGTTCCCATTAATTCAAAACAGTGCAAGTGTTTCCCCATGGCCTGAAGTGGAAGACTAACAACTCCTTAGACACAGGTGTTCACCTCTGAAAAATGCAAAGATTCAGCTGGGACTAACAATGCTGGAGCAAGGAACCCCATGGCAAGGACCCTTCTGTGCTCACCAGAATAGAGGAACAAGAACACTTCCAAGTACATCATGTAGCTCCCAAATACAGCTAAATCAACTGAATTTTGAGACATTCATAGTAAGTTGCCTTATCAGAGACATTTTCAGCATTTTCAGACTGATATTGTGATTTGGGGGAGGAAAGGAAAGGAGACAAGCTCAGAGTGCACTTAAATATTAGGGTGAAAAAAAAAAAAAACCCACACCGCAAAACCCAAAAACACAAATAGACTTTTTTCTGACATTTCCCAGTCCACACATTAAGGCAAAAGTAAGAAACACCCCCCCCCCCCCCATTTTTTTCAATGATTAAAAAACATCCACCAGAAGAAACAAATTCCTTACAAGTCCATTTTAGACCACACTCTTATGTGCAGCCAAGTGATGGATTTAAAACGGTACTGATGGAATATGGTTCACAGCAGTCTACTGCAGTGAATAAATATCACGTTTACATATCCATTATAACAAAACCATGTTGCACTTCCATTGCTTCATATTGGTTTACCATCTGGAAGCTAAACAAGCTGTGTAGTTCAAAAAAAAAAAAAAAGAAAAAGAAAAAAAAGAGAGAGAATTCAATTTTGCATTTACTAAAAGGAGCCATACAAGTTTCAATTTATAGCAGATGATTACAGACACTTAGCAGGCAGAAATCTGTCCACAAAGAGTCAGAGCTGCGCCCATGTCGGCACACAGCTAACCCAGCCACGTGGGGCACAGTCATGCCATGCAGGTCCGCAGGGAACCAAGTTCACACAGCAGTATCAGTCACAAACTACAGCCCCGTCTGAAAACACATTCACATGAAACTCTTCCCACCTACTGTAACAGGACTGCGTGCAGAGCCAAATGCAGAGCGGACTGGCAGTGCTCACTACACTACACTCTGCATCAGCTTTTTACGTTATACTGATTTATCAGCATTTATACTAGGTACTCATAAACATTTTGAAAAAGTGGTATTTTCTTGCTCTGAGCCTTCTCCCAAGACAAAGCAGTATGAACCACGCAGCCCATCACTACTCGCTGCCCAAAACAAAGGCATACCAAGGGCACCAGCCACCAGGCTGTCACCAAGCGGGACCTTTCCAAGGCCGGGCTGTGACTTGGCACCAAGGCAGAGGCCGCGGAACGCCATCGTCCCGCCCCTTTCAGCAGAGCCTGGGCCCAGGCCTCCCTTTTGCTCTCTGGTACAGGCGACCACTATGGCCCACCAAAGGGTGCACCAACACACCCATTTACAAGTTCTCGCTGCCTGGAGACTGAGTATAGCGGTGAATTGTCCACATGCCCAAACCAAGGTGGTCTGCACAAGCTCTTCCTTGCCTTGGTGCCATTCTCAAGCAGCCCTTATCTGGTGCCCAGCCACAGGTTTCCAACACCAGGCTGGGGATGGAGGGGCACACACCTTGCTTCCTATTTGATATGCAGCCATTTGACCTCAGGTAAAATAAGCATCCTTCCCACTGACAGACTCCCTGCTGAAAGTAGAAAAATGATCAGTCTGAACTGTTTTGTTGCAGCTGCCGCTCTTCCCAAGACAGACTGCAGACACTAAGAGCTGTGGAGAGGGGCCAGCCTGCTGCCCACACAGACTCCTGTGCGAGGCCCTCTGCCCCGTGTACCCAGCTCTGTGGAGAAAGGCTCTCTGTAGGACCTCTCTGGGCTAAGGCATTGCTGGAAATCACTTCCAGCATCCCCATTAGACCTGTCTACTGCAGGTCCCCCCTTCAGAGGTGACAGCAGCTGCTGCCCCAGCCATGTTGAGGCCTCCGTCTGCTCTTTGGCAATGGTAGCGGCCTCCGCTGTCAGGGGCAAACCCTGGGCCTGCCGGGTCAGCAGGGACAGGCCACAAATCCAGCACCAGTGACCTTGTCAGCAATAGCTCACAAATGAGAAGTGCTGACGGGAAAAGTAGGAGCAAAGCATTGTTGCAGACAATTCCAAGAGGCAATGCAGATGCCAGCTTACCTTAAGCTTTCACCAGGGAATTCTGAAAACTGGGATCCGAGAGAAAAAAATTACACTATTGTACAACTTGCAAAGATACCTTGCAATAAACAGCCATTACCTGCGTTTCTCTGTAAATATATTACTGAAGAGAATATTTTCCCTGTCACAATCCTGATCACCTCTACCTTATTGCAGGAATTAGGTTATTTTTTAAATACCTCAAATACACATGACATTGTTACTGAAGTGGCCAATTATGAGAAAGTTGAAGTCAGGGAGGGGAGGCCAAAGCCCTACATCCAATGCCACATGAAGAGGCAAGCTTTTATTTGGTGCACACTGAGGACAAACTCCTGTCCTGCTCCACTTTGCAGTTCTTGCTCTTACCACATCCTCATTAGTGAGCAAGAGGACTGGGCCCCCATTTGGAGTACTGCGTCCTGGTCTGTGGCCCGCAGCACAAGAAGGATGTGGACCTGTTAGAATGGGTCCAGATGAGGGCCATAAAGTTGATCAGAGGGCTGGAGCACCTCCTGTGAAGAAAGACAGAGAGCTGGGGAAGTTGAGCTTCAAAAAGGGAAGGCTCCATGGTGACCTCATTGCAGCTTTTCAATACTTAAAAGGGGCTTGTTAAAAAGAAAAAAAAAAAAAAAAGAGGAGACTGAGACTTTTTACTCAGGCAGATAATGATAGGACAAGGAGGAATGGTTTTAAGCTAAAAAATGGGAGAATTAGATTAGATGTTAGAGGAAATTCTTCACTCAGAGGCTGGCGAGGCACTGGAACAGATTGCCCAGAGAAGTTGTGGATGGCTCATCCCTGCCATGGCAGGGGGGTTGGAACTAGATGATCTTTAAGGTCCCTTTCAACCCAAACTGTTAAATGATTCTATGACTACATGCTGCCAAAGACTATATATTAAGAGAAAAAAATAAATAATCAATGGTTCCTGAAATCCAGCAATTTCAGCATATTTGGTAGCCCACAGTCCATTTCCAGATTTCTCATCCCATAGGACAATGGTTTTAATCAGTGTCAGCAAGCTCCTGCTCCTAATCTTGAGGCCAGCTAACTTATAAGGAGTTGTTATAAGGCACTGATGCTGCCAAGACAGGCCCGCACTGTCAGGAAAGACACACAGATATTTTAGCCCTTTTTAGCTCAAAGAGCTGTCTCATTCCTCTCTTCCTTCCCATGGGGCAGGCCAGGGAGTCTCCAAAACCAAAGCAGCTGCAAGTGCTCTCTGCAGCCTTGCTGGGCAGGTGAGGGCCATGAACCACGGGCAAGATGGGACCTCCTCTTCAACACCGTACCTGGATCAGGGGTCACTTGCAGCTCTGCAATTCCTTCTCTGGTCCAGACTCCACCACTTGCTTGTAACTGCTTCACCTTTCCCAGCCTAATACATATCTTTGCTCTTATGACCACAATAAATTGACACACAACAGAATCATCCCATGCAACCTATTTGCAGCTGCCTCTGATTTTATATTAAAGTTTCCAGTTCTTTCTCCTGAAGTCTGTTCTGAAGCTTTGCATATCATTGACACCAGAAAAAACAAGCCTGTTAGTTGCTCAACCACTCCCCCCTACCTGCCGTATAATTATATATCTTACCCCAACTTAAAAGGTTTCTCAGATGTCCTTTCCAGGGAACCCGAAAATTTATTTGCCACTTCCTCAAGTATTCTGTAAGAAAGTTTGCACACTAATTCAGTCTGAAGGAGCCACGTTTTTGTAAATTAGCCTCTACACCAGGGTAAGGTGACTTTTATGCTTCCATTTCCTAATGTCAAATTGGCAGTGCTGCTGACTCTTCCTTAAAACTATAAATGTTTTCCACCCCATTCACTCTGAGCAGCGGGATGATCCTTTCCTTACAAAGGCAGAATACAGAATTAGCACTACCTGTAACTTATGAAGACATACCAACCAAAGCACCACTCTATTCCAAGAATACCAGATGCAAATGTCTACACAAATTTAGCCTGGCATATTAAGGTAGGAAGTCATAACAACGAAAGCAAACCACCTTCTCCATACTCCAGGTAATGGCAAGGTTCAAGCTAATCATGTGTTACTCTGCTTGAAATCATAAACCAAAACAAATATCCAAACAACAACCCCCCACCTCAATTGCTTCTAACATACAAGCACACATTTGAGCTCACAACCACTGAAGCTCATCCTTCGAGGACTTCCAACCTTCTCACACAGTTCAGTAAAACTAAAGTGCCAGATCATTAGCAAACCACAAACACTAACACCTAAGACAAGAGACAGAGCATTTTATCACCAAATTTATTTAAATTTCATTGACTGTTTTGCTGTAGGTCATACCAAAGTCTGCCAAAGTAAACTCAACATTTTACATTCACTGCAAGATTCTCTCAAATTTTCACAAGTCCAAAAATATGAAAGTTGTAGGGTCCCTTTCCCTCAGTTTCCATTTTGACTCATTTTTGACTCATTTTAATGACAGTGGGACTTGTATTCTACTATTGAAAGAGAACTGAGACCTTAGTTTTCCAGGTTTGCAACAACCCTCCTTTTTAAATCATGTGTGTACATATATTTGCAAAACCGACCTCCTGATGGTACAGAGAACAAGTATCATTTAATTGCTAATTCAAACAGGAAAAAAAAAAAAAGAAAAAAACAACAGCTTTGCAGCATGAAGGACAGGAAGGTGAAATTGCACAGAAGAAATGTACAAATGTCCACTTGCTGGCAGGCACTTCAGTGCCAAGCCCTCACAGCAGACGCGTGCAGTGGCAAGGTCAGCCATATGGCAGGCCTGGCCCTGCTACCCTTCAAGTTTAGGCAAATATTATCATTGACGGTTGCAGAAATCAGATGACTCCTTCTGTAAGCAGCCTAAGTTAAAAATGGTTCTGAATAGTTGGATGTATGTGAGATTATAAAGATGGATGCTTAAGCAAGGATTGCCTTACCGAGGTTTCTGGGGACACCAGGCAGTATTAGAACTTAACTAGTATTTCTAAAATAATTTTTCTGATCTAGCAAGCATTTTGATAATATATACCTATGATACGCTCTATCTCAATATTTTCTTAAAAATGCTGAAGACATTTTCCTATTTGAGAGTTATCTACAGACCACCTTTATTACACCATCTTTTGTGTGTCTACTCCTAACAAATATCAGAGAAACATGTTAGATGCTACAATTTAAACTTTCATAATATCTGAAAGTATACATCTCTTTTTAAGTGTATTTTCAACATGAAAAGAGCTAAAATCACCATTATATTCCATTGTGTAATGTGTGTGAAATCAAGACCATTTGCATAGCTTCCAAAGTGAAACTCTGGAAAATTGCAATTTTTATTAACAGTATTACTTTAGAGAAGGTCTATCTGCCTCCATTTTCACTGCATGGCCTAAGACATACTTGAAATATTGTTGGTTTCTTTGTCTAGAAAGCCAGCTTCTGGAAAATTCCAAATTGAAAGTATTTTATAAATCACCAGCCATTTTTCCTTAATCTTGGCAATTTTAATGAAGAAAAAACATTAGCATTTGAATGTACAAAAGTCCAATAAAACACGATTTTTATTTATTTTTTTTTAAATCAGTGAATGGGTAAAGTTTGAGTCAAACTCATTCAACAGTAAAAGTCTTCCAATTTCCGCTAATAGAAATTTCTTTCTGATTTGACTATAGGATAATGACAATCCAGAAATAAATAGCTATAAATACATTCATTGTTCCTATTCCAAAAATGACGACATAGGGAAGACACAAAATTGAAATCAACTTATTTGAATCTGTTTCTTTACACTGAGATACGGGCAAGTTATAGCAGAGTGACTCAAGACAGGAAAAAAATGTAAGGAATAAATTGGTCCAGTATTGACATTCATGAAACATATCAGTTAACATAATTCTGCAGTTAATTCAACCTTTAAATGACACTACTCAGTTGATTTTTATTTGCTTCAGGTATACATAATGAAAGCAGTTTCCTTTGCATCTTTGCTGAGGACAGGTATAGTACCCTGGAGACACTGTAACAACCCCCTTCAGTATGCATGTGCGTATATGTAATTATATACAAATAATCATGCATCCACACACACATTTGTATATCAACACTGCATGTGATGGTTAAATCCATCATCATTCATCGTTGGCAGCACTTGTTCCTCTGACTTGGCCTTGATTACGTAACTGTGGAGAAAGAAGACACACAATTAAGCATTAACAGTTTATTTGAATACTAAGTTCCAAATAGATAGTTCCATTAACCTCCAAGAAAAATAGGGCAGGGCAGTCAAAACATCACCAGGACTGAACAAACCATACCAAAGCAATGCGAGATTTGTTAGGTAATCTTAATTTGGGTGCTATCCTCACTGGTGGACAGCAGCTCCAGTCTGAGAAACCTCACACCAATCAGCAGGATTTAAAAAATGCTTTGGCTCTGGGATCCCACCTGCAGTATTAAAACAGTCACAGTGGGAAATACCAACATTAAAGTAATAGACACAAATACTTAGAAGTCTGCAAACCTCTGAAAACCCTGCTTCCTGCAGTAACAATTTTAATATAATTTAGTATTTATAAATATCTCTATGGAACTGGATTTTATGAAGTTAACACACTTTAAAGATGACAGTCCACAGTTTCCCTCAATTATGTGGATTAAGTCCACATATCATGTGATACTGACTTTTCTGATTTGTGCCCAGAAAACTACTTGCAGGCTTCAGAGCTCAGTACCAGCATGGTGATAACAATGGTCACACACTTTGGGTTTCTGCACTAGAGGAGCACGAAGAACTGTGTTACACTGCCAGTGTGTAAGGCATTCAGCAACCAGACTGAGCACCTGCAATTTATCAGTGTCCATGTACAGAGAAGGTCTCTTATGTACCCTGGACACAAAAGGTCACCTTCAGCTGTTGATCACATCGAGGTTCTCAAACAGGTGTGAGCTTACAGCCCAGAAGCATTGTCTAGATATAATTTTGCCAGCAATTCCCATCCATATATTAGTCACTTTTCTCCTTTTCCATCCAGCAGTTGACTTACACAGCTTGATTTGCCTCAGAACCTACAGAGAGACCTCCTCTAGACGTCAGCAGCCAATGTGCCTCGAACGGAACCCTTCTTACGCATCTAAACGTAAAATAAAACTGTGAGCTACCACGTAAAGAACCTATCATACTGTGGTTAGTACGAGAGAAGTAACGATCTACACAGCCAGGACTACTTTCCCTGGCCAGGACCAAAACCAGAACCAGCCTCAGCTGAAGTTTTTTGGAGACTGGGAATACAGAGTGTTTCTTTTCCGTGAGGGAAGCCTGGGAACCATACAGCAGCGGTAAATGATACCCCTTAGATTTTTAACAGGCCATGAGGCTTCAGCTCAGAGCCATACCGCTTGAAATACCCAAAGACATGAGATACATCACAGTGCTGTTGCAGGGTCAGATGCTCTTCTATTATGCACTGATTAGCTGATGTGTATTTAATGAGGCACAGGTGCTCCTTATCTCCAGAAGCCAGATACATAAAACTCTAAGTGAAAGAAAGAAAAAAAACAAGAAAAGGATGGGCTGGGATAGAGAAACTCTGGAAGAACATTGATGAGGATTCAGAGAGTAACAAAAAAAGTAACAAAAGCAGGGACCCTGACAATAAAAATTGACTTATGATGAAGAACAGGACCAAAAAGGAACTGAAATGTCCACAGAATCTAAAGAGAAAGATTAGCTTAAACTAAGAAGAAGAAACGGTGTTAATGACAAAAGGGAATAGCAAAACAAAGCAATGTATTCTACGGAAATGTAATGCTGCCAATATTAGGAGGCTTGCTTTCTGCAGTTGTTTCTATTTAAGCATTGTAAACCTACATAATGCAACAGCGTCAAAAAACATTTCTCTGTAGAGATGGAAGCATGAACATATTTTTGTCAACATGTTAAGTACCCTACCACTGAAGTCCTTACTTCCCAGTAGTCCAGGCCATAGAAAAAATGTTTTGTTGTATATCTGGGATTTAATGAAAGTTACTATTTAGCACAATGAAGTAGCTGCTTATGAAACACAACCAAACTATTTGGGGCAAAATTAATGCTCACGTTGTATTTGCAGTGACATTTTTGCCTTTAGGCTATTTTTCAATAAAAGGTGCATGTCACCGCAAAAACCTTGGAACAGCATCATTTATACGTATTTATAGACACCTCTATTTAGTTAAGAAAAAAATATTTTAGCGGTAGGTTTTCACTTCTCTCATATTTCATAACACACATAGAAAAGCTGTGTTAGTGTAACTTATCAATGCATTTTTCTCATGAAAAATAGACTTTTTCAAAAAGTAATACACTTAAGTTCTTGAAAGTAAGGTCATACACGACAAGCTACTTGAAATAAGCTAGTTGCATTGCTCAGCAAAACAAGAAAAATAGTATACAAGTAGGTTTGATATTTAAGAACAAGGATAAATGTTACACTCGAGAAACATGAAGTGGGCTTTGGTTAACTAAAAAGAGTAGCAAATGTTTTGCAAAAAGTATTTAAAAGAACAGTTACTTACCAGTGAGAACTGTGAAACAACATTTGCTTTAGGGAAGACAAACATCCAGAGACACAAAAGGGAAACTTTCTCATGCACAGGGCTGCATCAAGCACTGCTTACTCTCTCCAATACATACCTTGTATGCAATACTCACACTGCCACTATCCTTTCTCAGAGAAATTGGATGAAGTCCGTTTCATTCCAAATAAAGAACTATGGGTGTGCAAAAGAAAACCCTTCTGATAAAAATCAGGTATAGAGAGGAAAGTGGTTACTCTTCCTCCTTCATAGACACCTAGGAATAGGTGGTTCTAGCAATAGATTCTGGCATAAAGCAGAATTAAAGAAGAAATCCATGTGAATTGAGAGAACACCTTCCGTAATAAAAAAATATCCAAATGCCAGTAAGAAAGTACTGTGTTTGCAAGAGTGTATGGACATCATTCTTTTCCAAAATATATTTTGGGAGCTGCCAAGGCAGACAATCCCTTCAGCTTATCTGAAAAGAAAGTTTGGTTTTACCAGTTCAGACCATCTACCTATTAACACACAGAATGGTGAAGAAGCACTTCTTCCAAACTCACAAAACATTTCTACACAATGCAAGATGGCTCCACGCAGTTCAGAAAGACCAAACAGAGAGAGCATAACAAGTGGGGATGGAGGAGTTACAACTAGTTTTGATACTAAAAGAAAAGATGTGTTAGGCTCAAACCACAAAATGCACTTTATAACCACCGTCAACAGTAGGTCAAAAGCATAAGACAGTATTTAAAGCTGTCTGGCAGCTGAAATGAGTTAACCCATGCAAAAAAGCAAGTTGTAGCTGAAGGCACATTGTGTCCTGACAGCACCAAGACAATGGAAGCAAAATGACAAGCTGAACAGGTTTGGGGCATAAAGCAATTGGCAAAATGGGAAGAAAACATAATTGCAACTCCACGGACTGCAAAGAACCTGAAGATAGCGGGACTTAGAATGAGAAAGGCTCTTGCCAAAGGTTGAGCTCTGGAAAGAGACTATAGAAGAAGGCTTCTTGCTTAGCCTATGATGTTTCTCTACCTCTTAAAAGAAAGAGCTGGGAAAGTGCCCAATGGATGGATTTCCTTCTAGACCTCAGTCCAAAGACAGATCAAACTAAATATATTTGATCCTCACAGCCCCTAATGCAGGAAAATTGATACCGCCTCAAACCTGTTAATTTTACTGTTTTTTTTCCCTCAAGTAAAATTTAGTTTTGCTGTGCTAATCAGGATGAGTGCAACTGTTGTCACGTGACATATATAAGTTTGCTTCACAACATGTTTGAAGAGAAAAAGTAATCATGTCTAACAATGATTAGAAATGAAACAAAGCAAAACGAGATGACAGCTCTACCTGACAAGTGGTAAACAGGCACTCAAAGGGATTTTATGTAATGAGTATGATAACATAAATGAAGAGATGGGCAATGTAGACATTTCAGATTTACTGACATCAGAAATATTTGCCTTACAGCCACTTCCATCTTAACAAAACACAGCATGCAGAAGCTTGAAGTGCGTGGTTCTGCAGAGGAGAATCTTTAAAGGGGCTATAATGCTCATCAGCAGTTGCCCAGACACACACAAGGGGATGTACACAACTTAAATTGCTTCAATTTCTAACAGTCTAAATGGCATAGCTATAGACAACACACAAACATCAGCCTTAAGGAGGTCTTACCGCTTCCAGCTCCTTTTGGGTTTCATCCTCCATTCTCCTAATGTCTTCCATAGTCAGATCAATCCACTTGTCAATCCAACAGAACAGCTGGCGATGAAAGTTGGTAAATATCCTTTTTTCTTGCTTTAAGAAGATAAGTAAACATTAGATACAGGCCTGCTTTTTGCCAAAGACTGGTGAATTGATTGCAGGTATTCATTTTGAAAAAGTATAATCTTTAGGTGCTTAATGTTTCATACTGCTAGAGGTTTTGCCTCCTCACATTACTCGATCCTATTTAAAGCCATATTAATTCTCACATTTTAAAAATGAACAGACTTCACTATCAAAAAAAAAAGTTTTGCAAAAGGTCAGCAATTCATGTTACTTGAAGATCCTGAAGAATCCTTCTAAAATTTGTTCTACCCAAGACAGCACCAAGCTGAAATAAAAATGGCATCATAACAGCTAGAACATTTAGCTTGCACTGTGTAAAAATCTAGACCAGAACTGTCACGGGCTCTGTGCTGTTAAAAAAACAACAAGGATACTCAATTCCTGAGGCAGAATGAAACAATAAGGGGGGTAGTTCTGACTCCAAAGATGGCACACTTGTGATTTGTACTGAGTCAGCATCTCAGCAACACCTGATGTACAATTTCAAAGGTACAAAACCCTTGAGAGTACAGATATTTAAGCTAAGGATTCCACAGCCATTTCATTACAGCAGGCATATCTGGGTTCTGAATCGATCTCAGTAAGAACACTGTCACTATGACTCAAATTGTTAGGTTTCACATTTTTAAAATACTGCTGCCCCTAAAAACAGTGTTGTGCTGAAGATCTGTACTAGCCCAGTGTAGCTCTTGTGCCATGGAATTTTAACTTTTACAATGTTGACTTGGAAGATGAAAGAGGTATCACATAAATCATCCCATTTGCAGAATTATCACTATTGCTTCTGGCTGCTCTGATAAAAGCAGTCATGCAACACTGAAATCTATTTCACTACTAAAACTCAGACTTCTGCATGTATTCAATTACCCAGGTTGCCACCTAAAGTTCAGGTCTTGTTCATCTGCTCCCAGATTTTGCATTGTTAAAGCTGCTGACTGTCCTCAAAACCAAAGCTGATCACCTTTAACACACAGTTCTTGACAACTGGCAGAAAGAGATCAATTTCCTCTGAAGAATCAGCTTCAATTAAAGCAAGGCCAAAAAAAAAAATAAAATCTTATCTTCAAGTATTCCCCTCATCAGATCACAGAATCAGTCTTGGCTCTTCTGGTAGCTTATTCCCAACCAGTTTTCAGTTTGAAACGTGTAACGCACAATTCCTTCCCAAACCCACCACCACACCAAAGCATCTCCTTTCCCTTCCTTTGCACTGCAGATATCACAAACTACCTTCTCTATCTTATTCTCAATTATTATTGTTTGAAGCTTTTCTCTTTTGCTATCATCACTATTAAAATAACAAGACTTTTAATGCAGGTTGCTAGGTAGTCCACTAACAGCTGAACGCCCTGTTTACCACAATGAAAATGGTCTCACTTGTGTTGTCAGTGAGGAAACACCATGCCCAACTGCTACTGGAATATGTTTTTGTTACTCACTTTTACAGCACATTTTCTCTGGATTGAAGAGAATTGGAATGCCAGTCTAGATCAAACACTTCGACTACACGTTAAGTTTACATTCTGAATGTTTCAACTTTTTTTTTTTTAAATTTCAAAATTCATATTCTGATGATAAAGTAGTAATGAAATAAGATGCAAGTGTAATTTGACAAAACACTAGTTGCCAACTAAACCCTAGTGTATTGGATTATACTTGCATCAGACCTTGCTTTGCAAGCATTTAATTCCAGAGATATCAAGTACTGTAGAATTAGTACAAATGCAAGAACACTTTCATATGAAAACTAGAATAGAAGATACTAAAGAAACACCAGTACATATTTTATGCAGCTTTCAACTTATGAGGTCAAAACAAATCAAACATTTGTCAAGTGCTGTGGTTTACAAAATCATGAGTTAAACTTACATGACACAGACTCTTTGCTAATATTTTTGCTTTTTTAGCTTAGAGTGTTATTCTAGTACACCATCAGTGAAACATCACTGCTTGTAGACCAAGACACAAATGGTTCTGTTTGCTGAAGAAATGAACAGGAACTGCTTGACTGCAAGCAACGGGAAACTTCTACGCTGTTTCACCTCAAAAAAAAACACCACCCACCACCACCACAAACAAAAAAACTCTGCCAGAACAGAACCACCCTGCCTACCTACCTGCCCACCACCAATCCCAACTCTCCAGCAACATCACAGTGTTTTTTTTAAGAAGCACTTACCTTTTGTATAAAGTTTTCAACTTTGTTCTGCAGTCCCCACCATTTAAATTTGATAGTCACCAACTTGTAAGCACACATTTTAGGACACTCTTCATCAGTTGCTAGCTCTTTCTGTTTACAGATAAATGAAAAGATTTTTTTAATTTATTTCAGTGAAATGCATTTAATATTATTATTAGAAATTATCATTCTAGGTATTAGAAAATGACTGCACTGTAATCTCAACATAGGATAACAGGGATTAACAGACAATCAGGCTAAACATATAAAACAATTCCACCCATACTGCAAGCATATATTATAAATTTAAGTTTTAACATTATTTTCATTTTCATGACTTAAACTATAATATACTTTCAGGCATTTTGAGGGGACAACGAAGCTTAATTATAATAGCTAGTGCCAACTTATTTTACACTTCTGGGTCAATTACCTACAGGCAATTATAACCTGAGTTGTACTAAGTTTCTCATTCTCAGTATGATTGTGGAAAACATTCGCACTAAGAAAAAAATCAGATAATAAAAAGCACAGAACTACCCCTGAAGTTTACTTCTCACAACAACATCAAACAACTTCATTTCAATCCTGCTTTGCCTATGTGCTGCAAAAAGAAATTGAACCCTGGCATGCTCTCCCCTATTCCTCTCTTCCTCACCTTCCTTCCCCGAAGGCAATGACAGAAGGATATGTCTTTACCCAGGCACAGATGTAATTTCTAGTTGCGTGGCATAATATACATATGTTTTGCATAATGAATTATCAACCTTCTGACTGCTACTATAGAATAAACCCAGGAACCTCCCATCATTGGCAATAGGTGGCCATAAGACAACAAACTCCACTTCAAAGACAGTGAGCTATGGCTCAAGGACTTTGTGTAGAAGAAAAAGAATCCCCAGAACTAACTGAGGGGAAATTCAGGAGACACCCACCACCATCTCCTCTAATTCCTAGGTTTCTATCAGAGTTCCTACTTCCAAACAAGTTTGAAGTACCTGTAACATCACGCACAGTGATTTTCCTACAATTCATGCGGTCAAATTTATGTAACAGAAGAGACTATGTCATGTTTTTGTCTAACAGCACGTTTGGTTACTGCAGCCCTTCTAAGAGATAAAAAATAAGGTTTAAAACAAACAAACAGAACTTAACCTACACCTGCGTGTTTGGCTTGAATAACAAGAAATTACTGTATGAAGTGCACAGATTTTTATTCTGCCATAGACGTTTGTTCTTCTTTCCTCCTCAGGGAACAGCGAGGGCTGATACAGGAATTGCCTATTTGGGCCTGTGTGACCCAAGGAAAGAGGGGAATCACTTTTTTATTGTTTAAAAACAGCTGCAAAAGGAGGAGAACTCTGACTGCCTGGAACTGGCAGCACTGAATTTTTATGTTCCATTTAGTTTTGTCCTTTTACTAATGCCTGGACATAGATTTCTGCTGTTTAGGAACACAAAACAACAACAGCACTTTGTTGGTTTTTTTTTTGTTGTTCATGAATAGAACATCAGTCTTCTGAGGATAACTGGTTTTCATTCAAAAGCTCTCTGGTGATGCATATTAGTGCTAAACATTCCATGTTAAATAAATATACATTATTGACCAAGATCTTTATACATTATACATACCTTACAATAAATCTTCTTAATTTGTGCATGACTAACAGCAGTTGTCCACTGAATTGTTAAAAGAAATCTATTTTAAAAATGCCCTAGATTATTTCTACTTTGAAATTTGTTGTGTATACAGCCTACCTGAGCGTCAGTTCTCTAGCATGACCTTCCTGTAGTTGAATACATAAGCAGAGCAAATTCTTACTGGATGTAATTTTATGTGGTAAGCATTTACCAATACTCAATAATGCGTGCAGAAAGGTGGCACTAATGCCAAGGAACTTTCACAGAATGTTATGTCTCATTTAAAACAGATTTATTCCATTATTCACTAAGGACATGAAGGAAATCCAGCACACTAGATTTTGGTTGGTAATGTTTGGTAACATTAAGCAAGCAGCCTGCATAATGCATTTAAAAGTAAATTCTTGGTACATAGGCTTAGATAACTGCAGCCCTGGGTAAAGGCCAGATGGCTTTACCTTGAAATGAAAGTTTTGGTCAAGCCATTTTCCTGTGGTTGTACAATGGCTCTACTTAACAGAAAGCTGGCAAATGACCAAAGCACGTGGAAAACGCATTCCCCAAACCAACTCAGATTACATAACTCAGACTAAGAATTTCAACAATGCGGTAGATGCATCTGTGCATGACTGTACACATGCATACAGAAATACAAACAAGATTTATTATCACACTGAAGGAGAATACTTATGATGAAATACTACATTTTTTGTCTGCATTTTATATGCATACCACAAAAGTTAAAAATATAGCAAGATGAAGACAGGCTTAGATTTAGTATGTTGATACACAGCTGTTATAACCATTTAAATATAGTTGGAAGCTTCCAACTATGTTTTTTTTTTTATTTAATTTTATTTTTTATTTTAAGTTACTGTCAGGGGTTACCACAATAGAATGAACACTTGCATGGAATTCATCACAGTGTAGATTCAAATGTCAGTCCTGAGTAAGGATAATGTTCATCCAATTTAAGTTGCATTGCTTTGTTTTCAGTAGTGATAATAAACAACTGGTAGACAGTACCTTGCTTATCTACATGTTTGGAATTTTAACTGAATACAAAAGGAAATAAATACTTCTGCCCTCTGTTTTAAGACTAACATCACTAGTACTAATCTCTAAGAAACTGCAGACTTCTTTTTTCCTGCTAAGACTTCATAAGGTTGTCAAGTCAGTTCTTATTACCTTCCAATTTGGCCCCAAAGGTCCTCTCTTAGTCTTAACTGACTGGAATAACGCAGGGTCTTCATCAGCTTTGTAGTCCTATAATGTAAAAAAAAAAAAAGAGAGAGAGTCAGAAAAAAAACAGACAACGTCCCATTGTATTGAGCTTGTTCTGTTCAAGACTACCAAACTGACTGACCTGATTGATCTGGAGCAGGGTGTGGGGAGCACGTTTGTTAGTAGTGTTTAAGCTCTTGCTGAATACTCCATCACACCTGCTCATTCGCTGCATATCACCAATGGTGATTATTATCTATTCATACCACAGTAGCACTCTGGGGCTCCCTTACAGGTTAGACTATTCTCGTGCTGAGCACTGTCTTTGTCACTATCTTGTGTGACAGGCACTTATCCTTTCAGCTTTTTAAGCTTTCTTGGGGAAAGGAAAACAGTACTACAGAAATCAGTATACTAACATTTATCAAATTGCAACACGTCCACTTCTGAGAAAACAGAACAGAAAGGGAAGAAGGTGTAAGTGAGCTAACCTGCAAGGTTAGAAACTGCATGATCTCAAGTCTGCGAGAGACATTACCAGGCTAAACACAGAGAGGGCACAAGGCAGCAATCCGAGTGGCACTGCTTTAGAACAGACATGACTACTTATCAAGTCTCTTACAGTGGAAACAAAGCTATTATCAATAGAGCTGAGAGATTACAAATGCTTCCAACATATAAATTTACTTCATTTTACCGATTACTAGTATGGAAATGGTTACTTCATAAAGATGCTTCTTTGGGAATTAGGGAAGAATAAAAATCCCTGACCTCAGTACTGAGTACAAGTAAGGTTTACATAATGTCTCAAAAATATCCGCCTAAGAAAACCACTACATCCCGGCAACCGAAGAGAACTGTAAAAATTTAAATTACTTTTAAGTAGAACAAGTACTTGGTAGGTGCTGCAGAAAAGCCCCAGAGTTTAGCAAAGTTAATGTGTAATTTTTAAAAGCAATTCTAATGAGGACAAAATTTGCAGAGCATGAAAGAAATACCACCAGAAAAGTAGCTACTGTCATTCCCCCCACTTCTGCAGAGATGTCACAAACAATCTCGTTTGTAAACTGCTTCAAAGATGAATTAAAACTGTACCTTCATCTTTCTTACTGCATCCCCCTATATTCAAAATTAAATCCTATCAGCCCCAGGATAGAAATACATTTTAGAAAGGATCTCTGAATACTAAAACTGCAATATTGATATTTCTTCTCAGGCACTATGAAGGCATCTAACTACACCCTCACTGCAGTGTGTTGTGGAGAGCTGGTTTCCACAGATGACTGAGTTAAAAAGTTCTTGTAGGTGAAGGTATGAATACAAATGTACGTAAAACAAACCTAAACACTTTAACATTATTAAGCAGGAATTGTCAGACTGGGTTAAACAGGAGCCCACTCTAATCTAATATTCTGTCTTAGTGGCCAGTAACAGATGCTGCATGGAAGGATGCAAATAACCCACTGGCAGAGCTATCAATCCAAGTAGTAAAAGTTTGGTTTTCACTTAGGTGTTTTGTTTTGTTCTCCCTGGAAAGAATATAAACTCTTCATTTATAGAGCATCATATAACTGGGTATTTCTATCCACTTTTATTCTTGCCCTTTGCTGCAGCCAGTGGTAATTAGTGACTAATGAATTATGAACTGTGCAAAAAGTATTTCCTTCTCCTATTCTTCCAAAGGGCCTGATTCCCACCCTCCTCCCCATTTTATTGGCTTCTCCGTTAACCTTGTATTGACACGGGAAAGGTGAACTTTACATGTAACATTTTTCACCGTATTTAGTTACTAAGAAAATCCTAAATGAGCCTGAGAGTAACAACCCACACAAAAGAAATTTCCTTATTTTCAATGTTTAACTCATGTAAGTTGAACTCATCACAGGGTACTACTGGACATACAGTTGAGGAGTTGCTATAAGAATTCAATGTTTCAGCTGTCAGAAGTACAGAAGATCCCATCTAACGCATCAGCTTTCAGTTCTAGATTTTTCCATTAGCATGGAGGAATGAAGGCTACTTCTAAACTGAAATTTCAAATCCACAGAGGGAGGCTATACAAATTAGTCATTAATGCTCACACAACCCCATTTTGATGTTTACAATGTACTTTTTTTGCAAGCTAGATGGGACTAGAAGATTTCAGGTCCTCTCAGACGAATCTGATTTCACTTACAGAAGCTCAGCTATTACACTCCAACACTTTCTTCTCTACAATTTTTTCATACTGCTGAGTTCTTTTAAAATACCTAGACTATGTATTAAAATGGGCTGAAGAAATGATTTAAAACATAACTTTTCAGCCATTTTGTAATTAATATATTTAGAAACCATTAACAGATAAACTTGTGTTAAGCATTTAAATAGACTAAAAACTGACCATCTTTCCTAAAAGCATTTAAGCGATTCAAAAGACATTTAATCACATTGCCAGTAGATATATTTTATGAACTTCCACAACACAGTATTCTCCTCTACATTGCCCTTTAAATTTAAGCAATTTATTTATATAAAGTACCCAAATAATAGCCAATCAGCTTTAGCAGGGTGCTCCCACAAGTACTAAGATAATACTTTATCTACCATACAGGAATTTTTTAATTAATTGGTAGAAGAACTGTACATTAACATTGAAAATTCAGCAACACTTAAGTGCAATTCCACTCTTGAATTATTACAATTGCAGGACTCATAGCAATATTTGCGCTTTTGGAAAACCCTGCTTATTTATTATTTTACTGGAATAAAGCATGTCCTTTTTACAGGCATCAAAATGAGCAGTACTCCCTTATGTATGATAGCTTTGTCATATAGTATAGAGCCCTAACTCTCAATGCTGCTGCAAGTGAGCAGTAGCCCAGTAAGAGTTAGCCCACTGGCCTTGTTAGCATTGTCTCCTTCGGGAAGCCAAGGAGGGAGGTGAGCAGAGGGTGCAGAGCTTACAGAGCTTGCCACCAGCTGTAGAATTCTCATCTCATTTGTTATATCCAAATACTATGGGTGAAGACAGCTGCAACCTACTCAAATCCTCAGGTCCACAGCATATTTTGAAGGCTTAATTTCATACACTTTGTTTAAAAAAACAAAAACAACAACACTTGGGTGGGAAAAAAAGAATTTTCTTTATAAGTAAATCATCTTTAAGAAAGGTATTTAAATAGTAAAATAAAGTAATTTTACAGAAATTTATTTCATGTTTTAAATTACTGATAGTCACTGCCTCTTAACAACCTCATTCAAACATCGGAATAGAAGACACCGAGAAAGGGATCAAACTATAGTAACATATAAGCAGTTTGCCAGTTAACAACCATAAAATACAAGAGCTTCCATATTTTAATGCCAATTTTGTAAACAAAAACAGTCACAGCATTTGATACAACCCTGAGTTTCCTAGTTCAAATGTCTGAGTACCCTACCACAGCAGAGCCCGACACTCATACTGGTGTCTGGGGCATATGGGGACCAATCGCACATGCTTCAGTGGTACTAACAATACCCAGAGGATGCTGCAGCCTTAGAGCACAAACGTAACATGATTAGGATGTTCGCATAGTTAAAGTTCATCTCTGTGCTTTCTTTAGAGGAAAAAAGAGGAAAGAATAATTATAAAGAGCTTCTATTACTTAGTACAGAGCGCAACTGACCAAGTCTAAAAGCAACAAAAGGACAGGACCAAAATGAGTCCAACTTGTTTTATTAGGAAACCAGGTAAGAGTAAAACAAAAAATATTTTATGACAGTAAAATTCTGGTACATTTTTTACATGCAATCCAAATCAAAAATTTTCAACAACTTTCAACACAAATATAAACTGAACACTATCAAATCTACCAATGGTCAATAACCATCGAGAAAGACGGAAACCCAGGAAGCAGCAATATTATTCAAAAGAACGACTTAAAGGAGGTTTACTAAGAATGACAAGAAAGTCTGTAAGCTTGCTGTTGTGCCTACTCAGCTTTCACTGCTCACAAACGTGTTAAATTTATAGTTTGCCCAACCAGAAAGGAGAGACTGAGACTTAAGTTTTTTTCTTTTTAAGGTGAAGGAAATAAAAAAAATAACAACAGCTAAAATACATACACACTTGAATATATATATCTACATTTGAATAGAAAAGCTGCTTTTTCTTATAGCAGAGCAGGACTTGTTTCTCTCTTTCAACACAGAACACATGAGCATACAGAACAGCTGGTAAAGGTCTTCCCATTACACAGATGGGAAGCTCCTCAAAGTGAAGAGCACTCCGCAGCCTGGGGTGCAATTCCCAGGCAGCCACCCCAGGCTGCCTAACTAGTCCTTTCTGCATCCATTTCACTTGGGAAGCAAGGGAAGCAAGCAACAGAGCAGAGGTTCAACTTCCTTAACATCTAGTGTTGATCAGTACTGGAGGACTACAACAGTGTGCTTTTCTAATCTGAAAGCATCAATGCAAGTAAGAAACATCCAAACTCACAACACCAAAAAAAGATACTCAGGGCTAAACACACACCGGAGATGAAACACCTCAAGTCACTACAAGTTGCCATGAGGCTTTGTCATAATTCTGCAATAAAATGGTTCCAGACATGCCTACTAATATAGGAATTTCACTGATCCACTGTCCTTTGCAAGCACTACAATGGAAGCTCTACATAAAACATCAATCGAAAAAATCAAGCAAATTTCAGTAAGTTAGCATCCTTGCTTGAAGAAAGCTAAGCAAACTTTGGGAAACAGAATTTTTCTCCACCAGTTTCCACACACAGTATAGTGCAGAAGTATACATAGTCTTGTCAAATGATTAAAGTGAAATATACTCAGCAATTTCTACAGTAGCATTCCAACCTCCTTCCTGAAAGGAGAAAAAGTAATCAACAAGGATCACCAAGTAACAAGCTATTTATCTGAAATCCTCCACAACCTTTATATTAGAAACTGCATTCATTCACTAACAAAACCTGTAGCATCTCATACCGTAAGTACTTTATACCTGTATGTTATGGTGGACACCATAGCAAGTTTACAGAAACACACTGTAGGATGCAGTTAAAAATACAGGTGCAGTTTTAAATACACGGTGATCAGATAACTCATGTTATGGTAGGAACTTTGCTTACTTTTGCTTTGGCGTTTTTGCATTTAAACTCACCTACATACGCAACTCTGATTTGATTTTTACGTTGTGGAATTCTTGGCCAGATACCACAGGGATACCCAAGTCCACCTGATCGGACATTGCCTGCCAGCCTCTCATTGCACAGAAACACAGGTAGAAAGTGACTGTGCTCTTGCATTTAGGACCCACACAAAAGTGCAGTTGGAAACACCAGAAATAAATGCCATCTACAGTAAAAGGTATAAAAATAAAAATTCAAAGAAAATAGATGAGTCATGGTAAAGTTGTCTATGCCAGAGACCACATACAGGAGCTTTCAAGAATCACTTAAACCAAGTCTGGTTAAGGACAGAAAAAAAATCTGTCTAGATTGAAGTCTAGAAGGACAACAGAGCATTGTGGGAACTCTTCTCAATACACAAACCCTACCAGCATGCAAGGAAGGAGACTGGACTAGAGCCAGGGTACAAATAAACAATAGTTCTTTGCAGAGTTTAAGGAAAATATCTGTGCAGCAAGAGCTTAACTCCTGACAGCAACAACTCCTTCTTAGGAAGAAAAACAGGCAACAGTTGGAACAAGTACTACAGCTGGAAAACACTGAAGCCCTCTTGAAAGCTAGACAGGCACACATTAGGCAGCAGTGTCAGAATATAGACAAATTAAGACTCTTCAAAGAAATACACAAATACTGTTTCACATGCACTTCCTGCTCAAAATCACAATACAACATGTGAATGCAACAAGCAATAGAGACTGTGAACAACAACCACATACAATAAAGTAATAATCACAACAAACCAAGAAACCACGTGTTTCTTTACAATTCTTTGCCCATCAACAGAAGCTAAGTTATGCCAAGATGCACCAATACATTCGGAACAACTTTATACCGGTGATACCACTTCCTTTCATTATTAAGGCCTGATGAAAGTAATAGCAGTATTGCTGATAGCTCATAGTTCAGTCTACTAATTATTACAAAACTCAAAAGCATACATACTAGATAGAATAATATTAGGAAAACTTCCTGAACATAACATAAAAATGACACAAGTCTGATATCTGCAAATTCATGAAAAAAGCTTCCTGAACACCACCTACACAGGTGTAAGATACACGCAGATACAATTTCAGGCCTTCCAACTCCGTATTGCATTAGTTCTTTGAACTTTAAATGGAAGAACACACATACTACCAATATTATTTAGCAGAAACTACACGAAGTTGACCGTGGAAGGAAAAACATACTAGTATTTTTCTCTTTTATGACCCACAGACATGTGAATCCTCTTTCACATCAAGATAGAAGAAGAAAGTCAGGCTGGAAGTATGTCAAATTCCCAGCTCAGTGCATGATTCCCAAGTCTCATAAATGAAACAGTCACCAGCACTACTGTGGACATAACTGATACGCAAAAAAAAAAAACCATTTGCATATTTTGGTAGGTTTAGTTAAATGGCATTTGCTCTTTACTAACAATTAATGTCCAACAAGGTGAAGGAGAAAACACACTTTGGGGCAAAAAAAGTCAGGCCTGAAGCAGTCACTCTGTTTTCAACACTTCTCTGGATATCAGCATCCCAAAGAGCACTGGTGCCCATTCATACTGTGACTTTCACAAGAGGTACTCTACAACACTGTCACTTTGATGCCCGAATCCTAATCACTAATGTATTTCCAAACAAGTCAAGGACATTACAGAATCTACTATCCCCTGGATCTTTCAAGTATTAGGAGTCCCTGGGCTTTCCTCAGCAGCAGATGAATAAAAATACTGATTACTTGAGACCAGAGCCATTGCAGCAATCTTCAATACACAGTAGTTTTGTATGCTAGACTGTAAACTCTCACAGCAATTTGAAAGCAGAGCTTCAGAAGACTTGAGAAATGACTGCCAAATGAAGATATAACCACATGATCCCAAGTCATCTAGAGAACATCCACCAGCTGAACACCAGTCCATACATCCACACCTGCCTCTCCTGGATGCCAAAATGAAACAACCCTACAGAATTGAAGTCCAACAAAAATCACGTTTAAGTTGACTGGGCATTCTTCAAAAGAAATGTTCTTCATTTTTTTATCCTTCAAAAGTAACTAAGAAGTATAATCTGATCCTTTTGCTAACACACAGTCCACTTCACAATGTAGCCAAGATGTTCCAAGACTATTATCAACAAAATGCACAACAGATACTAAGCTTCTGGACTAGCAGTATGGACCTTTTAGATGCCTATATCATAAATTGAGTCCAAACTGGGACAAATCCACCTTGCTATCAAAAAACCCAGCTCTTTCACTCAAGAATCTTCTAACTCTTTTACAGACTACACAAGAAAAAGATTTCCTATATTCCATTATATTTCTTGAAACCACAGAACAAGGAATGGTACTGCACACTGAACAGACAACCCTTATCTCTAGTACTTAATGCAGCATTAAATAATTTGACTGATCTGTATAAAATTGCATTTTTAGAATTTTGTTTCAAGTAATATAATGAAGATCCAAAATGACCTAGAACAAGATATTTAATTTTCTCTTCATTGTACAGAAACGGCAATAAACTTGACTTCAATTTCTTTGTTTTCACTACACTCTAGTTTCTTACAAATTGTTTCCAAAATTTACTCTTTAAAAAGTCTTACTGTCTTGGGAAATAATTTTTATATACAAATCACACAAAGCTACTTGGATCGTACACTGGAGATGATTAAGAGATGCCAGGGTTAAATGTATACCTGAAGAAAGCCACAGACTTTGGCCAAATTATTTCTATACATACTTAAATAAGCACAAGTTAGTACATGCATGACATCAGTATCCTAAAGAAATTTACTATTTTCTGTATTTATGCTGATTGCAGTTCTGAAACTAAAGTAACTGTCATACTACAATGGCTTGGCCAAGGTTCACTCACTAATACAAGATAAAAAATCTTGAATATATTTATCAAAACTTTTATCAAGATTGCTGGATCTTATAAATGCAGTTCCATTCCTTCAGTCGTAATGTTATACGAACTAGTACATTTGGATTCTTTTTCCAGGCCAAACTGTGACCAGGAAAATAAATGCATACATAAAACTTTCCTTTGGCAACACTGAGTATTCCTTTTCCCAGTGCACCTAAAAAAAACCACAGTACACCAGAAAAAAACAGTCAGCCACTTAGAAAGGTAATGGCTGAAGAATAAACACGGCAACTAAAAAATTGCCTACCATGTGAGTGACTTCAGAAACCACCCAATAGAGCGAACAAGCCAATGTTCTACTATCACTGAACAAACAGGAAGAAATTGTAGGGGGAAACCTTTTGGACAAAGAGACTGTATAGAAAACAGTAAATGCTTTCATACAGGACATTTTATTTCCAAAACCGTAAGCCTTTTCTGAAGGCATAAAGCAAGCAGGTCAGGCAATTTTGTTACTATCAGGTATCTGAAACTCCCCAAAAAATTACTCAAGTTCCATTACAAACATTTCACAGCAAACCTAAGTCATTAACATAAATTGAAAGTGTCTTCTCATGGACTCATAACCAGTAAAGGCAGAGAAAACAAAAGCCAGAAATTGCAGATTTTTGTAACAGAAGAGACTACAAGTCTGCGTCAAAGAGAATTTCTGCTGTAAAACAAACTCCTAACTATCTAGGAAAGGGGGGGCAAACAAGTGGAATGAAAAGGGTGCCGGCCTACAGATAACTCAGGGTTATATCTAAGTTTGTATAAAATTTTAAATACAAAGCCACTCTTTGTTTGGTAACATCAGGATTTGCAAAACTACATGTCTAGGAGATGAAATGGAAATGAAAATCTGAATCACATGATGAAAATTATTCCCAAGTATTCCTACACAATGACAGACTCTACTGTGACTTTGAATTTTCAAATACTCGCTGAGCACTTAGCTACAGCTAAAAAAATTATTAGGAGTTACTAGAAAAGGAGGAGAAGTTAGAAACATCAAAAATGACCAGAGGATCTGGCTTAAGCCATTCTGACCTCACAGTTTTGATACTCTGTAATATTCAAAAGGGAAAAAAAACCACAAGGATAACGTACTGAAAATAGTTCCAAGAACTTCCACATGAAGATGGACTGAAAGATAGAGGACCCTTGGCTTGGAAAGATAGGATAAAAAGGAGGTGGCGGAGGATGAAGGAAGTCTGATCATTGTCTGTAGGATAAGTTCTGCAGAAAGTACAAAAAGGGAATTTTTTTTCCCCCCATAAAATTAATTAAATTATCAAGCAGGCAAAAGGTATTCTTCCTCCTCCCCAACTCTCCATAGAATTCATGATGCCAAAAAGGTCGTAAGTATAAATGGTTTCAAAAATGGACTAGATGCGCTCATGGGAACGTAAGTGGCTAATTAACAGGGCAGATGCAGCCACTGGGTCTGCAAGCCCTTTAAAAACAGATAACAACCTCTCAGCTTCTCATATGCTATTGCTTCCCAAGTTTCTTATCCTTCCACAAAGAATCTGCTACTGGCCACTAACAGGATACTGGGTTAGATGGATCTTTGTCCTGAGCCAAAAATATAGCTTCTTTTAGCATACCACCATCTGTCAGCCTTCAGTACAAAGGAAACGCACCAGTAAAGGCAGACCACGTCATCTAATAGTGTGCACTCTAAAGAGTGCACATAGCACAAGCAGCGCTGTTCACTAAAAGTACTTCAAACAGAACAGATGCTTAAGTTCAACAAACATTAGTAATAAGCACAACCCTTTATTTACACATACTGCGATCGAGCAAGCATTCTGACAGATGACAGCATTGTAGTTGTCTGCCACAATTCCAGGCATGGAATAGGGAATGCACAACATACATTTACCTGCCAGTTCAGCTCTAAGGTCATATGGAATGTCTGAAAGAACAAGGGGCAGCAAAACGATTCCTCGCTGCATTAAAATAGGCAAGACACATTTAATTTGATTTACAGGGAGATTCTCCAAACAATGTATTTTCATACATGTAAATCCACAGATCATCTGTTAAATATCAGTTAAGCAACAGTGCAGGTTATACACTTATGTTGGTGATAGAAATAGCAATTTATGAAGCAGAATCCTTTCCACTTCACATACCATAGCCTTTTCCCTCCTTCCTTCACTTTCCTGCAAAGAAGACTGCTCCCACAATGCTGGATATCCACAAATTTATTTTTAGAAAATAACAATTAAATAGTTTCAAGAATGGCTGCAAGTTATCACATAAACACATATTGGTAAGTGTCGGTGCTAGACCATACCATTTTCCTACTCTTCAGAAATAAATGATTAGACACAGAACAGCCCAGCTGTTAGAATTAAATAAACCACACAACTCCAGTAGAAAAAAAAAAAGCATAAAAAGCAACCACAGTAAGAGCAAGGAAGTAGGACAAGCACTTAAGTATAGTGAAGCTACCCTCTAAAGTCGCATAAACCAACATATCCTACCTTCTTATTCAGATCAATTATACACACTGTGAGCTGGATAACAGAAAACTGACAATAGAGGGAACAGAATGGGAACTATTACAAACATTAAGTGTCGTCCTGTCAGCAAAATCTCAACACACCAGATAAAGCTGAACTACACATCTTTGCATATTTATTTCAGCAGAATTTGATAAAATCAGATTTAGAGCACACGTCTTTTCTGTACAAATTCCAATTGAAAAGACAAGTTGAAAGTGTGCATTCCCAACACTGAACTTTGTCACTCTCTTCTTCATCTAGCAGCCTACTTCCACCACACACATAAGCAATCTTACACGGACGCCACACACTATCTTTGTTCTGCATACAACTTCACTGAGTAACCACGTGCTCTTACTGATAAGATCTCTCCTCCTAAATTTTTCCTTCTTGTATCAAGGTATTAAACTTCATATTCTCAGATAAAGAACCACAGACTCTTAAGGACAGATTTCTGGGTATATCCAGGGTGCTTATGCTCACCAAAGCAATCACTAAAAGGAAAATGAACAAGTAATTCCACAGCTCTCAGAAAAAATAAGCAGTTCATTTCTTCAGCACTGTTCTAATGAATGAAGTTTAAAAATAAAAAAAATAAGTCTAGATTTCAACGGCAAACCCTGATGGTTCCTCTTGAGATTGCCTGAACCCCAGAGTGAAGGATGGGTGGAGGGACAGAAATATTTAAAGAATTTCTAGCCAAAAGTAGCAGCAGAAGTGCAAGAGCAGCTTGATGGAAATACCATGCTCTGTCATGCAGGACACATGGGGTAGATTCTTGATCTTGGCTTCACAAACCAAGATGGGCACACAAATGCTTGCATGATCAATTACTTTATCTACAAGTAAAAACTACACCTGTGCCAAAAGTCTGTTGCCCTTCATGACTTTTAGTTGTGCAACTAAAAGTCAAACTCAGTAATTAAAGTTGTAAACACAATTGCTAAGTGTGGAACTTAGGAAGGAATTATTCAATTCAAGCCAATTTTCATTTATCTGTCAGATAAAATCCATACCACTTCTAGGTTATTCACAACCAACAAAAAGCACCAGTGGGATTAGAAGCATGTTGCAACCATATCCCAGTATCAAAGCATTTACTTACTCCTGGTTCTACTTGAGTTCTATCTGCAATGTCAATATGGACAACTTCAACACTCTTCCATGTGTTTGGATCTAAATTGTGCACCTGCAAAGGAGAAAAATGAATGATTTTCATGTTGTCATCTAACAAAGTGGTCTATCTCATACAATGTGTATGCATGCAGTATGTATGATTTTTTTCTAGACTTCCTAAAGACAGACGTATTCTCAAAACTTATCCTTTCTCCCTCTGCTTTTCTAAAAAGGAATTATATTCCAGAGTCAAATTTAGTCACTAACCAATTTTAAACCAGCACAAAGCCTTCAGTTCCTGTGCATTCAGGAGACCTAGATTTAAGATTAATCTGTATCCTTCCGTTACAGATATCAGAGCTAAAGAATTCAAGCTCTAATTAGAAATATTACCCATTCAGTAACCTGGACAAGCTTTTTAATCTAGAAAGAAGCCTTCACAAGTTCTAATGTGCAAACATGGAAGGTTTCAATAACCTGACTAAATCTAGCAGGTTCCCTAAATGATAAGCCTGCCTTTAGTTCACACCGGAGGAAATGCATGTGGTACGAAGGTACATAAACGTTTAAAGATGTAACAAACTTCACATGTTGTACTGGGTCTGACTGGGATGGAGTTAACCTTAGCTGCGGCAGCCCACACAGTGCTGTGCTCTGCACGTGTAGCCAGCACAGCCCTGGTATCACACCAGTGTTGTGTCTGCTGCTGAGCAGTGCTGGCACCGCATCAGGACTCCCTGCAACCCCCCCAGAGCCAGCGGGCTGGGGGTGGGCAGGAGGGGAGGAAGGAACATCACCAGGGCAGCTGACCTAAACCAACCATATTCCATACCATATGATGTCACACTCAGCAATAAAAGGTGGAAAAAGGAAGAAGAGGGGAGGGGTGGGCTCATGCGAAAACGTCTGTCCTTCTGAACAATGGCTATGTGCATTGAGGCTCTGCTTCAAGGACGTGGTCGAGCATCGCTCGTTGGTGGGAAGTAGAGAGTAATTTCTTTCCTCTGCACTTCCACACAGCCTTTGCTTGTCCCCCCCCCCCCTTTTTCCCTTTCCCTTTAGTTAAATTAATAACAATTTTCCCTTAATAATTATTTTCCCTTTAATTAAATTATTCTTATCTCAACCCATGAGTTGTTTCTTTCCTCTTCTTCTTCCCTCCTCTTCTGAGTAGGGGGAGTGAGAGAGCGGTTGTGGTGGAGTTCAGCTGCCTGGCGAGGTAAAACCACCACACACGTGTAGTCTGTTAGGCATAACTACACTTAAAATTAAAGCAAGTAAAGCTGCATAAGAAATGCTCTCCTTCTGTGTAGCATATCCACATAGTACTGGGGTTGTTTAGTCTGGAGAAGAGGATGCTTAGGGAAGGCCTTATTGCTCTCTACGACTACCTGAAAGGAAGTTGTGGGGAACTGGGGGTTGGCCTCTTCTCGCGTGTAACCAGTGACAGGACTAGAGGGAATGGCCTCAAGTTGCACCAGGAGAGTTTTAGGTAGGAAATTAGAAGAAATCTCTTCTCATAAAGAATAGTTAGGCATTAGAATGGGTTGCCCAACGAGGTGGTGGAGTCACCGTCCCTGGGGTGTTAAGGAACAGTTGGACGCAACACTTAGGGACATGGTTTAGTGGGTTATACGGATGGTTGGACCAGGTAATTTTGGAGGGCTTTTCCAACCTTTATGATTCTATGATCCTTTCTTTATGGTTGAAGCAATTCATCCCAGCACTGAAAATATACTGACAATTATTCCTTTGTGGCTGCTCTACAAATAGGTTTGTCACTGTACATAAAGAGGTCTCCTGAAGAGACCCATGAACTCAATGAACCAGGGAGGAAAATGAGACTATCACCAAACCTGGAAAATTTACAGCAGCTGCCTCAAAAAAATAACCCTAAAAAATATATGAAGATGAACTATAATGTGTCCTTGACAAAGCTGGTTTCAGATAAAATTGCTAAAGTAGCACTAGCTTATCTAAAGTAGAATAACATGAAATTAAAAATCTCCACTTACTGAAAACCTTTTTAAGTATCTGGGTGAGAATCAACCATCTGCATTGACCTCAACATAAAAAAATGAAAACCTTTTCTTGTTCTCGTACCTCTTTAGGTGAAACAGCTTTGACCACTTTAGATGGACTTGAATAATACTTTTCTTGTTTTATGTTATTAACAGGTAGGGCTTTGACTTTTTATAATTACCTGCCATTACCAGAAATAGTATACTTTATCTGGATGACTATGTGTGGCAAATATTACTAAAGCTATGTATCCAAATCCCAACTCACGTTCTCCAATGTCCCCAAATCTGGTTTATGCCAGGTCTCAATTTTTATAAAGAAGTCATCTTTCATGTATTCATTCTGTAAGAATTAAAATCAAAAAGCATGAGTCTGATTATGCCCACCCAGCTTAACTTCTAGACAGACGGTATAGACAAATTTTTATATAAATACAAAATTATACTTATAGAGCCGTAATATTAAGCAAAGATACAAAACATGATGTAAAAAAATGAAAGCATTTCTCTGACAAATTACAGTTCAAATTATAGCCAAGTAGCAGACATATAGAGTAACAAGTTGCTCTATGCCAGGCACCCTTGCAAGGCAAATATAACTGGCTGAAGCTAGCTTGCTGGAGTCAGAGTCAATTCTAGCAGCAATAACATAAAATGTATTTCAAAAAAAAAACAAACACATTAGAGCACTGATAGTAACTAAAATACTCACTGTCACAACTGGTCATTGGAAACACAGGGAATGAAGTTGAAAAGGAAACAAAAATGTTATTAGATACAATAGTTTCTGAACAGTCTCACATACAATTACTAAGTCACAGAACAAGAAACATTCAAAATTAGTCAAACAGGATTTGTACACATTAGGTCAGCAGAACACAACTTACTAGACATAACCTTTTAAGTTCATTATATACTACTACAAACTATTCAATAAAAACAAAACAGAGCTTACTCTTAGACCTTACACAATTACAAGAATTGAAATAAAGCAGTTATTCTTACAGACTATAAAGAATTAAACACTTTTCTAACCGGCTCTGTTCTACAATTGAAGAAAGAGGCAGCTCTCCAGTCTTGTACTAGGGACACTGCGTAAAAAGACTCTGTAGGAACCAGTAAACTGATTCACTGAGGTTGTTCTTCAGAAGCAGATCTCCTTTTCAGAACATGAGTTCTCACAAAATCAACAAAATGTGAAATATATTTTCTACTCGATAGCACCAACTCTTCTAAACCATTTAAGACCATCCCTGAACAGTGACAACATCAGTCACACAATGTGGGACCTACTTGTTCTACAGTAAGGGTACGCATTCCAAGCCTTCTCATGGAATACCAGGGAGCCTTCTGGAGCAATCATCCTTACAAAACCAGGAACTTTACTGTGAAAAACAAACATTAACAACATTTTTAAAAAATGTTTGCCAACTGTAGCATCCCATCGATTTCTGCCGCTCTGAAAAGAAAGGCACATCCTACCTTAGCATTTTAAAGGGTATGATGTATAAGTTACCCACAGTCTAATATGCGGGAACTCCAACAATGTTACTGATCGTAAAATAATTAAGAGAAACTGGTAAAGGTAATCACAAGATAATCAACAGGGAGCGATGCATAATTTTGGATGTACTGATCAGAATGAAAGTTGTGCTACACAAGCTTTCTTTTCTCATCAAGTATAGTGGAGACAACCACTGAGGGACAGCACTGCCCAAGGAATCTCACCTCCAAACTCTAGCAAAAGTGGAGGTCAGCAATAAGCAAGCCTCTAACTCAGCTGGCCTGCAGCCTAGATGGAAGGCCAGTCAGCTATTTCAGCCATGCTTGAAGAGAAAAACTTCAGCTTAGCATCAACAGCAGAATTACCACCTCTGACAAATGTCCCTTCTACTCTATACCATGCCCATGACGGTTGACAAAAATTGGATGTTTGGAAAAAAAAAAAAAAATTCCATACAAGGTAAATTTTGTATTTCCTATCAGGGTATTTGAGGCTGGTACCCTTAAGCACATGAGTTTAAACAAACTACATGTATTCATGTGGATAAGGAATGGACAGAGTTCAGTCTGTGCAAGTGTTCTTTCCTCAGTTTCCCCCAAAGACGATGAGTAAGTTCCTGTCCTTTTTTTTTCTTTCAGATTCAAGGCAAAAAACTGCCAATTGATAATTCCTTTTTATATAGCAGGAACCTTATGTCCCACTCATCTGGAAGTTTTCCTTTTCTAGAATAAGCAAACAATTCTTTCAGTTATTTCCTACACATCATACTGCCCACACTTCTTTCTATACTCTATTTTCTCTCTAGCTTGCGTACATGTGAAAGTCCAGTGCACAAAGCCAACCAAAACGAGTTACCACCCATACACTGCATGCAACAATCCTGCATAACGCAGTCCAGAAGGGAGCTTGCTTTCATGTTTATACTCACGTTGCTGACACACCATAACTTGCAGATGCTTTTGAGCAGTACTACTGTTCAGCATTTATTTCCCACGTCACCCTTCTGCCTCCCCCACAAGTAGCCATTAGCAGACATACTCAATGTATTTAGTTCTTTAATTTTTTAGATTCTTCCCCCAAACCCCTAAATTACAAACATTTTGAATACTAATCCTCACAGCTTTAACAATATGACTCCCTTTTCGGTACTGCAGCCCTCTGGATTAACATCAACCACTAAGCCCTAAGGGTTCAAACACTGTTTGGGTCAGTTCTCAAAATAACCAGGTTCTACCCACTCTGTGGTGTACGTAACTTCTAAAAATGCTTTTTAACTTATTCTTTATCTCCTAGAAAAAAGTTACCACACTGCAAGAACTTGCGAGATGCTTTACAGAATGTTTTACAAAACAATATTCAGGCAACAAGAACTTCATGTTAAATAGCAGATCAAATAAACACATTCTTGCTTTATAATGCAATAACCAATCTCCTTTTCTCTACCCTATATCAACATTCCTGTCCTCTGGGCTATCCTACGAAGTATCCCTGACACTGACCTATCATTTTGGCTATATGCTAAGAATTCAGATCACTCGTACTTGGAGATGCTTTTGCCTGTTCATGAATCAGGCATTTTGCATGGTTTTCCATTACTCTTTGCCAGAGCATTCAGGCACATTTCAGCAAATTTAAGAGTGGTAAAAAAAACACAAGTGCCCCAGAGTAGTAAGCAATAGCTGGTTAAACACTTGTGGATCAATAACAAGTGACCAGAATAGAATAGAATAGTTAGTTGGTACGGACATCCAAAGATCATTTAGACTAACTGCCTGACCAATACATGTTTATGTTTTTCTCACCTCTTTAAGTGATAGATTTTGTGGGTATATTGTCCTTTTTCACCATCCTTTTCGTAAGGCTCATTTTTTAAGACTTGAATTCCTTCACCACCTCCTGTTTCATTTTTGCTAGCTTCTGCCACAGAATAAAGTTGACCAACTTGATACTGAAAAGTGAAGAGAAGCAAAATTTCAATATATAAGTCAGACAAAATATTCAAAGCATAGAGAATTTGACAGAATAAGCAAAATGATTAGGAAAGAAAAATAAATGAAAAAGTTTTTAGTAAATTTTACCAGCGTTGTCTTATCTTATCTGTGGTTCACAAGTACCAGATTTTTACACAGCTTGTTTCACACTAACGCAACGTGTTGGTATAGAGCACCAGATCTGTTATTCTTCATTTTTCTCATAGTAAAAGCAAAGTATGTAAGTTCTTTTTAACTTGGTAAAGTATAAATTTTCAGTTTACAAGATTTTACAGTGATTGATTTCCAGCACCAACCTTCCCAAATTTATACTCTTAACCAACTAGATACCGCCCTCACAGGTCCCATGAAATGGAAACTGTAGGCAGTTCAACCTTTTTCCCTCAGAAATACGTTTAGACATTTCAGAGCAAGTTTCAGTTAAATCTATTTCAGTGTCACTTAAATTGCTGGCCACAGATCTCAGAAGATGGCTCCTACCTTTGCCTTTAGGAAAAGGCTTGGAGTCACTGAATGCCTTGATCAGCAGGAAAATTCTGCTGCAGTGCAGAGTTGCACAATTTTCTTCTCTTGCTTGTAAGCCGTGGAGTGGCTCAGAAAAAAAACTAAAGACTCTTGCCTCCTTTGGAATTCACTGATCTGCAATAGTTAACTCCGCTGGACTGGTGGCTTACACATGCAGTATCTTACATGTGCCAGGGCGGCGGACGCACAGCACAGGAAACACTTGGATCCAGGCTAATCAGATTCAAACAATACACTGACATCTTCCCACCCATCCCCCCAAAAACAAGGACAGGCAGGATGAGGACATACCTCTTGCACTGAGCAAGGTAAAACCACTCGGCTAAAAGAAGAAGAGAGAAAATTAATTAAAATGAATAATTAGGTTTCAGATAACAGACATGCACTGTAATAAATATATTGAAGACAGAAGCGTCAAAATGAGTTAACTTGAGTTTTCTTTTCAGAAACGCTATACGACAGTAAAACTGCACGGCTATAATGCAGGAAGCCCAAGTAAAATCAAAACGACAGCAAGCGTGTTACAAAGGTGATAAAGGGAGCGGTAGGCAGCAGGGTGAGAATATTAAAAGCTGCACAAAAGAGACAGGAAATCTAGGATCTGCTTCCAACTCTACTGTAACTTCGCATGGCGTTGAATTTGTTTGAACTTTGGGGTGTCAGCTTTCTTCGTGTTACACAACAAACGGCCGTGCCTGTACAATTTAAGAGGAGAACAAATGGACAGGCCCTCAGAGCCCACAGATGAATTTTGGCAATTACAGCAGTTATGAATCATTCAGAAGCAACCGCTGCTGACATCTCATTTGGGTGCCAAAAGCAGGTGCATTTTAGGCAATTTAGTTGTAACGCAATAAACTCTACAGTTAACGGCAGCAGGAGGGCATGCAGAAATTGATTTCTGACAGCAACAGTGCACTGTAGAGACAATACTTTGCAGTTTCAACATACATAATAATACAGACAAAGATGACGCGAATTATCATAGTTACAAAACAGTATCACAGAACAACTGCGTGGATGCCACGGCTTTGAAGTGATGCTATCTCCTTTAGTGACAAACTGAGTGACCATTAAAATTTGATGCAACGTATACGAACGTAGCCTGCCCACTGCTCTAGAAGGAAAAAAGTTATAAGAGCTACAGTTAGTTCATTCAACTTTTTCTATCCCCTAATAGCTGCACAGTTTGAGAACAGTAGTTTTGACACGTTTTTGTTTAGGTGTTTCTAAACTACTACAGAAAAAGGCCTCAGCAGCCTGAGTGCCCTTGGCTCCCCTCGCACAGAGGAACGCGCGGCAGCCTTGAGAAGAGAGAAACAACCGTCCCAGCACACCAGAAGTTGGTGTTTCCCTACAACTTCTTCCTTAACGCTTACTGGATGAGGACTCTGGGGGCTCAGGCTAGCTGTGCACCTCGCTGAAATACTTTCACTCTCAGTTGGGAACTCGCCAAAGAAAAACCGAGGAAAAACACAGCCAGGCTCAGAGGCAGGGCCCGCCTCAGACGGCGGCAAGCTTCAGCTCTGAAGGCAGAGCTCGCACCCGCACCGGGACGGGCAGGGGCTGCCGGAACGACGCCCCCGGGCAGGACGGGTCCCGCCGGCAGCCCAGCTCCCGGGGCTCCGCGCACGCAGCGGCACCGGCACCGCCGTAACGCCCGAGCCCGGGGGAGCCCGGCCCGGAACGGTGCGGACAGGAGGGCCGTCGGGACGAGCGGCCGGGCCGAGCCTGCCCGCGGGGCCGCGACCGGGTGCGCGCACAGCCGCCAGGGCACGGCCGGGCACCGAGCGGGCCCCGCCCGGCCGGCAGCGCCCCGGGCCCGCCGCGGAGCCGCTCCAGGAGCCCCGAGGCGCGGAGGCCCGGCCCGGCCCGACCCGACCCCGCCGCACGGAGCCCGGCCCGGCCCCGCCGCGCCAGGGAGCGGCCGATGCGGCGCGGCCCCGCGCTGGGCCCGCCGGCGGGACGGGCGCTTCCGGCGCGGCGGGGCCAAGAGAGCCCCCACGGGGCCCGAGCGGGACCCGCCCCGGCCGGCAGCGCCCGCCGGCCCCGGCCCCGGCCCCGAGCCGCACAGGAGGCGCCCAGCGCTCGGTGCCCGCCACCCCCGGCCGCACTCACAACTCCTTGATCAGCACCATCTTCCCCGCGCAGGCCCGCACCGCGCACGCGCGACCGGCACGGCCCGCCCATGCTGCACCGCGCGCTTCCGGGGGGAAGTCCCGCCCCCGCGGGCCGGCCCGCCCAATCCCGCCGCGCCCTGGGGCACCGCACCCGCCCCTCGCCCCGGCGTGCGCGGGGTCGCCACGCGCTTGCGCCCGCCGCTGCCAATCCGAGGGCGCGCGGCTCCCGGCAGCGCCCGCGCCTCGCCCGGGGGCAGCCAATGGCGGCGCGCCGCCCGCCCCGGGCCCGCCCCCCGTGCGTGCGGGACGCCGGCGGCACCGCCCGGCTCGCGGCGCCCTCTGCCCCCCCCCCCCCCCCCGGAGACCGCCCCGCCTCGCCCCCACAGCGGCACCCAGCGCCCTGAGGCGCGGCCCCGCCGCGAGCAGGCCTCGGGCCCGCGGAGGGCCGCGGAGGGAGAGGGGTGAAGGTGCCCGTGCTGAAGGCCCTCGTGCAGCGCGCCGCGGGGAGAGCGGCCTCCTGCAGGGCGCGCCGGCACCGCCGGGAGCTGCGGGCCGGTTCCGCCCCCCGGGAGGCAGAACGGGCCCGTCGCGGCTGAGGGTGACTGCAGGGCGGCGCTTCCCTGCGGCCTTGGGGCTTTAACACCGGGAGCCGCGGCTGCCACAGCCGCCGCTGCCCTCTGGCGAAGGAGCTCCCTTTATGCTTCATCGCGCTCACAGGAGACGAGGGCAGAAGGGAGCCGAAGCGAGGAGCACGCCGCGTGGGGCGGGCTTGGCCGCTGCGGGGCCGAGAGCCGCCTGCGCCCTCCGGTCCGTCAGGCTGCCGGTGGCGTTACACCGCCGTCTTTCGTTAAAAACAGTGAAAGAAGAAAAACGCCGAGAAGTTTTAGACTTCGGAGGCGTGAAAAGAAGGTTGAAATTAATCCCTAGAGTACCCAGTGAGACGGCCCGCAAAGAACCTGCGGCGCGCCCCTGTGGAGAGAAGCCCCCCCCCCCCCCCGCAGCGGGGTGCGTGTGCCCGGGCACCGCGTGCGGGTGGCGCCGCTCAGCTGAGGGCCGTTGGTGGCAGGAGGGGATTGCACCGAGGCACCTGCACTGCGGCCACGCTATCACCGTAGTGTGAAAGAGCATCAACTCTCCAGCTGCCCTTTTATCCAACAGATTTCTTTTAATATAACAAACAGCAAAGTGGGGACAACAGAAAAATGGGAAAAACGGGAAAAAAAAAGGGCAAGCTTTCAGAGTCAAAACCTTCAGGTTTTTAATCCAAAAAGGGAAATACGCAGAGCTTCTATGAGTTCATGTAGTGATTTCTCTAATAACAACAAATCTTTCTATAGGAGTCTCTCAGGTACTACAGAGACATGCAGTGCTGAATGCTGGAGACAAAACGGGACAATGAAGGAGATGAAGAGGACAACACAGGTGCCAGTGAGACGTGAGGATAAACTAGCTGGAAATTTTTGGTGGAGCTTAGAGACATTGAATGGGGGGAAATGATAAAACAAACAATCCCAGTTCTAATTTGGCCATTCAGAGCTAGAGCACAGAAAAATGAGGAGACTCTATGACCATGTCCCTGGAACAAGGGCCCAGCCCTGCTCTCAGCTAAACCACTGGGATATATGGGACTCTTCAGCACAGGGCACAGAAAGGATAAAAAAGGTCAAGTTTCCCCGGTATGCCTCTGCATGTGGTATTCAGTGTTATTCTTGTTTCCATAGCAATTAAAGCATAACCTGTGGCAAAATGATGCCCTAGGAACAAAGCAGCTGGCTAGCACTGTTTCTGGGTGCTCAAAAAACATGATTTGGGTAAAAACTCAGTATCTGTTGAAAATAATGCATTCTGAGTGTCCTAATTTGCTTTTCAGTTTCCAAGCATTAGCTTTCAAATTTTTCAGATTTTTCTTCACAGCTGTGCTAACTAGCTCCTTCTCCTTTAACACTGCTTGAGATGCCCACAGAAAAGACTAGGTAAATCAGAAAAACAAACACTACAAGATCTGACAAAGGGAGGGCAAAACTTTATAGTTTAGCACTCTGGAAAGGAAATGATTCTTCCTCAAAAAATGTAGATATGTCTGGCTGTGGTACAGTTGACAATGTTTACACTTGCAAAGATTGTCATTGTGAATAATGCTGCCCTGTTGCTGACAAAAGAAAGTGCTGTTTTGAATGGACATTTGTCAGCTTTCAACCCACAGGAAACTTAAATGTACAGTTTTAGTTTATGGGTAGCAACAGTATATTTTTGCACTCGGTGGACTCCTGTTCCAGCATCAATGTCCGTGTCCCCACATGTATGCATTTCATCCTTTTCCCCAAAAAGGGCCACAGACCCTACTTATGGGCTCATCCTTGTCCACCCTTTGAAGCCATCTTTCCCAAGTTTTGTCCATCAGTAACTAGAACTAATGATGCATTTACACATCATCTCCAACAGAGTAGAAGAGAGTAGAGATTCAGATGGGGAAATTCAATGTTGCCAGACAACCCTCCCACAATTAAATGGCTTTAAAGAACATCCTCAATATGCTCTGCCTATAAAAACATACTTTCATTCAAGTCCCTCGCAATGTGAAAGATGGATGCTATGGAAACTGCCACTCAGACTTTTGCCTTTACTGGCTTTGTTTTATTAAGCAAAGAAATTACAAAGGCCTGTGCCAGGACACAGTGGTAGGGCTTTAAGAGTCTGCTTCCCGAAGTTCTCAAGCATTCTGTATTTTCCTTTATTTGTTTTTTTCAAAATCCTGGCTCAGTGTAGTCCCCTGCTGCTGCTCTTTCCCCATATGGACAACATTTGTCTTTTGTTTACTCAGCCAGCTGCAATGTGTGCTCCCTCCAAAACCCTTATTCTCTTTGTTTATATCCAGATCATACCACACACGATAGTATCATCTGAGTAGCTGCATCCTGCTGATTCCAGACACTGCATACAGACAAACCACTTCAGACCTGTAAATACAATTTCACCATGGTCTCTGCTGCTGGACAGGATGCTTCCTCAGCAAGCTGTTCTTCATGGGAGCCCTCTGGCCTATGCTCACCCCGCGCAGGTATCAAATACAGGCAGTGTAGTAGCACGTCAGCAGCTCCTGGCTTTTGTTAGATTGAGCTTACTGACTGGAGTCCCGCTGCCTAAACACAGGTTTGCATGTATGTGACGTGGGATGGTGACATTAAAATGTAAGAGCATGGTGGCAGGAGGTCTGTAACGGGACCTGCTGAAGAAGCATGCGTGGCCAGTGCCCACCACACTAGGAGCTCGGTCAACAGGCAGGGCTGTTTTATTCCCAGCTTGACCTCTGTGTACAGCAGTTAGAAGACATCAGGTGAGACATCAGGTTAGGTCCTGTGACGGACATGGTGCCGCACAAGGCTTGTACCTTAGGAACATGCCTACTTCTGAAGTGCATGTGACCCTCTTACAGTCTCCCGTACTGTGCTGCAGTGCAGGTTCTGCTCTTGCTCTAACAGCTTTCCACCGATCGCAGAACAGGACAACTAACTGCATCTGTCTGCAGGGGTAACAGGCAGAAGCTGCAGGGCTGGGTTGCCAATGCAGGGGATGTGAACTAGCTCTCTGAAACAACTCTTCCCTTCTGTTGAGTTCCCAGGACCCTGGTGTGACACAACAGGGGTTTGTAACAGCAGCAAACACACTTTCATTCAATGAACAGCGAATGAGAACATGTTTTCTTGTTATTGTTTTTAATATCTAAACACTCTCTTCTATGCCAGAAGACCAAAGCTCTGCACTTGAGCATACAGGTTATAGATTTGGGACTTGGGAACAGTGTAGGTGAGGTAAGTATACCCTAATTCTGACATTTATGTCGCTGGAGTCCTCCTATCTGATCTGCAAGCTCAGGTACAGTGTGGGTACCCATGTGCTTAACCCAGAGTTGGACTTTTTCCATTTGCACCCTGAAGTATCTTTTAGGATATATCCTCCTGTCCTGGCCACATGTTGGAATAGCAATGCACATGTTGTCATCTGCTCTCTTACAGCCACAAAGCACTGGAAGTCTGAGGACTAACCCAGAGAAGAAAAGATGTTTGTGATGGCTACCTCTCAGATTGTTTTGTAGTGGCTGGCAGCAAACTGATGCCCCTCTCCAAGGCCTTCTCAGAGGAAGATGTGGGAGAGACTTTGTAGGGACAGCACAATCCCCTGTATGCTTCTTATTTGTACAGGCAGCATTTGCTGCAGTTCCCTGTGGAACGGCTTTCTCAGAGGCCAGTGAAATACCAGCCACAGTAATTTACCAATAAGATCCCACGCAGTTGATGTCACCATGTAAGAGAAGATGGACAGTACTCTTTCTGACAGGGATAAAAAAAAAAAGGTCTTCTCTTTGGAGAGTACATAAATAATGAGAAAATGAGGTCACATGGGATAAATTATATGATGGAATGAGAGCTGGGGTGTTTCAAGTCTCCCTGACCGTTCTCAGAGAGAAGCAAATGCTTCCAGCTGGGAGCTGGCACGAGCAGAGCTGTGTGCTGTGCTTCACGCATCTGGCAGAAGGATGAGGGAAGGGCACACGCAGGTATGTGCTACTGGTAGTGTGCATCAACCCACAGCATGAGCGTGCATCTGGACACTCAAAGAATGCTCCAACCTGTCCCTGATACATATACATATTGGCATACTAAGTACTAGATACAAAAACGTTCAAGGTCAGGCTTTTAGACAACTTCCTTCTGTTTTTTGCAGTTCTGAGCTGACTTCTTCCAACACTTGCTGTTCTAGAAGTATGTCTCTGAAGGGAACAGGGCTTTCTTGAATCTCTGTGATAAAATGGCAGAGTCTTAGTAACAACGACAGGACGTGCCACCAGGTTGTAGGTAATCCTAAGAGCATGACTAAGCTGAGGCAGCCATCTATCTATAAAACCCTTGCTGGGGAGCTGCACCATCTATGTCTTCAAATACAGAGAATCGGCTACACTTCAGAAGCATGCCAGGAACGGTCCCTTTCAAAAGAATTAGTGACAGGAATTGGCAGTGATTTATGTGGTTTAGGTTACCTCATTTTCAGCACATCAAAGACTTGGAGGGTAGAGACTGTAGGCCAGAAACAGCCTACTGTTTCATGACCTAGGACACGGTTTGTGTCTTCTATCAACAGGGCCAGAGGTGGCGTTTACACAACTGGGAGGGAGGCATCAATGAAAATTCCAGAGACCGTAAAAAAGTCAAATTCTGGTTAGTTTCATCTGGTCACCAACACCTCCTTTAAGGACAATGGCATCTTTAACACAGGAGCAGAGGGAAGATTTAAGTAAGCAAGTTTCAAATGGCAAAGGGTGTGGGGAAAATATATCGTACCTTCAGCACTTGGTCCTTCCACAGTGCAGGGGTGGAAATAGGTGGTCCGTGAAGTTCCTTCCAAGCCTACATGTCGTTTTGCTGCTGACTAAAACAAGAAAGACAGTGAGCAAATGCTGATGTTTCCACCACCTACCAGGAAAAGGAAAGGCAACTTCCAGTCATCATTTGTAGCAGAGCTACATTCTGATAAAAAATACATTAAGTTCTCAGTAACCCCTCATTTCCACAGGAGAAGTTGAGGACAGCTGTCACCCCATTAGTCACACTTCAAAATTCCAAGCCACCTGCCAGGACAGAGAGCAGTATTCTAACAAATTTGTTAACAACGTCATCCTAGAACAAGAGACTGGAGTACTGAGAGAACTCATGCTTTAATAGACACTGAAATCACAAAGGAAGAAGGCCAAATGCCTTAGCAATTTCAATAAAAATATGAAAATCTTTTTACATGGTAAATTTCATAATATAAAAAGTTTAATGCTGTCTGGAAACAGAGTTTTAATTTACAAAAAAAGTCCATATAGGCCAAACATGGCTAACACTGCATACAAGGAGAGCAAGTGCTAAAGGGCTGCTGCTTGGAAGAGTCTTTGCTGACAGTCCTCTCTGAGTAATCATCTTCAACGCTCTTTGAAGGAGTTCTGCAACCGAGGGGCCAAGTTTTCCATGCACATTGGCAACTTTTCTGGTCTGCATGGCAATGCAATGAACCCAAACCATTATTATCACCTAGCCTGAAACTACCAGTGTTTCTTCACAGATTCACAGTCCTCCTGGATCTGTTCTGCAACTTGAAAGAGATGGTCACAGAACCAGTTTGATCTAATGAGAGGAAATATGGCCAAGAGTGATATACATGGCACCCCTTCAATGCTTTTTCCTTGTTTAAATAAGGTATCACTAAAAAGAAGGAAAATCAGTAACCAGTCAGAGTTCAGGCTAACCAACAAAATCAAATTAAACTGGATTTTGTTCAGTGAGATTATTTACTGTTCCCCTTTAGTTTAAGCTAAAGACAGTCAATAAAATATCTGCAATTCGTATCTCACACAGTAAAATATACTGAATAAAACCAAACTAAAACACATTCTATGGCCTTGGGGAACTGTTGCACGTGGCAGGTTTAATGTGGAAGTTGGTAACACCTAATTCTTATTGCTCACTGTATTAAGCAGTGTTGTCACTTGTACCATGCACAAATACGACGACGACAAATGCATTTAAACTCCACAGAAGGGATTCTAATATCAAACGCAGAACATGTTATTTTCATTTCCTGAATTTCTCCACATATTGGGCAAACCTGATAAAACTTCTTTTCTTCACAAAGGGGTTGTTTCTCATTCAGGTGGTGGAGGAGTGAGGCACAAGGTGTGTGAAGTGTCTCCCAGACAAGCAAGCATGCATTTGCATGGCTCTCATTAAGCCAATAGAAGTGTCCTCTCTCAAGCTAACGGAAATAAATTTCTCAAAAGACTTGTTCTAGTGACACTCACCTTCCATATTTATACAACACCAATTTCCCAAATACTGAACTTCCCTTACATCTGAACCCTTCCCTGCTTCTAATGCTCCCCTCCCCTTAAAAAAAGCAACAACACAACAGAAGAACCACCCCCCACCCCTGATTTATCTCTTTCTGAAAACTTAAAGCCAGTATGAAACCTACTGGCAGCATGAAAATGGTTTGTACCAAAATGGCAATATAGAATTTCTACAGATTAAAGATCCTTTAGTTATGGAAGTAAACTACAAGTAAAGAGGCTTATTTCCAGCATGTTATGCAGCACTACAGGGAATATTTGCTGTTGCTATAAACAAAAAGCTGCCCACTTCCATCCTGGATGTTCCTGGGATGTCGTTCTAGAACAGTTATGCTGGTTGGAAACGGAGTAGGTCACACGGAGTCCGTCAGCAGTCTCGTGACCACAGCAAGTTGCATGATCAGCAAAATTGCCATCTACATGACATGTAGATACTGTACTGACTCTTTTTGGCCCACTATTCTAATTTTTCCCACCTAATGGCGAGAAGATATTTAGCACCAAACCATCTCAGAAAGATGTAATGTACAGACAAATAACTTGAATTGTATGAGTTGAATGGGTTTACTCGACTGCTTTGCTACGTTGCATAATATGAATAAGTAACTACTCTTTCTTTCTGTACTGAAACTTTTGTGATCAACCATCCATTGTTAGCTGACTATAACAACACAGTCCTATATTTTTTGCCTTTAGCACTTGTGTTAATTTCTTGTGATAGTGAAAGCATTCTCCCAACATCAGTGGATTCTAGAATATACTCTAAGCAAGCGTTTCATATGTGCACCACAAGTAAGCTGAACCTAAGTAATTTTATATTACAGTATCAGAATTGAATCCTCTGTCCTGCTATCATGCTTTTCCTGCAAGATCCCCCTAAAAATCACAAATGTTCAGGTCCACATTTTCAAGAAGAGCATCCAGACACGACAAGTGCAACAATTATCTGCATCAGCAACGATACCCTAATAAATTTAGAGATCTGACTGCACTCACCATTCAGGTAGTCAGTTGCAAGACTGGAATTTGACTTAAGATCCATGTAAAACTCAGGGCCTAATTAATAAGCCTCACAACACCTCTGTGAGGTAGGTACGTAAGTATTACTATCCCCACTTAGATAGACAGGGAAGACGAGGCACAGAGAGGTGAAGTGATTAGCCTTCAGTCACTTGACAAATTTTGGGAGTGCATAATAGAAACCAAAAGCCTTGGTAATCCAGTGCTCCGACCTCATAGCACATGGCCTGCGAAATACTTTGCTTGGATCTAAGTGTGCTGAGTTAATATCCAGAGTTTTCAGTGCACATAAATTATCATTTTGATTCTGATTACATCACTGCATTTAATGGCCACTTAAAAAAAATAATCATCTCCAACTTGATCCACAACACCTAAATACCGTCTAGCCTAGGAAAGCTTAGTGTTTTTTACACATCACCTCTGGGGTGCTCTTGGTTCTCTTTTCTCCACAGATCAGAGGGTGCACAGGTTCTGCATACAGCTGGTCTGCATGTCCCCTCACGTACATGTTCCGACTGCACACTGACACTAGCCTATCTCATCTGTGTATACCGGTATACGTGCTCCTGAAGAAGCTTGTTTCCTTAGCCGGGGAAAGAGCTCATCAGGGACACATCTGCAGATATTTGGAAAGATCTAGAAGGATCAGAGAAGGATTTATATGGACAGGTGATTTCTAAATCACATACACTTACGTTACATTCCTGCCTACTGTGAAACTGTAAGATTCACTTTTCTGCGCACACTTAGCAGACAGAAGACATCTGTGCTGCCCAAATAATTGCCAGGATGAAAATTTCACCATCGTAACACTGTGTGCCAGAAAGATCGGAGCATTCAATAAAAACAGAACTTGTGTCTCTGGCACAGCCTTACTACCTCATTCTGAGGATCACCTTGTCCATTATACCCAAAACATTTTTTGGGGAGCAGACCAACCAGCAAAAAATCACCTGAAAGGTTTCCCTCCAGAAAAAAGTTACCTGAGATGCAGGTTTTAGAATGGGGCATCTCTCTCCTCTTGTCTGTGTCACCAGCCTTTAAATGATGCAAGAGAACTGCCAGTATCAAGCTGCTATGGAGTTGTATTGCCAGCAATTTCTTGTGTTTCGCTAACAACTTAGCAGAGATACCTAGAGGTGTCTTATCTTGTCCTCTCTGTCAGCCTTTGAAACCAACCAAAGAAACGGCTTGTACTTCTCCAGGCAGAAACTTGTGCACACTTTCTTTGCGGTATAAATGAAAGTTTATACCACTCCTCTCGCTTCCCTCTCCAATCCCTGATATGTATAATTTTTGTATAAAAAGACAGCTGAAAAACCTCCTGTTAGGATAAGAAATACAAGTAGGTGGCTTAAAATCTAGTATTTTATGAACAGAACAAGATTCGTTGGACCTGTTGCAGCAAATATGGAACACTACATAGAACCTGTTATCAAGTGAGTCTTGCCAAGGTCCTGTTAAGGGAAACTAAAACCCATCTGTGTAAGGCCCATGTTTCCACACAGTAACAGACAGGGCCAATCTGTCACATTCCCGTGTATTGACAACTGTGGGTATGACCATGGCTTCTTTGATGATATTCTGTGGTTCTATATTGATAAAGGCAAGTGGGCAGAAGCAAATACTTTAACAAGACTCTAAGTCATCAGTTGGTACTCAAGACATTTCAACATTTGGAGGAAGGAAAAAATCTTCCCGGTGATAAGAATTTATAACCATTCCCAGATGGCAGCCTCAAGGGGAGTACGGTTCCTGGAGTGCTACTAGAAGGTGGAGAACGAGCTGATGTCACTGCATTTGGAGCTTCAGGGTGTCTGTGTCCATTTGGAGGGTTCTTTTGTGGAGAAGCAAGTTGTTGCTCAATAGACAGGTCCTTCAGCTCCAGCTTATCTGCACTTTCTTCTTTGCTGTGACGTGGAGATAAATTTAGCAAGCTGAGAACATCTTTCTTAGAAGTCATTGTGCCAGGAGCTCCTCGGAGAATCTTTATTGGGCCAGTGGAGTGCTGGGGAGTGTTCTGCCAGAACATCTTTAAGTTGTGAATTGCTTGCACTTTTTCATCAATAGCAGCCATTTTTAATTTGTCTATGTCTGGGGCATCAGCTGGACTTGAACGAGCAGAACCAGCTGAGGAATAAGAAAGAGCAGGAGATGGAGTGCTGCCACCAGGAGACTGATGCCCTGAGCTTGGAGAGAGATTTCTGGGCGATTTAGAAATATGAGCACTGTAAGGAGAGCTAGGGTACTTGAGCTTAAAGTGAGGCTGCTCAGTTAAGGACCCATGTAAATCACAACTTGGAGATGGCTGTCCACTGTATTGGCCTGTGCCTTCTTTGTTTGACATCTCCGATGTCGTGGGGCTATTATAGCCAGAACTCACTTTCTGAAGGGATGAACTCCTCGTTGGAGGCTTTGGTTTAATTGCAACAGGTGAAGACTGATTCTTCTGACTAGAGCTGACTGGCCTACTGAATGCACTGGTCTCTGAAGACCTGAATGCAGACATACCTGCTGGCATAGAAGCTGCATCATCTGAATTTTTGCTCTTACTTATTTGGCTGCTGCTTCTCTGAAGACGTTCAACAGCAATGAGGTGACTCTGAGTTTCCTCCAGGATTTTTTGAGCCAACTCTTGGGGATCAAGCTTTGGATTACTGTCCTCCTGGGATTTGACAGTGCTGTCAGTCTCAGTGCTAGACTGGTCAGATTCTCCAGTATCAGAACTTGCAAGTTTCCCAACTTTTTGGAAAGGTGAGTTTGGACTGGGAATAAGAGTCATTTTAACAGGAGAATTTGGCGTACTTATGCTCCCTTTGGAATTGACAAGCTCTTTAATACCTCCAGTTTGACCAGTTTGGGGATGTTTGTTATCTGGGGAAAATCTTGTTTTAATGGTTTCTTGGTAACTGGCCAAAGGCTCATTGCTGATTATAGAAAAACCTTCATACTCTTCCTCATCTTTGCTGGCTACAGTGCTGGTTTGTGGTGACAACTGGCTCTGTATTGCAGACCTATGCAGATAGATGTTCTTTGGCCTCTCATAGTCCTGACGTCCTCTGTGTCCCACACCATCTGGCATGCTCTCCGGCTTGGAAACAAAACTCATGGAAGAGGCAATAGAGCTCAGGCTATACACAGAAATGGCATCTGATGCAATGCTGTCTGGGCAAGTAGGAGAGAATGGTGGGTTTTGATACTGGGGTACAGGGTTGGAAATAGACTGAGCAGAAGCCAGTGACTCTAGTGATGAGGAACTGTCCAGGCTAAGGCGCTTAGGCAGCTCTGTAGAATCTAAAAAGAAAAAAGGAAAAAAAGTACAAGCATGCCCCTAGATACACAGTAAAATGAAATAAAACCAAGTAATGTTCTTATCAGAAGTAAGAGGAAATGCTACAAAGCATGCACTATGCTACTTCAGAAGAAAAATAACAAAACAAAATGAAAAAAAGAACCAACAACCTTCTACTTAGGTGAGAAAAATAATGTGCACAGACCAGGAAATGCATGGAAAGGAACCTCAGACCAAGTATCCTAGAGGAAAACTTTGGGAACTTGTCAATTGATTATGATTTTATATCTCAAAATCTTCCAGTTGCTGGAGTCTATTCCCAGCTTTGACCTCAGCCAAGTCTTAGTGTTTGTTTTCCATAAGAAAATTACATTTGCTGCACCTCTTGTATGATGTATGATGTATGATGCATGTATGACGATGAATGTATGATGTCTGCAAAAGGTAAGAGGGTGAGATTACAATATAAGCCATTCTGATCAAATCATCAGATGGTTATAGGAGCAAAAACTTCTGTAAGTAGCTTTACCAAAAAGTGCCAGCAAGGACTGTAGAGCAAAGTGCATGGTCCTCCTATTAGCTTGTTTCCCAGTTTTCAGAATCACCTCCTCTTGCCCAACTTCACAAAGGTCAAAACCTGTAGTGGAATACGGAGCAAAAAATCATACCTCATAAAAAGATCCCATGTCCTAAACAAGTGTCATCTTGTTTATAACACAAACAGAACAAAGAGATATGAAATCCTGCAGTGTCCTGGAATGATGTCTCCTCACTTACTATGTACCTCTTGCTGGTTTGGTTTTATTACTATTTAACACACCTTCTTGGGAGCCTTATTGGGCTGGACATATTCAACACACACATACACAAATCGATCTGGTCCAAACTGATATACAAGTGCACTGGTTGGTATTTTAGCTACAAATTATACGCAATTATCAGGGAATGATTGACTAAATGCATCTCAGGGGACAGGGTCTCACATGCTCCTAGCGTTCATTCATTAGTCCAAAGCTTTCTCACAGGAATGGGTCTGAGGAAGAACAAAAACCTTGGAATTTAGCAAATGAGGCCTGGGCAGCAAGAGGCATAAATGTATGAGAGAAACGATGTCAGACTTTTATGAGCTTTTCATGTAGTCTTCTTGGACAACTCTTTCTGCCTCTTCCATGCAAAGCCCTTCATCTAAACAGCAGCCAAGCCAGAATAAATTCTAGTTTGATACTTAGTTCTCATCTGCCTCTTCTGTAGAATGTAGACCCTGGTACATACTATCACCCTGATACGCCCTGTCCTTGTCCATTGTGCACGTTTCCCAGATAAAGGAATGATTGGTTCACTGCAGGTAGAAGACCAGAAGAAAACTCACAAGTACGCATTATGAACAACAGTGGATCAGGATCCTGAAATAAAAACAGGGTTTAAACCAACCTGACAGCACCAAGCTGCTGTAAACCCTGAAATCCATATTCTGCTGACTCAGGATAAGTTTTGGGGCATGAGAGAAATATTCATCCCTAGCACTGGCCAAACAGGGAGTGAAACGTCTGTGTACGTGAACTGGTAGAGATTTACTGAGCAGTCAGGGATCACATCCAGAGATGCAGAGACCAAAAAGAACCCAGACAAACAAATCTAAAGCTGTGAGATTTATCGCTACTTCAAGCCACCATATAAAACTAGCAATAGTTTTTAGAAAGATAATAGAAAGAAGTGTTTTCCTACCTAAAGCTGCCAGAAACTCATGACAGCCAGGAAGCCTCCAGAGTTGGACACTGATGGAAACCTGGATTGGTGCAGAGGAGAAATCTTGTTCCTTCTCACCTGCCTGAAGTTGAACCAGGACTTGATGTAGCTGAAAATAACAATGCAAACATTAGCCATTCCTTAGAAATTAAATAACTGCTTTTCTGACAATCACAGCTAAGGAAATACACTGCAAACAGCCCTTCCCCTGTACACCTGTACACTCAGCTGCTGGTCCTGAATGGAGCAGTGGGATGAAAGGTCTGAGCACAGGGAGCAGTCCAGAAACAGCAATGATGGACAAACTTGAACAGCAGCAAATCTAGAGACAGAGCAGGAGTGAGGGTCGGGGGTGTGGCAAGCAGAAACTGAGTGAGGAGAAGGAAGGCAGACTTTCCTAATACCTCTATGGTTTCCCAGGAATGAATTTTCTCAACTGTTCTCAAAGGACAGGAGTAGCAAAGTTGAGAAAAAAATGTGTTTATGAAGATCTGACACAAATTAAGGTGCCAAGATCCCATCTAACTCAAAAACACAGCCAGAGCAGGAAGGATGGAAAGTCATTAATCAGGGACCAGCTAACCTCAGGACCACCCATCTCTTCCAACCCACAAAGGCTTACGCAGTCTTTTTTCCACATTAGCACCATGGAGCAAATTCCAGGCCTGAAAGCAGGGTGAAGACACTACCCTGCAGCTCAGGAAAATGGCTCTGCAGTGACCAAGGCATTTAATTCTGCACAGCAGCGTCACTCCTCAGTGCATGTAATACTCACCATTCCCACCACATTTTTAACAGCCTTCATGCAGCAAATAACAAAGAAGGAAAAGACAGGAGAAAAGAAAGAAAGAACACAGGTTATTCTGTGCTATAAAATGCCTGTAATGGGGAGCCCTGCAGTGCAGGGACACATCCACATGCAAAACAGCATCCTGACTGGCAAGATGCTCTGTTCTGAGAAAGAAGGGAGCAATGGAAATGACTTGTGCTGTGAATCAGGAGTCCAGCAGTGTGGGAACAGGCGTCTGGAATCTGGGAGTGCCCAGCTCATCACAATCAACTCAGACACATAGCAGGCATATACCCAGTCCAACCCACATTCTGGCAGAAGGCTGAACATAGAACAAGCCCTTCTCTTGTTTTCTCTGGGATATATTATTGGCACTTAAATAGTCAGCAATCCCTAGCTTTTCCTTGTATATGTAGTAGTACCAGAGTTCGTACTTTTGTGTTTCCTGCCTTCCATTTTGCACTAAAAGTAAGTATTTTCTATTCAGAGCAAGAGATCAAACTCCCTGCCTTGCTGCTTCAGTAACGTCAAGAGCACCTGCTCCCTTACAACACCAATCAGCTTTACTGGAAAGACAGAAAAAAACAACACCCACTGACTGAGCTGTTCGTAATTATGCTTCAGTTTTGAACAAAGTCTTCTCTCCTTTGGGACAGGCAGAGCCTTGTCTCACCAACTGAACTGCTGAGAATAATGAGGGGAGAAAAGCAAGTAACAGCAGAAGATGTGAGAGCTAAACTGAAAAATCCTGACTTGTAACCAGATAGATTCTTGTGCAAAAGGGAATTCTGCCTAGGGTTTGGGCTATAGAAGAACATTTGCAAAAACAATGCAATACCCCTGCCAATACTTATTGCAAGAGGCACCTGAGGAAATAGTAAGTGCATCTTTTGCTAGTCATCAACAGCCATCTGAATGGTTTGGGTGATTTAATTATCTGAGGCAAGACAACAACCACAAAGTAAAGTCATTGACACTGTCACACATTCAGATCTACTGGAATGTCATTCTCTACGCGTCATATCCCATTTACTCTGGGCCTTCCTCTGGAGGTACGGAGAAAAAAATAGCCCTGCTATTCAACCACAGAAGTCTCAGACACTAACAGAAGAGCCAAGGCAAAAAAAGCAAAATTCCGTAAAGGACTAGCCATTAGAAATATCCCATATGTTATTGTAAATTTTGGCAAGAAACTCTTTGAATCAGACGTAGTCAAATGGATGGACAAAGCAGGCTTCTTAATGGATGATTACAAAGCTGTTATTTTGTATTTTGTGCAGATAGACTCACAATGACAGAAACCCTCTAAAACTACACAGGGATAAACCCAGATATTTACCATGGTACTTCCTTATAACATTTCTGCATGGAAAAAGGGTAAAAGAAAGTGAGCTTTTCACCTTTTTTTTTATATTTTTTTCACCTATTTTTTATATTTTTCACCTATTAACTATGTGCAGTGTTCACTTACTAAGGCAAGCACCAACATAAACCTCGTTAGGGGAGCAATCAGGACAGTAAAAAACATATAAAGGAAAGCCATCCAGGCCAGTGGCACAGAGCAAGGTTAGGTTCTGCTAGGCATACTACAAAGACTGGTAAGAGGAAGGAATGTCAAGCAGATGGGTTGTGTGTCTGGGGGGGGGGGGGCACGACTCCCACAGCCACAGGTGGCAATGCCTTTCTCTTAAAGAAGGTGAATTCTTTCAGGAGAGCAATGAGCACTCAAACCAGAAAAAGCATAGGCCTGATAAAGTTCTCAGACAGAGCACTGTCCAAAGTTAGGTGTTCCTTGAGGTATTGGTAATTACAGTGGGCAAAGATGAGCCAACATAGGCCTTGAATAGGATGGCCAAAAAACAATTAGTGCTTCTACCATTAATTTCCCATATTTTGCTTCCCCCTCACTGTAGTACATATTACGTTTTCACTTCTGCCACTGAACCGGAAGACCCTTCCAAGGCCATGCAGCCCAATAATACACCTGCATTTTATCATTCTGGACACACACTTTCATTCACACAAACAGAGAAATTTATAATTTAAATCCTGAAGACTCCTAGCAGCCTCTGGGGCTGATAAACCACGGCATAAACTGTTCTGTGCATTTCTGAATTTACTGACCTGGGAAAAACCATTTGGAAACTGGTACTGGAGAAAAACCTCCCAACTTACCCTGTTGATAAGCTGTTCTCCTGTTTCTGAAGCTGTGATAAGTTTACAAAGTGCCTGAAGTGCAGGGTTAGGCAAACCTGAAAAATAACAGAAAAAAACAGGGATTGTTCAATACTTGTTGCTTGCCTGCTAGAAACGCAACAATCTGAACAGAATATAACTTCAGATAACTCCTAAAGCCTCTCTCCCCCATCACTGAATGGTTCTGAAAACAGCATCAATTTCCAGAAAACAAAAGGTTTTCCCACCTTTGTATTTGATTATACAGTTTCTGACTGAGAACTGGAAGAAGAAAAAGTCTCATCGTACTTCTCAGATACTGGAGCCAGTGGTAAATGATTACAATCTATGACAAAATTTACAGTACAAATTTACTTCTAAAACATCTGTCCTGTTAAATGCTTTTATTACATTGCTGTAGAAGCCTAGAACAACAGCATCATTTTGCAGGCTTACATCAAAGACAGGCAGGGAAAGGCAGACGTCTGCTTGGACGTATGAGAACAGAGCCCACGGCTGGCCTGCTTCTTACCTAGGAGGGACTGTATGGTGGTGCTGCACTGCTGCAGCCGCTCACCAGGGTCAGAGGTTGGGAAGAACACTGCTGCTGGAAGGCCACTGGCTGGAGGGTCTAACCGAAATCCTACTGCAGTGAGTAGTGCCTGCCAGCCTGGGATGCCACCAACTTTATTCTCCACACTTTGTTGGGAGGTATACATGGAATTGTGCTGCCCATTCTGGATTCGCTGCAATGATTTCTCCACCTGTGGGGAAAATACAGCACGAGCTTATTTTAAAAGCGATTTTTACTAACCACCTCATTTTTCACATTAAAGATGCAGGAACTATGGGCTGAGGGATCACAATGCCGATGCTGAACTTGGCTTGTCACAAACAGAAGGATGCCAGTGCCCTTGAAAACACAGGCTTCAGTATCTCAACACTCACATTTTTAAAATCACTGTGATGAGTGTCACTGGTCTCTTGGATCCTGGGGAAATGAATGCCACAGGAAAAAAAGTACCAGTTTGATTGTGATCATCTCCTATAAACCTGGCAGCTGCGTTTGTCCACACAGGATGACTCACTGTCAGGTTCCAGTCTCTTGAGTACACTGTGCATTACCAGGCAAGAGTGTGAAGCTATACGGTAAATAGTAAAGAGAGAGGTGTCCACAAAACCCAGCAACTGGGATGACTAGCAATACTCATAGGTTTCTACCATCCCATGGATACTCCACATTCCTGTGGGACCACAGAAGACACACCGGAAAGAAAAATACTAAAAATCATGAGATTATTCTTGTCATCTGGCAGCTTGACCTCAGTCCTGCTGCTCCCCACAGAAAGTTACTGTCAAATTTGGGAACAAAAGTGCCTCACGTCCAAGTATGCAAAGAGCAAGTGTTCACTAGCTCTGCATCTCTGTGACTGCTTCTTTGCCATGTCCATAGCTATTTTCTTGTAGAAACAATTAACCCCAATCATAATCTCATTTTTAAAGCACAGACCCAAATCAACAGCTCACACAAATCGGGTAGGTCTGGGGAAGGTTTTGCAACAATACAGTTAGCATCTGCTCTTGGGAGCCCATAAAGTGTCCCACTCTTTTCACACTGACCCAAAGTTTTAGCAAGATCACACCTTACGGTAAGAGAGAAGGTTTGAAGGCTTATATTTGTGAGTGGTTACACATCAGGGTATTTGTCTTCCCATTCTTCATTTATAGATGCATACCTATAGGTAACATCACTTCTCTGCTACATGGGCTCCAATGCCCCTCCCTGTGCCCGCTGGGTGCTGTAGCGTTTCCTTTCTCTTACCAGATGTAGCAGGACACGCAGGGCATCTCGTGCCCTTTCAGGATGCTGCAGAATCTCAGTCAGGGCCTGTCCTACTAGCGAAGAAGGGCTGTTCAGCTTCATGTCACTCCCAATAAGCATGAAGCCTGCAGGGTCCAGATAAGAGACTTACTGAGAATTGAAACAGACTGAGAATCTCTCATTCGTTACAGGAAACATGCAAAACAGAAGATATCCTCTGCACTTTCAGACTAATGGAATAATGGTTTGCTGTACACTGCACAGTTACAGTCTTTTCCTAAAGCCGCTGTGCACCCACTGCCCAGTTCTATAGACTGAACTTCCAGAAAACTTCTGCATGCTTATTATCATCCTCTATTAAACCAATACTGTATTCCTGCTCAAGCAAGTGGAAAAACACTGTCTTGCATCTAAACCTGTCCTAGCATGCCCCATGTCTCCTTTTCAGCAGCAGAAATCAAAAGATATAAAACAGTGCTCACAGAAACGGAACTCAGAAAAGCAAGAGCTTTCCTTGTCTCAGCCAAAAACCTGCCTTGGCTTATGTACCATATAAATGCTATCTTATCCAACCATCAGCACAAGGAACTCTGCCTATCCCTTCTCATCTACAAGGTATGTGGATATCTGTCCTTGCTCTGGTGCTCTGTCCGAGACTCACCACCAAGAGTCAAAGGTGGAAGCCAGGGATTGTGCATAATGAACTTGCTTACATATCATGGAAGAGGCAATACTAATGAAGCCTGAGTGGCTGTAATCCCCTGCTTGGTGGTAATGCCAAGCACCTATGTCCATGCTCATTCTGTTTTGCCTAAGAAGTGGTCACTTGTTTTTTTGAATGGTCTTTCCTTTGAGACAACAAAGTTTTACAAGGAAAATAAAATACAAATTGTACTGTGGACTCCAACGTAAACTCAGTTCCAATCTGATATTCTCTGAATCACGTCTTAACACTGGACTCAACAAGCTCGAAATCACTCTGTCAGACTTACTCCAAGTAACAAGCCGTAGCAAGTTTCCTGCTCCTACGGCTACATACAGTTTACATCAGAGCCATATCTACAAGAGCTGCCTGATCTAAAAAATACAGTACTGCTGCCTGTGCAAAACCAGACATTTGGGGAGTGCTTGCGGCTTTCAAAAACACAAGACTTGTGCTGAGAAAAACAAACAAACCAACCAACCCAAAAACCTAAAACCAGCTAATTTGCAATTATCCCAGTAGCGTTGTTGAACTCCAAGACTTGGTCTTTCTGAATCTCAATTCATTAATCAAATTGAGAAGGAGCAAACTCCAGCACTGTACCCCGGGGCTTACACTGCTGAGAAATTTCCAGTGGAAACAAGGGAAACCTTTCTGCTAAACAGACCAAAGGAGTAAGCCCTGCAAAGCTTATGGCATGAAAATCATAACTACTGATTGCTGCTACAACTTCTAGAAGTACTACTCTTGCCTTCTTGTTAGATTTTCACTATATTCTCAGTAAAAAAGTTCTGTTAATTTTCTCCACCTAATTGCATCCCAAGCATACAGCAAGAAACTTGCCCCTATAAATTTCAAACGTGCAGTGGAGTCGTTGTATCACACATTATTTCTTTACAGTCATGAAATCGTTGTGACAAAACACACTTTACCTTGCAATTGCTTTATATTATATCTAATCTGTAGCAAACTTACTATACAATGAAATACTACTGTTTTCCATGACACTGACTTTCAGCCACACTCAGATGAATCAGGGCTTGAAAGAGCAGCTGAATTCTGGGCGAGCACAGGGAACATGCTACTCCCAACTACCTGCTAGCACCACTCCTTGCTTAACTCAAACTATTTGGCATAAGAGCCTTTCCCAGAAACCACGTTTTGTTCATCAAAAGGCAGATTCTTCCTACCTGCCCAGTTGGATGGATGGGAGAACTGCTTGCTGCTCTGTACAGTTTTCATCGCTTCACCAAGGGCTGCACTGGCTTTCATCCCATTTAAGAGGGAGGAATAGAAGGCATGCACAAACATTTTGGAAGCAGCCACTGGAACTGGCCAGAGTGACACGAGGACACATTGAGTCCCGGCAGCCAGGAATGCTCTTGTCAAGCCAATGACTCCATCGGCAGTGACTTTGCTGTTGGATTCTTGGTAAGAGCCAAGAACCACTAATTTAACAGGAAGCCGCAGATCCAGGACATCAGCTGCAGTCAGCAGAAACTCCTGAAGAGGAGGACAGTCTGAGATGCTCTCCACATCACTGGCATCATCCTGCATCCGAAGGGATTCTGGGATTGTGTAGGGATTCCCAAATGAACTCTTGCTGCTGACTGGATTGCTGTCAGTGTTGGGTGTCAGGACCAGAGCAGCCAGCTTCCAGGAGACATGGGTTGCAAAATGGACGCATTCTGCCTGAGTGAGGGCACTCATCACTCTCTCCTTTGTTGCTGCACTGCCAACTAAGGGTTGGCAGCCAAGTAACTCAGATACCATAAATGCTTCCTCTTCTGCAGAGGGCATAGGTCCCCATAGCCACCTGTCCATAACTGCTGAAGGGAGCTTGGGATTCCCTATGACAGCTGCCATTGAGGTAGAACTGGAGTAAGCAGGAGTACTCTTCCTCACATGGGACTACAGAGGGAAAAAGAAAGCAAAAAAGGGCTTCAAAGCTCTGTCTGTTGAGGTGTTGGTAGAAAAACATCCCATCTCCTTGGCTCTAAACAGAAGTCTGGTTGTCATAATAAAGCTTTGCATTTCATTAGTTTATTCCATTTAACTATTCCAAGGAACATCTCCACTTTAGTCCAGTCAGGATTTCTATCCCCACTTCTTAGGAGAATAAATAGGTAAGAATAGAAAGGAACAGACTTAGCCCAGGTCACGCTAGAGGGCTGTAGCAGAGCTAAAAGTATAAAGAAGATCCCAGTTTCCCACCTTAAGGGAGGATTATTTGTAATCATTGGTTTCTGGCACTTGTATTTCAAGGATCAGCATCTCCACTGCCAGCAACATGGTGCTGCATGCAACTGATTACTGGGGCCTGATACTGACCGGAAAAGCCTAATCCCCACATGAGTAACAGAGAAAAAAAAGAGACCCTTTTGCTGTTCCCATGACTGTGTTTAACATAGCGCAAGGCAAGACATGCAGCAAAACACTGCTCAGCAAAAACAGATTCTCCCTGGAGATGTGGGCCTTAGAAAAGCTGATGGTTGTTGCCATACATCAGCATGAAGATATTTCTGAAAGATTTGCCGGTGGTATTGGCTTTGCCTTATGGCTTCATTATCATGAGACATTAATGGCCTTCTCCACACAGAAAGCTGAGAAACAAACATACCAGAATGGGATAGGACAGTTAACTCACCAAGGAAGCTCAGTATATATCACAAACACCTACATCTCTGCAGTCTGCCGTGTAGCTCCACACCCCAGGACATGCCACCCTTTAGAAGAGGATATCCAAATGATCCATTCCCTTTGTTCTTCCAGGCATGCCTGGGGTTGTGATTTTGTGCTGCAGAAACTACACCAGAGTCTACTTCACACACAACTGGGGTGTTCAACATGCTCATCAGCCCTGGAAGTGCCTTGGGAAGGTGGTACATTTGTGGCTTCTATTCTTTGTCTGGTGTAGCAGGACAGAGCTGCTGCTATTCCAGCATGTATAGGAACTTACAACTCAGAAGAGAGGTTCTATGAGAAGAAGGTTTTATAAGGCAATGTCAGACCTTGGAGCTGGGATTCAGCGACTGGATGGATGGCACTGCAATTAGGCTGAAGCGCTCATAGAGGTACTCATTGGAGGAACTGCCCTTCAGGAGAGCAAAAGGAATGAGGTACAGTTCTCCCTCCAGAACCAGTATCAGCTGGCGGTGGCGGCCAACGGGCCCACTGGAATGCATCAAGCCCTGTAAAGTAAAAAAATAGAATCAGTTTGGTCCTTTCACTCCAGCAGTTCCCAGCCTGCACTCTCAAAAGTGTCAGGCTCTAGTCTGACCCCACGGTTTGGAAATATCCACATCAGAACTACTCTCCATGTGAATGCAGATGCAGTGACTGGTAGACACATAGTGGCATTGGACAGTTCTATAAAGCTGGATTGTTGCTTATCTGTGCATGAACAAACCCATTCTGTGAATGGGCCTTGAGTCCACTAAACATGCTCTGTAGTCATGCACAGCTGAAACAAGTTTGCTGGGACCTAGTCTCATCACAGTGCAGCAACTCCTCCAGCTGCAGTGTAAACTCTTTATCATTCCCAACCACCTGTATCTTGTAAATATTGCTAGCACCTCATCCTTTGAAAGAGAATGCTTTTTCTAGTATTGAACTTCAAAACAGCAACTTCCCATATAAAAGTAAAAAATCCACATATAGACTGTTTGTATGGCTTGCAATTCTAGATGCTTGACACTGTAATCAACCCAGAGTCACAAATACAGGTTTAAACAGAGAGTATCTTTTGGATGGAGATGTGAGACAGGGAGATTAATAAACAGAAAAGATGCGACTGGGCACACACAACGGCAACTGCTCCTGGTCCCACGTAACTGTGGGAATTTCAGTCTTACTTCACAGTATCACAGAATGGTTGAGGTTGGAAGGAACCTCTGGAAGCCAGCTGGTCCAACCCCACCGCTCAGGCCGGGACACCTAGAGCAGGTTACCCTGGACCATGTCCAAGAAGATTTATTTTTTTTTTAATCTTGTGTGTTGTAAAAATAATTAGTTATCATCTCAGGACAGAGGAACTTCAAAGCATTTACATTCGCTCCAGCTTAAATACCTGCACCAGGAAAAAAACATCTAAAGGACCAATGCAAAACGGCAGTAAATTTCTAAGCAATTGTACACCTTTAAGGTACTGGAGATAACCAGTTCAAGTAGTGCTGTTTCATTTTTCCTCTAGACTGACTGATGTTTCCAAAGACAAGCTAATTTTACAGTATTCACAGCAGGGTGGAGGCAAAGACCTAACATGCAGGACTATAAGTTCTTATAAGAATTTTAATTTCAAACCATTTGATCTCCATCAGATGTATCAAATATGTGTTTTGACAGGAGAAAACCAGCTACTTAGGCTACTAGGCAAATGAAGATGAAACTGCCTGAACCCATTTCAAGTAGATTTCTGAACTAGATTCCAATGTCTCCAAAACTGACTTCTTGATGGAAATTCTGGGCCTTCAACGGAACAGCAGAAAAGGTAGTGTGTTTTTCAAACACATGGCTTATATTTCATAAATAACACAGCCCCCCCCCCCCCCCAACAAACAAAAACAAACAAAAACCCAACAACTCTGAGGCCTCACTCTTTTTGGAAGAAATAACACCCATGTTCTACCCCCTTTCTGTTATTTACCAAATGTTAATCCCTTTGAAATCTCTGCTTTAGAGAAAACTTATTTCAGCTGAGTTCCCATTTAACAGGGGACAGAAGAATCTTCTTTATTTTGCTGCCAACGGTAAACTACTACCATGAAATATCTAATGGAAACACAAACTTTTAAAACACAGGGGTGTGTGAATAATGTCAGAAAATCCTGAAGTGCAGACATACTGAATAAAAACAGTCCAACAGAAAAGAAATTGCTATTGTGCAGTCAGGGTGAATTTTACTGCTTGTGTCAGGTTTTATAGAGAGAGCTCAGACAAATGCACCTTGGTCCTAACACAATTCTTCCTCTCTGTCTTGTTCAGGGTCTAGCTGGAGCAAACTGCCTGACTGCACTGTGATGCACTGATAGCTGAGGATTAATTTGAGATACACTGACCCCATCTCACTAGCAATCAAAGAATAACAGGAATTTGCAGTTAATCTCAAGCGTTAGCTCTTAGGCAGCAGCAAAGATGAATTAATATTATTAAGAAATAGAATTATCAGTCTGGTGGTTTCCTCCAAAGGGAGTTGGGAGTGAATCAGAAATACCAAAAACAAGGTTATCTATAAGGGAGAATGTCAACAGTAGAAAGTAGAAGAAAGATAGCAATGCGCTTTTAATGGCTTTTTGGCTTTTGAAATGGGAACAAAATTCCTGAAGGATAACAAAATTTTCATTTAAAAGGAGATGAGAATATTAAAAGGAGATGAGAATAGTTGCTGACCTCTTGCTGTTTCAGGGGGAAAGGTATGCAGACTTTTTTTTTTTTTTTGAATGTCTTTAGGGGAGAGGAACAGACACACAAACTGGCTAAACCATTAAGACAAAGAATCATTGAAAAGATGCTCTTTTGTCATTTCAGAAGCAGGAAGAAGGCTCACACTGCTGCATCACACAGCATAGGCACACATAAGGCTAACTCCCCCGTCCACTGAACCCAGCGCCATGGCCAGCCTTGATTTAGATGAATCTTCTCCATGCTCAGAAGAGTTTTTCGTTCTCCCTGACCTATTTGTCCCTAGGTAGATCTGCCAAGTTTGCCAATTAGTGTTAGCGAATAAAAGATACGCTTTCTTCATCAAAAGGATTATACTTTGGCAGCTGACCAAAAGAGGCACCATCAGCAACATCCTTTATTTCCACCTCCCAACACATCCTGTCTCACCATCAGGGAAGATGAAGTGGAAAGCTCCATGCCTCAGAAACAATTCCCAGGCTGTCTATTCTTGCTTTCCCACACAACAGGTGATTTTGGTTAAGTGTATGTCTGTGTGTGCTAGAGGCTTACTCCTTCCAGTGGTCCTATCAGTAAGTCATAGAGTGCACGGAGCGGGGGTTTGCTGAAGGAAGTCTGCCTCCTCGGAAGAGATGATGTTCCATCCTTAACAGGAGACATGGTACTGCTGAATAGACTGGTCATGCTCTGACAGCTCCTGTGGGCGAAAGGCAAGTGAGAGGTTAGTTGCAGAAATCTGAGGTCCACAGCAAGTTGCCCTGCCTTCATAATGCTGACAATGAGCCAGTCCCAGTCCATCCAAGCAGATGACTGTGCTCTGCAAGATGCTTCATGCCAGGGCTTTATTCTCCCATTCAGCTTCACGCCACAATGAACAATGACATTAATGGCAGGGTGAACTAGCTGCGGAAGCGGCTTGCATTGCTATGGAGTTTCTCTATAAAATCAAGTGCCCAAAGTGCTGTTCACAACATTTATTACTTACCTATGAGTAGCAATTGTGTATGGGCAAACATGAGATCTGTTAACAATTGACTACAATCACAGGAAGATTTACGGTGGGGTTTTGCACCAACTAATCTAGCATGATACTGAAAGGAAATAGGAAAACAGGCAAGCAACGAGACATGAAGATTATGCCTGCACTTGCTGTCACTCCTCTGGATGGCTCCATGAAGTCAGAGTTATACATCTTAGGCACTGCCTCTGAAAAAATCCTGAGTTGTGTAAGCAGGTTAGAATCCATACTTCCAGCAAGACAGCTGATCTGAAACCTGCTTCCCTACTAGCTTTATCATTTGCTGCAATGTTGTTTTGCTCCCACTTTCCTGTTCCATGGGGTAATGGCAGTACAAATGACGGTTTCCTTTATTTGCTATCTGTCCATCTCCAGTCATTCTCTTACAGTGTTCACTGCCAAAACTCAGTCACAGAGCTGTCTCCAAGCCCCACCCAAATGCCACTACACAGTTCTTTTTCTCTCCACCCCAGCAGAACTGATTTAGTTTCCCGATGATTTTTATTTCGTGCAAGCAGCTGAACGGAGTTAATCTGGACCTGTTTTAAAGTAACAAAACCAACACTCTCCCCTCTGGTCCCCCTGCAGACTCATCAAAATCTTTCCCATCACTGACAGTAGTCCTCCTCAGCTCCGCTTTCCTTAAGCACCAAGAAGTCTTCCAAACATTGCTATTATTTCTTGAACAGCTCCTCACTGTACACTTCGTAGCTCACCTTATCTTCCCCGAAACCCAGCATGTTAGCTATTTTCCCACATGCTTACACCAGCCTCCACTCTTACCAAGTTCAAGCTGTCAGCTACTCCTTACAGGAGCAATCTCTCCCTCTCTCTCACCCCAAAACTGCTACTGGCATTTCAGGGACAAGAACAGCACCTTGTGCCACTGACCAGGAGCCTGAACCTGGAGAATTCATGCAGCTATTCCTTTATTATATACATTCCTTCCCAAACCAGTATTCATTCCCTTATCAGCTTCCATGTATATCAGGAGTCTACCCCGCACTTTATATATATCTATATCTATCTATCTATAATGTGATAATTACCTATGCTAATTAGGTATTTGAGCTTCAGTCATTTATCTGTACTGTGTGTTCATCTCATGCTACATGCATGACATGTTTCTGTACTTTCCTGTCTGCACATCCTTCTTCACAGATGCTGCAAGTGTAGCACCTGTACTAGTACAGGCCTTCATTAGTCTTTTGCACTACAGACACTCCTATCAACCGGTCAGCCATTTGGCAGTCACTTTCAGTTGCAAAGAGTACATGTACATTGTGTGAGACCTACATGCAGCTCTTGTACGTAAGAATTATTGTACCATCTCCCTGTTCTCCAGAGACTTGGAGGTACTGCCATCACCAAGAGGCTAGTGAATGTTATGTGAGTGCTGACCTGGTGCCCATTTCCAACATCCCACAGACAGCTTTGCACATGTTCTCCAGGGTGTCAGGCATCACCAAACACCAGCGCTCTGAGGAGACGGAGATGGCATGGGTACAAAAACTTACTGCCCTGCTCAGGAAATGATGTTGCCGCTCTCTAGTCTCTCTAATCCAGCAGCTGTGCTCCCCAGAAAGGTTATCCTTGGCATGGTGCCATGAATAACCATTTTATGTAAAAAGGATAATTTTCCAGAAAGTTTTAACAGGTGGGCCTTAAAAAAAAAAAAGAGGAAGGGAGTGAAATGAGACATTTAACAGTAATGGTAGAACAGGGTCTGAAGTACAACTAGAGTCACCACTGGGGCTGTCCAGCAATGAAAACAACAAATCTCATGCATAGAAGGCCACCCACGAGGGAACACATGCCCCATTGCCCTCATGGTGCCAAATGCATTAAACAGAGGATTCCATGTCAAGCTCATGCTCTGATGCTGCTGCACAGAGAAAGCCTCCTTCCATTCCTGGTCTCTGTGAACCACAGAGCCGCTCTGTCTCTCAAGCGTCTTCCAGTGCCGTGCACCTGTGCCAATTTATATCACCGGAACGCAGCCATAGTTTCCTGGATTCATGACCAACCCCTCACACCTTCAGGACAGCAGACTGCAATGTCTTCTGTTAAGAATCTTTATTCTCAAAAAATGCCTTGCCTCTCTTCGTTAGTTTTACATCTTGCCTGGATCAATTCCTAGCTATCACCACACGAAATAAACAAAAGCAGAAAGCTTTTGCATATGCAGGAAATCAGAACATAACTAAGTGTCCAATAGGTAGGTCAACTAATGACATTAATACAGTTGATTGCATATCTGCTATAGGCATATGTGACTGCACAGTATCTCTTTATACTCACAGATTAGGCCAAATTTCCAGGAAAAGATAAGGTGAACAAAATGTTCCACTCAAGTGCACACCTTCTGCCACTGCCAACCACAGGCCTGCGACACAGCCCTGACCTATTCTGACACATACCAACAAACAGGTTTAGAAACTTTCTTTCTCCCCTCCCTTTCTCTCCTCAGCTGCTGCAACCAGTCACCGGACCCGGCTTACCTCATGTCTAAAAACTATTCACTAAAGAAAAAATGATGCTATCGCCCATGCTTTCCACTAACAAGACCTTTGTAACTTACAGGCCAACAGGAGTAATTTAAGAATGCAAAGAGAAGCCTGGTGTCTAACTGTCCATGCTCTCCTACACAAACAGAGATGCTGGTGAAAGCACAGGCACGCTGAAACTACCCAGCACTGTTGAGAACCTGACTAGGTGACTTGTGTGATACCAAGTTTCTTGGCAGCATCAGGATGGATTCAGCACTATGTCCTCCCCTCTGGATCGCGCTCTGCCTAGCTTCATTGCAGCAGCTGAGTGAGCCAAGCGCACTGTGCAGTGCCCAGTTGTTTCTACACTATATAGCACAGATTTTAAAATCTGATGAAGAAATAGAATAGAAATTGTGCTTTCCCAATCCCGTGCATTCCTAGTGCCCTGATCCCCGTGTACTTAAAGCACACACCTCTACTATATTCCATCTGATATACCACTGAGGAAGGGCAGGGATACCCTCCTGCTTATCCAGGATCAAGTGAGCACAAAGAGCACTAGTCCAAGCAGAACAGTCCTGGCCTTCCTCAGAAACAGCAATTTGCCAGCAGGTGGCACTCACCAGCCTAGTCATCGGTGTTAAACATATTTAACAGACTAATTTATTGCAGGGGATACAAGTTTGATTACTCTAATCAGCAGAGCCTCCTTCATCTTGTTTGCACAGCCTAGCAGCTCTAGATTTATCCCTTCACCACTCAGATTGTTTTTTATTAGAACAAAACCAAAGGAATATCGTAAATCTTCCACATCCTTTGCATGTCTGTGTACACACAGAGAGAGAAAATCCGTAGGGAGAGGCTGAACAGAGATTTTTAGCCAGCAGAGCAAACCTGGAGCCCTGGCCATCTCTCTCCCCTTCCTCCCTGACCAGTGCTAACAAACAGCTCTCCAGGTGGCCTGTCAGGCATCCAAGCCCAGGTGATTTCAATGCAACAAGATGGACACTTCTGAATCTTTCAGGCAAACACCCCTTCTGTGAAGGGCCAGTGCTGCACAGCAGCAGGTCTGAGCATTTCTACCTTGCTGTTGCAGTGTTCCCTCCCCTGATTTCTGGAACAATAAAATTTGGAGTCCCTGCACAGACTCTGCAGTGCTGCTTATTTATAATCCTTTGTATAAGGCATCCTGACCTGCATCAAGCAGAGGAAACAGCACAAACTGGGACTCAGGACTGCCCGCATATATCAGTGTTAACTCTGCTTCCGCCCTTTGTCTTGGAGATAGAGGAACAAAGCAATGATCCCATAACATCCTCAGAGAAAGATGGAGAAAACCCTTGTCATACAAGCCTTGAGCTCAGACTAATTTGGCATACCACCAGTCTCTCAGGGCCTGGCTTTGCTTGCGGAGGATGACTGTGACTAGGCACAGGAAGGAAGCAGCAGTTCATACTGCAGCCAGCACAGCACTGCTCTTGCCTTGGTACTCGTTAAGACTCTGAACAGGTCAAATATTACTCATGGCCAAGCACAGCCATTCTGGAGGGCTGGAGTCAGACTTACTGCTTTAATGGTCTGACAGTCCTGGGACAAATGGATATCCATCAGGCCTGTCACTTCGCAAGCCTGCCTCGAAAAGTCCTTTCCCAGACATGCAGACCCATACCCGCATTCAAGGTCTTGACATACAACACCAAGCTGTGGGAAGCTCCGAAAAACATTCAAATATCAAGCCCCTGCAGACGCTTTCAAGCACCCACAATTACCTCCAATACCCACCAGTGGTTGCGCATAACCCACAGGCCACCCAGCACTCCCTGCTTGGGTGGTCGGTACTTGGGCAGCCACAACACTGCCCCCATATGGTACAGAACCAGGCAGAGAAGAAACTCTCCGGCCACTGCTTTCCTAATCTGTCTTCCAGAGGCCTCACACTTTGTCCTTGGCCAGCCAGAACCCCTGCCTTAGCACAGTTTCCAGGAGGATCTGGTCCATGATCTTGCAAGGCACAGAGGTTGGTTGGGAGACAACAATGTCCTTGTCACAAGTAAACTTGCTTCTCAAGTTATATTACTCCTTACCTCCTTATTTGCCTTTTACAAACTCTCATTATGATGCATTGTAAAAATTGCCCTCAGGGAAGTATATTTTACACTTAAGCAGTGGCAGGGCTGATTCACACGTTTTCTGCAGGAAGGCAGACAGACTGTGTCCCCCATGATGGTGGAGAGGCCAAAGAAAAGGTGGGGAGCTATATTCAGGTGATGGTAATGATCACATTTCTTGCTTGAGCAAAAGATGATGAGCAGGGAAGAAATCAAATTTTAATCTGGTCTAAGAGTCCTACAGAGCAGAGAAAACAGAAGCTGTATAAGACATGAGCAACTGGGATTGTGCTGGGATCTCTTGGCATGAACTGCTTAGACAGCTACTGGACAGTACTGAGATCACTGCGGTGTCCCTTCAGCATCCCTTTTTCCTCCAAAGTCCTCTTCTTCTCAGAAGTCCCTTAAGTTAACTGCCAAACCTAGGCATTTTTGCTTTTCTAAGCAGAGCTGCCAAAAAGCATACTATTCTCTGCTTGAAAGCCAGAATCACCAGGTTACCTGATGACAGCAGCCAGTGGGCACCCATCCAAAACCAATGGCTGCATTTCAGTCACCCACTTGCCATCAGAAATGGAGACTGGATGGCTCCAAACAGTCCCAGCATGTCTAGGGCCTCATTTTGACATGGGACCTTAACAGCATGTGCAACTCCTGCGCGTGAAGGAACTCACACTGGCCCCAGGCCATGTAAACTCCCTTGACGATCTCCAACATTCAAACACAAGATGTGAACACTGCATTCAGGCCTCACATGAGGAATGCAGGGCCTGCCTTGGCAGCAGGAAAAGGCAAGCTCTTACTCTCAACTGCAAGCAGGCCCTACTCCCCTTCGTGCCCTGCACTGTAGAAGCCAAGGCAGAGGCCGTACCTTCGTTCACCGCTTGTGAGGCACAACGTTACCATCTCCTGAAGCACAACAGCAGCAATAACCCACTCATCACTGACCTACAGCTACGTGAATTCATGCCAGTATTAGCTGGCAGAAGAACAACTGCACAGAGGCGGCGAGCTGGAGGCCAGAGATGCAAGATGACAAATTTGTATTCTTCCTAAACATTCAACTCTGTTGTTTACCCAAACTCTAAAAGCTCACAGTTCCTTGCTAGAACTCTAGTCCAGTGCATAGAAATGCTGCCTACTCCCTTTTCCTTTCTTAATCTGCTTCCTTCCATGTAGACTTTCATCTGCTTCATTCCTGAAGCTGCAGGACTCTTTCAAGGATAACTCCTTGCTGTCCCAAGCTCACTGTGCAACATGCACTGTGCTGCATACTGCTCTCTACACCGCTAGATTAGGAAGAACCACGCAGTGTAACAATAGGACAGGTAATACTTTCTACGGTTCCCTTCTAGGCTCTGTAGCCTCTAGTTTCATCATCTGTGGGACTGAAGCAGACATAAGTACTCAAAGGTTTGGGCAGGACGATAGCACCTGCCCTGACTCTGGGACTCAGCAAACCAGGTACAAAACAGATGTGGCAGCATCAGCTTTACCACTAGAGCTCCCTGATATTCCCCCATCTGGGGACAAAAGTTGGGCAGGGAGGCCACACAGAAGTATCTTGCCTTTCTCTTGTGCAGCTTGTGAAAACATCAGTCACGTTTGCTTCTAGCTCTCCTTCTGATGCTCTTGTGAGGGTGCTTTTAATGAAGTGCTCAAGTTCCCCCATCCCTGAGATTCTCCTAATAGCTACAAACCAGTTAATTCACAAGACACCTGAGGTAAGCTCCTAGATCTGTGTTCAAGGAAATGCATTTAGCTCCCAAGAAGCAGAAAGACACATAGATGCTGCATAAATGGCCTCCGTGGTGTTCCTGAGGATTGCATTCCCCAGAGTAGAACCAGAGCATATTTTCCCTTTGTAACCTGAGAGAAGTTCTCCTGTTCTGACCCTGATGACATGGCAAAATGTGTCAGCAATCCTGGGGGTCTGCCTGTTTGATCCTGAACAAGCAAGTACTGATAATTCACCACCACGGCGGTAGCATGAATAGGTAAGTATGTGGACTGTGGAAAGAAAAAACAGACAGTTGTTAGGGCCAACAAGCAGCTCCCAGTTTCATGGGGATGCTGCTGCTACAGCTCATAAGCTCCAGTGATTGCTCCCTGTACTGCAGGCTGACTGCTTTCTCTTTTCCAGCTGTGAAAGGCCTTGAGTGTCCTATGCCCATATTCTACGCTGGAACACAGATCTAGACAGAAACCCTGGGTTGCATCATGTAGCGTCTCTCCATTATTGGAGCGCTAACACAGGAAAAATTCTGTCTTCAATGGTCATTTCAAACACTTGCCCTAAACAGCATGGTGGTGTGAAAGACTGAGACCTGTGCAAACTATAAGTGACAGAAAATGAGTGGAGATGGCATAGCTAGTGCACAATCCTGTAACTCTGGAAATGCAGCATATTACCACCTACTTAGTACACCAGTTAAAATCCACAGAAACAAGTACTTCCACCAGAAGTGTGTAAGCAGAGAGCTCCAAGTTCCACAACTCACAGACAGCAGGGACAAAAACAGACTTCCCCTGCAATTGTTCAGATGGTCAAAAATGGCTCTTGTCCAGGAGAACAGGAAATTAGAAATGGCTGCCCCTCAAGACCAAGTTGCCAGTTTACAATTGCTGACAAGTCTTTGATGGCTATCACCTTAACCTATCAGGTTCAACTAGAAATGCAATGAAGATGTCAACCCCTACATCTCCCAAACCAAGCTACTGGGTTCCTAAGTGAAATACACAGTCCTGTCTAGGTCTCTGCCCATGGCCCTCCCTCTCAAAAGAAGGCACAATGATGCTTTCATTTGTTGTCCTGCCTCCTTTCTATCGAAAATTTGTATTTCTAAAGAAAGAAGCAATAGGACCCCATGCCCAAACCATGAAGATTTTTTCGTCCTTCACATGTAAGATTTGAGTCTGTAGAATAAAACCAAGCCCCAACAGGCCACATATCTGTCAAAGGACACTAGGCACCTGAAATACCTGTCCCAGGCTGGACAGGCGTGCAGCAGTGGGTGGTACTGGATTCCCAGTCCCGTCAAGAGCAAGATGCAAGGCTCTCCTGAGAAAGGGAAAAATTCTCACTGTACCAAATTAACACAAAAGAAAAGGATTGAAGGGGAACACCTATGGGCCCCTCTGCTCAGAAAGGAAGAGACTACTGTACATACTAACATGGGGACCTTATTCCCAAGATAGATGCTTAGTGTTCCCCAAGCATCAGAGTTGTGAAGACATATCCACAGGAACGGTTACTGCAACCAAAATGAAGAGCATCAGTTTGCTGTCCTTGTGTCCTTGGAACACGGGGAATAAGGGAGACCACTAACAACGTCATCAGCTCTACTCTGAGGTCACGGCAAGACATCTCATTCTGCTCCCTGATCCCCACAGCGCAGCACTGTATTCTCACCTGTTCAGGAGGTTGTTCCTGCTGACCATCCTCAGGAAGCCAGTTGGATCAGTCACTGAGTTCAGCTTGTTATTCATCTCCTCATACTGTTGGTCCATGATATCCCCAGCTTCACTCTCAGTCTCACTGCTAGCACAGGCTCTGCAGAGGGAACAGCAGGTTGAAGGAATCATTGGTGCAGGACAGAACAACAGCTTTGTAACAAATGCTCAGCCAGTTTGAGAGAAAATTAATTTCAGACAACCTCAACCAAATGTTAAAGTCAAACTTTCCCTGGATTGCATCTCCTCTCCTGTTAGGCATACAAGATAATACCAACCCTGTACCTTCCTCTTGCCCTGGGCATTCTTAAGGGTTTAAAGCATTACACACAATGATAGAAATACAGGACCCAAATTCTCATGCTCAGCAAACGGATAAGGACTTGTGAAGCTACTGAACAGAAAAGCTGATGTTTAAAGGAAACACCAACTCAGCCCTTGAATTGCCTAAGAACATATGCTAGCATATCCTTTCCACAAAAAAACAAGACAACAACAACAAAAAAACCACAACTCTCCAAGCTATATATGCTCCCTTCACTGGCAAAGCTCAATATACAAAAGGCAGCTGTGTTGATGTTCCTATTATACAAACAGGGAAAGACACACATAGACAAAAAAACGACTCCATCAGTGACACTAGGACAGCAGCAACAGAGAGAAATACAGAGGAATGTCTAAATGACCATCTTGTCGTAGATTTTCCATTTAAATGCTATGGTAGCACTTGTTTTTCCTTTCTGAAGGCAGAAAGCAAACAACTATTGTACGTGCATTTATAACAATCCCTTCCTTTAATTTAATAAATAATTTGCTTATCATATGGTGCATCACAAGCCTTGGAATTTGTACACTTAAGCTAAAGCTGCTGGGCTGCCTGCATCTCACTTTTGCTTCCTTTTACTGGGTTCCTGACAACTTACAGCCTTTCCTCAAGGACACATTTCTCAATAACAAGCACATGAATCAAATTATTGTATAACAGGTATTTGTGCAGATAACTATACATGTTGCTGTATGGACCACAGGATATCTTACAAATATACTTCCAGGTCAATATCATTTAATAACCTGAGAGAATAAGCCTTAACAAAAGCCATTCACTTCTTGAACATTGAAATGGGACTAGTCAAACAAGAGTCAAGAAGAAAAAAGGGGGGGGGGGGGGGGGGGGGGTGAGGGTTGTGGGAAGAAAAGGTTGTCAATGGCTGTCTCGTGTATGTTTTTCTTCCAGCTGTAGGCATGCTGAGTCTTGAGTCCTGGCACAGTTTTAAGTATCACTCACGATGAATATTTGGAGCTCCTACAAGAGTTAAAAATCTTGAGTTCATGAAACCAAGAGAGCAGGTCACACGCTTTCCCAGAAAAGAAAGAAATCTATCCCAACACAAATTCAAGCAGTCTTCAAAGTCTCTCACACTTTATTTTTTTGCAAGTATGTGTTATTTGTTACCTTAATTAGACAAGCTGAGATGAAGAATTTTCAGCACAAAGCAAAGGCTGCAGTGTAGAACCTAACATTACCACAGCAAAATCCTGATGACACATCCTATGAGAGCATCCCTTCCTCCCAGGAGCAAAAAATGGGAAGATGTGCCACCTTGGTGGTGCAACAGTACCTACAAACATGTTTACACCGTTATGGAAGGCAACTGCACTTAAATATCAATGCAAAAGCATACAACTACAGTGCACTTCAGCAGGCCATGAACTGAGAAGTCGAAGTCAAACAAAAGTTTTCACATGCATGCTGTACACATTCAACTCCTTTTGTTCTTTATTGACAGTCAGAGAACAGCTTTCAGGGACTGCAGGTGACAGTTTCTCCTGGGGGTGTGCCATGCTGGAGGATGGCGGCAATCAGCAATGCTGTAAGGAAGCACTTGATAATATGAGGAAAGAGTTTCAAATCAGAACATGATATTGACCCACACGGAGCAGACAAGATTCGTTTAATAACCTGCATGTAATTTTGAACTGGGGAAAGAGCTTCTGCCTGTGATCATACCACACCAGCCCAGTGATCTCAGAGACAAGCATCAAACCCACAATCCTTAACCAAGAACATACCACCACCATCCCCATGAAAAGAGGAGGAAGCTGACATCACAGTAAATTAAAGACTCATCCCAGAACCTGAAGACTGAAGGACTCCCTTTGCCAGGAAAAGTCTGCGATGACAAATGCTGACCAGAACTGAAAATAGCATCTGCAAACATAAGGAGTAACCGCAGATTTTGGTTGTGTACATGCATATCTAGAGGATAAGATTCAACCACTGGTACCTAGAGGTGGATGTAACCTTCTGAAACATGAAACCCTGATCCTTTAAAAGAAGGGTAGATGGAACCAATTCAGTCTTGCTTTTTCTTTCTTGTCCTTCCTGTCAGTATTTGCACCTCAGAGGGAGTGACTCTGTTCTTCCAGAAAGAATCATAGAATCATAGAATATCCCAAGTTGGAAGGGACCCGTAAGGATCATCAAGTCCAACTCCCGGCACCGCACAGGTCTGCCCAAAAGTTTAGACCTTGTGACTAAGTGCACAGTCCAACCGCTTCGTAAATTCAGACAGGCTTGGTGCAGTGACTGCTTCCCTGGGGAGCCTGTTCCAGTGTGCGACCACCCTCTCGGTGAAGAACCTCTTCCTGATGTCCAGCCTAAACTTCCCCTGCCTCAGCTTAACACCGTTCCCGCGGGTCCTATCGCTGGTGATAACGGAGAATAGGTCACCTGCCTCTCCACTCCCCCTCACGAGGAAGTTGTAGACTTCAAGAACAGAGAGCTCATGCTCCACATGCACGCACAAGAAAGAACTGGATGAAGCGTCAACATCCGGAACTCATGTGTAAAACCCAGGAAACACGAAGGCTGGAGAGAATAACTTCTGACATTTCCTTTAATGGGAATCACACAGCTCATTTTTCAGGCAAGACTTAAAAAATATATCTCCTAAGGTGTGACTGAAGCCAAGAGAACAGATTTAATGTAAGGCCTGCGAACCACTAGACGTCACCACAGACAAGGATAGGCCTTAAGTATAGCATTATTTAATAGCAATAATTTAATGATTATGATCATTCAGATAGCTGTGCTTATGTGCTTGCAGCTTCTCAGGGCTTTAACGTGCAGGAAGCTACTCCCCTTTGTCAATTCCCTTAGACTTCGATTACTCAGCTGGTTTAGGTTCCAATTGCTCTTTCTCAGAGTACTTAATAAAAACCCTAGACTAGCATGCAGTTTGTTACTGGTCACAGTGAAATGAATAATCCAGTCAAAGAGCTGTAAAAAAACATATGTTCCCCTTCAGAAAGCCACCTTCACAACTGGGGAAGGTTATGCACCTTGTCAGAAAGTACAAACCCCAAACGCATCCAGATGAGACAACTGGAAGTCCAATACATGCAGATGTGGGTATCACTGGAGGGAGGTATCTGCTGTCCCTACTGCTTCTGCTTTCGAACTGTCTCAACATTATGAGTTAAGCACAAAGTCATCTCAGCAGCTCAACTGACACAATCCTGACAAATCCCTTGTGAGGTTGGTGGGCGATTTCAGAAAATGGAAGTTCAGACTGAGTTCTGGACAGACTGGGTCAGAATCTCTAAGTCTAACATGATTGCTGACCTTAGGCTCACTGTTCCTGATCCACCATTTTGGCTATCAGCAACAAGAAGTCACCTGTTCTTGATCAAAATCTGTTACAGATACTGCCAGTATTTCAGCAACGTGTACAAATGTCCACATTAGCAAGATTCTGGGTCCCTGAATACCTCTCTCTCACTGAATCACTAGAGTTCATCATCCCACAATGGCAATACTAAATTTTTTAGTGACACTCCAAAGGAACTTCCAGACGCCAACATCACACTCAGAGAGATAGAATCTAACACCATGTTCATGGGAAGTTTTCAGAGTAGTACTATAATTTTGTTCAAATCATTTTGTATCTTATCATTTATGGATAATCACTGCTATAGTCACAAAAACATTTATATATAGAAGTAGAACAAAGAGAAAGGATGAGCAAATCACTGTGTAGCTAGCCCAAAGGAACAAAAACCCTTTATCTATCTCCCAGCTGTAAAGCTACATAAACCACACAGACCACTGACATAGCTTTCCTCCTTGGAGACTACGTCAGAGAAGCAGAGAAAATGGCTCAAATCAGTTTTCTTCTAGATACATGTTGTCCATCTCGACTCGGGTATCTCTTTCACCTTTCTCATACCAATTAACTTTCCTCTCTTGTGTGGGATAACAATGCATGGTTTATTTATTTTTTTTTCTGTTTTGGGGAGTAGTTTGCTTTCCTTCTCATTTGCAGCCTGGTCGGTTCAAACATGGCCACAAATCTGCTTGCATTCTGCTGCGTGTACCTCTTAAGAAAATGACGTGGGTTATGGACTGCTAGGTTTTAGCGCTCTGAAGCAGCATCTCAAAGATTTTGATCTGTCTTCAGTCTGTCACTGGCGAAGACTTTAGGACTGTACAAATTGTTTAGTTCTTACAAGATTAATGTAAGAATTTTAATGGTAACATGGGTGTCTAAAGTAATCTCAAAGGGTTGCAGAAACCCACAAGTAATTTATATAGCAAGAGTTTGTCAGTTCTTTGGGCAAATTTCCAATGAAAAGTGGAAAAAAGCATCTTGTGTTCTTTAGGATACAATAACCATCCTGTTAAAACACAAAGAAAGAAACAAAAAAAACAACCCACCCCACACACTCCCTTAAAACACAACAAAAATCCTGAGATCTCCTCTCAAGTTAGCAGTGTTCTAGATAGGTTTTTTTCTGGTAATGCAAACAACAAACTTCTCAGTCAAAGTTAGATACAATGCAAATAGCTGCACTCAGGCCAGTAGACATTATGAAAATATAGAGCACTGAAAAGCTAAGATAAGCTTGGAACAGGCCACGAGTGGTTTATAAGACAAAGACACCTCCTAAACCTTCTAAAAGCTAGTATTTTTGTGGTTTAGACATAAATAAATAGATAAAATAAACAAATAAATTAGGTAGAGCTTTCTCTTCAGTTCCCTAAGTAAAGGTAAAACCAGAAGAAGGCGGCTCTGCAACCTGAAGCATCCTGCCCTACAAACCTTTCAGGGCACATTCAGCATCCCAGCATAGATGCACATTCTTTAATTTACTTTGGAATTGGTGAAAATGATAAAAGTTATTTACCACACCCGAGTCCACAACCTCTAATGGTTTCCACTTTTGGCATCTGACTCTCCCATGAAGGGAAAAACACGGAGGGACTCACCATCCATGCTGAGCACATGTTAACAGCCTCTCAGAGCTTCACATCCAGCAAGCTGATTGTAACCAATGTTATTAATCACTGGTGTTAGGGACATAGCATAACCAAGTGTTATATGTCCCCTAATCCGGGGAGAGAATTAATTTGTCTGAGTTACTGCAAGAAGTCCTGGGGAAAAAGCAACTGGGAAATCTGGTAACATTCTGCATAGTCGAAACACCTAAGAGGAAACTTCAAAACTGGGGTTATGATCGTATTTCATTTTGACAGAAAATTCACATCCTGTTAGACTGCACTGTGAGCATCAAGGGCAGAAAGCCACGGACACTGCTGGTGGGAGGACGACAAAGCATAGTTTGGTTTTACTGCTGCCTTCTGCACAACAGTGCTCTACCTCACACCACTGCAGTGTCAGGTATGCAATGGCATTTGTCGCCTACAATGGCTATTACAAAAGGTGAAAAAAGATTAATTAGGAGAGTAGAATAGGTACCCTGGATCCCACAGAATCCTAAGCTTACATCAATTCAAAGATCAGTGCCATCATTTCCTCTTTTTTGGCTAACATCGTGACCTGGAACACCAGTTTTGGATGTGCACTGCCCCCGTAGACCACGGGTTGCTCTCGGAAAGCTATCGGTATGGTGGTGACTCTAATGTCAGCTGCTAATGGCTTGTTGGGGTTGGGGCAGCACAAAGAAGAGGACATTTTTCTATAGCCTTGGGGACTCAAGAGTGCTTCATTCACAAATTTCAGTGCTGCATAAAAAGGCAATACAGCTTTAAAAAAGATTTGAAAATGGTACAGCTTAAAAGAGCCCCAATTCACATAAATTTTGAGAGCTGGTTAACAAATCAGCCAACACATACCTTTAAATCTCCTTTGCACCAGCAGTAAACTAGACCTGCAAACAGCCAGTGTTACTAACCTACTCCAAGTAAAGAAACTATGTAGTAAGCCGCACTTATAACAACACGCTAAATTGTTGCCAAATTTTTTTCCCTGAACGATTCACATACAAAGAACGGACAAGGACATTACCAGCAGAAAGATAGCCATGGATACCTGAATAAAACAATTTTGTAGTTGCTGTAATGAAAATTTTCCCCCTGCTCTCACTCTCACTTCTCAGACTTCTCATCCCATTAGTTGAACTGTTATCGCTTTCTGGTGAGAAAGTGGGAACCAGGATGTTAAACCCTATCTCCAGCTTACCGGGTATAGTATGAATCCACACCCAGCGCCTCCCGTACACTTGAGACATACTGTTCCAATGCAGAGTTTGTTACTGTTTGCAAAGTCACACTGCTGGCTTCAGGGAAGTCCCCAGCATTTTCTGTCAGGCTGTCACCCAGATAATACTCATGAAATTTTAGAATTCCTGCAAGGAAAAAGAATCATGACATTATTTTTGCAGGGGAGGAAGAGCACTGCCAGCAACTGTCCAGGAAAGCGGAACAGTCCCTAGCACTTGTCATTTCCAGTACAACTGTGGCAATGCATCCTGTGCCATGTCTCCACAGGGCTTTTCCAGACTTCTGAATTACAAATGGTTATTTAAAATCTGGCTTTGTACTTTGCAGATGATAGCTCAAAAGTACTTTGCTTTTATGAGATGCTCAGAATGCATTTGCTATTGCAGCAGTCTTATAAATTATAAAGCACATCTTTCATGCAAGCATGCGTAAGTCGCCAGTGTAAGTCACATTTCCACAGCTATGCATGAAAAACACCTATTAATAGTCTCTGTTCACATACATTGAACACATATGGCCTCAAATGCTGAACAAAAATGCTATTACTACAGCAGAACCTTCTCATGTCACACAAAGGTTTTTCATTTTACTTATATGCATGAAAATACATTATATACGAAGAAAGGTGTATTAATGCATAGTAAAATACTAAATGTTAGCATTTCACAACGGATAAGACTTATAAAGAACAATCGCTGTTTTGGTAAGAATTCAACTAATACTCTAGATAAAACCTTCCTCCATTCATACTGCCATAACCTTTCTGATACAACTCTACAGTGCCACAGCCTGTGATCAACAGCAAAAGGCTGCTTTGTATGCCCTGTTTGCATTGACAGCATAGATCAGTTATCAAGAGCGGGGGAATAATGAATAAAGCAGCTCCTTTTGTCACAAATACAGAATCAGTGAAGAGGCTCTAAAGGCACAATTTCAGTGGGATAATGAGGATCCTGGGCTGTCATTGAAGCTACTCTCCACCAGCAGTAATGAGATGAGAAGGGATGGAGTCACTGCTGAAGAGCTCCCCAGCAAAGCTGTTCAAGAGGAAACCTGCATGTTAAAGACAAAAGCACCAGTGTCCCTCTCCTTCCTCATACCTGTCAGTGCCTTCAAGGAGCCAGTCACAAACCCATGTACTTGGAGAGCACAGCTGCACTTTTACACAACCCAGATGGGCAAGGAGGAGACTGGTTGTGAAGGCCAGTGGCAAATCCTGCACTCCTGATCCATATAATTCTAGTATACTCAGCTTGATCTCAATACTACAGAATTAGTGACATTTTATTGTGCAAAGTACAGAACTAAAGAGCCAGTTAGTGCCAAGGATGCATAGCAGGATGACATCATCTTAAACTTATACCATCAATATTACAAGACACCCCCTAAAAGAGCATCTTCCAATCACTGTCATCCCATCTGAAGTCAGAAATATGTGAATGTCTGCTTCCCTTCCCAAAGCATTTTTGGTGTAATCTGAATAGTGCTTTTTATCTCTTTCACTTTGTTATGGTGAAGGGCTGCAATTATTAAATTATATCCAGAAAGAACTCATGAAAATTTACAGTCATCATTTTATTAGATAATGAAAAACAGCTGCCTGCAAAAAGCAATCCTCTTCAAATTAATCCTCCTTGCTCTCCTGTGATAAGCATTTCCACATTCATATGAGCGGAATTCAGAGGATCAGGCAGTTCAGTGATGTATCAGGAAGCAAGGATGCCCTTCTGTTTTCTGCAATCCAATTCAGTGAATAAATGCCAAAAGCTTTTGGAACGATAAAGCACAGAAATATAATTAAAGTAAGCATTCTTATGCATTAAAGATTCTCACAGACCAAGGCACCTGGAATCCCATTACTGCTCTGCATTGCTCTGTGGGAAAAACATACAGATTAGAGGTTGAAAAATGGAAATATTAAACACCTGAGACATTTCCATCTCCAGATGAATTTCAAAATCCTGAATAAGAACTTCTATGTCATTACTGCTGTGGCTATGCCACCATTTCCTGTCTATTTAGCTCCAAGGTTCTGGATCCAAAGGATTGCTTTTGTTCATAGGCTCTCACCTCCAAAAGGGACCTCACCTGCCCCAGGAGCCAGCAGCCAGCTGTACAGGTAACCTGCTGCCAGTGAGTAGTAGAGAACGAGTCCCCTCTGGCCATTCACTGTCTCCAGGACCTGGTCAATGGTCACCGGAGAATAGGGATCAGAGTCCTGCTGCCCAGTCTGGCGTTCCACGAGCAGATCAGCAAACGCCCTTGTTCGTCCTCTCTCTGCTACTGCCAAAGCTTCTTCATGGTGACCTGAAAAGACAAAGTCATCTCTCAGACCTGACACCAACATGGTCTGCAGTGACAAGTGCAGGGACAGGTGCTATCCCAGCTCAAACACAAACCTAGTGAAACAGCATCACAGCATTTATTTCTGGAAAGAGCAGTCCAGCACTGGACTATGGTCCCACAGATCATCTTGGCTGCAAGCACTAACATGATGTATGGGGAAATGAGTCACAAAGTCAAATGACTGGAGAAAGCATGGAAGACTATCCACAGGTGCCTGAAACCCAAAGAGACCCTTACTTCTGTCCTGGCAAACAAACGCTGTGCTTCATCAGACAGGTAAGAGCAAAGGTTGTAGCACGAACTGTCTCCCTGCATCTTTAGTCAAACTGTGGCACAAGCTTGGAGTTCAGACCCAGCAGGCGATGGTGTCTCTTACCTAGGCTGACAAGTACTCGTTGCAGGGCCTGATAGGAAGATGTCTGCAGGTCGAAGAGTGACAGCTTGTAATCTGTGCTCAGCTGTACCTCATGTCGGATAGTTTCAAACAGTGCCGAGGCCCGGTACAACTGGTGGGGGGAAAACAGCCATGGTGACTCCCTAAACAGATGCAGCAGATAGTGCTGACTAGGAGAGCAGGATCCAGGGGCCACCATAGCCACAGATGGGGGGGGTCAGCCTCAGACAGCCCCTCAGGATGTCAGCATCGCTGGCTGAGGGCAGGGGGCTGGGGGATGCAACAAGAAGGCACATGGGCTCAGTGCATCATAGACCCTGTCCCAGGATGCACCAGACATTTCCTCCCCCTATGACAGAAATGACCCACAGGACTCACAAGCACAGGGCAGGCCATGGAATACCTGGTGCTGAGACTCCTCTAGGTTCCCACTTGCCCAGAGGGAAAGGCCAAGGCCATGGCGGATTTTGGCTTCATCTTCTCTGCGTCCCAGCTGCTCTGCCAGCCTCAGTCCTGAAAAGCAGTCATAGTGAGAGAGGGCTGGAGGGAGAAGTGGCTTTAGCCTCCAGGTGGAACATTCCTCCCGCCTCAGCTGCCTGGGGGGATGGCGGCTCAGGTGGGCCACTTGCCTCCCTGGTGCCTGTGGCAGGCAGGCAGCGGTGCTGGAGAGCAGTGAGATGTCAGCTGCAGCACTGCTAGGCAGCGCCTGCTTACGCCCGAATCAACACCTGCATGAGAGGTGCCTAAGCAAGACAGACGTTTCCATGGACCAAGACACAACCCACGTGAGGTTAAGGTGCAATCCCAAGACACTCTGTACTCTTCTACCAGGAAGTTTGACTTGTAACTTGTTTGACTTAAAAGCCACCCAGACAATCAAAACCACACTGAACTGCCAAACATTACCAGAGAAGAGGCTCTTGCCACATTACTTGTTCATTTCCCACTAGCTATTCCAGCATCCTGGAAGGTTCTACATGGTTTCTCTACTGAGCCCGAACAGAGGGCAGGGTCCTGGCATGAGCGACATAAAGCGCATTTTACTTCCAGCAGCACCTTCTTGTTTGTCCCCTGCTTCCATCACACTCCAAGCCTCTCACCTCCATGGGCCCTGCTGCTGCCAACAAGGATGCTCTTATCTACTTTGTTTCCTACAGACTGGAGAAGGGGAGGCCTGGGTGTGACCATGCATCTCAGCAGCAACCAGCATTTACTTTTTTTTTTTTTCAGGAATCTTTCATCACACAGGGAAAAGGAGCTGCATATAATTTATCTCCTTCTAATATAATTGAACTCCCTCAGGTTGTTGGAATCCTGTCAAAGTCAGTTTCAAAAAAAAATGAGACTAGCTGATATAATTAATCCTTCAGCTTCCAACTTCATACGCTCCAACTGCATTGCTCATCTCCTCCATCTGAGAGCTACCGCCCTGAACAAATGCTGCTTGCATGCTGGAATCTTTTTCAGCAGCACAAGCCGGAGGCCTGCGCTGGTCCTGGTGCTCAGCAGCAGGCAGATGGCTTCTGAACACCGAGGGCTGCACCTCCCGACCAAACAAGAGTTGTTTTCACTATCAGCTTACAGGACACTCACCCATCTGGTCTCACTCCCATTGGAGCTCAGAAAGAAAAGCCAGGTGGTGAGCAGCAAAGCGCAGCTCAGCACACATTAGTTCCAGACTTATTTTTGGATGGGTATGTCCTTACCCATGCAGCCAATTCCTGGGATGCAGTGCTATCTACAGAGAGGGCTTACACCTTCAATGCTCAGGCACAAGCAGGCTTTACAAAGACACATTAGATGCAGTCTGGATTCAAGCTCAGAGCTGGATGGGAAGCCCCCAGGAAGGAAGAGACTGCTCTGCACAACACTCTCTTCACAGGATGCCAGGAAAGCTCTGACTGACATGGCGTGCTGACCAGAACAACTTGCTTGTGTAGCTACTCACATGGATGCTCGACAGTAGCTATGTATGTCTGCAAGAGCGTTTGCATCTAAGTCACTGTCAAACCCATTCTAATAGCGCCACGCTCACAGTACCTCACTTCTCTCCAAGTGCTCAGGCCTCCCTCCTACTCCCCTACATCTATCACAACGTGCTATGTTGGAGGATTCAGCCTCTTACCTTCCTGCAGGTACATCACAGCCTGAGAGTAGTTCTGCAAGGCATGATGAGTCCTTCCCAGACTGCTGTAGGATACAGTTTTGGCTACAAGATCGTTCATTTGTGCTGCAATGCTGAGGTGCTGTTCCTGATAAACTACCGCCCTCTCGTAGGTGCCCAAGGACTCGTAGGTCAGGCCCAGGTTCCCGTAGGCTCGGCCTTGGCAAGTGGGATTGTTGGTCTCCTCCGCAATCTGCAGGTCTAGCTGGTGATACTGCAGGGCTGTGTCATACTCTCCCATCTGCTGATAGACCCCACCAAGGCCGCAGGCAGCATCACTCTCCAGAGCTCGGTCCTTCATCTCTCGAGCAATGTTCAGCTGGCGTTCCAGGCAAGAAATGGCTTGTTCGTAATTCCCCAGCTGGCTGTGCAGGCTCCCCAGCTCCCCATAGGCCTGGGCTTTGTTAAACGCCTCCCCCAACTCATGTGCCACCACAAGCCTCTTCTCAAAGCATACCAGAGCCTGCTGCAAACTTCCCATAGCTCTACAAGGGAAGAAAACAGCATTGATTTTGCCAGTGTTTTCTTGAAATATAATGTTTTGCCACTTCCTCTAGAGGCCATCTCAAATCTTTCAGGCAAAGACAAATGTTTTCTCCCTAGGAGTCATGCTCAGTGTCTTTGAATCACCATCCTTCCTCTGCTACCCTATAAACTTCTTGCTCCAAGGACAGAGCAACATCAGCTCCATTATTTGAGCCAGTAGCAGAGACAAAATCATTTTCTTCCAAGCATCCAGAGGACTCCGTTACTTGGTCCTACGCCATACCCCTGTGCATGTACACAATGGCCACACAAACACATCCTGCCATTAACACAATGCACCCATTTTCACTTGTCTAGACATCAACCTCCCTGCCCTCTACTGCATATCTAGACCGCCCCCAGCAAGCCAGCCAAGCTTCACTGATAACCAGTTCGCATGCACACTTCAGCCCCACAGCCTGTTATCTCCCTTTCCCTCACACTCAGCTCTACTCCAGTTCCCATCTGTGCATTCCCACATGCTCCCTACGTAGCACGCAGCCTTCCCCATGCTGTGCTCTATGCAGGTACGGACACAGGCCACCTTCTCACATTTCTGCGTGCATCCCATACCTCTCTCCTCTGTTATATCAATGTTTCCCCTCGACACACACAAGCACACCTCCCGCCAGTGCCTCTAGGCAAGCACAGGTGTGCACAGATAGGAACGCTCCCATGCACACGCTCCTCCCAGCAGCCCGCTGGCTTCCAGTGCCTTCAGGGACTCAAGCACAAGTTCATGTGCACAGCCTGAGCACCAGGTGGGCTCACAGGAACTCACCTGAACCAGGATCAGGCAGGCTGCATCCGGAGTATAACACTTGGCAATACTGAACAACAGATGCCTTTCTGTGTGCTTTAACAGACTGCATTTCACTTCCTTTTGTTGCAATACACATGCAGCGCTCCTTACCTGTGTCCATTGCCCAGGCCCCGGTAGGCCTTTGCCTGATCTTGCATGCGGTTCAGGCTTTGAGCCACCGACAGGTACTGTTCATAATACTTTATAGCTTCCTCAAAATCTCCCAGAGCTTCATAACAATCTCCCAGGTTCCCATATGCTCGGCCTCGATCTAACACAGATTCATTTCCGCTGAGCTGCTGCAGCATGGCCAGCTGCTGTTCAAAGTAGCCAATAGCTTCCTCCATGACATTCATGTTCATCTTGGTAATGCCCATGTTACCATAGACTTGGGCTTCTATGCTGGGGTCCTTCAACTTCTGCCCAAGATCCAGTTGTTCTTCGTAACACTTGAATGCCATAGTGTACTTCCCAAGTGACATGTATACTGCAGCAAGGTGACCGTGTGCTCTGCATTCACCTGACACATCACCCAGCTCCTGGTACACCTCCAGCTCCTGTGTATGGTAACCTAAAGCCTTATCACACTTCTGTATCATTCTGTATGCAGAGCCCAAGGCTGCATAGGCGCTGGCTTCCAATCTCCTATCTTTAACATGATGGGCTAAGCTCAACTGCTGCTCATAAAATTTTATTGCACCACTTACGTCTTTTTTACAGACAAAAATATCCCCCAAGTTCCCCAGAGCTCGGAATTTGGCCTGGGAATTGTTCAGAGACTGTGCCAGGGACAACAGATACTTCTGACACTCCTCTGCTTTGCCGAAGTCCATCAAGGCTTTGAAGGCCAGGCCCAGGTTGCAATAAGCTTTGGCTTGGCTCAGCTTGTCATGAAGATCCTTTGCTAAGGCAAGATCCTGCTCATAGTACTTAACAGCCTCTTCGTAGTTCCCAAGGCAGTAATGGGCATAACCAAGGTTATGGCAAACTTTACCCTCCCCTTCCATGTCCTGTAGCTCTGGGGACAAGCGCAGGTACTGCTCGTAGTAAGGTGCAGCCTGCACAAACTCTCCTCGTGAGCAGTGGAAGTTGCCTAAATTGCTGAGGGCCCGTGCTTCACTCTGGATGTCTCGCAGCTCCCGGGCAATGTTGAGATGATTTTGGTAGTGCTGCAGAGCACGGTCATGGGCACCCAGCGCTTGATAGGCAACTGCTAAGTTCCCATGTGTAGATGCTTGAGAGGCTCGGTCATTTACTTCCATAGAAATCTGCAGCTCCTGCCGATGGTACTTGACAGCTTGGTCATACATGCCCAGAGCGTTGTAAGCATTGCCCATGTTGCCATAGGCCCGGCCCTGGGCCGCATAATCACTCAGCTCCTGGGCTATGGACAGATGTGTCTTATGCAGCCGCAGCGCAGTGTCATAGTCACCTTTCATCTGGTGAATGATTCCTGAAAAACAGCAGAAACGGGTTCAAAGAAACCAGTCTATCACGGTGACCCTTCTGCAACACCTTGCTATGCCAGGACTTTTCTGCAACCTGTCCTTTAGCAGCCCGTGGCCTGGCTCTTTGCCCATGCTCTCTGCAGGGAACCCCATCCCTTCCCCACAGCACCCCGAGGCATACCTGGCACGGCCGAGGCAGCGCAGCCTTTCTCAAGGGAACTTGTTCCTAACTCCTACCAGGCATATCTCAAAGGTTTTCTATTACACACAATACAGACATTTACGACAACCGGACAGTTTGTCTTCACAAAACGCCCATTCTGTTTTTGAACTACCCTACTTTTTTCCTTCAGTGATACCTGGTGACTTTAAAGCTCATATACAAACAACAGATTAAGCAAGAAAGCATTCATGTTTGCCTTTCGAATTCAGTCAAATCTTGTTTTCATTGAGACCTGTGAACAGGAGCTCTGAATATGCTTTCTGTACAAGATGTAGTATTTTATTTGCTTTTCTGTTTTGTCCTCCATTACTAAAATCTTCTTACAGTAACAATACTAATATAGTCACCCTCTCTTTGAAGAAGAATGTATCCATACCTGAAGTGCTTATCCTCGTATACCCTCTAACTCTGCAGTGTTCTTCTGGAGACAGTCAATCATTATTGCTCTCCCACGGGCGGCAGCTCCCCCCAGACCCCCTGCTCCTGCGTGGGCTCCTCTCCACGGGCTGCAGCTCCGGCCCGGGGCCTGCTCCTGCGGGGGCTCTCCGTGGGCCGCAGCCTCCTCCAGGCCACATCCACCTGCTCCACAGGGGGCTCCTCCACGGGCTGCAGCGTGGAGATCTGCTCCGTGTGGGACCCGTGGGCTGCAGGGGGACAGCCTGCTCCACCAGGGGCCTCTCCCCAGGCCGCAGGGGAACTGCTGCTGTGAGCCTGGAGCACCTCCTGCCTCCTGCTGCACTGACCTGGGGGCTGCAGGGCTGGTTCTCTCTCCTCTCTCCCAGCTGCTGTAGCACAGCAGGTATTTCCCTTTCTTCGATCTGCTCTCCCAGAGGCCCAACCAGCGCTGCTCCCTAGCTCAGCTCTGGCCAGCAGTGGGTCCCTTTTGGAGCCGGCTGAAACTGGCCCTTATCTAATATGGGGTAGCTTCTGGACTCTTCTCAGGGAGGCCACCCCTGCAGCCCCCCCGCTACTAAAACCCTGCTATGTAAACCCAACAGAGTTAGTTATCAGCTTACCTAATTGCATGATAAAGTTACTTTTTTCTCACTTTGTTGCTTGTGCACCCTACATGCTGTTGTTTTCTTGACCACCACTTGACATGAGTGCCAGCACGTGGAAACACAGGGTACTGCTCTTACTCCACTCACAGAGACCACATTTCACCCTGAGAATGGAGGCAAGGGTTCCACGCTTGATCCAGTTCTACACTAGAGGTTACAGGCGCAGCCAACATTTTGTCATTGTTTGAATTGTCCTAATATTACAAGGGGTTGCTCCCATACACTGTGTTGCATCCTACATGAGAACCAGATCGCTTTCTGAGGCACTCTTTTTATCTCCTCTGTGCTAGGAAGTAGGTTAGTGGGTGACACAGCACCAACAAAAGACATAAAGCAGCCTCCACTCTGCAGTGAGATCTGTCCTGCCCAGCCTTGGGACATCCACACAATAACAGCAATCAGAAAGCCTCTCCTACACAAGCAAAAGGAAGGGCCCACTCCTGTAAATGAGTCGAGGCACAGAAGACAAACATTCTTGGCCAAGGCTGGGTTTCATGGGTAGGAGAACAACCGGCCACAGGCAGGAAGCTGGGACAGAGCCAGGGTCAGATCAGGGCTTTGCTGTGGGAGAAGTCATGTTTCTGCATCCAGCAGAGGCTTGTCTGCAATAGTGACTAGTGTCTGTTTGGTAAATAGCACCATACAGACTATAGTCTGGAGCAGACAATGAGCTGAACAGAAGGGTGGTGATGTTTGGAGCCAAAACCAAGGAAAAGACAGCAGGAAGAGCCTTGCTCCAGGGAAAGGTGGACCATAACATCCCACTGAAGCTCAGGCTATGCAACACCACAAAGACGGTGTAAATGACCATGGTCAATAATCCAGAGGCCAAACACTAGTGAATCTGATCAGAGCTCTGCATACTCCAGACTTTTCATTTGAGACAACTGCCTTTACTCTCCACCTCTTTAAACAAAGCCAGAATAAAAACATGTAATGCCCAGTCCCAAAGCCCTCATCTATTGATGATTCAGACCTGCAAAGAGTGGTCCCCTAGGATGTCCCCCAGAAAGGATACAAAAAGAAAAGACAGCTCTTCATTCAAAGGCCACAGAACAGTTCGGGTGTCCGGAACATCAACATCTCTGTGCTGCAGTGGGCCCTGCTGCAGACCTCCACACTGCCCAACTTGCACCTGAAAGCTCAAACGTGTCTGGAGGCACAGCCCAATTTATTACACTTGGCAAAGTGGAAGCGGTAACTAAAACAACCTACACTACGGAAGCTCAATAAGGCAAGCACAGAAACAGATGGAAGAGCAGAGAAACCATGCCTTGCTGAGGAAGGCAAAGAAACAGGGAGGCCTACAGAGACCATGCAGCAGCAGCAGATAGCCCCACAAAGATGTGATCTTCCCTCCTGGCACAGCACCGTTTCTCCCAGGAGCAGAAAGTTCCCTGGCAAACGCAGGTCCATGTCTCACCCAAAGACACTGAAGACCATCACACATCTCCCACAGGCTGTGCCCAACCCTGACAGAAGAAAAAAAAAAAACAAAAAAACCCTTCCCAGCTGACCTGACAAAAACACTGAATTACTGCTTAGGAAAATACAAAACAGGGCAGAACCACCCATCAGAGCAGCATGTTCCCGTGCAGCTCCAGCAGCCCAAGACACGCGTGGAGAGGAGGCCTGGGAGCCACACCTGCCTGAGCAGACATGGCTGAAATGTCTGTTCACAGCACAGGTCAAAACACCCCAGTTCGTGCCAACGTTATAACTTGTGCTTTAACGGGACTTCGCCTGTGAATGTGTGTGGCTCCTTTGCACTCATGAACAGGCCTGGAAATCATAGAATCATAGAACAGTTTGGGTGGGAAGGGACCTAAAAGATCGCCTAACTCCAACCCCCCTGCCACTGGCAGGGACACCTCCCACTAGACCAGGCTGCCCAAAGCCCCATCCAACCCGGCCTTGAACACTTCCAGGGATGGGGCAGCCACAGCTTCTCTGAGCAACCTGTCCCAGTGCCTCGCCACCCTCTGAGTAAAGAATTCCCTCACCGCAATTGTGATCAAATGCAGAGCTGACAGCAGAGGGGATCGGCTCCCTGGTGTCTTTGCCCAGCTCCTTGCCCACTTCTCCCTCAGCTCTGCTCCACCTGATCATCAGCTCTCTGCCTGACACACGCTGCTGCTTCCCTGCAGTGTGACGAGGGGATGCAGTGGCAGCACGGATGAGCTGCACTGAGCTCAGTGATGTGCTGGGCTCGCAAGCTGCTACACACAGCTGAGTGCTCCCAGGAAAGGGCACCGACTTCTGCAGAAAAACCACCCAGTGACTGCAGGGTGTGGAACTGGACTGGACACAAAGCTAAATAAGGTAGAAACTGTGAAAAGCGTCACTGTAAAAATGTCCCATTGCTGCAGCAACTACAGAAGACGGAATTAGCTAAATTTCTCCCCTGAATGCAGCAGGCGGTATCTGAGCTGGAAGCAGGCAGAACCAGCACTGCCTCAAGGATGCTGGAGTTCACACTCCCAGCTCCATCCCTGATGTGGTTTTTCTTCTAGCCAGCACCTCCACGTGCCAGCATGACATAACACAGCAGCCCCACCTGTGAGAAAGCTAAACACATAGCTCATTGCAAAATATCTGAAAACCCAGGGTTTCCAAAATGAGCGAACAAGTAAACATTTCCTAATCTCTTACTACTAAACAGACAGATTCCTCAAGGAGGTGAGACAGGCAGTTCTCCACCAGAGCTGCTTTGAACCTCCTTGGAGGAATCAAGTGTAGGAAAGCACTCAGCTTGAAGTGACGGTAAAAGGGAAGGAGAACAGAAATCAGGCTAAAAGCAAAATTGAGTTCAGCTGACTGTCTAGATACCTTGTTCTATGATGAGATACCCTTTATGTAAGAGTCAGAAAGCAGAGAAGAGGATAAACATTTTTAAAATTACTGAGTAGTGCCTTTGCACAAATGAAGTGAGTACTACAGTGAAATGTAACAAACACCAGTGAAGAAGCAAGCACTGCTGGGACAGGGAAGGATAGGAATATTATGCAGGAAGGACTGGACAACTTTGTGCATTAGAGCAACACAAATGGTTCAACATTAGAGCAACACCAATGAAGTTCAAGAGTAAAATATGCAAAGACATGCACTTCAAGACTAATAGCAAGAATTTCTACTACAGGGCAGGGAATCACCATTTGGAAATAAAATGAGGAGAACCTATCCAGTGAACTGATGTATCTCCAGTAAAGAAAGACAAACTGTGATTCCCGTTGGATGCAAAAGACTAGCAATTTAGAGAACAATGGTGTTACTACTGAGAGGCATCAACGCTGGAAATTATTTTGACCATCAGAGTGCTGAAGCTCCAGAATAGCCCTATAGTACAGTATAGTAGTATACAACTTTATACAGTATAGTAGTATAGAAGCAACCAAAACGTTACTGTTAAAATGGGATTGCTTAGTTTATGAATCAGTGTTAATATTACATGGCATGTGCAATAACAGGAGACTGGATTCAGCACCTCAGGGCACATCTTTCATCCCTCTTAGTTGAATCACAGATTCCTCTAGTTACTCTAAGCTTCTACAGCTTTTCTGGGAGAGTAACTGAAGTCAGCAACGTCAGCAAAATTATTATTAATTAAACAATTTAACTAAAGGGAAAAAAGGAAAAGAGGAAAAGTGGAGGGAAAAAAAAAACAAAACAACAAGTGTGGAAGTGCAGAGGAAAGAAATTACTCTCTACTTCCCACCAACGAGCGATGCTTGACCACATCCTTGCAGCAGAGCCTCAATGCACGTAGCCATGGCTTGGGAGGACTGACGTTTTCACATGAGCCCACCCCTCCTCTCTTCCTTTTTCCACCTTTTATTGCTGAGTGTGACATCATATGGTATGGAATATGGAATATGGTTGGTTTAGGTCAGCTGCCCTGGTGATGTTCCTTCCTCCCCTCCTGCCCACCCCCAGCCCGCTGGCTCTGGGGGGGTTGCAGGGAGTCCTGATGCGGTGCCAGCACTGCTCAGCAGCAGACACAACACTGGTGTGATACCAGGGCTGTGCTGGCTACACGTGCAGAGCACAGCACTGTGTGGGCTGCTGCAGGGAAAGTTAACATCCCAGCCAGACCCAGTACACCACAGAAACTGCTATTGCATTAGTTTGTTAGAGCTGTCATCCATCTGTTGTGGCCATGTAAGGAAGAAGGATCCCGAAGTACACTGTCACTTCAAAACATCAGCATTCTGACTCATTCTTACAGCTATAATCATTGACTGCATAGCAGACAGTCTTCTGGTCAAGCAGCTGGACTATATCCTTGAAATAGCATATAAAGAATATGGCAGAACAGACCCAAGCCCAGAATCTAGCAGACATGAGGGGGAGACAAGGAGATAGCCTTTACTGCCGTGTATCATGTAATGCTACAAAATTAGTGCAAATTACATTCATGCACAAGCTCTTTTTTCTTTCCTTAATGATGAATACAGATAGAACTGTGTAGAATATTTGTATAGAGCATCAGCAAAGCAATTGTGTTCTGCCTATTAAATCATTGATTTTCCAATCCAGGCAACAAATTGATAAGGGAAGAGGGAAAATGTCAGACTAACTTTGAAACAGTGATTGCAGTTCCTGTGCTGGAGCCCAGAAGCGGGTTAGAGCAGAAGTTAAAGGGAGCTTCAGTCTCCTGTTAGTATCAGCCAAAGCAGAACAAACCTTTCAGTCGAGGTGGAGTCACAGCTGTGCTACAGCCCGCAGCATAGACTAAAATAACATTGCTCTTGACTGAAGCTGCTCTTTTGGAATGAAATGCAAACATGTTGAAAGTTGAAAAAAAAGTGGTTTTGTAGTCTCCCACCTACAGGGTGGGAGAACAACATCCCAGCGCCCTTCTCGGTGCTGACCGGAGAGCCTGACAGCACCCGCCGCCTGGGCGTGCTCTGACGCAACGCCCTGCGGCTGGCGGATGCCTGTGGGCAGTGAGAGATGAGGGAAGGGGGTCTCGGGCGAGTTCCCCAGTCCTTCAGCAACCGGGGACAACGTAACAACCATTTTGTGACTTTGGCTCCTCATGATGCTCGCCTGCATCTTCACTACATTGCCCCAGTACCCTCTAAAGGGAACAAGCTGCAAACTCAAACCAACTTTGCACCCTGCAAGTCCAGCACGGAGCACTCGAACACCCCCTCATCTCCCAGCATTTTGTGCTGCTTCTAGGAGGCGGTGTTTAGAGCCACCACCGGATTCTCTGAGCCATCTTCTGAATTTGACATCACGGCTCACTGAATTTTCTAGTAAGTACTTTACAAAGGTAAATATGATGGAAGACACAACAATGACTGAAAAAAGGTAGCTAAAATTTAGAAATACATACTAATCCTATGGGCAGGAATGTAACAATTTTGACATATTCCCAAGACCATATTCAATGAAATTAATATAATTCTAATTTTACAAGCTGAATATTGCAGTTTTACCTTAACCGAGGTGCAACACTTCAGAATAAGAATTGATGCATGAACACACTACCCCCTCAAACAACTCCCCTTCACCTGGAATATTAGGGAGAGAGAAAGATGTGAAGGTTTTCAGGAGGTTATTCTTGTTTGGGTTTTGGAGGGGTAGTTTCAGTACTAAAAAGATCTCTGCAGAAATTCTCAGGTAATTGTTTTTACATTCTTAGTCTTGACATTGTTAAATCCAGTGTTTGACATTTTGTGTGTGTTTTATTGAATTTTTTAATGATGACCTGAAAATTAAAGATTGATCACCCAAGAAAGTCTCTTAAATGTTTTGAAGTACAGATGCTGAAAAAGCAATTTTTTGTAATGCAAAAACTTTCTTCAAGCAGAATCAGAATGTCATCATCTTATTACTGTACTTTTTAGTGAATTTGCTGTGATGAGTAAGAAAAACTAACAGTTGTGCTTACCTGAGAATAATCAGCCCTCTGTTTGTACATCCTAAGTAGACACTCTTTTCCCCTCCGCCATGGCACACCTCAAGATACACACACTTCACAGAAATGCAGAGCTGAGTCTTTGGGGGTACTGCAGCTTCAGCATCTGCCAAGGGTTAATCTGACACACAAAGCTTCTCCCTGTCTATGAATACAACACTGACTTTTACTTTCTCCTACAAGTTACTTGGGGATTTGAAATGACTATCAGTGGAACTAGACTAAATGTTCTATAATACTCTTTATTTGCAAATAAAGCAAGGTTCCAGAGACCAAAATGAAGCATATGTGCCGCTACCTTAATACAGGCAGCCCATCCAACTTTGAGCAGCAAGCACGTAAAAGAGAGGCATAGAAGTTCTCTTGTAACTGCAAAAAGATGATAAGCACCTAGGGAGAGACTTAAACTGTGTTTTAATAATAATCTGAAGAGTACTCTCAGCATCACAACAGGAACTGTTAATAAGCTCTGCAGAGGCTGAAAAGCCAGCGCTCTACATGGAGCCTTGGCATTTAGAGACACCATCTGCTTTGCAAAGGTTGACAGTCTGAGACTTCTGGTTAAACTCCAGATCTCCTTGTTGTGAAGGGCTCAGTAACTTGTGAGTTGCCCTCAGTCCATTACCTTCTGCTTACCGAGTCACAGAGTGCATTATATCTCCCTGCAGAGCACTACAGCAGCTGGGCTATGTTATATTCTGCGCCTGTCTTGCTCAGCATTAGATAGTACACTTAAGAGAGCTTTCCATCTAAATCAGTGAAATGCAAACAGAAAATTCTGTTGCTTCAGCAAAGAGGCCAACTCTAACATTCTGGCTTGGAAACACACGTTTAGATACATTTTTTGCCTGTCAGCATGGTTATTTTGTATGAGGTTTTGTTTTGCATGTGGATTAGATGAAAGAGACAATTAAGACTCGACTTTTTAATTGGTACTGGATGTATTTTAACAACAGGAATAGGCTTTCTCAACAAGAACTGCATGTTCTCTTTTTCCAGTGTAACTTAACTCTGAGAGAGGGAACATAGAAAAATAGCCAAATAACAGCTGAAACGTGAGATCCTGTACTCAGAAGCTAGGGAAACTATTCAAATACAAAGTGTAGACTGGCTGAGTCAGCATACCAACCTAAAGTTATGTTTAGGCTTAAATCCAAACAAGTAAAACATTCTCTGCTGCAACAAAACATTTTTTTTTTAAACAATTATTTTCTGGGATTGCATGCTGAATGTATCATTAAATTCAAAGCTCCTGTAAGACATAATCATATTAAGATGAACTTTCTAGTCCCAATGTGACTGGGTTTGAGTCAGCAAAACAGTAAGAGAATTAAAAATGCAAGTGAGAACCCACGAAGGCTGAAGAACAAGAGCAAGTCACTTCCTTCTGCAGCAGTGCTTGTTTCATTCTGGGATGAGTTAAAACAACTACCACAGGTTTAGCAGTTCCCTGTAAGTGCTGATATTTATCTCATCTCAGCACTTCTGTACCACTTTTCTGTAATAGTGCTGAGTAACACAAAGCCAGATCACACTGACCATACAGGCACTTAGAAGAAACATCACAGAACGCGAATCAAGCTCTTTCATCCAGTAAATGGATGTGGTCTGCGCAATGACAAGGGGCTTGAAAAAATGGGAGGAGACAATACGGACAACCCCAGACAGCTCATCAAACTGTCACGAGGAAGAAAAACAAAACCAAGTGACAGCTTCCATTTCCCAAGACTGCATTTCCTTACTTTCTTGGATTTGCTCAGAAAGAATTGGGGTGATTCTCCAGAAAGCAGCAAGTGCTTCAGAGCGGAGGCTAATGAAACTGTTTCTGAACCCTAGAGGTTTGCTTGTGCTGCTCAAAATAGATCCATCCCCATGTTAGAGGCACTCATGGCTGAACACGGCTGTGCACTCTCCCAGTATCTACCAACAGCCTGTACGCTCCATTGCTTAGCTTCCACTGGAAATAAAACACATTAAGATAAACTCCACAGCAACAGGAACATTCCCTCAATCCTGACCACAAGCTGGGAAGCCAGCACGTTCCCCAAGCACAACCAAGGATGACGTCTCCACCTCCCACAGGAATCCAGAGTTCACATCTCCCCCTGCTCCCTGCCTGGACAATTCAAGGTCCCACTTCTCCACGCGAGCCCTTCTGTCCCTGTCACTGACCAGTGGATCTCACGCAAGTCCACACATCTCCCCGAGACCAGCCCTACAACTGCAGCAGAGATGTGGGATGTACTTTGTGCTTTGCTAGAGGCATCTACCATTGCACTTTGAAAAAGCCCTTGCACAAATGTAGGGGAAGCCAGACACAAAGTTTCATCCTCCCTGCTGGGTGCTCTGTCACACTAACAGAAATGCCATCAATGCCATGCTCAGTGCTCTCTAACACTAAGCACCCCACAGGCACTTTTGCCTCAAACCTATTTTGCCTCACTCATTTTCCCTAACTCGTGTGAAGGAGGAGGTTTGCAACACTAATCAGAAAGCTAGGACTGTTGCATTTTCTCCAGTTCCCCTTATCTTCTTCATTCAGCTCTTGAAGAGTCAGCTATTATGAGAAATTAAGCAATTCATCAAGCCCGTTTCAATTACCTGCTGTTGATAACATCAGAGTACAATTAGCATCTACAAACGAACCAAGTGCCAACTGCCAGGCAGAAACAGAAGCTAATTTACAGCATGGGGCAGCCTCCAAGAGCTGAGATTCAGGGGCTGCCAGCAAACATTTGTTTTGTTATACCAGCAGCGGCCCTGTTCTGCCCCTCCTTGCACAGCTGCATACACCCAGCTGAGTCGTGCAGCCAGAACACGTCCTAACAACAGCTGCAATGACAGCAGTGCAGACTCCCACATCTCACGACCAGAGATGCAAACACATTTTTGTTTGCTTCCACATCCAGCAATGTGAAAGAGGAGAAATGGACTTCACTTTGATTTTCGTAATTCAGTCCTTCTCAGCCTGCCAGTAGGATGCCCATGTCTCTCCCTAGAAGAACATATGGCTCCTACATTCTATTACTTTAACGTGTACATTCTGAACACAAACTTAGTTAGGATTTGATCCACGTGTCTCTCAAATTACAAGGCAGCAAACTGACAAGCTCCCGCAGTAATGGCCAGGTAATAAGCCACATCATTTCTTGCCTTAGTGCAAGACTTCCTACATTTCTTTCTGACACCTGAACAGCTCTTCAAATGTACTGTACCTTCTCATCTGCCTTCTGCTGTGACCTTGGGCTTTCTGCTGCCTTCTGAGCAGGTGAGTAACTGAACGTGGACACATTACATTGGCACACAATCTGTCAAGTGCCTGTTTATTTTATGAAGATAGTCTGGCAGAATTGGGATAACTAAAGATAGCACACAGTAAGCCTCCTGGCTCCTGGTAGCAGCTCTGATAGTCACTGCATTTACTGAGAAATTCTGCTCCGCTTCAGGGCCTTACCTAAATTGGAGGAGGCTCTGCCTTCAGCAGCTCGGTCCTGCAGACTCTCAGCGATGTGCAACTGTTCTTCATGGTACTGCTTAGCTCTCTCCAGGTCCTGCATACATCTAGCTGCATGGCCCAAGCCAGCATAAGCTCGCATCTCAATGGCTTTCTCAGCCAGCTCCTGGGCCAACTCCAGCACATAGTTGTGGTAGGACATGGCTTTGTCGAAGTTTCTCCGGTAGTGGTAAGCGCTGCCGAGGTTGCTGTAGGCTCGGGCTTCCTCCCGCTTGTTGCCCAGCTCCTTGGCGATCTTAAGATGTTGTTCATGGCACTGCACCGCATTTTCAAAATCCCCCATTGCAATGTACACTGCTCCCATATTTCCCAGCTCCCGTGCCTCAGAGAGCTCATCTTTGGACTGCTTTGCAAGGAGGACACACTGCTTGTGGCTAGCCAGTGCATTTGGGTAGTCCCCAATGGCTGTGTACACATGGCCCAGACTGCTCAGTGCTGAGGACGCTGCCTGCAGGGATAAGAAAGAAAAAGTAAGTACAAGATCCCATGGAAACAAGTCAGATGGCCTCAGTCCCAGCAATCGCAGCCACAAAAGGCCATTCTGGAAAGAACGTGACTGCCAGCTTGAAAAGCTGCTCTCTTGCAGTTCTACACCGCTCGGGGCAGCTCAGGCGGGGGCAGCAGAACGCGGTTGACTCAGGAGAGCAGTGCTAAGATTATCTCTTTTCTCTGAAGCACACAGCGTGTCTGTATGTGGTAGAGGGGAAGGATAGGACTGCAAAGATGCAGAGACCACCAAGGAAACAAAGAAAGCAATAGCTGTAGAAAACTGCACTCTACCAGGAACCAGGATGGACCAGCCTGAGCTGTCTCACAGAGCAACACTTCCCCTGAAGGCAGCCACACCTAAGTCACCTCTTGTAACTACTATAACATCTACATCAAGTCCTATTAACATTGCAAACAATCCTGTGCATAGCAGCTTTCGAGAAAGCAGACAAGTAATGATATTCCCCTGCAGAGAACATCACAGACGAATGCTTGCCCTGTTAACCTCCACCCAGTGAGCTCACGGCAGTGTTACAGAATCCTCAGACCCTGCAGGCTGGTGCCAAAGAGCCCATCCACAGAGACCACCAGCAGCATGTGTAACGACATAACCACGCAGAATGCTGAGCCATCACGCGGTCTCTTCTTTCCAGGGTCAACAGCCACTGAATACCACTGAATACCTCTGCTGGAAAACTCGCACACCTGCAGCCAGCACTCAGCAGAGAGCAGGGAGATGCCTCTGTTGCTTATCTTGCAAAACCAGTAGGCCAGCATGCACTCACCAACATCTTCACGTACTTCTGTTTGGCCAATCATACCATGTTCACAAGAGCACAGTTCTCACTGCGTAGCATCAAGGTCCTTGTATCACAGCATCATTTGTTACTGAGCCCCTGAGAATCTTGGGACTGCAGCAAAGACAACAGGATTTCAGCAGCTGGACTCCCTGTCCCCTGGGAATACCATAAATAAATAGTTATTTGAAAACCTGAGTTCTTACCACGGAGAAACAAGACAAATTGTCTGAGAATCAGATTCTTTTGCCTACTGTATCTACTAGGACACAGGCTTGCCTTCTACCTGGCAAAGCCAGAGTATATATATACACCTGGACAACAGGGCAAAGAGCCAAAAGCAGAGCTTCTGCTCAGTGCATATCTGCTACCTCAGCATGGCCGTTCACTCCAAAGCTCTGATCCTGAGTACTCCACGGTCCCCTGCAAAAGCATTTCTTTTGCTACCCAGCTGCTGCTGCGACCCATTTACACAACAGCCATCTTTTCAAAGACCTTCAGAAAGGTACAGTCAAGGTGAGACTGAACAGAGATCAGCCTCACCTCACCCTAGCACCAGATCTCCGGAAAGATCCAGTCCACCCTCCCACCTCAGCCGTAGCTACAGCATCTCAGAACAATTGTCCTCACTATTTGAGACGGCATACTACCAACGAAGAGGCAGCCTCACTCTCTTCCTATTTTTGGCTGCGGACTCCCAATGCATCCTTAGGCTAGTGTTCCTGTTCACGCAGTACATTCAGAGCTCTGTGACCACCTGTTCAAATTTCCTATTTCTTAACAGGCAAGATCTTGCACTGAGCGGTGTGACTCGGGGAAGAGCAGCTTGACCACATCACCAGACCGCAAGCAGGTGGGTCCCCTCTGGCTGTTCCACTGCTGGGAAGAAAGGTTTGCTCCCTTTCTTCCTGCTTTCTGAGTTCAGCTGCTGGAACAACCTATGTGGCATACTTCTGTTTTATTTTGCTAATCCCCTCTTACGTTGGCTTGGATTGCCCTCCAATGCAGCTGATACCAGTGCTTTTAGTTTAAGGAGCAAGCATGCTTCATTGTTCTGGGTGTAATACCCCTAGTCACGAAACCAAAATCTCTCCCATGAAAAGGGACTCCATGTAGTGAGTGCAAGGGGTGCAACTGAAAGCACCTCGCAGGTCATGCCAACCAGCTATCTGCGACCTGAACACCACCGAACTGGAGAGGCTTCAGCACAGTACCACTGATAAAGACACCAGCCTAACTCCAGGGGGGCACAAGACAAGCTGTAAAAAATGAGAGTCTGGTTCTGCACACACAAGACATGAATCAGGCCAAAGCTTCTCAGAAGTGCACAGGCAGCAAGAAGTTCTGCAGGGCTAGACTCACCTAAGACTTTGTAGATTCACACACGCAGACACCTTGCAGAGCCACACACACCTTGCTGCACAGAACAAACTGCTAGGCCACTTGGGACAAAATTAAATCCCAGCACAATGCAACCCTAAGCAGAGCTGACTCAGCGACCTCAATTAATTCTGGAAGACAGGCCACCGCCACCAGTAGCACTTCTGATGTAACTGGGAAAAGACTGGAAATGCCTTTCTGGAAACACACGAGTCAAACTGTTCCCTGCTGGTGCTGCTTAAAAAAGGGGGATGCTTACATATGCAAATTGCTAGACAAGCTGTGGCAAAGAGCCATCTAGACAGAGATTCAGATGATGTTAACATCTTACAGCTAGGGAAAAGAGGCATAAATGGAAAGCAGGAGATCTCAGACTTTCTGTGCACAAGACAAACGTGCCAGATACAGAGATTGTTCATACTGTACACGTGAATCTTTTCACGCACACAGATGCAGAAAGGCTACCTCTACCCTCCGATACGGCATTCCCACGCGTTACGTTCTGTAGCAGCCTGAGTTGCTAACTGAGCCGAGTGATCTGAAAGATGCACTTCTCGATCATCTTGGAACCTGCACGAACAGAGCCTACGGCACTTTCAGCTTCCCACGGGCTGGTTGCAGCATCTCTTCTCCAGCAAGATAAATATCAGTACTCTCTAAATACTCTCAGGGGCAATCACTGGAACAACTGCATAGTTTGACATTAAAGCAGCGTTTGGGAGCAATTTGGTGATTACATCTGCTGAGGATACCAATGACTCACTTCAGGGGGTTAGTAATACAACTCAGGAAGATAAATTCATCACTGCATACTTAATAAAATCCTCCACATAACAGCATCCACTGGGAACTCTATGTGGCTCACACATCGGGCCAACAGGGTAGAGATATTCCCATATGCACTGGCATAAGCATCAATATGTTGTGGTGGATACGAGGTTGGCACTGGTTGTGCAAGTGCAACAGACTTCAGCTGTGCTAGCACGAATTTCTGATTGGTAGCAGGATGATGCGAAACTACAGCTTCACACCAGCAGGGCTGTGCATCAGCAAACAAAGAAAATCAATGTTTTATATATCTGACAAAGACAAATTTTACAGTGGGGGTTGCTTACACCTTCAATTTTGCAATTTATCACTTTAATAGAAAGCAGATTCTTCTGCCGCTAAGCTGAGGTACAGAATGGAGTTCTGAAATGGGTTTCAAATTGCTCGCTTTTTCCTGGAGGCAGCAGACAGCTTAGGTTTTTCAGCTGAATAACGTGAAGAGTCTGATGTTAAGCAGATGTGCATCACAGAATGACAATTAATAGGGACCTGGTGACTGAGAGAGATGTCTTTCTTAGATATTTCACCCATGCCAGAGAATGGTCATTTCCCAATTATGTTACGTTAAAACAACTGTTTGACTGATTGCACAGCCTCCTTATATGAGAACATTGCATAATAATCCTAAAATGGGCAAGGTGAAAATGCTCTGCCTGGTATCCCACTACATGGAAACCCTAATCCCCAAATACGGACACCAATCAGGGCTGGTCAGAGACTGAGCTTTCACAGCTGAGGTGGGGAAATGCACAGTATGGACCAAGCACTTGTGATATACAGAAGCCTGACTGCAGCGCTCACCCTGCCCATGGCAGGGGCTTGGCACTAGGTGATCCCTGAGGTCCCTTCCAGCCCAGGCCATTCTGTGATTCTGTATTGAGCTCGTGCTCTTGTTAGAGTAGGGGTTCACAGGAGTTGAGTTTGGCTGTAGAGGTCAGCAGCAGATCACCTTGGGAACAGCCTGGTCTTTGTGCTATTCTAGGTCTTCAGAAAGAACATCACCCCTTTTTGAACTGTAGCCTTTCCAGCTGATGGGTTTAAACAATATTATGAGTTTACAAGCACAGGAATGTGAACATATACCCCGTGCTTGCAGCTGATACTGGCCTGCAGGGACACAAAGCCTTAACCAGTTTCTATTGTTCCAGTTTACACCCTTCCTGACAAGCCAGGCTTGGGTCCTGAGGCAGAGAGGTACTAAAACGTATGTTGTAAGAGACACTGGGACTGTGCCTAGTCAAGAGAAAGAAATGGATGTGAACTGACCTAATGTGGATACGAAGCCAACATCTGACAGAAACCTTTTCTCTGTCGGATGTACAAAGGTTGACTAATAGTAATATAACACTGTGTAAGCATTTAAGCTCTTTCTGCATGTAAGCATGCAAATTCTGTTTGTTTTATAGCTATGGACTGTGCCACTGCTGTGCACACAGGCAGGACAGTAGCCTAGCAGGGAATGAATACTTTCAGGAGCTACCAAAATGATCCAGTGCCTGTAAATTGCATTTTATATCCGATTCTAGTAAGCCCCTTTATTATTTGATCAGAATCCACCAGTATTCCACAAGTAGCTCCGGAGATAAGTGATTGTGTACTAGTGCAAAATTCACACCCAAATACAGTAGGTGCCCCATCAACATTCAAAGTCACCCTTCCCTCCTCCCTCAAAAGTGAGGTTTGTGTGTCTGTACCACATCCAGCATTTTCTTTGTATGGCACGCTTTTGAAAACAAAGAGCAAGCAGCAGGTAATATTCTCCTCCTGTATATTATCTGTACACAGAAAGAAGGAATGGCTTTGCTTTCAGGTAATTATTGCCTGGAAAACAAAACAAAAACCCACACTGGAATCAATAACCCTGTCAAATCCAGTTTATTTATAGAAGGTTTCAGTCTTTTACACAGAAACTGCCATTTTCAATGAGTCTCTCTTTAAAAAACTGTATTTCATTCTTATAACTGCAGGTTTAGGCACTGCAGCAAACTGAACATCAATGAATGGAAGCAATGCTGCAGAAACCAGTTATTAATAGTATTGCACAGAAAAAGGAATACAGCCCTTTTCACTTCTTCCCACTACACCACAAGCAAAGGCTTAACACCTCCATCATTCTTGGATGAAATCACTCAAGACACACAAGATGTGCAGCTGAGCTCCCTGGCACTGACCCTGGATGCTCCTCTTCCTGCACAGGATGCTCCAGGCCAACCTTGTCCTTCCCAAAGCGCCTCTGCACAGTCCTTCTGGAGCAGGGTCCGATCCTAATGTTACTCTTGCTCATAAAGCTGTACATCATTTTACTGGGAAACTTAATATGGGAAAAGCTTTGGCTGAGGTGGGCCTTCTGAAAAACCAAGAAGTGCTGATCCCCGAGTTGTGGATCTAGACCAGGTTTCCACATCATTTCTTGTACCATAATCAGGGTACAGGCCACAGTAGAGTACTAGGTTTTGCAGATACTGTGAAAAGTAATTAAAAACAGAAGGCTGCATTTCTTTCAGCTAAAATCCATGTAGTGTGAAGGTCAAGTAGGGACATTTAAAGGAGATCCTCAGGAAGTATTACATTTCCCTTTTGAGTCACAAGTCCAGACAAAACAAAGCATGTGGCTTTCAATGCACTCCCAAATTTCCTGCTCTGTTCGGATTTCCTTTCATTCTGCTTTCACAAGCAGCCTCACATTTGAACTGGACAACTCTGTATTGAATCCAGTCAACCTTCTGACCTCCTCTAAAGAGCTGCTAAAAACAAAGAGAAAGGCAATGAATTAATGCTTTCTTACACAAATCCAGCTATGGTCAAGTGGCCAGTGGTCAAGTATTATGGTGCTCACATCACTGAACTCACCCTCTCACCTAGGCAGGTTTTTCAGTCTGAGATTTGATGCAACACTAGTGCCCTGTAAGACCCAGAATCTTCAGATGAACTCATACAGAAAGCATCTTCCCAACAGCTAGTACTCAAGTCTTCTTTGTTGCAGCAAAGAATCTGGTTCTGATATGGAGTGAGAAAGCTTTCCTCCAAGGTATGCGAGAATTCACCCCGGGTTCCTAATAAAGCAAGACTACCAGCTGCAACAAGAGGCTGAAATCAATGAGGCAAAGGCAAGCACCGCACTTTTTAATGAGGGTTTCAAGTCTGGAACCTATACGTACATCACGGGTCAGATTTTGAGTCCCAGAGGTTAATCAGACGCCTCTCAAGGACCAGCTGTTTGAAGTGGAAGCATATATGGGAACTATATGGACTGGAAAGAGTACACCTGTAATTTTGTAAGCTCAACAACAGAGCCAAACATGTGGGCCAGGCAAAGACTGAACTTCAGTGAATTGAACAATGCTGCAAAAAGCTTTCAGGAAAATATATAATCATCCCGCAGACTGAGTCAAATCTCTCACAAGTTCTCATTAAGCTGAAATCACAACACCTGTGGAACTTGAGACTTCAAGGGCAGCAGGTGTAAAAATAAAACCTCTGTCCTGTTAGGAAATCCGGAGAACCAATCTGCCTCACTCCCAGCTAACTGTGTACTGGCTTCTTCACATTCTTTCCTCAGCAGCCTGCCCTACCTTCTGCTCAGCTGTGTCCTCCCGGCAAGTGGACAGTACGAAGGTTTCAGTTCAATAAATCACCCTAGTACAAAATCAGCAATGATTCTGGAAAACATGAACCAAAATCTGCAAACATCTCCTCAGAAAGTTGGGAAAGCATTAGTCCTGGTCTCTTGATGAAGCAAACTCTACGGTCCTACACAGTCCTGAAGATGACAACATGGCTTTTGATAAAAAGACATATATCTCATAACACATAAAAAAACTACAAACACCACCACTTAAGCCACAGTGAGTCTCTGTGCACTAATGATTGGGCATACATGCTGGGATGTGCCCTGCAGAGCATCCTCCTTCTGTTCAGCCTTGTGGCTGATCCCTGGAAATCCTATTGTGGCCTTCCACCACCTCAGCTGCCAGTCAGGAAACCAGCCAGTTGCACAACTGGACCATACCCATTTCTGACTGCTCAGTACTGGGACACTGAGAGCTGAAGCTGCACACTGGGCAGTGAGTGGCTCTTGCCAACCTGACACCTGCTCAGGCAGTTGTTTTTTTTCCCAGTAGTAATGAAAATGCATATTTAAACTGGCTTGAGATCAGCAAGAATGCCCTGTGACGCTAGACTTCATCACGGATTCAGATCAGACAACAACTTTCAAAGAAAACACAACCCTTTCCTTTTGCAAATATCCCACCTGTGAACTGAAAAGACTTGATCTTTTTACCAGTTTCTGGCTTCTGTGTGTAATTTTCCACTGAGTTCCTAGAAACCGATGCTGGTCTCTCACTTCTTCAAAGAGCAGGGATTGGGAGCAGTCTTTCGCTTGAGCAAGTAGCAGCCTGATCAACCACTCTGTTATTTGTAAGCCCTGTGTAAAATGTCATGGGATTTTGAAAGCTGTTTCTCACACAGAGATTGAACCAAAGAACAGCTTGTTTCAATTTCTTGAAAGCACCTTCAGGACTCAAAAGATCCTTTAAAAGACTTTCCCAGAGAAAGACGGAAGGCATAGTGGAGAAAAGAGTGAAGAGGTAATCCCATGCACTAAAAGTGTTTACCTTACACTTCTATTAGCAGTGCCTGCATTAACCGCTAATATAGATCATCAATTAGCAAAGCCCTTCTCAGTCTGTTCCTTACTTCTGGAACTCCAGTCAGATGTGATGAAGCTATAAGGAAAAATGTATATTCTCCTCTTAGCCTTTCCTGAACACATGCACCCTTAGCAGCCAGGGACGTCTTCTGGGGCCTGGCCCATACCAGGATGCCAGCTGCGCCTGCCCTGAAGGGAAAAGACAGACCCCCGCATGCTCCCAAAACGCAACGCATGACCTCTTCTTCCTCAGAGGCCAAGCAGCTGCAACGGGACCTCGAGGACATTGTTGGAAAAGCGACTCTGTGAAGTGACTCGGCATGCTCGAGGTAGACCTGCGGTGACAGACTTGGGCAACAACAGAGCAACAGGAAGAGGCTCCTACTGACTCCACAAGAACGGGGCACTGACTCCACGTGCTGGCTGCTCACACCCCTGCTGGAGATGTAAGGCGGCGGCACTACAGTGAGGAAAAGCTGCGCTCACTGTTGGGCACGAGCTCTGCTCCAGCTTCGCCTCAGTGCCAGGCTGCAGCAGTACAAACCCGGTGATGTCTACACCTGTAGAAGGACTCCAGACTCCTGACAAGGTAACCAGGAGGAGAACCTGGCCCCACGACTAACCAGCTGCACGTGTTCCAGTGAGCTCACTCCACACTGACAAGCCCTGCGATGGCTCCTCCAGAGAAGAATGGTTGCACAGACCCACGCTTCCAGCCAAATCTACAGCACAACTGCAAGCACAGGGACCCTCGCAACTGAAGCACAAACAGTTGTAATTTCATCTCTGCCATGGCTGGATGCCATGGCTGCCATCTCTGTGGCTGCCAGCACAGTCCAAACACAGAAACCATCCTGGGCCAGGAAAGGGTGCAGACAGTGTGCCAGGGAGACATCCCCCGTTTCAGGCAAGCTCTCACACCGTTCAGTCAGAAGGGAGTTCAGCTGGGGCAGACACACGTGTTCACACATGGGGCAGAGCCCATACACCCTGACATGTTTGCTTGGAACTGTTCAGCTCACAGCAGCAAAGGTGACTGATTTATGGCACAAGCAGAATCCCAGCCTTTGCATGACAATCGCAGAGCACTGAAGGCGAGGATGAAGACAGTCTCTCCTAAGGACAGCTGTGCCACTTCTAACTCAGATTGTACTCTTACCTGACTCAGCAAAATATATATTTCTAAAATGATGGGCAAGGAAGATGAAAAAAAAAATTCTTTTATCCTGTACCATAATACACACACACCCCAGTTGTTCAAACGAAAGATTAAATACAGCTTTGCTATTTAGTAAGGGTGCGGCTTGTATAGACAAAGCACAACAGGAAGGACACCTGGAAAACATTTTGCTCTCTTCAGGAAGAGACAGAAAATCCTGGCTTTACAGACTTTATAGATTTCAGTAGAAAGAAGTGATCTATCTTTCCTACTCCATCTCCAATAAGAAAGTGAAATTTGATCTTTGACTTGCACGGTCTGACAGTAAGTAGCTGTAGTTTACAAAATGTAGGAAGCTTTATGCTGAGTTACACTGCTGGCTCAGACATGCTTTAAAGGGGACTGGAAAAAGCTACTAGAATTTCAAACCTAAATAACCACCAGCAGCTGAGCTGCACACAAAGGATGTTCAGACAGTTGCAAAATCTGCAAATTCCCAACCGAATACAGACACAGATTATGTCTGTAACAGCCGTCATATTTCACTAACACTCCTCCCCCAGAGGCTTAACACATCCCTGTCACACACATCAGCCTGTTATTCCTGACAACCTTCCATCATAACAATCCTCTGATGCCAGGAAAGGCCTCTAGTCGCAGTAAGATCCATGGCAATGCTCTCACTGCAGTAGAAAGTGTAGCATCTAACCGGCTTCTTGAGTCTCCTGGACTTTTTAAATCTCCTTTGAGCAGCTGGCTATGCTGTGTTTAATGCACCCCAAATGCAGTTTGCCCTCTTAGATGCCAGGGCACACTGCAGCTCATGTTGAGCCTGCTCTCAACCAGAACCCCCAGATCCCTTCTTGCAGAGCTGCTCTCCAGCCACTCGTTTCCCAGCCTGTGCCTGTGTCCAGCAGTGTTCCCTCCCAGTTGTAGCACCCAGCAGTTACCTTTGTTGAATTTCATGCCATTGCTGATTGTCCAATGCTCCAACAGAGCAGAATGCATCTGAATTTCCACAGCAGTTCCCTGGGAAGTCTTCTTAAAATCTTATATGGATTTTAAGTCAGTATAACTTGCAAATCAAAGGAGGCAGCTTTGGCTCCTAGCACAGCACCAGTTCTAAAAAAATGTCGTGACAGCTAAAGCAACTCATTGAGTCTGGTTACTGAGCATACACACCTGCTGCAGATGATTGTCAGAGCCACATGTTAATGAATACACCAAGTGCAGCAGCCATAGAAGCAAATGGCTACTAAAAGGAGGACGCTGAACCCCAGCCAGTTCTGCACCTACTCCTTCCAGAAATAGCTGCTTCTAGAGGGGAGGTGGGGGGAACCCTTCAAAACCTGGCCGACAATGAGAACTGCACGCTGTTGGGCATCCTGAGTCCGTGCAGGGACAAGCTGGCACAGGCAGAGTCCGTACATCTGTCCTCTGCTCTCCCTCTGGGCCCCCCGCCCTTCCCGCAGTCGTGCTCGCTGAGAAAAGGGGCAGTGGAAAAAGGGCTTGAGTCACCTAACTTCAGCATCACGAACAGTCCTTTTCCTAACCCAGCTCCTTCCTTCACCCACACCTAGGGAAGAGGGATGCTGCGTCTTTAATGAAAGGCCCTGTTCAACGCTGCACACGCGGCCAGCACACGCACAGAAGCTGCCAGCACCCAGTGGCTTGCTGGCAACGTCGTCCTTCCCAAAAGCTCAGTGTTGGCAATGCACTTTCACACAGGCACTAATTTTATTATGGTTGCTTTATGATTTTGCCTCATTGCCCTGCTATTTTTAAATGCAGGGCTGTAATAGAAGGCGTCTGACTGCCCGAAAGAGGGGAGCTATTACGCTGTGGAGTCTCTGTGGTGTTGGTGGCCTTCGTAAGGCAGAATTGGTGAGCCTGAGAAGGGGCTCCGCTGCTCAGTAACAGGCACCTTGCTCCACAGCTTTCCTTTCCCTTTCAATGTCTGCTTATCAGTCCTCACAGCTTCAAAACACTCCCTCAAGTAGTTGTTTTCCAAATTAAATGATTGTAAATGAACACAGGTGAAAAACAGTTATTAGTAAGAGCCACTCCAACCCATCCTGAGATAGCCCACAGTCAGCTCCAACTCAGCTGCACAGAAGCAAGGAATGGCCTTACTGAATTTTGTAGCGCAAGACAAGTCTGCACACCCGAGAAGTAGCTAGAGATGAATAGAAAAAGGGACAAGGAACAGTAGCTGTCACAGGCATCAAAAGCTGTCACATTCACTTTTTCATTCCAATTTTTCCTCTAACCCTGGCATAGCTCATCAGTTGCACTATCGTTGTTCAGATCACAGCTCATGGTGCGGCATCAACACAATTATATGGGTTACACAAGATCAGGTTGCCCAGTGTTTAAAACAAAGTATTTACTTCAAAAATATAGTACAGGCATAACAATCTACACCTCTGTTATTAAAAATGACTAGATTAGTACCACAAGATAACTAACATGTATTGACTACCTTATAAACCTCAACAGAGGTGAGACACCACAAACTGCTTTTACCATGACGTAGCAAAGCCAACTCCTGCTTTCTTTCTGCCGTGGCAGTGAAGCAGACATACCCACACAAGCCTAAATATTGCATAAAAGCCAACAGCTGCATGGTCAGACCGAGTATTTAGTCATCACACCTTGAAGCCTACCATTAAGGAGACAGGCCGTTGAATCTGAAAGAGGAAGTTGTATTCTGCTATTTATGATCTGAAGGGCATGGCTTCTCTGGCATCTTTAGGTTCTTAAAGTAAGAAGAACTTGTAGCAATACTGCTGGTATGTAATAATGTTTTGCACTGATCAGGTAGCAGGCAGTCGAAGAGATTAAATTCACCACCTATTTTTCCTGGGAGGTGATCATAGAAAATGCATTTTAAGTTCAGTGTCAAGTTGAACTCTGAGTTAGACTAAATACTAATTCATTTCTTTAAGTGAAACCTTGCTTTGTAACCATGCTCCGTCGTACCCATACGTAAAAAAACATTTTATATGAAGACACAGGAATTTACTACCATTTATCTACTGTTTTTTAAATAATTACTGTATCTGATCTTCTTCCCCCACAAAGCATCAGTTCAATTTACTGGTCGCTTTGGGTGGAGATACCTTCACTTATTAGTACTTTGCCATGTTGTCACAGGTGAACCCTGTCCCGTATATTTAACCTTGAGTGATTTTTGTCTTGGTATCTGCGGGGCAGAGGTGACCTCCCTGCAACTTCCAACTTGTAGTTGCTTAGACTGCAACATTTTACAGTGATGCTCTATCAAGTCCACTGCTTTGTTTTATACAGGTATACCCTAACAGAAAACTAGTTCTAATGTCTCCAAGTAGTAGTATGGTCAAACTTCATGCCTTTTACCTAGGGACCATAAAGGAACAGTCTGGCGATACCCATGCTGCTAAGTGGCATGGCTGAAGCGCGGATAGATCCATGCACAGCAGCTTTACTTCAGCCGCTACAGGAAACATCATCGCAAGAGCAGCAGCACAGACCTCATTGGGATTCTCAACTTGAGTACAATCCCAGAGACTGTAGCAGGCCAAGACAGCCCACGCTGAAATCTGCTCTGCTTCACCTTCACAGACAAATGTCAGACTACCAAGCTGCGCTACAATTTCCTCCTTAACTGCACTTAAATAATCTCAGGAGTTCAACTCCTGCACTCATCTCTGTCAGAGAGGATGTCCTTCTACATGGTGCTGCTTACCTTTCTTTCCTTTTCTTGCACCTCCTGCTGTCATCCTTTTTAGAATGGTATCCCACTGACTACAATGAGCATCTGCAAAGCTCCACAGTAACCCAAAGAACACATGGAAAGGTCCCTTGAGTTCTAGCTTCCTGAATCAACTACACTCTTATGTCTGCTTTTCTCTCTCTCTCAAAAAAAAAAAAAATCTTGCAGAATTGGCTTATCTGAGTTTCTTGACCTGCCACTGCAGCTGGTCAAAAATCCATGACTTAATAGTGATGGAAAGCATTGAAATGACACTCTGAAGACGACTACTTCACAATGCCCATTACAGTGTCTTATTAAGAACTAGTCTTCCCATCTGCATAGAAGAAAAACTCATGTATATTCAATACCTCAAGGTCTCTCAAAGATTCTAGAGGTATGCCAAATCCCAGCTATTTTTGCTCCATTCTTTCTATGTGCACAAGTATCAGAAACCAGACTGAACTTTTCCTCCACACTGTGACTCCGAAGAGAGGACGACCTATCTGCACACATGGATTTTGAATGGTATGATACGGTGCTTGTTAAAGGAGCTGCACATCCTCCCTGTGCCAGGTAGAAAAAATTTAAAACTCTGGAGCACCTGAGCAGCTTGGATGATTTCCCACCCAGCTGGCAAAGTTGCTCTTCTAAAGGTTTGTGTGGAGGAGGAGACACCTGAATATTACAGCCAGACCCTCTGCAAATTATTCCTGAGCTCATGGGCTACTCGACCCAGAAAAAGTCCTGGGTACATATATTTGCTTTGGCAGGCTCAGAACACAATGCTCCGAGGACTGCAGCCTCACATACAAAGGAGCACTTATTTATTATTATTATTATTTATTTATTTATTAACCTTTTAAGCCAATCCTCTGGATAGCTGGAGGTAAAACAATTACCTCATTACAGTCGCACACCAAATTCCCTTCTGGTGGGATTCACATCAGCACCACTGCAACTTTATAATATTTGCATTATAAAAATGCCTGCAGAGGAGGCCAAGAAAAACAGCTTTTTGTTCAGAGGAAGCTCTGTGGTCAAGATGATGTCATAAGAAAGCGCCAAATTAATTTCCTGTGGTTACATCCTACAGGAAATCCAAGAAGCTCAGCTTTCTTTCTAAACCAAGCAGTCATTTGTTGTCAATAACTGTTAATTATGTGCCCAGATGTGTCATAAACTAAGAACTATCACTATTAGACTTCATTCTCTGGATTCTTTCCAGATCGACCATTGGGATCTGTTTAGATCAGCAGCCTGAAGTCAGTGGAATAGATCAGCACTTGCTTCCCTGGGCCAGTTCAGGGGCTCTGGTGCACGCAGACGGCTGTGTTCTTGCCAAGCGCCGGCACAGCGAGCTTCCTGTTATTTCCTTCTGCAGCGCCTTCCACACAACTGGGAGAGGGCATTTGCTGCTTAGAGAAACACCACAGAGTAGGAACAGCTATGCAGATTAGACTCTTAGCAAGAACAGGGACTCCCAATCAAGAAAACTACAAAAAACAATGGTAACAGCTTCTCTGCTTTGCATGAACAGAAACAGGGAAATCGGGAGTGATTCATGAGGTTTTCCAGCCGGTAAAATAATCATGAAAATGTTGAGCAGATGCCTCCCCCAGTCACAGTCCTTCCACAACCTACCAACTGATGCATCATATCAAGGCTTCCTTGATATTTAAATCATAAAAAAAACACTTCAGCAAAGCACTTTAATATTTTAAATTGCTCTTTTCAACAGTCACCAGTGGGAAAATGGTTCCCCCAGTTTTTGTATCGCCCCCAAACTGCTCGCATTTACATTAATTCACACCTGCCCTGCTGCCCCAGCCACTCCCGTCACCTGCCCTACAGTCCACAAGTCCTCTACTTTCCTATTCACAGTACAGAGGAATAGACTGGAGGAGGAAAATAATCCTTTTGTTTCTGTAATCTGCACTAAAGTTATGACTCTGTCCTCATAGTGAACTTTCAGTAAAAATCTCTCGAGACAAACTCTTCAGCCCACGAATCACGCTTCCCTGGACTGGCAGGGGGCCCGGCACACTTGGAGAGCTGAAGGGTATACGGTTAAGACAAATCAGATCCAGTCCAAACAACCCCTACACTTTACACAACACTGTATTTTAAGGCTTGCATGGATTATTTTTCAGTACTTTTTAAACAAAGTATATTTCACGGAGACTGTGAGTGTTTGGGGCAGAGACCTATCCCATTACTTGTCTGGAAAACGCACAACACGGGATGCACCCTTGTGGAGTTCAGAATGGTAGCACATACACCAGGGAAAACGAGAGCTAGTGACAGCCAGGACTCCACTGCAGAGATGTTGTATCAATGCCTAACTCTGCAACAGCCTCTACCTGGAGCTTACGCATAGTGAGCAAAATAGACAGGCAGGTAGACAGAGGCAGAATGACTTGCTCAAAGTCACGTGGAGAATAGAGACAGAGGCAGGCAAAAGTCCAAAACAAGCATCCTGTCACCTGCACGTACATACTGTATCTACTGGAACATACAATTTCCATTAAAAAATGCAAATGTAAGGCTGGAAAGACAAATCACAGAGCTTCCAAGTTCTCAGAATAACACATCAGACAAACAAGGCTTCTTGACGTGATTGTGTCCTTTTAGAAAACCATGCATGATTCCCAGTTCAGTCTATTTAATAAGCTTCCTACCTCTCTGTCCTTGAGTTTCATGGCGAGCACCAGCTGATGTCTGTGGTTAGTAAGGGCCTCCCGGTAATTTCCTTTGGAGAAGAATGCAGAGCCCAGATTTCCATGAGCTCGGCATTCTCCCGTCTGGTCACCTGAGTCACATGCAAACAAAAAAAAAGATTAGGTAACAAAAGGGTGGCTGGAAACATCCAGCAGAAAGACTAAAACACTGTACAAGTGATGTTCCAGCGTAAGAACCAAGATCAGAACAAACTCATCCTCATATTTAATACACAGCCAAATCTCCCTGGCCTTCAGAAACTTATACAATATTCCTCAACCTATTTTTAGAATTGTGTTAGTTTCTTCTTTGGCCTGACACCTGGCAACCTCCCATTCTTCCATGTTTATTCTTTGTTTGACATTAGCAATTTCTTTGTGAAAACAACTGAATGGTCCAGGGCTTAACACAAGAGCATGCCAGCTTTCCCCAGAAAGCAATTCTGCAGCCCAGCTCAGACACAAAGTACATCTACTACTGTCTTCTGTTCTTGTTCCCTAGCAACTGTCTCAGAAGCTCAGACTGACTACCTTTTTCTAAGTAATTATTGAAAAAAAAAGGCTAAACAAAACAAAAATCCCACATACAAACAGACTGCTTCATTTAACACACATTTAAGGTTTTGAGCCTATCTCCACAGGAAGTAAGACTAGTCCCCATATACAAGACACCTGAGAATTAGAGGACCCTGTAAAACCTTAGCATATTCATTGATTGCTTGTCCCCTCACACATATAGGTAAACAGGGCTGCACAAGCCCGTAGTTCACACATTTAAGAAATTTTACATTTGATTTGGTAGCTTGTAAAATACCACAAAAATCTGAGCATCATAGAGAGATGCTGACCATTAGCACGACTATTAATTTGTTCCATTTACACCAAACTAGCACTCAAACGAGTGAAATGAGAATTCTACCTAAAGTCTTGGCTACATCCAAGTCCTGCTGCATGTATCCGGTGCTTTTCTCTGTATTCCCTAGGGACCAGTAGGCACTGCTCAGCGCAGAGAACACTGATCCCCGCAGCTTTAGGCTGCAAGTGCCAATCTTCAGGGCAGCTTCTAGGACAACCACAGAGGCCCCATGATGGCCTGCTGTGAGAAGTTCCTGGCCGATCACAGACACCACAACAAAGGGGCTCTTGTCCAGCTTCATCTTCTGCAATTGTTGATAGGTTGGCTCCAGAGACTCTAAAATACATAAAGGAAAGCAGAGTTACTCAACAAACTAAGTTATTTTCATCTACAAACCAGCCTAACACCTCATCTCCATTTTTGGTAACCAAATGACACATGAGTTAAGGGCCAGTCTACCCAAATCAAACCAAGATTTATTACAGGAATTCAGGGCTCAAACACATAGTTTAGTATTTAGTACAAGCACATTGAGACAGGTCAGGTCAACAAGCAAGTTGATGCTTTCATTGCAGAAAGCACTTCTGGGAGACAGCACAAGAATGCAAACCAGTCTTATACTAAGGTCTGAAGACTGGTTTAATGGCAAGTAGAATACAGAAAACACCTGTAGAGTTTCATAGGAGATTGGAAATGGGCCACCAGCAGTGTATTTGAGCACTGTAGGTTCTGCTCCTTTAGCACAAACTTCAGCTGAATGTTTGAAAAAGCTGTGCCTGTCCACATACTGTGCACATGACGTGCGCCAAGAGAAGTGACAAAAATAGCAGAAAGAAGCTGCTCAACCTACACAGCCTTACCTGCTCTCATAAGCAGCCAGGATCTGAAGGTACACCTGCAGAAAAACAGCACTGGACTTGACAGACTAGTGATAATGTGTCTAATTGATTTTATCATGCTGTTGATAAAGCATCTTGGCTGCACGTCTCAGTAAAGACATCAATATAACAGGACTCCAGAGTTTGCTGCGCTCCACCTGACCACGCTGAGTTAATTTTCCATATTTATGACCAAGCAGGATTTCTGGATTAGATGCTCTCACCTGAATCAACATTATCACAGCAACCTCAGAATGCCATGTGCTCCTAGTTTTCATCATCTCTGCCCCTCTACAATCACAGCGTATATAAATAACTACAAAAGAGGATTTCCTACCCTTCCCTGAAGACGCAAACAGTGTGAGTGTGATGCCATTTACCAACATACAGTTAGATTGATCCTGGGATTAAATGCAGATGTAAGAGAATAGAAATAATTGCTGTAACACGCCACCAGGAAACAAAACCGATTATTGCTGATAAAGCACAGTTAACAGGCATAGCACTACAAGAGCAGGTACAAATTCAGTTCCTGTCTTACAGAGCTTACAATCCTAGCCAGGTAATGCATGCAAACATAGGGAGAGAGAGGAAAGCACAAGGCAAGGGCTCCTGGTAATCCTACAGTCAAATAGAAAAGGTGAACTAGCGTGGTAATGGAAGGGCCAATACAGAGGTCATTGCTTCTCTCGCACAACAGCAAACAGCGAGGGAAGAGACATCGCCACAGCCAGGTGAACGATGCAGCATTAGGGGTTCATTTACTGTAGAAGCAAGTTTCAGCTTCATCTCTATATTTTGCAAACCTACACTCCCTGAATCCCTCAGAGTCTGCTTTTAATAACCTTTTGCACATCACTAACACAGACCCTTTTGCCTTTCCAGTTGCTCATCTTCTTTCTCTGAATGCAAGTATTCGGGAAGCGACCACTCAAACCAGTCTACCCATAGCTTGAAATTATCAATTATCCTGGTGGAATCAAATTACACAGGACTGGTTTTACACCATAATACCCAAACAGCTCTTCTATGTCTCTCATAGGCAGCAAACTCTTGTAAAGGGGGGCAGAACGATAATGTAACAACTACTGAAGTGTTCATAGAGTGCCTAGCTCAGTGGGACTAAGCTCCCGAATATTCATTGCAGTAGTACAGCATAGACGCACACTCAAATTAAAACTAGTACTTTATAAGCAAAGCTAACCTAAAATTTGCCAACCACTCAGTGAGAGGATAACAACTGGAAAGCAGCAACACTGGGAAGCACAGTAGGGAGCAGCAGTACAAACAGACGGCCGCAGTATGTCAGGACAGTGAGATCATCCAGCCAGACTGGGGGCTGCTTACAGAGTAATACCAGAACACCTGCATTCTAAGCAGCAGCCACAGTACATTTGGGTACCAAATGAAATTAGCTTCCCGCATTAACTGCTATATAGGACAGAAACTTCTAGATGAATCCATTTTAAAGGATGGAGGGGAAAAAAAAAAAAAAACTAATGGAAATATTTTTTCATTTCAGTGCTTCTTGACCCCTAAGCCCTGGGGCCTCCAGCAGCATCTGCTAATGATGAGAATTATCATGCGTCGTCGCCCCCCCGAAATACCATTAGGACACAGCAACAAAGAGCTTGCAAGAGAAACAGAGCAACAGAGCAAAGAGGATACTGCTACCTTCCTCTAGACAAGAAAATCTTTGTCCCTGGAAACGGGGACCATTATGAAAGAGGCAAAACAGCTACAGCTAATACTACCTCAACGTCCACGTTATGTCAACATTCTTCCCAAATATAAATGAAATAGCAGAGCAGACTTTTGTCTTCCGGACCGTTGTTTTGAGATACATTAATACTGTGGAAAATCTGCCAGAGTACTCTTCTGCACAAACTCTGGCCCTGACCATTTAGGACTCCCTGTGCCCAGCGGCCAAGCACTAGAGCACTGCGGGAAATTGTTCCAAGTAATAACAAAGCCAGGGCCACAGCAGTGCACATCTCCATCTGCACCAGTACTGGACGAAAGACAAAGCAGCAAGGATGTCATTGGAACTGTTACACAATACCAGTTTGATTCATCTCCCCAGTGCCTCTTGAGTGGGGTGTCACCATCTTGCTGTCCCACTGAATCACAATACTATTTTTTTTCTTCCTCCGCCTACTTTGAGCTCTACTTCTCAGCAGAAAAGTCAAATCCTGAAATCATTCTCTTCAGGCCTCCAGATTTCTCCCCCTCAGACGCTGGCAGAGTTACCATAGACTGAAACTACTGCCTCTAAGTACCACAGCAGCAGATCACCTGAGAAAATTTCCTGGTGCTTACCTCGCATGGGAGATTTCATGGCAGCCTCGACCATGCCAACCAGAAGCTGAAGACTCTTGGGATCCTGAGCCAGACCCGATGCAAATGCTGCCAGTGCATCTGCATGACGTCCGAGATACTGAAGGGCTACGCCCTGTCGGAAGTATGCCTGAAAAACCAAAAGGAAGAAATGTCAATTACTAAATTGGTAGAGGTCACAAATACCGAATCTGCCAGTCACCTCACACTGGCTGACACTACATGATCACATTCAGGATTCTTTGGTCATGCTAGATATAATCAGAAAAATCCAGCATTACAGCTTGGTTTGTGACTGCCCAGCCAGTCGCTTATCCCCATTGTGTGTTGACTTCCTCGACCTTTGCAAGGCCTCTGAAGTGCTCTGGAGACCAGGGATGGTAATTACCATTCAGACACACAGCTTTCCCCTTGGACTCGGCAAATTACTTATTCTGATCTTCTTATAACCAAATGCTCATTCTCTTGAGATCTCAGTTTCTACTCTCTTGGTTCACAAAGCATAGAAAGAACACGCTTCCTTTCTCAAAATTTCTCACCAATGAGTCCAATATAAACACCGTATTAGCAGAGAACAAAATGTATTGAAAGCTTAAGTTGTAATGAAATACTATACACAACTCCAGATAGGATCAAAATCTCCCTTATTCACATGCATCTCTCAATGCAGACAGGGCCAGCATTGTCCCACTTGCTGGGTGCAGCAAATGTCATCTATTGACTCATCAACCCATCTCACACCTGTATCACCCCTGGAAAGTCAGGTCTCCAATTTACAGCAGCATGTGAACACCATTCTGTTCCAATTACAGAATCACTTTTGAACCAGGATGCCCAATTCAGAATTCTGAAGTTAGCTTTCCTAAGGGAAAGGGAGAATGTTCCGTGCACACAAAGCAAGCACCATAAGGAGCCAGTATTTCACACTTAGGATGGAATTTTTTATTGGTTTTATCATGAATGAACTGACAATTAAAGAAACACAGATGCTGTATCAGCCAGAGAGCTAGGCAAACAGATATGCCATACTGTTGAATTGCAGTATGCTGCTGAATCAGGTTATTTACAAAGTGACCAGGATATCATTAAGTGATATGGGAGCAGGCAGTTCAATAATCCCAGACTATGAGTCTTGAAGTGAGGCAGGAAGACGCTCTTGCAAGAATAGTTTGATGGAACTGAAGAAAGTGAGGAAGAGCACTGTGTTGAGATAAAAGCTGTGTACCAGGGGGTGAGAGCTAGAAGTGCAGCAACAATGCAGAGAACGCAAGTCAGAACCATGAGCAGGGAGAAAATGAGATTGCACACAAAATAACAGTGATGAAAAGCTGGAAAAGAGCAAAATTAATTGAAAAAAAAAAGAAGGGCACAGGTGAACCATGCTAAATACAATGAGCTTGAAAGTACAGTGAGCAACTGCACTTACTGCAACCATCTAAAAGAACTGAAATGCGATCCAAAGTGAGAATCAGACCACAGACTAACAAGTAGTCAAATCTGGAGTACCAGCCTATACATGCACTTCTTAGACTGAGCCAAGACACTCATCATTTTGAACACATTCACAAGAACATTTTTGTTTATTCCTTTCAATGGAAACCACTCATGGAACCATGCAATACCTTCAAATTAACTTCAGTCTCTTCTCACTACACATTTGCATTCTTACATCAACAACCTCAATATGCATCTGAAAGGTGTTCCCAAACAGAGCTTTTGCATTCCCCTCAACTGTGATACCAAGAACCCCCACATAAAGCAAGAACTGCAGAAATGTGTCCTACTCACATAAAGCAATGGCAAATCCTCTGCTCACAGGATATGCAGAACTACCTTGAGACCTACGGCACCAGAGACCACAGAAACCACAACCACTTACTCCAAGTGCTGAGACATATTTGTAGCACATACCTCTAGACACTATGTTATAAAAAAAAAAAAGTGTTAAATCTTTAAGAAACATATTTAATATCCATTATTCAAGTTTTATCTTCATGTCCAACTCATATCTTTATGACCCAAACTTTGCTGTACTCTTGGTTCACTGAAAACTACTTTGATAGCACCAATAATGATACACAATAGAAGATAAAAACTTATACTGTATTAAAGAGTGCTTAAAGAACATAATACTGCTCCTTAAGATTGGCTCCTAGTATCGCATTCATGGGTAAGACACAATCACTATTTGTACCCATCTGCAACAGAAACCCGTGCTCGAGATACATTAAGAGTACATGTGTGAAGGTCTTTTTACTTGTACGGGATAAATCTCCAATTAATATCCGAACTGGTATTTCATTAGAGCTTGCAGACACTTTCAGAATCCAGTCCATGGAGGCAGAGATTAAGGAAAATCAGAAATGACATGAGAAATTCATAGATATTAATATTTAATTCCTTTTCCATTAGCAATCGTTGACTGTAGAACTAGTTTTAATGAATTTGATGAAAGCAAAATTCTTTTCATTAACCTTTAGTATAAATGTGTTCTTATTGAACCAAACAAGCTACTGTACTGGAAACCCAATTCAATGTTAATTAGATTACTAGTATGATGCTTTAAATCGGTGAAAATATAAAGAACTAAGAGATGTGCAGCAGCCATAAAACGTGAGTTCTCCAAGCAGCGAGTGTGCTGTCACCTAAATCATGGTGTACACTTTTAAGTCCTTTTCTTCCCCCCAAGAATTATAATTTAATTACTTTCTTTACTGCTTCCTGACAGAGGCAGTTTGATGCAGCACGTCTCTGATGGGGGCCTTTCAGGCCAAGGCTGGTTTCACAGACCCAGGACTAATGTGCCTGCCTAATGCAATTATCAAGGATGAGGGCACAAATACACAGCTGCCAGCAAGGGAACTCCACATTGTGCATCTCCAACAGCTCACGCTTTACAGAAAGGTAGAAGCCTGTCACCTCTTCTCTCAAAACGCACACTACCTGTATAGGAGGCACATCAGAAGCACACCGCAGAACGTCAATTCAGCCCCCAAACCCAAAAAGCCGTATAAAGAGTTTTAATGAAAAGGCAGAAGGGAGATGGATGCTACAGACGATGCAGAGGAGACTCTCATGGCCTACAGAAGAGAGGAATTACTACAGTTAGCATTTCCAGGGTTCAAAAGGGACCACGTAGTTAGTGCAACGCTCTCTACATCCCATCCTATACAGACAAAGGCTGTAGCAGAAGAAGTAACGAGCTCAGCTTCAGTAACTCCTCAGCTACAGGTGCAGTAATAAATAGCTTTCCTGTGTCCCATGAAGAAAAATGACCCCCGTGAGGAAAACGGGGAACAAGCATGCTAAACAAAACACACACAAAGCCTCTGCCCTACTTCCAGTTCTTGTACAGAAATTCAGACAAACATCTCCTAGCAGGAAAACAAACAAACAAAAAACAAAAACCCACCACAGGTGCAACCTGACAACAGAAAAAAAGCCTGGCCCCAGGGCATCAGAGCACCGTGCAGAGCAGCAACAAGCCTGCCGCACTGACCATTGCCTCCCCCAGAGCTCGCAGTGCGCGTCCCACGGCGCTGAGGAACAGAGCCCCCGTCCCGAGTTCTGCTCTCGGCGAGACCACAGGCCCCAGGTGATAGAAGAGAACAAGGCAGGGAAGAGACTGGCAAACAGCATTCAGCAGCATGCGTGCTCCATGTCCTTGCTGCAAAGAGGTCTTATTTCCTTCCCACATCTATTCCTGGAAACCACTTAATTTGAATACAAACCAGCATTCAGAGCCCAACAGAAAAATCAAAACAAACAAACAAACAAAAAAACAACCCAAAACTATTAATCTTAACTGAAGGAAAATTTTGGTCAATTTTTCTCCCACAAAAAATTTTCCTTCCTTTCTCCTCCAGTTTCCAGTTTATGCAGAACCCTCTCCACATATTGTGCTCCCCAGAGTCCTTTAACAGAATAAATAAAAAGCATTCATATCATCTATTTCCTCTCCAAAAGAGGCATTCACAAGTTATTTTAGCATTGGAATGAAGACACCATATCGAGGGAAAAAATCTGCAAACGGGAAATGGGGAGAATCACCCTTTGGAAGAGGAAAGGAAAAGGAAAGGCAGGGAGCCAGCAGCAGCTGCAGCTGAAGAAATGAGACAAAGAGCATCTTTCCAGCCCTGACGAAGACAGAATCTTCCCACGCTTCAGTAAGCTTTACATTTCTGATCTGCACATAGTGCGATTGAAGGAGCGCTCACAGAATCACAGAAGGGCTGAGGTTGGAAGGGACCTCTGGAGATCCTCTAGTCCAACCCTCCTGCCAAGCAGGGTCACCTAGAGCACATTGCTCCTTCCAAAATGAAAAACGTATTAATTTACCAGTGATCCCAGGTAAGAAAAGCCCGTTGATTCCTTTAAAGAAGATCAAAGCAACAAGAAGATGATGCTTTGCTAAAGACGGGACAAAAGAACAGCAGGTGTTTTCTAACCAGTGGCTCTTTGCATCCTCAATGTAATATAGAAAGCCGGAATCTCTTGTATTATTTCAGGCTCTGCATCGCTTTTTCCAGGAACACCAGCAACGCTGTATTAGATCAAACCTCACAAACTTACACTTCAGTTACTTATCTCTAAGCAAAGGTGGCACCAGAACTCCTCCTTCGCCCATAGCTGGAAGAAAACCTTTGGGCAGTCAGATATCTGGTAAACACTGCAAGAAATATTTTCACCCATATCCACCCTGAAATGGAAGGATTTAAATTCCTTCCAAAAAGATAACTTTGGTACTGAATCCCGGTGCTCAGTTGTTTCTTGGATTATGCTCTGCTTCAGCTGCAAGTACCACTGACTAGTTGTACATAATTTTATTTACTTTCTTACATTTCAGTCACACTGACTGAGACCTTATTTCCACCTGAAACGTTGGCTTAAGTAAGTAAGAACAGGCCATCTGTTCTTTTTGCATAAATCTACCTTATTTCCTCTTATGTATATCTTCTCAAAGATAACCACTTTTAAGCTTTTAATTCTTTGAACAGGTTTGGTGTCCTTTTTGTACTGATCAGTTTTACTTCTCATCTCATCAGCCTTACCCTTTTTTGGGCGGATTGTGCCTCACCCCTATGCACAGAGCTCCAAAGGCAGGGATCTGTGGTAACAGCAAGATACTCTCAGAGCATGGCCTTGCAAAGGACCTTCCCAATCCTTCGTTAACATACTAATGAGTCAAGTTCCCCCTCTCTTTAAATCTCCTTGCAATGGTGAGTAAAGCTGCAGCGGAGCACCATTAGACTAGAAGTCCACAGTATTCGTTCGCATCTAGTAACACATCTCAGGGAGAAGGAGCCAACTCGGGGACAGATCACAGGCAGACTCCAAGACGTGCGGGCCCACGCTCCCAGAGTCCAGACTCCCTTTGGTTTCATCAGACCTTGCAACTGCCAACAAACTGGACCAATTGGGGCAGGAAAATGTTGCTCATTTTCTGTGTGAGAGTTAAAAAAACAAACCACCACCACCACCAACAAAAATAACAACAAGAACAAGAAAAGCAAAAAACAAGCAAACCAAAACCTGCAGATGACGGTGCCCTGGCGAGCGGGACACCAGACAATTCTCCCCTCCTCTCTTCATCAGGGAGCCAGCAGATGACTCCGGGAAGAGAGAGACCTCCCCCTCCTGACAGCTCACCCCGTTACTGCCCGTGTACCCCCTCACGCTCAGCGATGTGAACGCTGGCTCCGAGCCTCCTGCTCAGTCAGTGCCTTCCCTGGGGAGAGAGGAGCTTTCACTTGTCAGCACACAGGCACTGTGTCAGCAAATCCCTGTAGCTGCCTGACTACAGCTCTCACAAAGAAAAAGCCATAGCAGGGGGTAAACTAACACTGCTTTATGAACAGGTTCATTGAGGTCAGCCGCTGATGCTCGGAAAAAAAATAAATAAATCAGGAAATATACACAGAAGTCCTTTGTCTTTTCCGGCAAAGGACTGATCGCTCAGTACACTCCCCACTTCTAGGATTGTTTCGGGAAGGAGATCCTGATTCTCATTTTAATATATGCCACATGGGTCCTAGCTCGGACCTGTGTTTTGGAAGGGCCAAGTACCACAGCGTTGCAGCTGGCAATCAGTATTCTCCAAGTGATAGGTGGAACACCGCTCTTCAACAATTTACAACGTACTTAAATCTGAACTGAAGTTTATTTGCTAAAACGGAGACACTTTTAAGTTCTGACGCTTATACCCTACAAAATAACAAAGCCCTGCTTCAGTCAATAGAGGAGAAACTGTACTACATTAAAAAACAACCAAACAAACCTTCTATAAAATTGCTTAAGAAGAAATAGCCAAATCACAAAACGAAACCTGAATCTGAAACATGCACCTTAGTTTTAAGAGAAGGAGCTGCAAACCTGTATTTCCTATATCTCCTTAACTTGCTCACCATCGTTTCCTTGATCCCTCCCTACACCTCCTTACTGATTGCTATCTTCATAGCATCTCCTCGATAACATCCCTCATTTTCTGCTCAGTCCTCCACAACACCCCCAGCTGCCTCACCATGTTTCCAATTCCCTCCCTTCCACCACACCCACGCTCCTGTATCTTTTCTGATCTGATCTCCTGACTTTTCTGGTGAACATGCAAGGATAATCTGAGAACCTCTACAATAATTCAAACATACGCAAAAAGAAAATCTTGCTCTTTGCTGAAATTTGGCACTCGATGCATCTCCCTCAATAGAAACTATTTGTCTCGTCCTTTGTGTGAGCACAAGCAAACTCGCTCAGCTGCTCCCACCTCCAGACTCACCAGCACGCCATGGGCTGACAGCATCTACTGCACAACCCTCTAGCCAGAGCCAGCTCCAGCTCTGCGTGGTGCTTCTGCTGGCGTCTCCATCGCCAACCCCTGCAGTAAGCACAGCGAGAGTGATTACACAGGGAAGAGGATTAAAACGTAAAAGGCAGCTTTAGCAAAGAGCTGATCTGATCGTGTCACTGATACGAAGCAAGAGAGACTGTTAAGAGTAAGAGAAAGTCCACACACCTACGGACCTTCTGTTCTGGGAAATCAGGCGATATTGCAGCCTCACACAGTCATTTCTCAGTCAGCCAGGTAACTACCATCACTTGAGACAAGCGACAGATTTCATATGGCCAAGTGGAGATGGTCTGGGAAAGAGGACAGGGAGGGAATAATGAGTGTTTTATTGAAAGCACTGCTGATACTCCGGGAACAACAACAGAAAAATCATTCTAATTAACTTGCAAAATATATTTGGCACTTGCGGTTTTGAAGCCATACAAAAAACTGGCCCCTTAACAGAGGCTGCTCATAGAGCAAACCCAAGCACGGAACGCCTACGGTCGGAAGCTGCAACACGCCCCGCACAGGAGCCACCGAGAACGTAACGGTTCTTCCCTCCTCATGGAGATTTTGCTCCCCTCACATTTTTTCAGGCTTGCCTTTTTGCCCTGTGCTTTTCAGGACATGTCATATTTTCATGGCAAAAATATTTTTTAGTGCTTTTTCTCTACCCTCAGCTTTAGATAAAGTGTATGAACAAGAGGAGAACGTGAAAGAAGACGTTCCTAATCCAACACTCCTGTTTTCTGGAGGAGGCTGATGGCTGAGCTGCGGCAGCATTTAAATGTCTGCCTAACAGGCTTTCTCTCTCTCTCTCTCTCTCGAATTCTAAACACAGATCCTATTTGTTTTGCACAATTTATTGACCAGTGTACTTTCTATTCAGGCTAGTCTCTTTTTCATCTGTGTTTATCAAAGCCCATTTAATGCACAAGGAGAACCTGATCTGTCCTGTCCTGTCCTATGAGGAGTTGCCACTGAACGGGCTGCTGCAGCAGCATACAGACGATACAAACGTAAACACTCTTGCTAGAGTTTTGATCCTTGTCACCTGAGATCCCATCTACAAAACCATCTAGAACCTGAATATTAGATCTTCAGGCGCAACATGAAACAGGATTAGAATGCAAATGCAATCACTGAAATGACTGATATTAACACTGGTTCTGAAATTGTTGTGAATTCTTCTAGTATTAACATACACGAGCTGCTTTAGGAAGAGCAATATTAACTGGCTTACAATTAATACAAAACAAGCAATAAAGATAAAAATACAGTACAAAGAAATTACATTTATGAATATGAATGGGACTTGTCTTTCCTTTACATTTTCCAAGATGCTGCTACATAAAAACAAGTCTGGTAAAGGAAGTCCTCGATAATTCAATGCTTTTCTTACCAGATAAGGATCAAAATGTATTATAATTTTTTGGACCAGCGGTCTAGGCTTTCACAGCAAATATTCATACTGTACTGGCATCTGAAGCAGGCTTTGGTACAACTCTTCAGGCTCATTCCACTTTTCCCTGTAGAATCCACGGCAATAAATCACTCGGATCCCCAGCGCATCTTGTACGCAATGCTTGCAAGAGTTAGAGATAGGAAACAGCTGTAGGAGTTCAATCCTGTCTTACCATTGCCTCTTGTAAGAAAGTCTGATGCATGACCTCACACTTCTAGAATATGATTTAGTATCAGGGTACAAGCATTTTTACCCAAGTTCTTTACTTGGCAGGATGGTGTATTGTTTATAAACATTCTCAAATAGGTAGAACCAGGGCATCAATTAGCACACAGGAGCCCAGCGAGAGCATATTGTCACGTGGCTTCCTTAAGTCACACTAAACTAAACAGGTAGAAAACCAGAAACCATAACTTTCTCTCTAAAGTAGGGCAATCCCTTCAAGAACGTGATGAGCGAAGGTCAACACATACAACGGCTGATCCTCTCAGATCATGCCAGCAAGAAATCCTACTGGAAGCAAGCTGCCCACAAGGAGCGCAATGACAAAGACACTGGGGCCTTCTACCCGCCAAGGGAAGGGTCCCTCCTTCCTGCCCGCAGCCAGCTCACGATGCTCACGGCAAATCCAGGTTCAGCTGCTGCAGATCCACACAGGCTTGGAGCGGGAGCCACGGCTCTCCTCTGGGGGGGGTGAGGGCTCCTGCACCTCTGTCTGCTCATTCTCCCTTCTCTGCCCAACCCCTCGCCTTCTGCAGGTGATCCCTTTGCAAATCCTGTGGGCGGTAACGCTGCATTGCGTATTCTTTGCCCAAGCTGCGTTCCTGGAATTCATCCGGTAATTTTGTCATCAAACTTCAGAGTCCCATTTACATCATGAATTGCCGGCCAACTTTTAACTGGGTAATAGAGACAGAAAGATGAAACTGGAATGACATCAGATGAACCCGGACCAGAAAATAACTGTCAAACAAATATGGAAGACTTGGAATAAAATTCTGTCTTAAGACAAAGACCTTCATTGTACACAAGAGAGGAAATTCAAAACACCTTTAGAGTCATGTCAGCTTCAGACTCTGGACAACCAATTATCTGGACAGAAAAGGCAAATGTATAGAAATACACTTTTTCTACAATGCTCCCTTAGTTTGCAAGATCAGCAGATGATGCCAAAAATAGCATGAATAATCTATGAAGCATTCAATCGGCCTGTCCTGAGTCTGCAGAACGCTTCAGTGCTGGACACACCCATCGTCCTGCGTGGGACTGTGCCGTACGTATCACCCAGCTCCCTCGCAGCCTCGCACGCAAGCAAAGCCAACATCTGACGAATACAACACGCATGAATACAGAATAGGAGGAAAATACAGGAACAGCCACTGTGGCTTCTTGGGGCCAGGCACCAGGTTGAATCTTTCTTCTCTAATTGTAACTGCTTTACAGCCAAATTTTAGAGAGAAATACAGGACAAATCTCTGCTGTGGGATTTCAAGAATGTGGGGAGAGGGAAGAATGTGCTTTAATTCAGAACACATGCAGCACATGCATAAATACTGCTTGCAGACCATATGCATTGAAATGCTGCTTTCACAGTTAAAACTGCACCCAAGATAACAATTTTCGTCCTGAATCCATACACTCAGCTGGCACCTGAACCAGTACTATTAGCCTACCCTAAAGAACAAGCGGACATCTGACAGATGTACCATCTCTGCAGCATAGCTTCTTTGTATTTTAACCGTTTCCAAGATGTCTCTAACAAAAACTATGCCACCTGAAAGTTGAAATTTCCTCTAGGTCCCACTGAGTCTACATAGAAAAGCAGGAAGGGGTGTGAGTGTTTGTAAAATACTATGCTTTGTTTTATCCAAAGAGCCTTTAATTTTTCTTACGAATTGTGCTTCCACTATCACCAGTGGGAGACTGCACAAGTCATTTTCCCACTGGTATTAAATGTAATCATTAGTAATAGAGTCAAGTCTTTGCTTACTTAGTTTAGCACAAAAATTAACTGCACAGCTTTTTATATAGCTTAATGTTGTTGCTCCGTTCCTGCCTGCTCCAGGCTTGCTCTAGAAATACAAGCTACAATTTAGAGCCTCCTCTTCAGGGAGCAACTCTCACCTCTCACAACAGTGTGTGGAAACAGAATCTTCCTACCTTTATCAGCTACAACTATTAAGCCTTATCTAACAGTAAGAACTAGCCATGAGTGCAGTAAAGCACTCTAGACAAGCAGCAACCAGTCCGCTGGCGCCCAAACACAGCGCAGGGAAAGAACAACCAACCTGCTGTCGTTTAGGTTGACAGGCACAGAGGCAAGCATAGCGTCAGCTAGAATTCCTCTTCAAGTTAGCAGGAATAAAGTTTTACTCAATTTCTGGTTAAACAAATAGCTTTAAGAGTTGCAGAAGAAAGGGTAAGCCACCTTCCAGCAGTAACACCAATCCTAGTAAGATATTACTGAAGATTTAATAGACACAGAATTAACACAGAACTAAAAATAAATGGATGACACCTGCAGGGTGTTTCTCAATAAAGTTTGAGACAGTGACAGGACTGTTTCTAACACATAATTTGTCTAGTTTCAGGTCTGTACCATGATTTATATTGTGTTAACATTTGATATTTATCTGCCAATGTACATCTGCATACAGTTCTCCCAGTTCTAGCAATATTTAATGTGTCGAGAATCTTTGCAGAACTCAAGTATATACAAACATACACTAATATTTGCAATTGTGCCCTTAAAAGAAAAATAAATGAAAAAAGCAGTACAAAGGGAAAATAGGAAATAATAAAAATCATGTCCTAAAGTGGAAGATACCCACCACAATTACTCTTTTTGCTGCTCAGCCTTAATGTTCCAGCTCAAAGTTTTGTTGCCTCACTTCGAATTACTCATCTGAGTAGCAGCTTAAATGACTGCCCCTCCTCTTCAGCATTTCTCCATGTTGCAGGCTGGCCATCTGTGCAAGTTTAGGTGGATCACAACGAAAACACACAATAAAATCTAGAAGTGAGACATTAAAGCATCTGGTCAGCCCACAGTCACAAGGCTTGGCTTTCACAGAAAATCCAGCAAGAAATATTTCAAAGATCTGTGTTAGATAATACAGCACTAATGGGCTGGACAAAGTCCTGGTGATCTGGATTCACGGTTAAGACAATAGGTCTTTTCCTAGCTGCACAACTGCTGATTAAACTAATACTGTGCAATGATTTGTAAATACTGTCTTACAGTAAAACTACTGAGGTTGACTAAAATCTTGAAATCTGGACTTAAGAATAAATAATGCTGTTATTATTGTTGTCAGCATTAGTCTGTGCTTTCTAGGCCAGCAGCTCCAACAGAGAGCATTAATGGCACACCTTCATCCTCCAGCATCGCACAGCGCACAGCTACCGGCTGGCTCTACAGCCACAGGAACGTTCAGCTCCAGCAGCACGCAAAGCATGGGACGACACTCTCAAGCAGCTCTACCACAGGAAAATACCGGCAAAGCCTCCCTTCAGTCCCACAGTACACAGAGGCGGGACGTCCTGCAGGTGAGTCTGTTTCCTATGCGATAGGACCTAAATTACCAGAAGAAACCTACTACCATCCCTGTCACCCCTGTGGCAGTGCTTACGCTGCCAAAAAGGAAGCTGCTAACTGACCGACGAGACAGCCAACCGCTGTGCCACCGCCTTCCTTACACCCCGCACTCCCCGGCAGGATGCGTCCCGGTAACCCTGCCCCAGTTCTGCCGGGCAGGCAGGTCCTGGCAGGCTGGTCTCACAACTACCTCCACACTCCCAGTTTTCTCCAAACACAGGCGTTCATCCCCTGCCTGGACGGGTGGGCCCTCACAGCCTCACTGTCCCTGCCCGCGGCAGCAGGGTTGGAACACGACGATCTTTAAGGTCCTTTCCAGCCCAAGCCGTTCTATGATTCTGTAGAGTAAACTGAGATGAAAAGGAATGAGCCAAAATCAAGACAGCTGGAAGACAGAGACAATAACTTGCACACTAGCACTTCGGAGCTAGAATGGGACATCTCCAATTTTGAGTCCAATAGTCAGTGAAACATTTGTTTTCTGTCAGCTTTCTGCTCTGTGATGTCAGCTTTAAACTCTGACACTCTGAATGTGCTCATGTCTTTAATAGCCATATTAGCTTGCTATTCCAAAAAAGGATGGAAAACAGAGGACTCCTCATGTACATACTGTGTCCATTTACAAAGGCACTTAAGCAAGATGAGTACTGAATCTTGCCATTTTTCATATGGCTAAAATATGGTAATTATGAAGGGAAAGTACTGAAGTCATTGAAAAGACTAGCTAGCCTGGCAAGATGCAGCTGTGAGAAAAAGACAAGTGACCTTGTTCTTAGTTATAAAGGACATCTTAGGGAGAAAATTTCCAGTTAATCAGAGAGGAAAGTTACAGTTACAGGACATTTGCTTTCTACTTCATTTTCAGCATTGCAACAAGAGGTAACTAAAGTTCCTTCTAAAACCATAGCTGCTTACCTGGCCTGGTTTTAGTAACACATTTTTCTGACACTAAGAAAACGAAACACACATGCTTAATACAATCCCTTTGTAGAACTCTCACACTGGCCATAAAGCTGATGCTATGGATAGTTTCTCACTTCACATAATGGGTATTTCCAAGGCACAGGTAGGGAAGACAGTTGCTTTTTCTTTTCTTTATTTTTTTTTTTAATGTTTCAGGCGGACCCTTGGGTTTTCTTTGAATCTCAAACTTAGTATGAGGATTTTTGTTTCTCTTGCTGAGAAAGACATGAGACATTTGAACTCGGAATGAATAAGCACAACAGTTATTAGTGAATAGTGGCGGCAATTCCAAATGGCTAGCTCTAGCCAAGGCACACAAAGGTTCAGTCTCTCTAGTAAAGAGAGAGCGGGAGATAAAGTTTCTGCAGGAACTGCCCAGGAACAGCCAATTCTCAGCGCAGGGCGTTTTACTTTTATTTCAGTTACCATTAACAACAAGGTTAGGTAGAGGATAAGCACAATCTTAAGACAACGCACACTTGCCTCACCTCAGGAATTCTGATTCCACTCTTACTGTTGCAGTCAGATCTGATCATTTGTAGCAAGGAGAAACAAGCACTAGAAACAATCGCATGACACAGCACAGCCCTGGGAATTCCCTGGGAACATGCCTTTCAAAGGAAGATCAACCATGTGTCTCTTATCCTCTTCCTCACATGCTCTGCTGTCTAGATTTACACCCAACCACAAAGTCATTTCATGCGTTTTCATTTCCATTCTAAAATTGGACAGGTAGCTTTTGGCCTAGGCATGCAACGCAGCAAGACTGCACAAAGTAAGCGAGCGGCAGTGCAGAAAGGATCCAGTAACCTACACTCAGCAACGGGCCTCTTAAAAGGCTCTGAAAAAAAATTTAAAAACTTTGGCTCCAAAAAAAGCTTTCATTTTACTGAGTCCAGTAAGCATTACAGAAAAAAAAAACACACTTCTGAATGACGAGACTACTAGTAACTCAACTACCAATACTTGTTCAAGAATGCAACCAGCGCACGTGCCTCTGTCTGTGAAACAGTAATGATTTGTTTCTTAACCAGCAGTGAAATTACTGCTATCCACTGAACGCGCATGAGGCCGAACGAGCCCAGCTGAGGAGCACACTAACATGGTGCAGTTGGGAGCTCTGGCCCACACACAGCCGCAGCTCTGCACCTCCTCCTGAACACTCGGAAGGACTTTTTCTGACTGAGGTCATTTCTACACTGAACTTCCATCCCCGGTCACTCTGACAACCGCGTTGCTCAGTATCACTATAATTCGATGATACTTCAGTGGCTTTCAAACCATTCTGTGATCACGGGGTGTTGTCGCCCCCCCCGGTCTTGAAATCAGCATAACTTTGTGCAAGTACTTTAGACTACAACAGCTGATTTCTCACAGTACTACAGCAAAACATACATGAAAACATCAGGCAGCAGGACAGACAATATGAAATACATTTAAAATGTTTGTATGATTTCGGTATGGTTATGCTGAAGTGTTACAAAACATAAGCCTGACTAGATTGCCACGGAAAAGTAGCAGTACAAATCTCTACAGATCTTTAGTTTTGTCTGTGGTAAAATGATATGCCTCAAAACTCACTCAGGATACAAAACTATCTGGACAAACCAAGGAAGCAGGAGCTCAGCCTTCCTTCCATTTGAAGCCTGAGCCTAGCCACATCCCCTGACATACAATTAACTGTCAACCACCTTATAAACTTAACTCAAGATGTGTAAAAACTGGTTTCTTCGAAGCTGGCTAATAAGAAAGTTAAGTTTACTAATCACACATGCTGCCATCAGCCTATGTTTTCAGCTCCACAACTTTGTGGCTCAAATGAACACCGGGAAATCAAATGCCGTCTTCCTGAAGCATCCTGTTTTGAAATTTAAATCGGATGTGAAGGAGAGGTGACAGCTTGGCATTTCTAAGATGTCCACATTCGCTGACATCCCCAAAGCATTTTATGCAGGCTCCTTCCCACCTCCTGTTAAGTTACAGCCTCCGAACAATCACTGAAGAAGCACATGGGATTTCTGGGGTCATTGAGCTTCCTCCTCATTTTCACCTGGATGTATTTGCTTCAGGGTTGTTAAGAGAGCGGTGAATGGATATTAGGTGTAGCAGTCAACAGCAGAGTGAAAAAAATCTGACAGAAATCCTCTGAGATTTCATTAAAGCAGCACAGTTTTTAAGTTTAAATAAAAAAAAATGGGGGGGGGGGGGGCAGGGCAATGCAATGGCTAGAGAATCACGTCTCTTACCTTACCAACGTATTTTATTCAAATGGCTCAAAACCCCTGTAACTGCTGACAGATAAACTTTGATCAGCATCAAATATAAGAAGTGCTTTAAATGTCAAGAGAACTGAGGTATTGTAGTATTTTAAACCGGCATTTTAGGATTTTAACACGGGCCACCTTCCCAACATGCGAGAACATCCACCAAAACAGCAGCTATGCATATGACAAGATGTTTGCAGAGATGCAAGCGTGCTGGAACACACCTTGAGAGCATTCAGAAACATGCTGTGCTTTGTAGTAAATGAGACCTGAAGCCATTTTCCTAGCATACATCTCCAAGGTTCATTTTAAAGACCTATGTAATCTTGAGCTAACCTCCCTATCTCAGGGCAGAAATAAGCAGTTTCTTAGAAAACAAAGAGAGGAAGGGAAGGAAAAATAAAAATCACAATAGTACGATCTCCAAGAGCAAATAGAATATAAGACAAAAGTAAGATGAAACGCGTAGTACTAAAGGTGCAGGATACCGGTGACGTGTTTACGCACAGGTGGCCACCAGGTACACTGCAGGGTAGGGCAGCTCCAGGTGTCCCAGAGCAGAGCCCAGTGCTCGGGAGGGACCGTGGCGCAGACGCCCAGCACGCGTCCGCTGCGGAGCCCTGGCTCCTGCGGTCCCCTCCGTCTGCGCTCTGCCAGCGCTGCCTGCCAAGAAGGACAAAGCTGAGGATGGGGGAGAGGGTGAAAATCAAGTCTGTGGAAGTACTAAATACAAAAATATCTCTGGCTAAGGTGAACATGGGAAAAATTCTTCAGCATGGGCATCACATTTAGCGCGTTCCGCCAGATCATTACTCTTGCGATGCAAAGGGGAGAAAACCCTGTGGTTCCTTGTGAGCAGCCGCCTCCTTTATCACAGCTCTCTGAAGCACCAAGTAATTTTGTAGTTGCTATGGAAACTACTAGCTTTTATTGAACCGCCCTGAAAGGGTCAAGAGATACTATCAAAATGGTACATTGTAAATTATTTCCCTGCGAAGCTTCTGCTTCCTTTTAGTTGCCCTGCTACTCCTCTGTTTTGGTGTTAGAAGAGTACTTAGAAGGACTCCAGAGTAGGCGTCATTCTGCAGGGGGACTGCAGCAGGTAAGTCCAAAACCAGCAATTTTTCTTGCTCTAATAAATTGTAACATGCTTCACACAGAGGAGCTGCTCCAAGTTTTTTCTCACCAACACTCAGGCTGAACAGCTATAGGACTGTGACTGTTCTCTCCCTCCCACATCAACGCTGACCTGAGACAGTGGGAACTGGAGTGGAGAGTCAGCTTTCACTGGATTGCCAGAGGTTTTGCACTGCTGGTTACGACAGCCATGGAATGAATGACCCACAGACTGATCCACTTGTGCCTTTGGAGAATGGGCGAAACAGAGCAGCAGCAGAGCCCATCCCAGTGCTTGCTCCGTAACCCCGAGATGGGAACGTCTCCCTTGCTAGCATGCGTCTACGCACTAGGAACACAAAACATCACCTTGCCTGCACTGGGCTACCAGAAAACAACAAAATCTACCTTCCTTTATTCATCATGTGGAAATTAACATGTGAAATCACAAATGTGAGCTAACAGTATCTGTTCTTCCAGGCAAAAAGAAGAGCAAGAGTACTTGATACATTTCCAACTTCGCTATTAGCCACTAGAATTGTTTCAGACCCACAAAAATGCCTTGCTTACCACCAAATTCTTCACTAACCCCATTTCTTGAATGTGTGCCTATTGCAAACCCAAAAGCATCAGCCGAAGGTAACAAGAATGCAGAAGTAAGGTTCCCTCTGTGGGGAATGCCTAGGCAGAATCAAATGGAAATCTTTATTTCAACATCTTGCATCTTAAGCTACAAATGTGCTTTTCCAAATAACTGGGGTGGGCAGGAGAGAATATTTTATTACAGAACACACCTGAATTTCAGAGGCTGCATGCCAATGACAGGCATGTCCAAACTCTGCCCAAAGGCAATTCAGTAAGTGACAGGCTCTGCTCCCTCCATTTTTCACTTTGCTGAAGTTGTACAACTGATGAGGAAGAATGCAAAAGCTCTCTCTGTGTAGAAACATTCTGGTCTCCCTCACATATCCCATGAACACCACTACTTCTGTAAAGTCCTGGCTTGGAAGAAAATATTCTAAAGTCTGAGGCATTAGGCATGGCTTGATATGAAGACTCCAGCCTTTATTCAGACTTTCCATTCCACAGAACCCTAAGAGAAATGAAGACATTTCTCTGAACATCCATAGGAAAAACTTCATCAGGTGGTCAGTTCATAAGATTAATGTTGGTTCTCTTTTCTAAAATTATCTACCACATACTAAAACTTCTACACACCAAAACAGTGTTAGCACTGTACAGAAACTGTAAATCATGCAAGTACAGCTACAAAAATATCAAATCCAAAAAGGAATCCAAAGAATTTGTATGTCACAGTCACTTCCAAGTAACAGGAACTCATTACTTTCGGAGTCTGGTGCAGGCAAGTGCCAGGTGATACATTATACAGAGGGATGTGCCTGGCAAACAGAGGGCACGGGCACCTCTGGAGGCCACAGACTTGGGAATTCTGCAAAAGAAAGCCAGGCATCGCCCTCCCAGGGAGGAGCGGCTGACATGCCAGAAGGCCGTGCTGCCATCCAGCGGGACCTAGACAGGTTCAAGAATTGGGCAGGGAGAAATTTAATGGAACACAACGAGGGCAAGTGTAGAGTCCTGCATCTGGGCAAGAACAACCCCAGACACCAGGTTAAGCTGGGGACTGCCCTGCTGGAGAGCAGTGAAGGGGAGAGGGAGCTGGGGGTCCTGGCGGACAGCGGGATGACCACGAGGCAGCACTGTGCCACCAACACAAGCAGATGTTGCTTCAGTGGGGCGCCTCTCAGGAAAGGCAGAGACCAAGAAGTCCCTGAACTGCAAGGCAGATACCATCTGCAGGGACCTTGCCAGCAGGGCTCACAAGGATAAATACTTTATTATATATTTTTTTTCAACTTCCTGTTCCATTGGCCTCTATTTCAGCATTTCCGCAGGAAACTTTCTGAAAAATGGTATGTTGTTGTTTCACTGTTGCATTCTTGTGGAACAAATGCAGCCATGCTGAAAACTAAAATTTATCTGTAAGGAAGGAAGAAGTTAATAATTACAGTTTGCTGAGGAAATCTCCAAGCAATAGGGATAGCTGTAGCCTCTTCGTATGAGCTATAAAAGCTTGAATAACCTTGGGCTAGAGGTTTAAGACAGCTGAGAACCAGAAAATTTCCTCCAAAAGGTACCACAAAAAAGCCACAAGAACAAAGAGCAGAAGCGATATCTCAGCCCTGTCTGCTGCCTGCCACCAAGCTGCAACTCCATCAGAGTGCTGGGAGGTGAACAAGCAGGCTTAGTGAATAATTGAAGACAAAATGATGAAACCTCCGAATGTCAGAGACATAACATAGTTTTGTAGGTTTCAACATGAAGGCTCTGAATTCCCAAATAAGACACACTGAATAATTTATTTCTGTGTCACTAGCGGGTCAGCAGCTGTTCATTCATACCTAACGACAGTCCAACACACTTCAAGATACTTGGATGGGTCTGAAAGGTTCAACTAACTGGATTCAAAGAGAATAGGTGATGAAAACTCATCCATTTACCCTTACAAACACTAAGCTCAGATATAAATGTTCAGACCCGGCAGACACGCTGTATGCACAAGGCCCCACAGATTCTGAACTTGCTTTACTGCCACTCAACCACTTCTAAAGATACTACAAGCGCTATTTTTCAGGAGCAAGGCAGCAAGAAGCTAACCCGCATCAGGTTGGCATCAGGCTGACATTTATCATCCCATCACCCAGACCCGTGCTCACGCAGTTCTAACCCAGCAGGCTCATCCTACTTCATGGAACCCTACAAATTGCATCACTCTCAGCACAGGGTAAGAAAATCAAGCCAGAGGAGTCGGTCCTGTCCTTCCGCTCCAAAGCTCTCTTTCTCCTAAGACGAGCAGAGACACTCATCGCAGGAACCTGACCTAATGGTCTGGTTAGATATAGGAAGGCAAGTACATTTGGGGAAAATAACCACGACTGACAACTATGTATCTACTTCTTTTAATTTGGAATACTCCTGGTGGGCTCCTGACTTCACAGAGGCAATGCCTACTGTCTTGTATTTGAGCTCGCCCTTCAGATGGGCATCGACATGGAGCTGTCTCCTTAGAAATGTTCCTTGAGACACCCTGGAACAAATCTTTTAGCAGATGGACTGCTTTCACACACAAAGTGCTGCCAGACAAAAATATCGCATACGATATTATGGCCTGACAGACAAAAAAAATCATTACAGGAGCTGGCTTGCAGAAAATCTCCACAAACTAATGATACCAAAGTAAGCAAATCAGGAGCAGAGCGCTATCTAGCTATGACATGAATCTGAAAGTGACACAGTGCCCAAGGTCCTACTAATAAATAAAATATTTCACCTTATAAGACAGGTTTTCTCCTATGCTACACTGTAACAGGAAAACAACACAGTTCACCTCTGACCACTGCAAACTGTAAATTGCATACATTAACTTTACAAAGCAGCCTATTTTTGTTGTATCTTTAGCTACAAGACTGGGTTAAAACCAAGAAGAAAAAACACAACAACTGAACAAGAACACAGATCTCTTCTCCCAAACACATTCTACTCACCAATGTCCGTAGCTGTCACCGACAGCTACAATCCGTTCCTACTTCTAGGAATATTCATAACTCCTACAAACACTGTGGCATTAAACCAAAACCTATAGCCTAAGCACAGACTTCTGAACTAAAAGCATAACTGCTTACATTTTAGCATATTAATGTATTTTCAGTAACAGATTTTCTGGAAACATACCCTGTATTCAGGATACAGATTCGTGCTTTAGTAAATAATTTTCACCACCACCTTTGAGAATCCTAAATTCTTGGAGCATGGAGAATTTTGAAGAACAGCATATGGGAAAAAAAAAAGAGTAATTGCAGCTGATTAGCAGATTGGAAGATTTTAGCCCTGTAAATTAGCCAGTGGCCTTTCGCTTTTCATTCTACACATGAATCAGCTGAGAGAAATTTTGTTGTTCTAGATACCTCAGGATTTATCAGGTCTAACAATGAGATAGTGCTCGACACTGCAAGCACCAGAAAAGAAAAAAGAAGAAAATCAAATTTTTTTTCCCCTCTCAAACTGAACCGATCATTTTTGATCACCTAATCCAAGGTAACAAACCTAAGAGAGAACAAGAAATACCTTTTAAAATACAGACCATTTTCAGTGTTAAACCACATGCATAAATTTTGAACCAGCCAACCCATGAGGAGAGTTTCATTCTGCCCCAAAACTTCAGCAGGGTACTTCTGAAGAGGGGAGGCAGGAGGAGCGAGATGGCCAAATGCCTGGCAGGATCCAAGAGCACAGATCAGTCTGTCCTGGAAACCTGCTTTCATGGAAATCTGCTACAGATTACAGAAATTCACAGACACCTACCAAACACAGCAAAGCTTGCACAATTTAAATCAACTCCCAGCCGTCACGGAATTATTCACATGTAACAGTCCTGACACAACCCACATCATAGCTGGAGCAGATAGCATAGACTACAGTAAGACTACATGACATTTTTATTACATAATCCCCATTTTCTGTCACTTATAAAATTTTGCAAAACTATTACTGTTGAAATTTCCCACACTAGTTATCCACACGGCACTAATTAGCTCAAAAAAGTGCAACATGGTATAGCAATTTTTTAGAGCAGGACTGCAGGGATTGTTTTTCCCTTTGAGTTTACAAAAAAAATTAAGAAGAATCAACTGCTTATTTTCCCTCTGTCTCTTTTAAAATTTGGAAGCAGAACCTGAAAATTAGCAAGGATACATCTATCTCCTTGACAGGAACATACCTTTCGAACATATTCTTTCAAAATGGAAATAAATTTGGCCAATCTGCAGAACTTATACTCCAGAGAGTCTTGGTATGGTTTAGCAGTTACCTAGCCATCCAAATCCCCTACAGATTTTATTTCTTTTTTAAACCTCCATGCTGTAAGATGGAGAACTTCCCCTAAAATGCCCTTCTTCGCTCAGAGGGTGGTGAGGCACTGGAAGAAGTTGCCCAGAGAGGCTGTGAACGCCCCATCCCTGGAAGTGTTCAAGACCAGGCTCGGTGAGCCCCTGAGCAACCTGATGTAGCGGGTGGCGTCCCTGCCTTTGGCAGGGGTTTGGAACTGGATGATCTGGAGGTCCCTTCCAACCCGAGCCATTCTATGATTCTACGAACGACTCCTGCATGAAGGCGTCGAGACACTTGGCACAAGTAGAATAACTCGGGAGAATCCACAATACTTTACTGTCACACAAGAGCCATGGAACTTCATATCAAGACATGTGCCTTCGGTTCCTCCCACTATCAACCAACAGAGCAGGATAACATGACTGCAGCCAGCAATAACCCCTTCAGCCCATGTGCCACAATCACTGCTGCAGATCTAAGAACTTCTAATGCTGCTGGAAAACCATGCTATCACCTAACATGATTTTCAGGGGAGGAAGGGTGGGATGATTCTTGCTTCTTTGTTTTGAAACAGTATTAAAATAATAAAAAATAAACAAACAAGTGTAAAACATCAAAAGTGAAGGTGTGCAGGCAACCAGTATCCAGGCATTGTGTGTATACATTTTCTCTAATATCAGCACATCCTCCTCCCCAGCCAACTGTAAAAAAACAAAAAACAGAAAAAAAAAAAACAAACAAACAAAAACACAACACTATAAATAAACTCTGGCATTTCCTATTATGCAAAGGCCTGTTTGACCCAGCAGCCTTCAGGTTTTATACACTTCTCTGTTTTCAATTCCCCGCTCTTGATGCCGCTAGTTTTCCTCTTACTTTTCAGACACAGATACTATACATATCACTCTCTGCATCTTATCCAGCAAGGACTTATGTAATCGTTGTTGAACAAATAACAAAACAGGATGTTCCTTTAGCATAATAAATACAAGTATCTGTTTGCCTGCTCTTGCCTTTCTCTTCTGCCAGGAAATTCCAGGCTACTGTGTCTCTGATGCACATTTCAGAGGCAGAGGGACAGAAACAGTAGCAATTTTCTGCTCTCATTAAGAAGTCAGGACCCCATCTTTGCACGTTCCCTCACCCAACGTTTGTGTACTCAAGGGTAAGTTTATACTGCACGTTCAGGTCAGCAAAAGCTTGTTCTTTTCGGTCGGTAAACTGGAAAAAATCTAGACAACCACAATAGCATAGCACAAAGACCAAACTGATAGAGTCAGTCCTTGTGCCAAGCTCATTTCCAGCGGAGAACGCAGGCAGGACAAGCCTGTTCCTGCACCAGTGCCAAAAGAGAGCACTGCGAGCTGGGGCTCAGCCTGCGCTGCAGCACAAGGGGCCAGCTCCTGAGGCTGCTCTCCTCCCTGCCGCGGCCTGCTGCCCCCCTGCCGCGGCCTGCTGCCCCCCTGCCGCGGCCTGCTGCCCCCCTGCCGCGGCCTGCTGCCCTCCGTCTTCTACCTTTCTGAATAGGCCAAGACGAGTGCTAGAAGTGCAGCTCCCTCCTTGACTCATGCAAGAGAAGCAGCTTAAACATTCTCCCTTCTGCCAAGAAGATAAAGAGCCTGCATGTTGGTGGGAGCAAGAACTGCCACACGCTCATCAAATTTGAAACCCTGGCTGGAATTGCAACCCAGGGACCCAGAGAGCAGAAGGTCACTGCAGTGAACTCCTCCGTGCTCAGATATTACTATCCATATTACAGTGCTTACCTTCACGGCACTGTAACAACCCACTTTTCTGTATCTCCTTTCCTTTTACTTCACAGAAGCAAGCAGAAACAATAGTTCGTTAACTAGTACAACATAATTAACAGTAACAAAGATCAGAACCATTGTACATTGTAAAATCTTTGGTTTTAAAGTAATTCTCTGACTATTAATGACATTGTGCCACGAGGTCTGCAGCTGCATGACAGCATTAGACAAGATTTGCTGCCATGAGACACTTTTCAACCATGTCTTCAGGTATGCACAATTCTGCAAGCTTTTCCTGATTAATCTCTGTTCAGAAGACACAGGATCTATGAGGAATGAACAGAGATTCTTCCCACTGAAAATAACAGACAGAGTCATTATAAATGTGTTTTAGGACATTCACTATCAGATGTTCTAACTTTAAATGTAACAAAAATTATAATTATCACTTGATGTACAAAACCTGCTAGCATCATTCTTCAATGGGACCAAATACAAAAATTTTGCATGTTTATATGCTACCATAGCAAAACTGCAAACACACAGAATATCTCTGAAATATGGGCCACGTGACAGTTTTTCAGACAGTTTTCCACAGTCTGTGATCAGAAAACATGTCAAAATCCTGTTCGTAGATCAGGAAATCCTCATCTTTTCAGGACAACTACATTAAACCTGAAGCATCTTAAGCCTAGAACAAAAATTACTTTGAACACCATGTTGGTATTTGCATTCTGACATTGTGTCAGAAATCTCCCTGCGCAAAAATAAACAAAACAACAACAACAAAAATCCTATAGAATCTGCTGTCTGGAAAAAGCTGTTCGCCATGAGAAGACTGCCTTCTTGCTAGCCTAACATCTACTGCTGTCCTTCATTAATATCGGCAAACACAAACTCAGTTACTAGGCAGACTTCCTACACAAAAGATCTTCCTTTGGGGAGATAGAAAGCTGAGAGAAGTGGCATATCAAACAATGACATTGACATGTAATTTGTGATTGTTCACTTCAAAAGCAACTGGAGATTTGATATAGTAATCCAGTGGAAAAGCAGCCGACAGCCACCGTGTCCTCAACAAAAACACCTCCTCTATAAACAACAAATACAGTAATCTCCAAACAGCAGACATTTTCATGCTATACACAGCATTTTAGCTCTGTAACCTCTTATCATTAATCTATCCTAAATGGGGATGCGGTAGTTAAACAGAGATTAGGGGTGCCTTAAATGTTTCATTCTTCAGTTACACGGTCTCATTTAAAAAATGAGAGAGTAATTCAAAGGGTCTGAAGGTTTAAATTTTAATCATTTCCCCTTTGCCCTTTCACACTACTTCTCCCAAAGGAAATTCCACTTGAAAGCATGACTGTTTCAGGCACCTGAATCAATAAGCCTCTGCTCTGAAACACACAAGAGCAAGGGAATGCACTTTCACCATTGTTTTTAAATACGTCCCTATCCTACACGCACACCTTGATCCTCTCCTGCATTAACTGCCAAGATCAGAAACAGAAACGCAGGTTTAGCAAGAAGGTTCTGCCGAGAGCGACTGGCTAAGGCAATCCTGGGAAGCCATGCCCCTTCTCACCCCTCAAAGTGTCACCCGGATGCAGGATCTGGCAACTTCCAAAAGGACTTGCTAAAAAGCAAGTATCACATCAAGTTAGGACAGGCCTCACACTTCCCCACAGAGCAAAAAGACAGCAGCATTGTACACTGCAAGACAACAACGGACACAACTCTGAACAAATGCTGCCCAAACCTATGCAACAGTCAGCCTCATAAATGTCTGTGTGTACATGCAAGGCTGAACGGCAGCAGCATGGACAGCAAAGACCTCTCATCAGTCCGAGACTGAGCAGGGCGTAAGTGCAAGAAGCCTTATCTGCACCAGAATGGCCTCTTCTGCTTTCAGAGACTACAGAAGGCGAAGCCAATTCAGAGTTCACATCGGGAGTGAGTTCGCACCTGGTGACACTGGCAGTGCTGGTGTTCATGTAGTGCCAGGAGCTCATCTGTCACCCTGTGTGAAAGAGATGCCCTAGCTGTTCCTGCGGCCTGCCCCTCTTCACGCGTCTGCCTGCAGCTGTTTGATGGAGTTACGGCAGGAGGACTGGTAAAAAGCTTCCATGGAGTGACCAACATTCTTTTGGATATTATAAAATCTGCCAAGTACCAGAAAGAACAAAGATGCTATAACACGCATTTAGAGCCTGTCTTTTCTTTTTAAAGTGAGCTAAGATGCCTATCTCCACTCCTGCCTGTTGTGGCTGCTCAGCAGGTGTTCAGCATCTCCTTCCATAATTAGAGCTCATTCTCCCTTCAGAAATATCCCAGAGGAAATGGCACTTTGCATTTTTTTAAAGGGGGATCACTGACATACAGCACATCACTTTCATCCACTATTAAGACCTCAGCAAGTACGTATTTTCTTCTGGCACACTTGAAACATGATAGTATGAAATCTCAGAAATGCAAGCACTAAAACGGTAACCACATGGCACAACAGCTAAGCTGCTGCCATTCATCTTTCTACTGCATTATTTGTTTCTGGACATAGCACTATTTTATAAAGTCAAAGCTTTGCTAGCATTTTTTCACGTTGCTGCCTTTTATTATCATGCACTCCATCACTGCCAACCTTCAGCCCAGTGTCATGGGATCCCCGAGGACCACAGTTACCTTTTCTTCAAATCTCTTAGAAGAGCTTTCGAAGAAGCACTAAACAGACTCCACCTTCCCTTAGAGATAACTAAGTCATTCAAAGACAACTTTCCCCTGAAAATCGCACAGAAAGCCTGTATTTCATGCCTCGGAGATTAACCAAGAGGGCTTCACTGACTTTAGGGTCTCAGAGGCAATTAGTCACTGAACAGCCCACCTGCTGCCTGCAACAGACATGGCTTCACGCTGCCTTTAACTATCAAGAGGTGTTCTTTCCAAACAAGTAATCACTGCAGTGGTACTCAGCTCTGTCTCTGGAGATAACCTGCTGGTCACCGGATGGAACATGAAGCGAGGGTTAGTGGGAGACACATGGTAATGAGGTGAATCTCATTCTTCAAGCACTGAGACTGTGTGATCCAGTGAATCTACCCCCTCGCTGAGAGGAGTCAATTCAGCTCACAGAGAAACTCAGCATAAAATTCTCTTCAGTGCTGGTGGTTATATTCGAAATACACTTTGTCTGCACCGGGACAAGCTGTTAGCAGGGTGCATGAACAAAGATGCCTAAACTACCAGTCATTAAACTGCATGGCTCCTCCAAAGAGAGGCACCCTGCCTCTCAAAGGTGTACTCAGGAGTACTTCACCATAACTGACAGCCAAAGGCAGGATTCACTGCCTGCTCTTGGCCTCCACAGCTGGGCATGCCCTGATGTTCAGCTGGTATAACTGGAAAGCACCTCAGCAGACAAAGGGGAAAGAGAAAACAGGACTAAGAACTAGCACAAAGGTGAACAAGAAAATTATTTCTGTACTACCTTATGAAACTAGGAATGGATATATCAAATTTATGAACAAATGTGTGTACTGCCAGTCCCTTCTGCTAATCCCTACCATCTGCACACAAGACATCTCTTCCACATTGCTTTAACTGTTTTAGTTGTCATCAGTGAGTAGGCCTAACAGACTTACGTTCTTTGATGGGTATTACAAATGCAGAAATCCTAATATAACTCACACAGCCCAGACCCTATTAGAAAGGTGTAGACCACCAAGCTGCTCAGTGTAAAAGGTTAAAAATGCTTGAAGTAAAAGACACAAGACTCAACAGTATGTGAATGGCTTGAATTTTACATTCTGGCACAGAAATTCCATTAAAATAAAAAGCTTAAGTAACTGTTACAAAGGCTTCCATCTTACTAGAGAACCTTCTTTTTAAAACATGGGTTAATGGTCTAATAGTTTGCACCAGCTGTTCCAGAAGAAATGTGCACGTGTATTTTTACATATGAGATGACTTATCCACAAGCCCCCTGGGAAGCCATGCACTCTACCTCTTTAGAAATACAACTGCCACAGGTCTTCTGTAAACAGAAATAACATTAGTACTTGAGAAGGCACTGATATGTAGTGCTGGTCTGAACAACGGGCATCCATGGGCTCAAATATCTGTAACAGCAGTTTGATAATCTATTTAACCTGGTCGCTGTTTCATTAAACTACTCACAGATGTAATCCTATTTTACTGATCACATAAAACATACTTGTCCAGAGCAGCTCATCTCTTCAAATTGGAGACTTATCATTCCCAGCTACGCAGGAAAAAATAGAGTACTGTATATAGTTTACACCAACAAAGATAGGCATAACGAAATAAATATCTGCTTTAAATGAACAATGGGATAGAAAATGCAGAGTTAGTGATGACACCCAACCCTGCTCTTAGGCTTTGGTACTATAACCTTCTGCCTGCCCAAAAGACCCCATTTAGCTGCTACTTCAGTTAAAACAGCAGATTTTAGCTTGAAGACAGATTCTGCTGGAACTTGTCTGGGATTTCCAAAATGTATTTTGCATTTATTAATATATTATTAACATCATTAGGAAAAAAAAAAGATAACTAATCAGCACATACAGTAGTCCAGAGTCACTTACAGATACAGTTAACAAAGTGATTCGACGGGAGAAATATGAATCTAATTGCCATGATATGCAAGAGAATAGGATGCCTGGCAGAAAGCATATTTTTAAAGCAGAGTCCTGGAAAACAACATGCATTTGCTAATTCTTGAAGTCCTAGATCCCACTTTAATATCTAGGCTGTAGTCCAAACCTCTAAATTAAAGTGACATGGGTACAGACCTTGTGCAGTACTTATTTTTTTGAAATCACGGATAACTGTAGAAGAACAAATAGCACAGACAGATGACCTCCATCAGCCTATGTTAATTCTGATGGAAAAGCCAGGAAAGGCCTGTTTCTCATAACGTCCTATCTGCTGCTTTGCTCAGTGAGCTCCACCTAAATCAAAGGCTAGACCTTGTAAGCACAGAGACCAAGGCCAAAGATATATACAAACAAGTAGTGATTTTTATGTCAATCTTGTCTTTATACTTCTAGCTTTATCTGGAACATTTTATTTGTGTCCATCAGTAAATTAAAAAGTAGTAGCTTAAGTCATTGGCTTTTATAGCAAGAGACAATTAAATGCCCCAACTTATTGTTTGGAAATTTCCCCACTCTAGCAGCTGTTTCCCCCTTGCCAATATAATTCCGTTCTCCCACCCCATCATCCGACCCTGAATAATCTCTCACAAACTCTTCCCTGTTTATACACATTCAATAATCACAGACTTTCATGTTCCCCATCCACTGTCAGTTATCCAAATGATACAAATTTAGCTTCTTTGATCTTTCCTCATACATCAGTCCCTCCAGGCCCCTCTAATCACTTTTTTCACTCTTCTCTGAACTCCCTCCAGTAATGATGTGATTCTAATCCTCAAAAAGGAGAGGCTTTGGCTTCAGTTCTTCGCACAGATGCAAGCAAACTAATTCAGACTTCACAAGCTCTGTGCATATTACTGTCACCAGCCGCCAAGCATTAAACCATGACTCTGAAACAAAGATGGAATTGTCTCATGAACACTAGAGATGCCAGAAGCAGAAAGAAAACACAATGAAAATTAAAATGATCAACTGAGCAGCACTTTATATACCCATCAGGACTTTGTACGAGTAAAAGCTACACTTAGAAGACAGACACTGCTGTCTGCTGTGTGCTTTGAAGGAATATGGGTTACAGCCCCACTCTCACAGAACCGCAGTTTACGTCGGAGCTTCACGATAAATACACCAGGTAAATGGCGTGTACAGTAAGCGCTGGTTTTTTGCCCACAGTGCCTGCAAGTATTTAACAATTACCACATGCCACCTTGCAGCATCTGCATTTCAGTGGCAGGTGAAATGAGCCCTGCTCATACCGATAAAGTGTCTGGCAACGCACAGCGGAGAAGACACTATCAACATTGCCGCTTGTTTTTTGCGCAATAGTAGAAATCAAAGACCTCAGTCAGAAAGAGAGCCTCAGGAGGAAGGCTATGAATGACCCAGCAGTGCAGTAATTCAAGAACAATTTTGAAGAGTTTCCAAATGTACAGATTTGTTGTTTATTATGTATTTACATAGAGTAAAGGACAGAAAACGTGTATTAGCATATACTAGTCGGTACAGTTGAAACAGAAGGAAGCCTACTGCTTGCCTTCTAAAAACAGCTTTTGTATATTCATCTAGACTGAACACTAACATAACGCACAAGCAGCACATATGACAAAAACACAGAGAAAAGAAATTAGGGACACTATACACACAACTTGGTAAAGTCAGTTCAATAAAAGTTAAAAGACAGACTTTAGTAACAAGCTTTAACTTCACCCACTACATTTTGGAAACTGCCCTCAAATTAATATAATAAAAATCATTCATCAAAACCACAGCAACCCAATTTTCTTTTTAAAAAATTTTCCTGACACTTATTTCTAATTTTTGCTTGACACCTATTTCTAATTTTTTTTAAAGCTATCTTAAAAAAAAAAAAACACCTTTAAGTGCTGTAAAAAAACTTCAATTAGCAGTTTACTGGTCAAGTCTGTGATCAGTAGCCCATCTTCACGTTGTAAGATTTTTATTTTTTTTTTTGTAATGTACCGGTTTTCGTCCTTTGCTATGAGTTTCTTCCCCTACAACCTCTGAGGCAGAGTGGATCTGGAGACAACTTCCTTGTACAAATTAAGAACAAATTTGTGTTCCATATGCTGCTTTCGCACATTTTTATTACAACCATACTGCAGCAATGCTACAACAGCTCCAGCTCCTGCCTTTTCTTTCAGTGTGACACAGACAAAAGCAGGGACACGCGTTTCTCAGTTAATCTTATATTTTTTTCTACTCTCACTGGTTAGCTTCAGCAGGCAGGTTGCAAAGGAGATGGAGGAACAATATCGAACCAGTTGCACAGCTAAACTTGGAATGCAAGGGAAAAGGAATGAAATTCATTAAAACACAGAACCAGATGAAGTCATGGCTTCTTTTGTTTCTCTTCAGCACAACAAATCGAGAACAGAACAAAGAAGCAATGTTAAGCACTGATAGCTTCAAGGAGGTGGTCACACCAGTTTCAGTACTCGAGAGACTTAAGACTATTAATCGGCAGAAGTTAATCTTAATGCAGGGAATCTCGGGGTAAGGAAAGAGCTAATAGAAACTAGCAGGTATTTCAGGGACACCACATATTGTCCTCAGGTTACAAAGATAAGGTGAGCTCACTTTAGGGAGAGAAGGGCACAAAGGGCTTGCCTCATTTCAGTGCTGGGCTGCCCAGCTGAGGTGCTGGAAAAGGCCAGCAGGACTCCCAGGAGCAGCTGCCATGCCCTCTGAGGCCGATTAAAACAGTACAGACAGTAACGCTTTCCCATAGCTGAACTGAGGAGTACAAATGACTAACGGATTGAGGGGCTTTAGAGCATGTTTCCAGGTAAAGTAAGTACACTGATGTAATGAAGAGTTCAACTGCAGGGTATTCCTGCTCGCCTGCCTTACAGGGAAGTGATCCAGGTCACACACACACACACACAAAATCCGTGTCTGGTTCAACGCCCTAATTAACAGTACAGCTCCGCAAACACCTGCACTGGCCCTTCTGGCACAGCAAGCATCACTGAAGCGGAATACCCTGCATGAGTACTAACAGCATATAACTGGTTATTACAAAACTGCGGTCTGCAGGGAAGTCAGCACTTTCAGAGCAACCCTCCTTGCTTTATTCAAGTATTCACTGTGACAGACAATTCCAAACGTGTCAAATCACGACGGGTATATGACTGCTAAACAAGTTTTTATATCACACGAGAACACCATTACACACCAGTACAAAACACAGTAAAACTCTAAGTCATAGAACGAAGGACTCTAACTTTGTTCTGTATTTCTGCTTTTACTTAAGAATTCTTCCAACTACGCTGTATGGATTTCTCACTGATTAGAAATTCATCAGCGACGGTTCCATATCCACTTGAACTACAGCAAAATCTGAACTCTCTCGCTTCTTATCAATACCAGACAACTCACCACTAATCCACAAAACTATTCTAACTCTCTCAGCATACCTCACATATAGTGAAGTGTGTTCAGTTGGATTGCAAGCATTCCAGTGTCCCCAAATGACAGACTTACAACTCAGTTCAATTAATTGTCTCAGCACAACCATGCTATTTCTTACCTGAAGCCCTAGGAAATTTCCTCAGAATCAGTGCTTTCAGAGGCATTATTGAATACTGTGGACTGCGTACTCAAAGACACCGCAAATAAAATAGTGTATGCCAGTGTTACCAACACGTCAGAATTAGACAGCAACAGCTCTGAGACTGAATGTACTTTATTGGAAAAGACACATTGAACCACCCGCTGCTTCATGCAGTCCAGCCACTGGTAACCACCAGTTATCTGACAAAGACAAATCACAGCCCCTGCCCGCTGCAAGTCTGACAAAAAACAAAGTAAACCTTGAATCTTGAGACTCTGGTCACTGAAGAAAAAAACAACTTAATAAAACTTCATAGATTTCCGACAGAACAGCCTCTCTGACTATTTTCCATGTTCACAACACTTTTCATGAGGCTCAGAGGATCATAACCCTCTCCTAACTTTTACATGAGTTAGGAATTATTTTCAAAGTTTAACTGTGTGTACAACTCCTCTGCTGCTCCCTCTAATTCCTTACACACTCTCTGCTGCACAGCGCCAGTCCTCAAGATTTTAGACAACTTCCCTTAGTGCACTTTCTAGCAAGCAAATAAATAAACTAAGAAAAATTGACTCAAGTTTGACTACTAGTTAGAAAATACCCGTTGAGTTCTTTCCATAGATGTGCTGTCTGATCAGCACATTTTTTTTTACAGCAGCTAAGAGAATACATTTCCAATGAAGGAAGGTACCTTTACCATAACCCACAGGACTGTTTCACAAAACTCCCCACTTCACGCAGAGGGATAACATTGAGTCCCTAATCATCCCGGAATCACCCATCCCTCACTCTGACTGGTTACACCCCTCTCACAACTCCACGCTAACGTGCACACCAACGCTTCTCCTCTGGGTAGGATGCGAACTCCTGGCCTTCTCACACATCACATGAAAGACAGGAGAAGCCTTACACAAAATCCAGATGGCAGAAACAGCTCAAAATCGCTGCATTTCAGTGGTAGCAGGTATCAAAGTAGGGGAGAGCTGTGAGAGCCTTCTGTGGGGCTGCAAAGCATTACACCCAACGGCTCTAAGCCTAGGAGGGCACAATGTACCGTGTTATGAGCACGAAGAGATGGAATTCATCAAAGCAGGATTCAAACATGAAAAAATGCTGACAGAAGCACGAAGACAGGCATCACGGCAGCAGGAGCCGCCATCTCAGCACTGCTGTAATGGCTGCCGGGGACGCGTCTCCATGGCAGCAGAGGATGCGATGAAGCTGCTGCCTGAGGAATTACGGGTCTGATCATGGAAGGACTCGGGGCCTAAACAACAAATGCTCCAGCTGCAGCAGGAGCACAAACCAGAGAGCTACACTAAGGGAGAGACTTGAGATAAACAGATGAAAACCTCTGTTGAATTCTAGAAGCCACCTAGAAGACACAGCAGTTGCCAACGCTTTTGTGGTTTGGACTCTGCAAAGATGGAGAATAAGATGACAACAATCCAGCCTGTATCCAGGAATCTCAAACTTAAGCACAATTATAACGAGCCAGTTATAATCACACTGGCATCAAGATCTTGTCTCAGGTGGAACTAAACGTATGCGTTTTTGCTGCCAAGACTCTTGATCTGTAACAGTGGGCCCCCAAAAGCATTCCTACTTTTCCAAGACTTCTCCTGTGCCTTGAAGAAAACTTTTGGGGGAGAAGAAAAAGGCTGTATGAGATGGTAACTGGGCCACTAGAGTGCCTCCTTACTAATAGTACCAGAGCGCCCTTTTGCTATGTAACTAAAGAAAGTGTGTCGGAGTTCAGCAAAGCTTTTCTCAGCAACTTACGGAATGCTTCTCTAAGCCATGATGCAATTAACTGCTGAGAAAGCGCTGAGGTAGGCAGAATTAGGAAACTATAACAAATCCAGTATATAATCCTATACCATTTACATTTAGAACAGCCGAATTGCTTATAATTCAAAGTGCTGTAACATGTTTACAATTTTATTTCAGAATATCTAGACATCTTATCCCCCAAGCAGGACAAACGAAACAATCCAGCTTCAAAGCCAAAACAGCAAAATTAATTTAAAAAAAACAAACAAATAACACAGCAAATTCTTGACAACCCCGTGAACTTCGTAGTAATACTTGCCATCCTGAACCCCTAATCTACCCCCAAAGTCACTCTGAAAATTCAGCACCACTAAAAGAATCATGATCATCCCAGTTCTTAATTAGTTCATACGAAATTTGAATCAATGTACTAGCATGGAGATCACTGGATTCAGAAAACACTTCCACGTAAAAACAAGGGTACAAGAGCCTCAATATTCTTGATGCAATATCCAGTTAATTGGCAGAGAAATAAGAGTTACTTTTGTTAAATTATTACCAAAAATAAGTTTGAAATCTTGTCTATTTCCTTAGCATCAAATCAGACTAAATGCTACACATGAATCAAAACAGCAGCTATCCTTGAAATGAATTTACGTAAGTCAGGCTCTTGTCCCGGAGCCCTAACTCTCTAAATTATAACTGTGAGAATGTTATCTTCACCATGTTCATTTGTTATCCTGTAACAAAATACCAAGTGATCTCTTTTGAACCACTAAACTGTACAAAACTTCTATTATCACAAAACTCACAAGACTTTTGCTTTCTAAAGAGCAACGGTGTAAAAAAATACTTTTATACAGACACTGTAGACTTCTCTAGAGTCAATTAAAAAATAAATCACAAACCAAAAAAAAACCACTCTCTTCTTAAAAGACAGGAAAGGCAAGGTATAACAAGGCACTACACTTAACCAACAGTGTCAGGAACAGAACATACACTATTTAACATTTACATCTTTAGCACTCCTGGTATAAAATTGGTAAGGCAGACCCGTATGTAACAGCTATTGAAGATGATGAGAGTTTCTTCACTAACTCAGGTGAGTTTTAGATTGGACTGCTGGGCTGAAATTGCTGCTACTATTCGCTCAGAAAATATTGCCAGTTAGCAAGGAAAGCAACATACAGACCTCATAAAATGGTTTTAATTTTTGCCAGCTATACCAAACATAGAATAAAAGTTTAAGAAAAACAAAAGTGAATTCTGTATTCGAAAAAAATTCATCATCATACAACCAACTGCACTAAGATCTGTGGTATGCTGTGACCTAATGCTGAAAGATTTTGCTAATTCTAATAGTTGGCCTCCATAACAGTCATTATTACAGAAAGAATGCATGACAAACGAGAGCTGGACTTCCTTCCCGACCATTGCAGAAGTCGTCACGCTACTTTTAACAATAATAACAATGCAGGTTTCAAAATATCATGTACTTATTCAGAGTCAGAGCTGAAGCACAGCTGCGGTTTATGACCATATAGTAAATTTATCTCTCTAATATAACTTTGATACTGAGATGTGTTAAATCTTTGATTTTATTCGCAGATGCTGACTCTATTTGCCTAACCTCTGAAGCCTGCTGATTGACAGTGTTAATGTATCTTTTTAATGGATGAAAAGGGAAATGACAGCTTTTGGCTCACGTTCAAACATTTCTTTAGTGCAAAATACCTTATAGCTCAATCTGCCTTTCACAGAACCTACAAAATCCATTCTTTATTGTGTTGCTAACAACTGGTGGCATCCTGAAAAAAAAAAAAAAACAAAAAAAACCACAGGAGCCGGATAGGAACACTTAATGCAAGGTCTACTTTGCTTCCTGAAAACAAGGTGTTTGCTTCCTTCCTTCAATCTGAGCTACAATAATCAGATCTCAGAAAACCCAGATAGCAGTTAGACATTACTTCTAAATCATTTCTCAGCTCTAGCTCTTTCTACATGGAAGTTTACCCCCACACTTTCCAAGGACAGCAGCTATGCTGACAAGAAGTTGGCGGTCCTGGTGTTAGAGGGGTTTGCACAAACGGCTGTCCCTAAAACTACCTCCAGGATGGCGGGCAGGGAGCCGCACTCTGACACATGCATGCCAGACACACTGATGATGGAGATTCAGATGAAGGGAGGGAGAGTGACCACAGCTTCACCAGTACAATTCCCTGCTGCAGAACCTTCAATTACTTTGTGCCCCACTAGTTTACTAACTACAATCCCGCATAAGGCCCAACAAAAATCAGGGCCCTGTTATTGCTGGCACTGAACACACACACAAAGCAGTAGATGTACATCATCTGTGGCTTAAGGAGAGTAAACACGCAGGATGGAACAGAATATAAATGCATAACAGTGCGGTGGTTGAGAGCTGCATTGCAGTAAGACTTTCACCCCTGGCAGGAAGTGAACTGGGGTTAGATAAAAGTGCATCAATTAAAGTAACTGAAAAGCAGAGAGGTAAAGATTGTACAATCTCTAGGGACAAAGCCCCTCTTCGGTGGCTACTTCTCACCTAGGCGTGACCCCATCTGCCAAGATTCCGCGAGACCTGGCTGCCAGGCAGGGTCCACAGAAGGTACAAAGCCAACTGGGAGAAGCTGAACAGCGTGGCAAGAGACAACAGCACGCACAAACCTGCCTTACATAGAGTCTACTGCAATTAACGTATAAAGCAGGGCCTGCAGCTGCTGCTCTCTGCCTAGCATGGCTTTCAACGCTAGGACTGTACGACACGGGCGTGGACATTGCAGGCCCCAACCACGTACCTCCTCTGGAAATTTCCAAGCCACCTTCTCCGTGTACTTGTCTGTGTGCCTTTCTATTTCATAAAACTACAGAATAACTCAGGTTGCAAGAGACCTAAGGAGGTGTCCTAATCCACTTCCTCTTGTCTATTTGTTAGTCTCAAGCTACCTCTTTCTTCTTGTACTCAGGTCCAGCTGAGATGCATCTCTGCTGCAATGCTGAACTTACTGGGGGGACTGCAAGGGAGGTATGAGAACAAAAAAATCCACTTGAAAGCAAAGTTTTGAAAACATCAGAGGAGCCTTAGCTGCATGTGCAACTCCCTCTGCTCCAAGCAGTTTGACCGTCATAACAGCAATTACCCAAAACACCTAAGATGCATTTAATGCTCAGATTGTTTGAGCTATCCTCAATTTCAAAATTTCGAGTGGACACATTTTATATTTTTATATATAAAGACAAAACTCCAGACAAATTTTTTTAGTACCCAAACAAATTGGAGCAGAACAATCTTAAAAGACTCCCCAGGGGAATAAAAATCTCTCTGACAATGTAATTTGTTACTGACATCCAAGGCAAACTGGGACACAAATCTTTTTGAAGAGAGCAAAGAATTTCTTGTAACACAGTTCAGTAATTCCTTTGAAGAAATAGATTAACATTCGACAGAATTGGAATTGAAATATTAAGCCTAATCATAAACCCAATTTTATTTTATGAATGTCAACTGTGATGGCAACCGTTGTCTACAGTATCCATTTTACAGCAAGAGCCTTATGCAGGCCTAGAAGCCCATGACAGGGCATACAAGTGCCTCATCTAATTCAACGACAGCTGGCTCTAACACTGGACATTTATTTTGCAAAATTTCCTATCTAGAAGGTAACAGTAAGAACAGAAGCTGAATTTTAAAAGAAAACTGCTTTTCTAAAAAAAAAAAAAAAAAAAAAAACAAACAGAATTGACTCTGTTATGCGAAGGTCTGGCTGGCTGTCCCCAGGGCTCTGACCAAGGAAAGCTCACTGGGATGATAAGATCAGAGCAATGGAAGCTTTATTCCAAAGGCTGTTGCTTTCCAAAGTCCTGCAACTGTAACATTATTTAACAGCAACAGTACTTGTGGCTTAGAGATTCCCTACTATGCCAAAATGCATGGCTTTACAGCCCTTTGGTACTTCACAGGTGTAACTATGAAACAAGAACTCCCACAGCCAGGAAGGCACCAGGGACATGCCAAGAAACGAAGAACTTTGGGAGTGCAGATGCTGCAGTGTGCACTCCACATCTGGCAAACTGGAAGTGGCGTTTCACTGCCCAGATATGGCAGGTATGGGTCTGCATCTGAGTAAGTTCTAAGGTTAGAGTACAGAAATTCATGAAAGGGCTCTCCAACTATAACAGATTAGCATTTCTGTGGAAAATGGGATGGTGCCAAGTCGTAACAGTCTGCGAAGTCCTAATTAACATGAATAACACAGCTGGATATTTTATGTATCAGCCTCCTAAGTCCCTCCTTCCTGCCACTTAAGAGTAAAAATAGTAGAATGTTTTACAAAGGTTAATTTATGGCTGGTTAGGTGTGATTCCATTTTAAGAGAAGGCAAAATTGTTAGCCCTTTGCAGTTATCTGTATGGCAGGCATACGGATATTCTGTATTACTCGTGTTTGATGAAGGAAGTTATAAAACAGCGAGTTAGCCAGGGAAATGCAGATAGTTGGAAGAATATCAATGCAGTTGCCTTCCCTTCCATTCCAGAGTTGGGTTTTAAGGTGTACGAGCTAATATTCATCAACTGGTAGGTTAGAAGATAAACTTAACAGGAAAGAAAATAGTAATGACAAGGTAAAAAAAAAAAAAAAAAAGAAGAAGAAGAAGAAAGAAGAAAGCATAGTTTACCTTGAGATCAGTGAGTTGTTTTATTGTTCTGATGGCAGTTTAGTACAGAATATGTTTTAGCATGATTCTTTACAAACAAATAGCATCAGAACTGATTTGAGGAGGAGGCTGATTTCTTCAGTCAGCTCCTGGAACTGCATGATTTTGTTCAGGTCCTGTATCAGCAGAGCTGTCAGACAAGTGCCTGAAATAACAATCCCAAACACAGCTCAACTATCTCCAAGGGCTGGTCAACCATTCCCACATCACGGAATCCAGGCTTCAGAGCCTGCACTTTCCAAGCAAGACGTGTGCCCAAAGGTGAGGCCAGTACAGAGCTCTACCCAAACAAGATCCGGGACAAGCGGAACTCAGATACACTGAGCATCTTTGTACTTCAGCCTTCCCTATAGAAGTGCAGCAAGGAGCCAGCCTGTCTATACTGGTTAGTACTGAGCTAAATACAATCTGCTTCATGTTTGGGTATCTCTACATTAACATCCCAGCATTTTGGCTTACAGGGCAGCTAGACTCGCCAGCACAGTGCTCTGAATGCTCTGCGGTGTTAGTCACAGGCTAAACAACAGTGAGCCTCCAGGAAAGATTCGACATCTTTGTATGCTAACTGCAACAGTGAAGTGCTTTTACAAACTATTTTCCATTAAAGGGACGGAAATTATTCGTAACTGGAGTCACAAAATTTAACTCTGATTGTAGAGTTTCAGACCAGGTGAGATCCCATGAACATTCTCATCTCAGCTGTATAACTTTGTTTTCACGTTCATGTAAATTTCAGGCAAGAAATTAAACGTGTCCAGATCTGGGTTATTAAAATAGCTGAAGTCACAGAGTTGTTCATGCTCCCAGAAAAGGCATGCAAACATAATTTGCAAAAAGATGTCACATGTGGGCCCATCTTACAATACTCATTTAGCTCGATTAAATGTAGCAAGCTAGTAAATAATAAAAGGAACAATAAGCAACTTTGATAGGAATAGCAGCATTTCCATATAATAAAAAAGACATTTTATATGAAAACACGACTCGCTACTCATTGTCATAAAAAAAAGATCACAACAGCAAGAGCGACACTTAATAACTGTTTTCCATCACTATTGTGCAGCTTTGTAAGCTAAAAGGAAGGTACAACAATACCTTTAGTTGCCTATGCATGCATAGAAAATGAAGTCTACAAAGCGCATAAAAAAAATTAAATATTCTTCTCATCTAACAGGGAGTCCATTTTATAGCTTAGAAAAACAGTGATAAAAATCAATAGCTCTGAGAGCTAAATTAGTATCATCTACTACCTAAGCACAAAGGTACCACACTAAAGATCCTGAAGTATTGCTGTCCTTTCAAACTGGGAAATACTGACTCTTAAGTTGTTTGATATGTTTGTAAGTGTGCACATGTGCACCCATGAGAAAGAGCAAGCTTGCTTTTTCTCATGGATGTTCCTCAAGAACTCACAGACTCCCTGGAAAACAGGTTTCATGGTAGAACTGAATTTAGGGTGGAATGAAAGCACCTCAGTTCTATCTCCAGGGCAGCCTCGAAGTCTGTTTTTCTCAAATGAAAACCGCTATGTCATCCCCAGGACAAGTCCCTCGGTCTCTTGACCCTCTTCCCCAAGCTTCTTGACTTAAATCAGTGCTGAAAGGACTCCTGAGTATGTCTGCGTATCAGTCCCAAAGCCACTGGTACATGAATAGTTCATTATTAGACACTGCAAAATCTCCCAGCAAACATCTGATCAGGGTCCTGGGCTAGAATAACTTCTGTGCAGCCAAGTGTTAAATAACAACACTGCTGTGAGCATCCCTATGCCTTCTAGCATCTGCTCCCCTCTCCTTCCAAGCCAGGGAAGCTGCCGCGAGACCAAGCAGCGGGGCTCCTGCTCAGCCCTGAACTGGAGGAACTGGAGCAGTACAGACCCATTTAGCGTGGTGAGCTGCTGAAGGAGCTGAGCCTCCAGACATCTAAACACTTCACTGGGTTGGCTTTCCCATGGCTCAGCCTGCCGAACCAGCTCCGTGTGCAATGGCACAGGCATCAGAACCAACACGAGGTCTGAGAGGTACTGTGCAGCCGGGGGTGGGGGGCGAGAAAGAACTACAGCAGCATTTACTTAGACCAGGTAAGCTACGGAGCCTTGCCTTTAGGAAGAATCTAAGTTACACTTTGAGCTCTAGTAAGTATTCCAGGACAAATGCTGCCATCATTCTTAACATTTTTTTTTTTGCCTGTATTTTATCATACTCACATGCTTAGCTGTTCCTCTCAAACCAATATTCCAAGTTTCAAGTTAAAAATACATAGCACATCCTCTCCAGGCAGGGGAAGAACTGACCAAGACAAGACAGTCTAGTTACATTCATTTCCTTGCCCCATTTACTCACTTTACGATCTTCTCCAGCCTTCTCCACACTGAAGAGGCTTTCTACCTGCACACCACACAGGCCACGCTTCAAGTTCTGCTTTGACTTGGCATCCACAACGACTGGAACGCACGCATATGATACGCATGACTCATGTCTGTGCTAACAGAATACGTTCTTACTTTTGCTGAGTATCACATCCTCTTATTTCACTTTCACTCACACTGTTGTTCTTATGCTTCCGTATGCTCATTTTTAACCTCTTTTGTCAGTTCTTGAAATAAGGACCATACGCCTTTCCAGGAAACAGTAAGAAGCCCAAACTGTAAAGCAATGGGAATCTGGGGGTTTCGAAGTACACACTGTGTTACTGTTTTTTCACAAGGATTTTCAGAGTTCTCATTGCACTGGCAGTGGGTGGAAATAAAAAAAAAAATCCATGTAGGGATTTGCTAAAGTCAGAAATTATTCCCATTCCTGAAGATCATCCCTACATTTTGTCATCAACATAATTCAGACAATACAGAATTTTTAGACATCACTAAAAGGCTGAAAAAGGATTTTCAAAAGAGTATCTTCCACTTTCAGTTCTTTCCACTTATCTTTTGTTTTTACATCAGCATTAACTTATCATCTGGACAGCCCTTGAGTATCTCATATGCTGAACATAAAGCCTGTGTAACTCTATCTGTCAGCTTGTTGGGAATTACTTTAAATGGATTCATTTGATTACATTAGCCAAGTCCCAAGTCCACTAATTAATAAAATCATTAGCACCTATTTCAGTGCTGTCAGAATAGGGGCCGGTGGGGAGGTGTGTGTGTGGGGTGCGATGTACACCTTTGCTTTACTTGCAGATGTTTTTTCAGCATTTATCATCACAGTGCCCGACTGTTCCACAGACTATTATGAAACCTTCTGTGCTGGCACAGAGGACTAACTACAGCCTGTAACGGTATTTCTCTGTGATATAATACATCTTCCGCGTTTACTGTCTAAAGCTTTGTCTACATTAAAGAACCCAGAGTACTCAGCAGCAGCACAGTTCTGCTTTACACGGGAATGAATACGAATAACTGAGCTCCATAAAATATACCCTGTGCTCTCAGCCAAAAAGGAATAGAAAAGTCCCACTTAAAAACTGGCATTAGAACCACACGGTGAACATACATGTCTGTGAGTATCTGTATTGTAGGCTTAGTGGACAACAGAACACACAGAACTGCAGGTCCCTCAATACCCTGATTTGCTAGAAACCTCCTCTGGAGATACTGAGAATTTACACTTACAATATTGTTTTCAATTCAGTCTTTTTTTAAACTTTGAAACTTTGCTCAAATTCACAGCTCAAAACATAGCTCAGATACAGAATTCGACTGTTGTGAGGAAAGCCTGAACTCTTCCACTCTGCTTTAGACCTCCCAGAATGAATCTGTTTTGTTCTATTTAGGGTCTAGTCATTTTTATTTCTGTTCCTGGTCCCCGTGTTTGCACATACGATTCGTTCTAGCTGCTGTATACTGCAAGTACGAGGAATCTTTAAGGTGGCAATCACTTGGATTAGATTTACACCTATGGTTCTGGTTTGATTGTATGATGGTCTCTTTCCTGTTGTTTTTTGAATTTGTATGTGCCATTCTTATACATTGCACTGGCAACCCCCCCATCTAACAGCACTAGCAGCTTTTGGGCCCGCTGACCATTTGCCAGACAAATGCATTCCAGCAACAGTGTTGCCCAGGCAATCAGCACCAACCTGGCTCCAAATTGGCCCCGGCTAGACGGAGATGCCACTGTCAGGTAAGGGGAGACCTGAAGGGAAATGGAGTCAGAGGCAAGTGGCGAAAGTCCACGGGAAGACTCTTTATTAATTCTGATGCACAGGGAAAAAAATTAGCAAACTATAATAATATTCTAAATGTCAAAAAACATACATGGGTTATGACAAAACAATATTTTAGTCACACACAAAATCTCCCCCCACATCAGCCGAAGGCCACATAATGCCTTGTGCACCGCGGGTGACAGCTGGTTATCAGTACCACCAAACAAAGGAATTTCATCTAGGTTTACACGCAGGGTGAATAAACTGCATTCAATCCCTATGCTGCACAGTTTAATGGTTGTAAAAGCAATAACTCCTCAATGAACAAAACACCTTAAACGTTTCAAAATAAGGGGGGGGAAGCAAAAGAACATGAGTACAAACCTAATAAAACAAACAAGACTCCTAATTTAGTACAGCAGTACACATGCACAGCTTTCACATTTACAGCTCTCATTTTGGGATATTTTAACAGCGAAAGGCAGGAAAACTGTTAACCAGAAATGACCAGCAGCTATAAACAACCAAGGGCTACAGGAACACTAGCTGCTAAACTTGCCTTCTCGTTCTGTGAAAACTGCATCGATCTCCCTATTAACAAATGGAACAGCAGTGCCATTCCTGAGCGGTTTGTATGAGTCATTTTCTTGAAACTGCTCTGTAAAGCACATGACTGCAACACTACAAAGGCACTCAGGCCAGGCCAGCAGAAATCCTGGCTACACTCACGTGAGTATGCTGGCAACAACGACAAAATAAACTCAATCTCTGCCGAGATTTTATTGGTACAGTACTACAGCTGAAAACAGAACCTATTCCAACACGAACATAGTTTCCATCACATCACGGCATGAATAGGAATCAGTTTTTACTCAGACTAGTAAGATGTTTCATAGTTGAGATGAATTAAGCTGTCTCCAGTAACCTCCACACAAGCAAACTGGGTTGCCTAAAATCAACGTTATCTGGACACAAACAATAATGCAGAGGAAAAAAAATAACATCTGACATTGTGATTTAAGCACGACGGGTGAGCCAGCGCTGCAGAGTGAATCCTGACACTTGAAACGGAATCTTCCAGAGTCAAGGAGTCCAGCCAGCAGCCAAGAATAATATTTCAGCGGTTCAGCCGATACTGCTGTAACCATGGCCTAGAGGGGTTTCCATGGCCATAACCACAGGAGTGACTGCACATTCAGTTGAAAATAGTAAAAACAGACATTTAAAAATCCATAGCTTGTAGACATCTTAAAACGAATTTGAAAGAAGACACAGAGAAGCTTGGAAAACATACAGAAACTCCCATGGAGCTTGCCCATCGTCTCTTTATTCTGCTGAAGATACAACGACTTGAAATAAGAACTCCTCTCGCTGTAAGTAATTGCCTGCTCGAGAACGATTAAAGGAACAGCTTCAGAAAAGCTGAGAAGAGACGAGGGATCAGCGACACTACGCTTGCCAGGTTCCTCGGAGACGCGGCGGCAGTGCACCCTCCGGTCGGGACTCTCTGGAGCACCGCTTATCGCAGCGTCTACCGCTCAGAGCGAGGGACGCTCTCACGCATTTCACATATGATTTCTATTTCTTCCCTGATGTAAAACACAGCATCACACATCACGCTACAAAGAAAGAAGGAGCCCTGCTGGTTCGAGCAGGTTTTTCCGAACAAACAAACAAAAAACCACGCCAGAAAACGTGTAACGGCCCACAGCCGCCGGGAGCAGGGGGTCACTGCTGAGGAGGAGCAGCACAGCACACTCAGTCTGCGAGATTTCCCCTTAAGGGAACGTCAATAAAAAGCGCTGCCAAGCGCGCTAGAGAAAGCGTCCCGCTCCGCACCGAGCCGCCGTGGCGCTGCGGCCCGGCCCGCCGCGAGCAGCCCCGTCCCACCGGCCGCCCGCACCGACGGCGCCGCTCGGAGCGGAGCGCAGCGGGGCGGCCCCTCCCGGAGCGCCACCCGCGCCGTGGCACGGCCGCTGCCCGGCCCCGCCGCGAGGAAGCCATATTAGGGAACGGCCCGCGCGGGGCGCTCCGCGGGCGCGGGGCGAGCGGGCCCGAGGCGGCGGCCCCGGGGCGGGGCGGCGGCAGCCGGCGGGCAGGGGCAGGGGCAGGGGGGAGCGCGGCCCAGCCGGTACCGGGGCCGGCGCCGATCCCGGGGCCGGCTCCGTCGCGGGGCACCCCCAGGGGAGCCGCTTCGCCACCCACCTTCTTCCGGGGCTGCCATTTCATCATATTTGTAGAGCGGGGACGGAGAGCATCAAGGTCGCGCTCGGGCGCCGGCGGCGAGCGCAGCGGGGCCGCAGCCCCCGCTCATGCTGCCCGGCCCCGCCGCCCGGCCCGCGCCGCCCGCGGGAGAGGAGCCGGCCCCGCCGCGCGGGCCATGGGAGCGGGGCTCTCCTCGGCCGGCCCCGCCGGCACCGCTCACGCCCGCGGCCCGCGCGGACCCGCAGCGCCCGGGCGCAGCCGCCCAGCGCCGCGTGTGGGGCCAGACCCCGGCCCGGCGCCGCCCACGGCCCCGCCGCGCACGGGGGCGGAGAGGGGCGCGGGCGACGGCGGAGCCCCCCCGCCCCGCCCCCCGGGCCCGCCCCCGCCGCCCCCCTCCCACGGGGCGGCGCCGCGGCCCGGGCCCGCGCACGGCCGCGGAGTTGCTCCGGTAATTACACTCGGGAATTAGCTGGAGGCTGCCGCGGAATTATTTCTGGAACCTGGAATTCTCGGGAAAGGAGGCGACGACAAACGAAAGCGATAGAGGCGGCGGTCACCCCGCGGCCATCCCCCGCGGCTCCGCGCCCTGCCCCGCGGGTGCCGGCAGCAGGGGGCTGCGGCGGACGGGCGGGGGGGGGCAGCGCGGCACCGACCCGCCGCCAGACCGCTGGGCTCGGAGCGTCGGAGCCCCCGCCGCTGGGAGCACAGCTTCACGGAACCGCCGAGGGCAGAGGCAAACCGCAGGGCTGCGCCCCGCCTCCCTCCCGGCCGGGGCAGGAGACGCGCGGCTCGGACGGCTCCAAAACAAAGGCTGCGCTCCCAGCCCCTGCAGAACTGCAGCACGGCGCTCAGCGCAGAGGGGGCAAACCCGGCCCTAAGCTCGGAACGACCCCAGCGCTGTCAGGGCCCTGTTCGAACAGGAGCCCTCGGGCACGCGGACGCCGACCTCTGGCTCCCGCAGTCGCCGGCCCGAGAGCTGCCGGAACCCGGCAGGAGCCAGGAGCGGGGGGGGGCGGCCCCAGGCAGGCGGCTCGGGGGCCGGAGGCCAGAGCCCGCTCGCCTCCTGCATCGCCCAGCTGAAGGAGGCCGTAGCCCCTCTGACACTTCTGAAGAGTTCTATAAATGGCAAAATTAATATTTCAGTAAAGAAAGTAAGCGCTCAGAATCAGACCGCGTCAGTTACCATTGATGCTGTCAGGAAGAAGCTTAATTTAATTCATGAACAGATTGCAAAATGTATTGTTTTGACATGATCAACAGGAGGTTTCTGAAATTCCTCCTCAGTAAAGATAATTACCAGGAAGGAAAGCAGGAGCTGTGCATACAAACTTGTCACAGAAGGGAGCAAGCTGGTTGACTCTTAATCTGAATTCTTACTCCTCCGGTGATTGGCATTTCAGCTATATTTTTTACCTGCTTTAGAAAAAAAAAATACTGTTGACACTATTTTCAAAGCCATAGAACATATCCAGAATAAAGGCACTATAAATGCCTGGTATCTGAAGGAAATAGTAAACATTATTCACTCTTTCAAAGTCAGAGTTATCTGAATTCTTTAAAAATAAAGAAAACACTATGTGTTTTTTTAAAAAAAAAAAGAAAGGTCTGTTTCTCTTCCCAGCTTGGAAGCTGCTCAGTATGTAGCCATTCAAATGCCAGCAAATGTTGAAATAATTCTCTTACATTGGCAGCTTTCATCTCCATCACCAGAAGGAAATTCTCACGTCCATTTCAAAGTGAATTGATTCATTTTCTCCAGTAATCGGCAAAGCCAAGAAAACTCAAGTACTAGGGCTTTGTAAAGTTCAGTCTCAATCATTGGACACGTTGTGCATGAATATGAACACAAAGTGGAAGATAATGTTGGTCCATCACAGTTAAACGCCTCTCAGTTCATTAACAGTGTAGTGGCTGGAAAGTAACAATCAGCTTCCCCCTCCCTGTCGTCCTTGGCTCAAAATACTGCTTGCGTGTAGAAAGCCATGTGCCATCATTCCCTGTACAGGACTGTGCCTCATATGTCAGTAACCTAGGACAGGCTCTGTATATCTTCTCCATAAGAAACAGTATTGTGAATTCATTCTGAGTGAATGGACCATACCTCTGGAATCAGCAGAGTTTTCTCTTCCAAACATACATCAGTAATGAATACATCATACATCAGTAATGAATAAAGATATTTTATCCCTTCCGATATTCATAAGTGAATAATAGTCAGCATTTTGGCTGGTTAGCACAAAGTCTGCTAGTAAAACGATTAACTACACCAATACTTTTCTTTTGTTCCCTTTCCCTGATTTACTGGCATTTATAACATTGGGACTGTGGAGATGACAGTCCAGTATAGTGCACCAAATACCTGTCCCTCTTCTCCTAAGGATGCTGAATAACTTAGAAGAAATGTGTGTGTAATTAAGAAATATCTGATATTAGATGTCATTCTTACAAATCAAAGAAAAAATGAAAGTGTCTTCTTCAAATTAATCTGTTTCAAGAGCCTATAACTATTTGATGTGCTATCTCCTTCCTTGCACAACCGTTCGTTTTTATTAACTTCTGAGTTCTAATCTCATTGCTTCACCTTCCCTTTAGTCAAGAGAACTGCATCACCAAGAAGTAACCACAGACCTCAAGCAGAAAAAAGTCCTGTTGCAGATGGTTTGGTGATCAGACTGCAAGTTAGACTAACTGAAGCGTATGAGAATTCAACTCATTCTACTCTACAGAGAGTCATTCTACAGTTTAGCAAGCAGGTAAGTCAGACAGTACTCAGCAGGTTCATAAAGATTTAGAGTAACAACTTGATCTTATGAAGTCTGAAAGATGCCTGCATTTTAGCAGTTAGCAAGACACCAACACAGCAAGAGGGATCAGGCTCCTAATGGACAGGTCCCTAGGCAAATTCATGAAGCATAATAAAATCATTTTATTTACAAATTTATTAAAGCGGCTTTCAATTCATTACAATGATTCTGTTTCCATCACATAGCCTGCCCCAAACCAGCACACTGAACACACATACCGCATCTTGCATTTGTTTGAAGACAGATACACCACGCTTGATCTGAGCTACTACAGCTGCCAAACAAGTGTGGACTACAACAGAGAAAAAGTATTTCAGAAACTCCTCCTAGACTTGGAGATGCCTAGAAATTAGTAAGAAGGCAACTCAAAGCGTAGCAATAACTGTACTGGAGCTCTGAAAAGAATCTCACTTCTCTAGAGTACCAGAAATCAGTAAGTGCTAACTCATGTTTAGACATTAATTTATGGCAAATTCTTATGCAACTGACAAGCAAAATTTATTTCCAACCTCCACACTAAAGGTGCTTTGGTCTCAGTCTCCAATTACTTTCTTTATATAAGAAAGATGTAATGAACTTCAACTGAAGGTGCTGGGGTCAGCATTATCATAGTACATATGACAGAGAGTGCACAGAAAAGCACAAGAATACAGTAGGCTGGGAAAGCAATACAAGCTTCTACAACATTTTTACATTTTTGCACATCATGCTTTCTTTATCTGCTTTTGGTCCATCTACATTTTGTTTCTATTGCATTTTGCTACTGGCCTATAGCATTTGGCCCTGTTCTTTTGATAATAAAGATTGACTGATTGTTCTACACCGTATAGCAGTAGCATGGATCATTTTCATTATTAGGTTACCTGGGGTTTGTATCTCAGCAGCTGACGCTCTTCCAAAGACTGCAAATCACTTTGGAAAACACTTTGTTTAGCCAGGCAGAAAAAGCTCTTTTCACAGGGGTACATTCCAGGCTAAAAACCAAGGACAAGGCTTTGAGAAATAAGGTTAATCTTATCTGGAAAATTCCACTGGAATTTTCCTTCCACAGGAAGGAAGCTGAGAAAAACTGGTTGCTTAACGCTAATTAGAGAGTTGTAGCATGACCTAGTTTAAAGAGATGCAGAATTGGGATGAACCAAAGATAAGGAAAAAGTCTGCAGAATTCTATTTATTACTGGCAAGTGCATTCATTAAGCTGGAGGGGCAAGGGAGGGAGCTGGCCACCCAAGCAGAATTTTCTGGGGGCTGCAGGTGCCTGTCACTAATTACAAGTTATTCATTGGTACCCTGAAATGATCAAATATATCAATACAAGATTAAGGCTAATCTTGTTATGATACAGAATCCCCTCTCAAGTGCTGGTACCTGAACTAGAGCCTGTAGGGAATGGACTTTTGCACAGATCTCTCTTCCATGCTAGTCACAGGGAACAAGGGACATGGAATGGTCTGTTTCTTTCCTTGTTACTCATCACCCAGACTTCTAGACACACTTTTTAAAGTATTTTCTTCATAAAGTAGGTCTAGTTTAGAACGTTATTTGCCCAACCCAGATCACTGACAAGCAGAAACAGATGAGGTAGCAAGAGCTCCCACCAAAAATTTGCTTGCAGTGCAGAAATGAACAAGACATGTATATGCATTAAAAAAAAACACAACTTATTCTTAAAGGCCATACACAAATGCATGTGTCTATTTTCCACCTCATTTGGGGCTTCTGCCCCCGAATTAGGCAGTTGTCTTTTAATGGACCAGGTCTTGCGATAAAACTCCACCCCTTTTATCCCTTCTGAAACAAACGGGACTATACACTTTACGACACCTTTTAGAACTACAAATGAGAGCCCTATTCCATGCCTTGTATCACAGAAAAGAGAACAGCACACTGCCCTGTTTCATCATCTTTCCTTTCACAGCACAGCAAGAGACTCTTCTGGCATCTCCGTCGTGAATGTACGTATTTATGGATGCATATCTATACATAATAGATAGAGAAGCTGCAAGGAACCGAGCATTTTCACAGACTGAGAAACAGAGGCGGCCTTGATGCTGTGTAGCTATGGTTCAGCAATAGCTAAAACACTGGTGTGTTATCAACACTATTTTGGTCACAGATCTAAACCGAAGCACTGTATGATCTGCTATGAAGAAAATCAACACCATCCCAAGCAAGCCCAGCACACTCAGTGCCCAACACCTCAACAAAGACTGTGCATATAGAAAACAAATAATTTACAGGTTTCCACACGAGGAACTAGAAAGAGTTCTGCCTACACCAGGGTGAGCCTCTTATTAACAGAATAACCATTCAAACTCATCTGTAGCAAGGGCAAAGAGCAACAAAACATGGAGAAATAACTAAACTCACATGGTATGGCACCCTGATTCTTCAGAAGCACACATTTATGCTGAAATTTAAAATATTCAGAAATAAATACGGGGGGACAAATCCATCTTTATTTGCATGGGAAAAGCTAATTATTTATTGAGGAAATTCCAGATCAAGAAGCTTAAGGATGAAGGTTTCAGTCACAAATAGAAATTTGCTGGCTAGTGCTGTTTTCATCAAAAGAGATGCATTATTTAAATGTAATGATGTGCTGGTAAAATATTTATGTGATAGTCTCATGGAAAAACATGTATTTCTATAGTTCATTGGGTAGGGAATATATTCTAAATTTTAACTGTATCTTACCAAGGAAGGTGGTTGCTTTCTATCTGTTAATTGTGACTGTTACTGGCCAAAGAAGCTTCAGCTGTGTCATTGTATGATTCTGACCAGAAAAAAAAACCCACACACATTTGGGACCTGTTTTTAATTATGACTTCCCCTTCCTTCTTTCCACAGCAAGCACAAGCACTGCTGCTATGGAGACAACTATAATTTGATCAAGATGTGGGTCAAAGTAATACCTGGGGGGGGGGGCAAAAGATTTACCAAATATATCCTCTTTGCTATCTGACCTCTCTTGGAGAAAGGACTTCTACAAATCCTCCCTTGCTGACTTCCATTACCATCTGCTGTCTCAAGTGAGAAATTCAAGGAGCAAAATAAATCACCTGTAGCTATCTAGCACTTGCTTCATATCTCAACAACAGGGCACCTGATCACCTATTGCATGCAGAGTTTGGCATCTTACAAAGGAAAGGCTAAGTTACCACCTCCTCAAGGATGTTTTTGCAGATTCCAAAAGAACGTAGCTTTAGGTTGAGGAGAACTCCCTTCTACATCAGAGCACTGAAACCGTGCCTTATTTTACATGACATATATTATTTATTAGCGATAAAACAAATTGTGCAAGAGGCACCTTCCTAGTCTTTCATAATAGTACTTTTTCTAAAGAATCCACAACACTACACAGAGAGCCAGGAAGGGACGTTAGAGGAAGGAAAGCATTATCTGGACATACTCAAAAGGTATTGATGAAAACTAGGGCAGGATGGCCTTACACATGCCAACACCCAGTAACTGAAGTGGATTCACACTAAGTCATTGCTGTAATTCCAGCCAAGTAGTTAATATCAAAGAAGTAAATTTCATGACTCAAGTTGTAGCATTTAGATTCTTTCTAAGCAAGGACAAAATCCAGGGAGCCCAGACTTTACATTCATCCCAGCAGGACCATCTCACTCCACCTTTTTCCTTGCTCATCTTTTTCCTTAGAACATAAGCTGACGGAAATGTTGTTTATAAACATTGTCATAAAAACAACTGTTTTCCCTTAAACCTTTGAACTGCTTTCTCACCTCATATCATTATTTATTAGGATGCTTTAAGACTTGTAATCAGTTTAGGCTCCTCTTCCCTCACGTTTCCTGAGTGCCTGTTTTCTAATGCTGGAGACACATGGGCCATCTGACCAAATTGCAGGTGAAAAGAACTAGCCAGTGTTAAGAGCTTTTGCCTTTCTGCCCTTAAGACCGAGATTCTTGTAAACACCTTGCTGACTTCAGATTTTTTTTCCTGACACCTGCAAGCTGCAGACCCTGATTCTAGGAGACCTGGATTCTAGCTGTCAAGTGGCTTTGAGCACAGAAAAGAAAAAATAAACACCTACGAGGAGGAGAATGGTAATAAAAAACAGATGTCAAGGAAATTTGCTGTTTCTTTAGCAACACTGCTAATTTGATCAAAAGCTTTACAAATACCGCTTGACCTCATTCAGATGAGGCTTCCGGTTTAACCTGCAGTGCTGTTCCAGAGTGGACACAGGCAGGAGTAGCTTCCCTGCACTGGAAAAGCAGAAGTGTCCTGTCCCCATGAAGTTAAGTTTTATGGGATTCTCCTTTTGTACAAATTAAGGTGATTAAGTAAATAAAAACACCAAAGAAAAATTTCAACTTACGCTCTAGTTCGCCAAAGGGGCTGCAGGGCAGGGGGAAGGAGGAGGAGGAGGAATAGACAGGGGGGAAGAGCACACATGGGAAGGAAAGAAAACAAGCACGTCAGAGCAAGAGACCAGGCGAACGCATGGGCATGTTTGCCTGCCTGTGCACGGCTGTGGCGTGTCCACGCGCCTGTGCTTCACGGCGCTGCGCAATGCCGCCTCAGCCAGTGCTGATGGACCCAGAGGGCTGGCAACAGCGCTGTGCGGCCGTCAGCAAGGATCCGATCAGCGGATTCACAGGAAGTGCGGTCAGGTCGAGGAGAGGAAGACCTCACGCACGGGGAATTTAGAAACAAACATTTTTGAATTTAAGTAGCTGAATTCAAAGACAACCACAATTTCGTTCCATGTTCCAATATTCACAATATTCCCTTACACCTCCCAGAATTGTTCCCAAATGCTGCAGTTCTGTGAGGAAACGCTCCCATTTCACGTGCTCGTGGTTTCAGAGAGGACGGTTTTGTTCCTGCACGCAGAAGCTGCTCTCTCTCGTTGCCAGGCAACCCCAACCATACTGCAGGACGTGCATTTTAGCCATCAGCAGTTTAAACCATTACCGTTTATTGAAAAATACAAATTTTAGAATGAAAACAGACACGGCTAAACCGGAAAAGCATACTCTCCTTTAGCACCTGGATCACTTTGTGGGAACCCTGGAGGCTCCAGTTTGTCGACAAGCAATAAACCACAGAATCACCGAATGGCTGAGGGTGGAAGACACCTCTGGAGCTCATCTGCTCCAACGCCTGCTCAAGCAGGGCTATCAACAGCCACGTGCCCAGGAATATGTCCCAGGCAACTTTTGAGTATCTCCGCAGACGGAGACTCCACAACCTCTCTGGGCAACTTGCGCCAGTGCTTAGTCGCCCTTTCAGAGAAAAAGGGCTTCCTGATGCCAGAGGGAACCTCCTGTGTCTCAGCTCATTCCCGTTGCCTCTTGTCCTGGCACTGAGCACCACTGAAAAGAGCCTGGCTTGTTCCTCTTTGCACCTTCCCTTCACGCATTTTTTGACACTGACGAGATCCCCCTGAACCTTCTCTTGCCCGGGCGGGGGAGTCCCAGCTCTCTCAGCCCTCTCTCACAGGAGAGATGTTCCGGCCCCTCCCTGATCGTCACGGCCCTTCGCTGGCCTCTGTGCAATATGCCCACCTCTTGTACAGGGGAGCCCAGGGCTGGTCCCAGCACTGCAGGCGCGGCCTCACCAGCGCTGAGCAGGGGGACCTGCTGGCAGCACTGCCCGAATCACAGGAACACGGATGTCGCACAAACAATAGGAATCACAGGAATACAGGTGTCACGCATAAACAGTAGGCTCATCCCTAGGCAGTGCCTGGAGGGATACCACTTCTGCTTAAATCATAAATAAAGTCATGAAAACTTCAGTCCTATCCAGTGACGGCACATGACAGCTTTACAATGAACAGCTGAATAGCAGAAAATGGGATACATGTAAACCCACACAGATTACAGCACGTTCTACCTAAAATGCTGTCGTAACCTGAATAAAAACAGAGTTTGCCAACCGATTCAGAAGATTCGGAGTCCGTGCTTCTGAGGGTATACAGCACATGATGCAATGTGACCCCATGGCAGAGTTAGACAAAGCGGGTAATGGCTATGACCTTCTTTTATTTATGGCACTTAGTGCTTACCAGTCAGGGCACATTCAAGTTAGATGTTACTTCAATAAATTAATTCATGTCCCGAGTTTGTTTTTCCTCCGCTACAATTTACATCATATGTGCCTGTTATCCTGCCCTGTACTAAAAATAAATCGTATTTTGATTGCATTTTTGCATTCAACAAATACGACACTTAATGAAGCCCCTTTAAATTAAGATATCTTCATGTCATGATTCTGGGCTGCTCTAGCATCTACCATGGAGAAAACAACAGTATATACTTTTTGTCTTTGCCAGATGGAAGTTCAGAAAAACCACATTTTTTGAAATGATCAGTGTACAGAGATTACGTATGAACAAATTAGCATAAAGTCATCCATGAGGAAATAATAAAGTAGAGAGGAAAATTAAAAGAGGCAGGGGAACTTCTTCTATGGACAAGGTCACATTAGTCCAGCTGCAATATAACCCTATCCTGCTACCTTGCATATCTAAGAATGAATAGGTCTTCAGTTACCAAAGACGCAACAATTTCATCTTCAAGGTTGACAAAAAAAGGTAAAAAAAAAAAATTAATAAAAAAAAGGTAAGCTTTAGAGTTTAGAGAAGCCATGATCTCTTTTGCATAAGTCAACTTTCTGCTGTTATTCTTCTGTTGATCAACAAGTGATATAAATTATTGCTTTTATTTCCCACGATCCTAATGAACCCCCTTTTGCCTGCTTCTTGTAGCACAACTTAAGCATATTTGTGTTAATTCTTTCCAGAGAACCCAGCTGCAACTTAAGTTTGTTTATATGCAGAGAGTAGTGAGATTGATAATCATCTTACTCTTCACTGTATGATGATGCTTGGACTACAGTTCTGAGACAAACATTTGCTAGAAGAGGAAGAGATTTAAAAAAGGGTTTGTGTAAAAATGAAGGAACTCTGTGCCTGAATATGAAAAAACACAAAACAGGAAAGCAGACAGCTGTTGTACCTTCAAAGAAACACCAGCACTGTAGAAATACAGATCCACAAATATTCTAGAAGAATGAAAACAACTACCCAACCCCTAGCCATGTTCCAAGTGTGAACATTTTTAATTATAGTTTGAAATCATGTGCTTGCATAGACACTGCTCCCAAAGGGGTGCATTCCAGACATATCTGAAAATGACAAGAAGAAACTGAAAAACAAAATGAATTAAATGAGCCAAATTGCCAGCATATAACCGCAAATATTGTGCAATGCTAACACACCTTGGGAGACGAGGGAAAAACAGAACACTATAGGAAAGAAGAATGAACTTGGGGAATTCCTTTGCTAGTAGGAAGAATCTTAGCACGTTACTGAGCAAGACAAAGATAATTATACAAAAAGAAGTGACATTACAGAACCGCAAAAATACTGTGTTCACTAATCAGTGTTTTAGAACAGCGGAAGTTTTAATAAGGTCATGAATTATGAAAAGCTAGAAAGGAAAATGAAGGGATCATTTAAAGAGAATAGTCACGAAAATAAAGGTGGGTGGAGAAAGAATAACTGCAGTAATTTATTTCCTTTAAAAAATGCAACTAGCTGCATTGTGAAATGAACCATCTAATTTACCAGGAGCCACAAGAGGCAAGGTCAAACAAAATTGTATTTCTTCACTAGAGCTCCACCAAGTTCAGCCTTTTATATGCTGCTGAAGAAAATTAAGTATCAAGCCTCAACCTACTCAGAGACCATCTCTTTTGTGGGTAGATGTTTCAATAAGGCTTCCTGAAGAAATATTTTCAAAGTGTTTGCCACTGAGGGAAAGGACAAAGAAGTCTGAAGCAGACAGGGCCAAACAGTTTGCGAAGCAACCTATCTCATGGCTATGTACGTCAAATATTGCCTAAGATATGGTCAATTTCCTAGGCGTACGAAGTCCAACACAAACTGCTTTAACAAATACCTTTTCTGGAGCTTACAGGGGGAGGAAGTTACAGAGTTTTGTGATGCTGCATAGTTCATCCTGCCTTTCAGGACACAGAACTTCAGAGAAATGCAACACAACTTAAAATTCTTTTTTATTTTCCTCTGAAAAGGCTACATAATAAAACTATTGTATTGTAAAGGATCTGTTTTGTCAATTCAAAAATTCTCTTCTACACAGTGGAAATGGAAGTATGTTACAACTCCTATCTTACTCCTGAGCCCTGAGATTTTCAAGAAAAGATCCTGTAACAGTCAGAAACAGCACTTATAACTCTCTAAGGAGTGTTCTCCTACTGATTTACAATGACAGACAGTTCTACTGCTGAACTTTCTTGTAAAATGTGGAAGAGGAATTTCATTTGTGTCTGTTCACATTTTCAGTTGGGAATACATGAATAAGATATGTGACACAATTCATCCATATTCAGTATCATCTTTTCACCAAACCATAGAGTGTCGAAGCTATACAGCAGCCCTTTTCTATGCTACAGCACTACGAGAAAGGAAGAAAGGAATAAACTTACCTTCTGTACAGTGACAGAGTTTCTACAGATAGATAGCCAACAAGCTCTCAAAGAAAAAAATCAGATAAATCTTTAGATGGATGTTCAAAGAGCAGTTATTTCTTTAGGCTACAGTTATGTTAAAAATAACTTCATTGTCACGTCTGAGATAATTTTATAAGTAAGAAACAATCTTGATGTGCTATAAAACTACACAGCACCGCTGAAATCGCTGGAGCAGGGACAACTTGCACTCTGAGGGTCTATACATAAAATTCTTGCTGCTGGAGAAGTATACCCAAATGGAGGTTTAACTCATACTGTCCTCATTACTGACACTACTGTCAGCCCAGACATTTTCACAGTGTGTACAGCGAGCAAACCTGCCTAACCCTACGGGGTGCAGTGCATCCCAACTCTCACAGAGCCCATTCTTTCCAGAAGGAATATTTCTATCGGATGAGTAAATCTAGGTGTAGTCTACTGCATTCACCATCATGATGAAGTGTTTCTGATGTGTTTTTATGTAACTTCACTACTTTTCACCATAAGCTTAGAAGAACTCATCAAAATAAGAACCTAAATAGCCAGTGACCATGTCAAGATGCAATTAGTTTTGCTGTAAAATGGACAGGCCAGCATGCTACATCACAGAACATGTATTCAGAACCTGACTTGCAATGTCATTTTTCAGCATGAAGTTGTGAGAGCATTTAAGAATAACTAGGTCAATTCTAGCACAACCAAGGCTGCAGCCTAAAAATATGTAAGAACTTAAGCGGTTCACTTAATACCTCGTGTTCAAGCATCCAACAGTGAAAGAACATGAGACTTAGAGAGAGGTATCAACATTTTTCTGCATGAAGGAACAGAAGGAGCCAACCATGCAGCAATTTCCACCCAAGCTTGGTAGGAAGAGCATGGGGCAAGCTATTTGCAAGAAATAAAAATAAGAAAATAATCAAGCTGCATCTATATAAGTGGTTACTGATGTCAAAAGATTAATTTTAAATACATTTTAAAGAAAAAAATATTTAGACCACACAATAAAAAGATTATGTAAACCGAAGTTTACAACTATTTTTGCAATCAGTCGCTTTTCTTACTAAATATTTATTTTAACAGGCGATCCCACTGCAGACTCAAAAGCACAAACCCACTCTTGAAGAGTCACGTGCACTCATTTTTACCTCCCCGTTTCTCCAACACACGTTTTCCGATTAAAAAAAAAAAGCGGTATTATCAGTGGATGCCCCTGAAGCAGGGGCTCTTCACACATGCACAGAGCAAATAGAAAAGAGCAAGTATTGTTATATGATTCCCCATAACATCTGTGCAGACATGTCTGAAATCCTCAGAATAAAGACTACTACTTGTGGCCACAGCAGAATTCAGAGCCCAGGCTCCACAACCCATTCCACCTACAGCCTCTGCTTTGACTATCAGCCAGATATGCTTAATGCCAACTAAACACACAGTCACTCTCATCTAAACATCCTAAGAACTAACATGCAATTCCGTTCTATCGAGCAACTAGCAATTTTTCACAAACTTACACAGTCCCAAGCTAGTGACCTGTGAGTCTAAATCTATATAACACATTACCAATTCCCTCAGACATTCAGCCAACCTGAAACTTTTCTTTTAATCTGTACATTAAAACAAATCAGAGTTTGTACCATGATAATATGGTGCACATTGTAATACAGATCGATAGTTGGATATGGTCTTTTCAAACCATGCTACTACAAGTAAAGCTCAGTCACTAGACTTGAATGGATCAATAATTTCTTATACTTGCTAAATTTATAAACTGACCTTTAAAGTAAGTCTGGCGATCAAAAAGAAAAATAAAATCTCATTTATGCTCTCAAGCTTTGTAAAACTATGCCTAACTCAAGAGGAATATATATATATATATATTTTAAGATAGCACATCAGTGATGGAAAACACGGCCATATTTCCTTCTAGCTTTCAGCAAGCACATTAATGGCAAAATTTCTTATACAGCTTCCTTTCTTTAATCCTCAAAACGATACAATTTGATAGAAGTAACTGTTTTATTGACCTGTTATTGCAGGCTCGTATGACTCCAGCATTAGTATGCACAGAAATCAAGGCTTTATTCAGTACAAACAATTGCTGAACAAAGTCAGTATGAGCAAATGAAAAAGACTATAAATGAATCCAAAAGGAAATAATGTAATGGCTTTCTTGGTCATTCTTGGCTTCTGAAAAATGTCTTTTCTAGAGATATGTAAATTAGTTAATACTGTATTCTGGCTATAAGGCAGCTTCGCTATCGTGAAGTGCTCACCTGCTGCACTCGTTTCCAAGCACTACAACAGCAAGTTAATGATAATCCAGAGGTAGCACAGAAAACACACAGAACTGAAAATGTAATATACGGAAAAGAGATCTTGGCAAGTAACTTTGATAGGCAATACCTCCAACAGCAGCTATTGAACATGTGCAAGAAGTATTAAAAATGCAGGTACGAGAATGAATTACCTGACTAGTGTAAGCAAATATAAGAAAGGGCAAGAATTAACTAAAGTCTTCTCAAACTATTAAGATCTAGGAGAGAGGGAGAAAATTCTGTAGATCTCAAATTTCACTTTTGCATAGGATGTCTTTTTGTATGTGCTCTATATAGAGGCAGTGAAAGACAAAAGAGAAATTGGTTTGGTAATAGTTGCTTTGCGTGGTCACATTTTTACTCTGGTCTACATGACAACATAGCAGGCTTTCAGAAACTACCTGGAATGAACGTCAGTCTTCCATCTTGCTACCCAATTGCCATTCTGTGAGTATCATAATTTAGGTAAAGTGCTGCCAATAAACTTATACCTACCACTTAAGATAAATTTACTGTTAACCTTCTGATTAAAAATCCCTTCTAATTAAGATGTGTAAAGGCTTGGGCCTAGTAAGCATGACTTTAAAGTTCTAAAGCTAAAGAAGTTTTACAACAAATTGTTCCAAATCATTACAGCCTCAATTAAAAAACAAACAACAACAAAAACAACAAACAAAAAACAGGTGTTCCAGCTGCTGAATCGAACTGAGTTGAGCTGCTACAGGAACCACATACTAGATTAGACAAGTTGTTCTGTAAATCTGATAGCCTGGCCTATTAAGTCAGCCAGTTACCTTGGTTTGAATCCTTTTAACGGAACAGACAAAAATCAGTCCAATCAGTCTGGAAACACCTCTAATAGATCTTCCTTCTACAGATTGAGAATATAGCAAATTGTGTATCTTGTGTACGGGAAAGACGAGTCCTTTCTGCTAATACTTGTTAAAAGGTTATGCCTTGCTGTCTGAAGTCTGGGAGTATTTGTTGTGTCTATCCAAGCACAGTGGTATTTACAGGACTGTGCTATTCCTTATTAAAGCTGCACAGAACATAATTTGCCTCCTTAGTTGTCAAGCACAAGACATGCCAACACATACTGCTGACAGCATGGCAAAAACGCCTACGTATCCCAAACAGAAGGAAGCAGATCCTTTTCAGAGTACAGTCTCAAAACTAAGCAGAAGAATGACTTCTACTCAAGAAGTACAAAACACGAATCTCCCACCAAGACACAGGCTTAACATTCCTCTGAGGAAATGATCAGAGTACATCTTAAACAAACCTTTCAAAAATGGCTCAGTTCCACATATTCCATAGTGGCCGGTTATCTGTACAACCCTTATAGGAGACTTGTTGTTTGTACTCCTGCATACAAATCAGCCAGATCACAATACCATTAGTTAGCAATAACCATTTCAGCCTGAAAAATCATCAGTAAACATCAAAAAATAACAGAAATAGAACAGAAGAAACCTCCTAAGCCTGAAATGTACTGTCAGTCCCATTTGGATACGGAATTCCTGACTTTCTGTAGGCGTTCTCCTCTTGCTGCCTTCCAGCAGCTCCCCTCCTCCTTTAACCTCTCAGAGTCTGTGCAAAGGGAAGGGGAAGCAAAGCTAAATTTAACTTTCTATATACTGATGACCAGGTAACATAGACTGCGCTTAATACAAATAGTTGACCTCAAATTTAGCAGAGAATTGTAATTTCACTCTGAAGTACAGAAAAATGCAAATCCAACATTGCTTTCATTGCATGTGAAGGACTGTTGAGTAAGACATTCAGATAATGCCTGGAAGCACATTAATCTGTAGAGAGATCTGTGCATTAGTAAACAGAAGAGTGGCTGGCACTAGAAGCCTCTGATGTAATAAAGTTGTAACCATTCATAACAGACAGTAAAAGAAAGGTGAAAACTGGAGAGAATGGATACCTTTGATTCTCACCTGGTGCAAATCATTCATACTAGCAAACTATGTTTTCTGGATAAAACAGGAAATTCTCAGAGCTCATCTCTCAACTACAGAAAAATGCTGAATAAGGCCTTCTGAACAGACTGCTCTTGAGAGCAAAAACCTGGGGTTTAGGAGTGAGAAACCCTGCAGAGAGCATCTGTACTTGGCAGCCACTGTGACCTGACCAGGCCCAGTGCAGGACATTCTTATTTCATCTCTTAGTGTCTTTATAAAAATGACTTTTCCATTTCTCAAACTGCATTCCAGCACACACATCTGGCAGTGCACTGCAGTGTGAACAGCATTTACTAGCTCTCAGTGCATATGTTATGCATCCAATGACATCATGCGCTGCTCAGCTTGCCAAAGCTCGATCTCTACTGCGCAGACCACCAGAACAGAGCCTCAGAATCTCCATGGGGAAAAAGGGCTAACTTCCAACACAAAAGGTTGTCCCCTTGCAAAATCTTATTTAATGCTTTGTTTGTTGTGTTCTGTTCTCTCCTACTCATACCTATTCTACTTCCCATCTACTCAAAAAGAAATTTCAAATCATTCCTAAATTGCTTGTATTATATCCTGCCTGTAGACATTTTCTCTTTGCAGAAGGCCATAACTTCTCTGAACACAACGTGCCTTTCTCCTTTTATTCGCTGTGAGTTTTTAACTCTTCATCCACCTGAAAACTGGGAAATCTGTATTTCCCCCAAAAGAGCTTTAGACGTTTTTCATTGTTATGGGTAACAGTAGGTGATGCAGTACAGACTTATTGTTCTCTGAAGATGAGATCAATAGCTCATCTTGTGTGATACTCATTACTTATTGTCTCAGCAGTGAGGAAGCTCTCTAGCCCACTTAAAATAGTTTTTACCTTGTAAGGCAAATCAGAAGAAAAATAGTTCTGATTGCTGAAAAATGTTTGTGTTCAGTCATAACCAAATCTTTCAAAACCTTTTAAAGAAAAGTACACATATGCCAACAGCAAAGGACCTAACTAGCCCAAGACTCATCACCTGTAATGTCAGGAGCCCTGAAGACGAGAACTGCTGCTGAGTTAGACCTGAGGTCTGTCCATCTTAGTACCTTATCTCTGACAGCGGTGACTCGAAGATGCTTATTAATCAAAGCAAGTATAAAGCTATCTTTTGCAACACACTCATCCAGATCCTGGCAACACAGTATTTTTGAGACTTCCTAAAATACATTTGGACAATTATGTATCATGTTTCTTCAATAGCTCTCTCAGCTATCAAATTAACAGTGGAACCCAAATACTTCTACAGGCTGCTACAATATCCTGTGTTATCCACCATGTAATTAAGATGTGTGTGGATAAACCACCGTATTTCTCACACACAAAGCAAAAGCTAATCACAGCACTGATATTCACCCGTTACATCAGTGTCATATATGGGTAAAGCCAAGCGAAATTTTCTTTTATTTGCTACTTCAGCTATCCTGACTTTGAACCCTCATTGCCTCCTTCACTAACCTGCTGTCATCTAGCCTCTCACTTTGAATAGGTTATCAGAGGAATACGTATAATACTACGATAATTAGATTTGTTTGTTTAAACCTATTCCTTAACAATTTCATTAGGTGCCCTACTGTTCTTGTATCATGAAAAACCCTAAACAACCATTTCCTATTTTCATTCTCTACACATTGATGATTCTATAGAACTTTATCAGATTATCTGTTACCTTAAAATACAGCCTGAGTAAAAGTACCCTATTTTAGCTATATAGCCTGCAAGCATTTTCACCTTTTAGCTGCTTTTTAAATTACCTGTTCATGTCTTCTCATGTTGATGCTGTTTTCTTTTTTAAAGCTGACCACTGCAGCGATCAGTTTTTGCTTATTCTAGCTACAAGGATTCTGAATTCAAGTACTATTACTCATTAATAGCCACATCTTGAATACGTTGCTGTACACTGCTCAGTTTCCAGATTTTGTTCTTTTAACCCTTATTTCCTGCTTTTCAGACACCATCATTGAATACAGTACAGAAACTATAAAAAAAACAACTTTCATTTATTCCTTCATTATTTTTAAACTACAACATAGGATGAGAATTGATTGAACTTAAAGGATTCAGAACACATTGAAAAATAGCTTCAAGCTCAGTAAACAGTCCATCACAGCCAAAAATAGAGAGGCAACTGGTAATTACTTTGCTAGGAGGAGGAAGATGTACATTAGCAGCACCTGACACTGGGAAATATCTGTTTTCCTACTTCACCATTTCCACTATGCTTGAAGAGTTCCCTGAACAATAACATATCCTCAGGACTTGCAGTACAAGCTAGCATATCACTTACTGTCCAAAGTATACATATTCCAGTGCACAGAAATTGTATGCAATGTATTACTTCGGAAGTTTGTACTTTGGTCTCATAACTCACAAGACCAAGATGACTTTAAGTAATTCATAGTTATTTTTCACTTGTGTGTCTATTTTACTTCATTTAATTTCTGTACACATTGTGTGAATACATACATGTATACGTATTTCGTCCTTCAGACACAGACGCACACATATGCATGTTTTTGCACCTTTTCCAATCTTGTTGCAAAAAAAAAAAAAAGGAAAAGCACATATCAAAAGACAATTCTAATTATCGTGCTATTTTATAAAGCTCCCGAACACTTAAAGCAAGAGCATATATACACACTAGCTTACGTCACCAGAACGCTGCCTTTTTCTTAAGGTGCTCATTTCCTATTCCAGAAACACACCATGCATGACCTCATTCAGACAATGAGGAGGATAAGTCCCATGACTAGATCAAGGAAAGGAGTTTAGCCTTTCAAGTCTGTCAGAGCTCTCAAACTGTCTGAGAGAAGTCAATAGTCACCATGGTCTAGACTGTTCTGAAGTGAAGATAGCAGCTCTAGGTAACTGAGGAAAGTTTGGCATCAGACAGAAATTTTTGGAAAGAGCAGTGTCCTAATAGCAGCACCTGAACAAAGCTAAGGCAAAGATAAGACTGAAGGACAAAACCACCTGCCTGAATGACAAGCCCTCAAGTCCTACAGAGGCAGGACACAGTCCTGCATTTCAATGCTCAGGCAAGGAATGCTACTCTGATTTCTCTTCCTCTCAGGGAAGTGGAAGAAACTAGCAGGGACTTTACTACTTGTGGGACATTGAGTTGCCAGGGTAGCAACAGAGGCAATACGGACCACCTCTAACTGTTTTACTAGCTGTATCTCTCATGTTAATACTTTTCAGTAATTAAAACCTGATAGCAATTTCAGACCATGAGTGATCTGTTTGTCTGTCTCTCTATACACATAACATCTCTTATGACTGTACAAATTCTGAAACTTACCAAAGCTGTCTCTTTCCTCCATCTCCTTTTATCAGTCCCCCAAAAAGTCAGTAAAAGGAAACACATATGCAGATACTGTAACCGGTAACAAAACAATAACAGGAGATAAGCACAGTTCTAAGACTTCATTGCAATAAATCCTCTAACAGAAACGAAAAACACCATTTCCAGGTCTGAAATCCACTCAAATAGGCTTAATTGTCAATTCTAAAGCAATTCAAAAGGCGGAGAAAAATTGCAACAGATTCAGGTTTCAAAACGAAGAATTCAGTTTTCCTCTCACGCAAAATAGTTCAATGTGCAACACAGCCAACTCATCAGTCATGGGTCACTCAAAGGTTACCCACAGAGATATGACAAAAGCTAGGAGCTAGATGTATCAAACATTAACAAGCACGTTGGCTCAAAACAACAGCAGTCCATTTTTCCCAAGATACTACTCGCTTTTCTAGATGTAGTGATTCTGTGGAAATCTCGTTTGCTGGTCACCAAAGTGTTTCCAGATATCAGTCTAATGTTCCAAGGGAGAAAACAGAAGGTATTTTCATGATTTCAAGTCAGTGGAAAAAGCAACTTTCTTCCTATTTCCTATCCTAAGGAAAGGCTACCAAGCTTCAATTGCTGCATTTGGCAGCAGCTAATTGCACTAATTAGTCACCGTCCCTTCAGTTACTGGTGGTTCTTTTAGCATTCAATTAAGGAAGTCAACTACAGAAACACAATTAATGCCAACAATTCTGGGGTAGATAATTCTGGCTAGAATAGAAACAGAACTCATTTAAGATCAATCAGTTAAGTCAGATGATTCCAGATCAGTTGGGTCTAATGAAATCCAAGTTAGCGAGAGAACAGACATGCAGTTTAAGAGCAATCTGCATATAGCTTTAAGTATTCCTGAAAGACTGTGAGATTAACATTAATTCTTGGAAAAACAATGGAACAAAAGATCTTACAAATCACCTGTAAGGGTACGTGAAATAACATGACAAGCTTAACCAATAGCCAACAACTGTTTTTGTTATCCCAAACAAATCTCAGACTAAACTATTCTCCGCTTTTAACATGGTAACTGCATTGTGGATAAGAAAGATACAGTAGGTATTGCACTTTGGCTATATTAAGGCTTTTTAACAATACTGTGTATGCATCAAACGTAAGAGAAACATGGTTAAACAGTATAGCGATAAGAAATTTGGTAATGTACAGGCAGAGACAGTTATCCAGAAACAGTTCACTGTTGGACTGAAAATACGTACCAGTGAGAAGTGAAGAGGTTTACACTAGATCAGCAACCAATCAGTACATACTCGAGTAGCTTGCACAATAAATTGGAGGGTATTTTTATTAGTTTGTAAAAGTTGACAAGCTAAGTGAAACTAAAAGCACTATCAGAGACAAAGTCAACTATAAAAAGTTGACTTTTTGACAAAGTCAAAATAGAGGATACTTTTAACGAAATTATAAAATGCTATTAAAAATTATCTATGAAATTTAATAAAAGATAAAGTTTCTGTGAAGAAAAATATGTATATAAAACCAAATACAAACAACAGCTGATTAGACAGCAGTTTAAATTAAAAAAAAAAGAAAATACAGTAGATTGATCAGTAATATTATGATATTATAGCAAAACAGGCTAATAGGATGCATTTACATAGGAGAAAAAAAAATTGAAGACATGGAGCAACTATTCCAGTCCACCAAGCAGTAGGGAGTCTACTGGCTACAGTAATAAATCCAGTTTTGTTCAATTAAAACAGACCTGAGAGAAGATTTAAAAAAAAAAAGAAAAAAGAACATGATCTTAAGAAACATAACATAAAAAAGATCATCATTTAGAATATAAGACAGGTTAAAAAAAAGCAAAAATACTTGAAAACATTTCTGAAATTGACTTCAAGAGGCCATCTGTTCAATCCTGTTAAACAATAGGCTAGTCACCAAGGGCTGAACTGTATTTGACAGAAATTTATTTAATCTGTTCTTAAAAATCTTACTTGGTTATTGGCCATCATCCCTGCTTCCTCCAAAATTTCTTGTTGATAGGAAAACATACCGTGCTGGAGCTCTTCTACCACCTGCTGCACTCCAGGTGGGATATCCCTAGGCACCAAATCATGCCACATACTGATGAATATTCACAGTAACATTATGAAATAGTTAGTGGTTTCTCTGGATTTTTTGGAAAACAACAAAACATTCAAAAACAAAAACAAGCCGTTGGAACTAATTTCCACAAACTTGTAATAACTACTTTAAACAGATTCCACACTATCCACTGATCTTCTTGTAATTTAGTCTGACATACTGATTCACCTTGCAAAGTTTTTTCACCCACTATTATGCCACATAAAGGATGACTTTTTTTAGCATCTTTTCAGTGATGATCAATATTTAAATTACATTGTTTGCTTTGCATTCATAAAGAATAAGATGTTATTTATGTGTAACTACGTAGCAATTTCCACATTCAAATGTATGTTTTGTTTATACTACCCCTCTGACCAGAAAAATCTCAAGTATTTTTTTTTTTGTCACATATGACACTCTAGTGGTTATTTATTTTCTATTTTGCTTTTAGAAGTGAAACCAGCACATTAGACAGAGAGATTCCCAACTGTATATAAAGTAAAAGACCCTAGAAACATCAGCTTTAAGAGAGACTGAAAGAAGGAAGAGATCCTAAGGGTTAACTTCACACTCCTGTACTTGCTATTAGCAGTATTGTTTGTTTTAACAGCACTTCAGGGAGTTATGAGTATTTCTGGTCCTTCCTCACTTACCAGCACTTCAAGGAAAAAAAAGTAGTATGCAAGTGTAAGAGGAACAGAATTTGTCTTCCTGAATGTTAGTTCTGTAACTGTTTTCGTTGCAGGTTACTCTTGACAAGTCTCAAACCATCAGTAAAAGAAAAGCTATTTGGTGATCTTAGAGCTGTAGCACTAAATATGTTTAATTAGAATGCATTGCAGCAACTCTGGATTGAGACGTAGCCCTACATGATCAATTCACCTATTGAAATGGCTACAATAAAACAGAGAGAGCTAGCAAGGCCATCCTTTAAGAGCTGTGTCAGCCCACTTTTCTCCACAGAGGTATTCTCCTTCACCATACGCCTGAACCACTCACAAGTCTTGACTATCACTGTGACAGCTGTGGATGGTGTACATACCAGATCAATAGACATCAATCTTAATTCATCATATTCTCTATTAGCAATTATCCTTTTTCATTTCAAAAATCAAGGCTAGTTTTATTTACATATTTATCTTTCAAAATGCTGTCAACATTTTGAGTACTACTAATCATTCACCATCAACTACTATCCAGTTATGTAAAAACCAGAATATTCACAGAATCCATATTTTCCAGCTAAGCTTACAATATTGTCCAGTCAAACTCACTCAAAAAATATCTACATTAATCCTTTGAAATTCAGCATCTGGGTCCCCCAGTTCAGTCACCATTATAACAATAACAAAAAAAAAAATGTAGAGTTGAAAATATATTTCCTTGGTTTTTACTCTTCTGAATATACGGAAGAGAGATTTGACAACAACAGATACCTTACGCATGTTTGGAAGGAAGACTGAAAATTAACCCATAGCTGCCTAAAGCTTATTGGAGTTACCTTGAAAGCTCTCTCTGTAGTTTTAAGATGCCTCTAACTAGAGCTTAACCATGAAACACTAGACTCCAGAACGTACCACCCATATGCTCCTCAGTTGCTACAGCCAGCGAACTGTGTACTGAACGCATGAGTCTCAGCCCAGTCAGGCAATCAAATTTAAAAATTTCAATGATAAAACCTCCTACATATCTTAAGACAAGTACCTTGTTCCAAAAATCGTGCACTTCCTGCAGAAGCAAAGCAGCTATGCTACACATTTGCTTTTGGTATTACATGTTACAGTAAGAGGGGAATATAGACTTGAAATTCATAGAGAACTGAGTTTTGCAGTGGTGTGAACAACAGAAATTTCATAATAGTCTTCCAATGGTTTCCAGTACTTAACTTGCCTGCAACATGTGGTAGAGGCCTCTTTGCTGGCTATTAAACTTGTTATGCGTGCAGTATAGGCATTGTTGGAATGTAAATAGTTCTCACATGGTAATGCTATTTCCGATACAGTCCTGTCTATACCGCTTATTATTATTGAAAAGAACTACTAAACCCTACTTAGGTTCCTCAGCATCTGCCAAAAAGCTGCAAACCACACCAGCTCCATCCCAACTCTTCCATTTGTAACACATCTAATGAGCAGATGGTTAATTTGGGGGGGGGGCAAAGCAACTTTTTTTAGGGGAGGTGACTGTGAGGGTGCCTTGTTTTTTAAAAGTCAGTTGTTTTGCATATCTGCTCAACTTCTTAACTGTAAATTTAGCTTTCTGTATATTACTGGAGAAATATTCATATCCTGTAATTGTTTGCAAATAAAATAAAAATCTGTTCGATACTGTTCAAGTTTTAGATGTTTAGCTGTTGGGAAATACTCCAAAACTAACAAAATTTTCTTGCATCTGGTTCCTGCATGATGCTAGTGATATAAAGTCCTTGTACCTCTTGATCACAAAGAGTATGTGTTTTTCCATCTTTATCATTGCCACCTGATTAAAAGACAGTAGATGAAGTTCCCACACAACTCTAAATACCTTATCTACAGAGTGAGCTTCTCAGTCTTGCACTGAACCGGAAAGCTACACAGTATTTCAGGTGTGCTGCTGTTCACTTCTATAGTTTCTCCTGGAAGAAGAAACAAGGCTTAACAAGCATATGGGTTCCCAATCATAATTTGTTCTCCATTCAGCTGAAGAGGCTGGATCTTCATTCAGGCATTGAGTAACTAGGGTATTTGCCAAAAGGAATGAACTAAGGAGCAAAATTACTACGCGTACCATTAGGGTTTTGTAGCCATACTTACACGTTTGCACAGGCACCTGAAGTAAACCATAAACAGCTTATTCTAGCATGATAAAAACAAAACAAACTAAGCAGGTACCCTACAGAGGTCTCAGAATACAGAATACCAGCTAGCTCACCACACTCACCTTACTGGAAAGGCAGTCTTCTTTTCCCAAATTAATAGAACATAGATTTGTGAATCTGCTACACACAAGTAGCTTCTTTTTGTTCTACAGTGTGATTTTTACAAAACATTAATTCAAAGAAGTTACAGTATTTTTTTTAATTTAAAATTTTCCTATTTTATCAAGCGCAAAGCCCAACACAATGAGCAACATATTTATAAATGCTTTAAAACGTTTATAGCTCTAGAAATGACTTATCACTGTAATTAATAGCCTCAAGCACTCTGAAAAGTAATTTTTATTGTTGTCGATTTAGTGGAGTGTGGGTAAGAGAGAGACAAGACAGGAGGGGGGGGAAAAAAAGTGTTTAGGAGGAGAAATTGTGTGAGACTAAGAGACAATGGATGTTTCTGAGCCAGAACTGGCTTGCTGCTTTGGACCATTAACTAATAGCTCCAATGCTTGCTACTCCTCTCTAGACAAGCTTCAGAATCAGTACCATTCTTCAATGCATACCAAGTGTGAGAAAAAGCAGAATAAATGTGGGAGTGAATGAAATCATACAGGCAACTGAATTTTTTTATTCTTTGGAACATTAATTTAGACTCTGTAAAAAGTTATGTTTACTATACACACTCCTCTCATCCACATTCCTTTTCTGCTGCATTCCCTGTTCTGTTACAGCTTTCCAAAGCTTTAATGATTGTACATTGTAATACCAAGCATTTCCCTCTGCAGTTAAGTGCACATATTTTCTGCTGTCTGAGGTTCAGTGCTATAGCTGTCCTTTTCCAAACAGCCTCGGAATCTATTATTTCTAGGCACTTCTACACTGCAACCAAATCCAAGAAGCCAGCATTTTTTTATTTAGCACCCGTGTGCTACAATCATGAAAAATGTACTCCCTGAAATACAGTTGCATGCATTTCAAATCTGCCATACACATGATAAAATATAATTTCCTTGAATGCATTGGTAGCAAACTTAACAACCAAATGCATCAACGTAAAATAAATACCAACATGTGACACATCTGAATTCTTCAGTGTCAAATTATTAGTCCACATTCCTAGCAAAGATTTAAACCAGTAAGAGGCCTTGAAGCTTGATGCACATGCCCAAAAGCATGGGAGAGGACTCAGGGAAACTGTCAGTCAGCTAAATTCCAGTGAGTGATACGAACCTCCAGTTGCACTGTGGCTCACTGCAGGAGAACTGTTGAAGGCAAAAACAAGATGTCCAAGCAATGAAAAATTAAAGGATCAAGAAGCTTACCTGTATTGTTGTGTGATAACTTAAGAAGGCCAAAGGTTACATTTACAACAAAAATAACAAGATTTCACCCTTACTCTTTCCCCAACACCTGCCTGCAATGTAAAATTAAGAGTATCAGAAAAATTAAACTTCCTCTCCAAAAATGAGCGGGGGGTAAAAAAGTGCTTTCTTACAGTTTTCTAGTTGTTAATATTGGACTTTTGCCCAGTAAAGACACAGGCCCTGATTAAAATCTTCTTGAACCAAAAGTATCACGAATATTATTTCTCTGTAAGACAGTGCTTCATGAGGAAGAATGGAATCTACAGAGCGCTCTCAGGAAGCTGTGACTGCAGGCGGTACACTACACACAAGGGGGCAACGCAACTGCTGCACCTGACCAAAACAGAGGTCCATGGTCTTTGTCACCAGCAGCAAATATCATTCTGGTGGGGAAAATGTGAACGCTCCCAAATACCTTCCAATTTAAAATACAAATCCACAAAAAGATAGGAAACTGTCTTGTGACAAGTTTGTGGCTACAGGCAGGAACAGTGATGTTGGTTTTTTTTGTTCGTTTGTTTTAATTCTAATAGCCAAAAATTCAGATGCCATTCTAATTTTAATTCTTACCATTATTTGAAGTCTGTCTCCTACAAGAGATAGCAATGTTTTAGACATATGTTTAAACTTTAAAAAAATCTTAATTTTTGTAAAAAGTTGCTTATCTTATTTTAGCACTGGAAACCTGTAATCTGGAAAAATTTAAACATACAATGCTAATTTCGCATTGTTTTCAATCCCATTCTTTCACAGGCTTTAAACGCAAATTCCACACTGCAAATTCCAGTACTTCTTAAGCCAGTGCAGGCCACTTGGCCACTTGAAATCTTGATGTAAACACACCATGTGATTTTAGAAAATCGCAGGCTTAGTACACACTATGACTAATGAGTTTTAGATCCTATTTTCAAGGCCTGCCAGAAGCCAGCTGGATGACCTAAAGCAAATCTCAGTCTCTCCAACCATAAAATGAAAGCAGTGATACCTAGCTTTAAAATTTTCTTGCCATTTCCTAACAAAATTATGTTTGTTTCATTAACAACTTCAGGTAATGGCAAGCTATCTTTTCAAAGCTCACAAAGCATGCACTGACTAAACATAGTCAGCTTTGTTTGTTTTCCAGCTCTTAACCATCTGGCTAAAAATATATATATATATATAAAATAAAAAAAATAAAATATGAGAAACTGTCCAGAATTTCTGTCCTGAAGTATTCCAGAAGTCCAACTGAGTAACGTAGACAGGACCCCTGATGATACTCTGTCCAATTCACGGGGGAGCTGTCCAGCAAAACACAATCTGAAAGTTACCATGATAACAAATAAAACCAAGATTGAGCCAGGGGTTTTGGTGTTTTTTGGTGTTTCTTTTTCCCCCACACGCTACTCAGAAAAATGATTATACTTATTTCTACTGAGTGTTATAGTTTCATGGGGCAACTGGGCTCAGAAATTATGATAAGTTCTTGAGAAGTCCATCAGTGATGAAAATACAACAGCTCAGATGAAACCTCCAGGTCAGAAAGCCCCTGAATCTTTTTGACAGCCATTGGGTAGAAATGTTTGCTAGGGAAAGGCTTACCCAGCACATCCTGCTTCCTTAAGTGTCTCATATTGGGCAGTATTTAAACATGATATTCCACTATTTGGACCTCCAGTCTGATCCCACATGTCAATTCTTACAGAAGAAGAGTTGACATTCATCATCTATTAGCTTTATCTGAAGAAAACAGAGCAATCAAAGAGACAAAAGCAGTCTTTTTCCATCCTTCACTAACCACCCTCATTAGTTCCCTTTAAAAAGCTGCTCATGCTATTAACAGAATTTGTGGGTTTTGTTTTTGTTTTTTAAACAGAATAAAAACAGAAGATAAAGTAAATCCTATAAAGAGTTTAGACTGAACTGATGGCAGCGTTGGCAGTCATGCTCTGAATGTTCTCAGCAGGATTTTAAAAATACCTCTGATAGATCTGCCTAGTCTTGCTCTGATCTTATAAGGCCTACTCTCTCCGAATCAGAATAATGATGAAGGACTGCTTTTGAAGCAGACAAGCTCTGTGTGTGCTACAAAAGTAAAATCTGTCCTGTTTGTCTTCTACTTTGTTTTATAACCTCATTTTGAGAGGGAAAGACACAGCCTAACTTTGGCTATGCAACAAGCACTAGCACAAGCAAGGTCAATAACGAAAGCCAAGAGTATTCAGTAAATTGAAATGTATTACGAACTTAATGCCATGCAACAATTTTACATGAAAAGATACAGCTATAAACAGTCATTGAAGAGATATTAACATTAGCAGAAAAGTGCATGTGCAGAAGTATTGGAGAAAACAGCAGAACAAGGGTTAAAAGAGTAACAGATTAATAAGGAAGAACACTATCTTGTCACTTCTAGCAGTAACACTGAGGAATGCATTACGTTATGACCACAAGGTCTATACTCTGACCAGACCACAGCACAGATCGACCCAAGACCCTGCACTCTAACAACCTGAGAATAACAACAAATCTGCAGCACATCATAGATGCCATTCCTTCTCTTAATGGCCCACCTGGAAATCAGACACGCATTTCAAACCCAGAAACCAGACAATGAAAAACAATTTTGCCGAGGGCTTATGGAAAATGAAGCAATAAGAGTTTGAAGCAAAGGAACACCCCATAACAACTATTGAGAGGAACCCAAGCAACACAGTAAGGACCTGACAACCAGCATCCTTTATCCTCCCTCTTACACAAAACTGATGCTGGACAGACTACTTGTATGTGTGTGTTTTAATGCTTGTGAGTACGTGGGTTTTAAAAAATAATCATCTCATTTAAACATTTCGTATAATACTTCACATTTCCCTTCTGTCAGATATTGCATTGCTTTTGGCATTTTGTTTGTGAAGGAAAAAAGCCTGCAAGCAGAGCCACAGTGACTAAAATACAAGCTATGTAACCCCAAGGCAGAAATGAAGTCTCCTGTTTTGCTCTGAATGATGGAAAATTATGCATTATTTAATGCAGTGTTTCAGCAAGGTTCCTTTCCATTTCCCGTATGAGATGAGGTTCTATTAACAAAGGTTTGAAAGCACATTCCCACTCTCTGCAGAATAACCTGGGCTTAGTATGTATTTTTGAAGCCCATTAAAAAATGCATCACAAAACCATAAATTTAACATTTGTCCAAATAAAAAAAATAGTTTTTCCACTAGGGGAAGTGAACAGAGATCCATCCGACACATGACTGAACTATATTAGTTCTATCAGACACAGAAAACTAAAGGAATATTTTTCAGTTAAAGGCCTATCAAGCACGTTAAACATCACCCTTACTAATGCCCAATACAAGACTAAGCAAATCCATCAGATACACAGTTTGATAAGAATATTTTTAAAAAAATGGAACATGAACAAAAAGGATGTCTTTATTATACATTTTGATATACATCAACATTCAAGTGTTCTATTATTTCTATAAGCCGGATTTAAGACAACAGCTTTAGAATGAGAAAAGCAATACAGGAATTTACATACCACTGCCAACTTATGGAAAAGCCATAAGAAATTATAAAACATAACTGTACAGCTTCAAAATCTTGTATTTCATTTTTGGGGTCTTATGATAGTCTTCTCATAACTTCGAGAGAGATTCAGTTATTCAACTTCAAGAGGCAAATTTCACATTCCAAAGTGAAGGGATAGAAAGAGTTCAAAACTAACTTAAATACAGAAAATAAACTGGAGCATCTATTCACTGTATGACAGAAACCACAATACTGCTCAACTTCATTTATTTGATATTAGGGTAAATTCTCTATTGGTGAATAATAGACAAACTTTTAGTAATTTATTTTGGCCATTCCATACAGCAGAAGGGGCTTTATCATTTACATTTTGGAGCAAAAGAGAAAACATGTACAAAGATACTTGTAGCAAAAGGGAGATGCGACATGCTTTGTCTAGAAGTTCAGACTAGAGACTAAGACCAAAGTGCTCTCAGACAAAAAAAAAAAAGACTTATAGAAATAATAAGAAATGCTACTCATTTCTTCCCTGTGCTAATTAGTTTGAGCCAGTCTTCAGTCAGAAAATGCCTAGATCTAGTGAAGCAGTTAGCCTTGTGCTGCCTTTCCTACGTTTACATTACCATGTATACTTCACACCCTACATAGCTACAGGGAAGTGAGATGGTAGCAATACTGTTTCCTGAATAAATCCCTGGTGCCAGTAAGTCAAAGTAACATGCCTTCAATGTTACATAGTTCTCAGCAAGCCTCACTGCTAATTATTTGGTTTTCCTTGATCTTGTCCCAGTGCAGTACAATGTATATATACTTAAGCATTTACTACTGACTTGTTAGTCAAGGTGATTTTCTGCTTTCTCCATTTTTATTATTTTCTCTTGGCTACTTGTTCCCCCAAACTCTCCATTTCATTTAATTTCCTCAGACACTGCTTGAGGTAGCAAGCCTGTGAGGAGACCTGCCCATGTCAAGAGATGCCATGATATGACGAGACTGTACACCCAAACAAGAAATGCTAGTTTCCAGGGGCATTCTTGCCTATTACAGAAGAATCCAGTCCCAGAATCCTAGAATCCCCTCCTGGTTTTTTATTGCCACACAGCCACCTATTGGCAGCTCTTAAAAAATAGGAAGTTTCACTGCAGTACCTTTAATCCACAAAAGAGACACAAAATCCTCTAAAGAGACTCTTCCTTGTGCTGCTCAAATGCTGCTCCTTGGGTTGCCTTTCTGTTGGCCAGAGCTATATCACAAATCCACTGAGTCAGTATAAATCCAAGATGCTAAACACCTAAAAAAATAGGACTATCTGCCACAGAATAAAACAAAAAAATATCTGAGGTGCAGTTGCTTGTGATTTGATTAAACACAACAGCAAATAACATAAATGTACCAAAAAGTAATGATAAATTGGAATAAAGACCTGAGGGACACTGCAAAGAAAAACAAATCTGTATACGTTACACAAATTTTAAAGCAAACCATTCTAGAAAGCATGTATAAGATATGGGTGATCTCCTTCCATTCCTCTGCACCAGTGACACACTTCACAATTTCAGGAAGCCCAGTTTATTAGGACTTGCATACCAGCCATATCCAGTTTAAAATCAAAGAAAAAGAAAAGCATTATGAACAGTAGGCACTTTGGAAAAATATTTGTCTTAGATATATCTAAAAAATGTGAATATATGTATACAACTGAAGTTAGATCTTAGAATCACTACTTTTGAAATATCTAAGTGAGGAGCGCCCTCTCATGTGTGCTTTGTTCGTTATAATTCTTCATGATTCCTCAACTGCAGACTAATGACCACTACGATAATGCTTCAAAAGAAACGAATCCCCAAGATGAGGGAACTCATTCCTTGCTGAGAAAAAAAATAAGGAATAAACCTCATTTCTAGGAATAAACAAACTGAGAAAAAAAAAAAAACACGGAAGAGCTGAAAGCTGACCAGAAAAGTCACCTGGCAACTCCTCAGGGTTTGAAAAGCTAAAAGAGGTAACAACAGATGTTAAGGTTTTAGATTAAAACTACACGGTACAAAATCCAGCACTGTGTAATTAGATGAAGACAATCCAAGTTTCTCAAAATTATGTCCAGTGGCTCTGTGCCTGACTCTCAATGAGCAGGTAACAAGATATTTTTTCTTAACCCCTACCCTTACAAACCAAACTTAATTAGAAATCAAGGATGTCAGAAATCCTTTTTACAGTCACAGTTAAAAAGTTCTGCATTTCTACATCGCATGTTCAGATCTGTGAGGAAGAAAAAGCACTGTGCCATTCCTACACTGCAGTATAACTAGTTCTAGCATTCAATTGACACCGGGAGGATAAATGTGCAGTAAAATGCTACTACCTCCCAAAAGAGGACTTTACATTTACAGCATTTAGAACGAGTAGAAAAATTGCAACTCAACTCCTTAAAAATACAATTTCAAGTTATTTTCTTCCATATAAAAACCGGTTCCAGAAAATGCAGAGGAATAATGAAAGCCTACAGTAAATGCTCAGAGATTGTGTTGATTTATAGTATTCTGAGACTCAATTAACATTTTCAAACTCTAATCCAGTCACTTAGAACTTAAAACAGGAACAGCTTTTCCTGTATGTTCTTCTCAGAAAGACAACTGTTACAAGATACACGGGGAACATTTATTTAATTATTAGATTTATATAATAATTATGAGGAGTGTTAGTTTTTTTCCCTACTATGTTACATTACTGCTACTCTGTATTAAGAATTTTGGGGAAGGAACACCTAAACAGCATATCTGCACTGCAGCTTTCCCCTAGCAATATCATAACCTTCACTTTTGGTGCAGAGAAGTTAACACAATTGCACTGGAATTATTCCATTAAGAAGAATGTAACTCCATAAAGTTGCCAAAATACTACATGATACTAATTATTTAGATATCTAATTAGGATAAAAAACTTCATACAGAAAAGGATGATCCAGTGACTAGAATCTGTGTTAAATTTAATATTTCATAGACTCAACTGACCTTTGAAAAATTGCTTGAGGTGTGTCCAGATGTTCTAGGTATAGAACCAAGAGCAATACGGACACATCCATGTGATTTAACGTTCAAGACCAGGTATTTTAGCTTGGTTTACATGACCACGGTCATGCAGCTGTGCTGTTTTCAGATCCACACTAGCAAGACCATGTTATGTGGATGCAAAAACATGGCTTGGCACTAGCACAAGCAGCACAAATACACTCTTCCTCTCTCTATGCCCAACAGGTAACATGAGAACAGAACTACCCCCACCTACTTTACAGACAGTAAGAATGTTATTTGAAATGCACGGAAAAAATTATGAGCACATCCTACTATAAAGGGTACACACATTTGCCATTCTGTTCAAGAGTATCATCAGAAAAGAACACTAAGAACAGGGGGAATGGTAGTGGAGAAAGTTGAGACAACTGCAGCTCCTTAATCACACTAGAAAACATACTCTATAAATTCGGACAACCACCCCAACGAGGACATGAAATAAGAAAATGTAAGTAAAAGTGTCTTAATGTACGTAAATAGACAAAGAAACAGAAAATTCTTCCACCACTGCATTAGTGATGCTCACTTTGGTACCTGGTCCACCTTGAGTCCACCAGCAAAAAAAAAAAAAGGATTACTCAAAAAGGAGAAAAGAAGAGGGATGTGAAGAAGGCACAATACGCAGCAATAACAATAAAAACAGCAAAAAGCAACTAACAAGTAAATCTACATAGAATGAGTACACAAGATAAGATCTTATCTGGAGTGTTGTGACCAGTTCTGGGCTCCCCAGCACAAGAAAGAAAGAGTCAGACTAGACCAAGTCCAGCAAAAAGGCCACAAAGATGACTAAGGGACTGGCATATCAGTCATATGAGCAGAGGCTGGCACCTCCAGTTGTTTTATCTGGAGAAAGTGCAAAGGTGCAGTGGAGGAGCACATCTTACGAATGCATGTGAACACCTGATAGGGGGACAATAGAAAAAGATGGAACCAGGCTCTTCTCAGCGGTATCCAGTGAATGGACCGGAGACAATGGATACAAACTGCTACACCAGAAATTCTATTTAAATACAACAAAATTTTTTTTTTTTTTGTGAAGGTGGTCAAACACTGGAACAAGTTGCCCAGACTGGTTGTGGAGTCTCCAACCCTTGGAAATATTCAAAACCCAACTGGACAATTGTCCTGGACAACTTCCTCTAGCCAGACCTGCTTTCAGCAGCGGGGGCTGGACTAGACGATGTCCAGAGGTCCTTTCAGCTTCAACTGTGCTGTGATTCTGTGAGATGGTAAGATGGAAACAAACGCACAAATCTCAGGATAACAGGATAACAGAATCACAGAATCGTCTAGGTTGGAAGAGACCTCCAAGATCATCTAGTCCAACCTCTGACATAACATATTATTATGTGTCTAACATAACACATCAAGTTCTAGCAAAGCCAAAAAAATCTGTTAAACAGTTTTGTGCCTGAAAAAATGGAATGCATCTTTCTGCAAATTAAAAACAGATTGTAAGCAGGAGGACAGGACTGGAAAGTTCCTTGCTCATCAAATTAAAAACAAGAGGCCTATTCATGAAAAATGTTACATGGTCAAGTCACATTCTTTGCTTAAAAATTTTACACACAACCGAGGGTGGGCATTTTACTTGCAATTCTTTGAGAAAATTTTAGGTGGTTACAGATTGCTACAGCATGTGGGTAAATTTCTGAAGATATGCAAGCAGTCAGAATTACAAGAGGATGAGCAAATGTCCCTTTTCTTTTTAAATGGGCTGGTCACATGATTAACAGCTGGAGTGAGTTAAGAAAATACCAGTGCAAGCTATTTTGCTGAATTCCCTTACAGTTACATGACAATATCTAAAACCCTTCTGCATTTCAAATACCCAAAGGCCTCACGGTTCAAAATCCCCTCTTCTTTCTGTTCTGCCTTTCAAATTTCTTCTCCATCCGCACATACAAAGCCACAGTTTTAAATGAAGCAGAGGAGGTAGCCAAAGATCAGTAAGAGAAACTTGTGCCTGATGAAAAGCGGGAGTCATTACTTTTAGATTACATGCAAAAGGAATGCACTATGTGTGTCAGTTAAATTCTTCAGAGTATTTACCTTTTCTCTAACGGGTATCGTAGCTGAAAAACAGTTTGACGTGAAAAATGCCACTGTTTTGAGAAACAAAGTTTTGACCCATTCCGCAGCTTAAACAGTTGCACATAATCACAGACCATTGCTGAGACCTCTCTTTCGAAAATGTTAGCTAAGTTGGCCCTCTCTCATTCAGCAACCTGTTATGCTCTTCATGGGACACTGATACTCAAACACCAGTATCCGGGGCTTCAAACAGGATGGTGTTACTAAGTTGTTCAGTCAACATCCTTCTACTCACACAAAACTCAGAAATAAAATCAAGATAACCCTGAGAGTGCTTAAAATCTCCTTCTGTTCTTCTTAATTAGGTATAAAGACATACACAAATTTATTCTTATTCTGCCACATGTTTGTCACTTTTTCCTGTAGTCTGAGAACTGGAATGATGTAAAAGTTCACTTATTTTCAATAAAGGCAGCTTTTTTTTTTTTTTCCTGTTAGGCCCTTGGAATACTAGAGGAAAAAAAACATTGCAGCACTGTGTCATACTACTTCCTTTGCTGACACCTCGACACAGATTGCCTTAATCAAATGCCCATACATGCCTCTAAGGCTGTGATTTCCCATTACAGATTTTCTTTTTAATCTCTCCTTCCCCAGTTCATCACATGGAGAAAGCACTTCTGCAGTTAGAAAATTCCACAATACTTAGACAAAGCTACAATAACATTTACTATTAAGCTCTGTGCACACTACAGGTTTTTGTTTGTTTGGGAATTTTGTTTGTTTGTTTTTAAAAGTTATTTTATAGAATGATTCTTTTGGTATGAACGTAATCTAGGCTGTGTGCCTTTGGTGGCTTGCAAAATGCATACTAGACAAGTTCGTTTTCTTTGTTTGGAAAGTTTGGTTTAACGTTGCTATAAAAAAGCAAACAAAGTTAAATATGACAAATCTTAAAGGCAAAACTGTCCCTGGCAATTACTATGTGACTCAGACTGTGGAAACCAAGCACTGCCCAAGTACGCAATCAGGACATCTCTGTATTTACTGCTACAAAAACAGTCAGTCTGTAAACTTGCAGCAAATTCTTAAAAGACTATGCTTAAGTATACATCAGATACCATCTCAAAATGTGAACTGAAAATCATGATTCCAAAAAACAACGGTACACATACATCTCAGCACAACCATACGTGACCAGAATCAGGCGCAGCTTTGTCACTGACATGAGCAGAAGAGGGCATCCTCAAGCTGCAAGACTGCTGCACCCCCATAATAAGCAAAATTCATTTGGGTATGTGAGACAAGCTAACATCTCTAAACTTGACTCAAGGAAGTATTCAGTCTCAGCTTATACCTGTACATTTGTAAAAACAAACATTCCACCTATTCATCAAGAAGATCAAATTAACATTTTAGTTCAAAAGAATAAAAGACCTGTTTTGAAAAGCAAACGCAACCAACATGCACAACACCCAAAATCCTGGTCCTCAGAAACATGAGGGAGTATCTATACAACTACGACAAAATGCATTTAAGACACTGTATCTTAATATAACAGCGGAAGTGTTTACTCGCTACCTACCAAATATTTTATGTTTTCATCCTAACACAAATTGAAGCACACAATTAGGAGCTCAAGCAATGGATAAGACCAGTGCTGAATCAAGGCTAGTCACTACAAACTGCTTTCTGCAACTGACGATTCTGAGAATGACACAGGAACAAGAACTCTAAATTAACAAGAAGACCTAAATTAACCTGTTCCTTCCTCCCCTCAAAATTTTGCACTAACGAATAGCTAATATCCCCCAAAATGAAATCTTATTTCTCATCCATTTCCTCCTCTCTGAATTCCTTGCAATTTTGATACTCTCGTTTGTAAGTATCCAATACTTTTAAAGTATGGCTAAACTAATGGCATAATATCCTGCCATAATCAATTCCCACAGACCAAGAATAGATTATTTGAAACCAACATTTCTTTGCATCCATTTAAAATATGTCACCTTTCAATTTGTCCAGATGCCTCTTCATTGTTTTATCATAAGAACGAGTTATCCTGTAAAATTTAGATACCTCCCTACAATGTCCTGGACAACCAGCTGTTGACCCTGCTTTGAGCAGGGGGAGCTGGACTAGATGATCTCCAGAGGCCCCTTCCAGCCTCAGCAATGCTGTGATTCTGTAATACTAGAAAGTTTTATTCTCCAAGACGTTGTCATTCCCCACCCCCCAAAGAAACCCTGAACTCAGAAAATGCTTTATAAAATCTCAGAGAATGTGGATATTGGAACGAGCCTCCCACAGAGGTTATTAAAAACAGCAGCTAGAGGACACAAGATTTCTGGGAGGAGGTAATGAAAAAAATCCTCCTTTTTTTTCTTTAATATGAAGACAAGCTAAACATAAATGTTGCTCTACCAAATAGTAAGTGTTGTATTTAATGTGTCTCTTTTATAAAATAAAGATTCAAGTAAAAATACTTGAGAAGTGCAACAGAAAATACTGCATCTTTCATTAAAGAGAGACCACATGTAACAAACACTACTTTACATAGCTGGGTCTTTCAGAGTAAACCCAATGAACAGGTTAAGTACATACTATCTGGTGCACTTCGCATATTTCGACAGACACAGTCAAGCCCAGACAATTACATGTGACAAACATACTCAAACAACTGTTAGATCTGAAGCATTTTTGATGGCTGCAGACCCAGACATTTGGAGTCTAACTAAACTGAAGAATAGGATTTGGAAAACCTTATGTTCATTCAAAAGCTAGAACACAGACCTTTGCTGATAATTTGTCTTTTTGCCACACAGAATGTTGCCACTTTAAAAAACAGAAAGAAATTAATCATTCAAACTATTCTTCAAATATTTTGGAAAAAATATTTTAAGTGTTACCTCAGAATGCATTCCATGCATCTTTAACATACAGAACATACAAAGCAGCACTGTTATAAACAGCATACTTCCAAAGAGTCATGCTAGATCACTCAAGCCATGACTCATATTTTTATAAGTGCATTCAGTTTTCTATACTTCCGACAACTTCACTACCACAAAAGGTAATCAAAGGCCAACGTTTGAAAGCCATATTTAGCCAGGCTTCCCATTGTCCTCAGTTTAGCTTGTCTTACAACAAATAAGAGAACTCTAGAAAGATCTTCCAATGCCAGTTGCACAAAAGCCAGATAGGAGATATCTCCAAAACATTAGTCAATTCTGTTAAAAAAAAAAAAAAAGCCAGTCATTAACCGACCGTGTGGCACAATAAATGTTGATACTTTGCAGGAGGGGTGGGAAGAGAAGGGGAAAAAGGGGGAAAGGTGAGAGAGTTTGGAAGATCATATGCGAACGTGCACATGTCAGGGCTTTCAGATGCAAGGCAGCGATAACAACAGCATGAGAACAAGGAAGCCCAGAGGCTGGAAAACAGCCACTACAGTGTGCGGAGCTGTGAAGGAAATGCAGGTCACGAGTGGAAGACGGAAGGTCCTCAGCGGTACAAAATGTTAAGGCATCAAAGGCACTGGGCAACAATTTCATCTCCAAATCTAACTGATCATTTCTTTTCTGAAGAGAAAAGCCTCAATATGGTACAACTAATAGCAAGTCTTCTTCCATGTTCCCCACATTATTCAGAAAGAGAATATTACTATCAAACAAACAGCATGACGCTACAGCAACTCAAAAGAGTCAAATAAGAGATGCAATGGGATCTACAAGCATGCTTCTTTCTGTAAGAAAAAAAAAAAAAAGGAACTCTCGTGACCAGAAGTGATGATCAAAGGCAGGGTATATTAACATACATTTAGGCATTCCTTAGGTTTTGGCTGGTCTGCCTCAGAAAGTAGAACCTCCACATATTATTCAGAACAGCCACCATTTCTGGTACCCCCTGCTGTCTACCCTCATTTCTTCACTCAGCATTTCTTTCCCTGGAGCAACTCACAGTTCTTCCTATACAATTTGCCCCGTTTTTCCAGCTCACCTATTAAAAAAAAAAAAAAAGTGATACAAGCATTGATGGCATTTAGAGATTTGGAATTAGATTGTGGAATTAACATTTTTTTTGAAATGAAGCCCACCCAGCTAAACTAGGTCTACACGGATCCTGCAGGTTCAAGAAAGCAAAATATTTCTATTTATAATTGCATTATCTTTATATGAAAAATTGTTCAAAATGTAAACAGTTTTAAACAAGTATCTTGCAGAATGTAGACAAAATTATCTCAAAAACAAAAATTGTGTTGTACTTTTAATATGCTTGTTTGTCTATAGCATACGTTAGTAACAAACAGCCAAAATTCCAAGAAAAGTTTAGTTAGGGCAACTAAACTTATGCCACAAGTCTTAAGAGACTCTCCAAAGCTAACCCTACAACATGCAGTGGAACAGTTTTACTTGAGGGTTAGCAAAAATGTACCTTATAGAATTGTTTTCATTTCCTTATTAGGAGTAGACATTTCAATACATACATATTAGCTATCGTAACACTGAGACCAGCTATTTTTCTATATCTGAAGCATGAATTACTATACATTTGCAACTACTAGTGAAATCTAAATTTTAACACAGAATTAGACCCAAATCTAAACCAGTTAAACCACAGTATATCTTTCATTAATTTGAGGATAAAAACATAATAAAACCTATATCCGTAACACCACCAAGAACCAAGCAGAGACTGTTCAGATGTCAGAGTAACAGAACATATCCCTCATTTTTCATTTACCATATCTAGGATTCTTTTCAGAGTTGTGCAGCTTGAGTAACTGAATAAAAATTCTCTAGAGCCAGAACAACAGCAAAACAAAGAAAACCATTTGGCATGATATCAAAAGAACAAAATGAGCCTAATCTGATTTGCCTGTGGGTATTCCCAAAATACTATTTAATTCCTGAAATATTCTGTTATCTTTTAATTTCTCAATGATATTTACACAACGTATTTTGAAAATAGTAGGACTTACAAGCCAATCCTCTCAGACAAACACTAAAAACATTAGTTTTATGTACCATTGAAATAAACAGTCACACAACATAAGACTTGTAGCAACTTATTCTGATCTGCTACAGATCAGAATATTTCTTACTTTAATCGCTTTCTCATTGTCCATATTTAGTTTAAACTTGCAAAAAAATAAGCAGATGTATTGGTATAAATATATTTGCTTATTAATAAACACTGAATGCTTTAAAGACCGATTTCAAGGCTGGGAAAGGCAAGCTGTGTTAAGATAAAGACTTTCAGGCACAGTTTTTCGTAATGTAGTCTTTTTTATTTTTTAAGTTCACAAGAAGATAATTGCATTGGAAGCATATATCTCTAAGAGCTTGTTCTGGGCATACAGTACACTAGTGTGCCCTAGTGGTGCAGAAAGAAGGTAAAGTTATGTCACTTTTCAGGAACATTGCTCAGATTTTGTAGTGTTCAAAACAAATGCTCACAGTTAGGATCTCACCAAAAATATTTTGGGAGAACTGGGGAGGGGGTGGGGAACATCAAAACTTGAATTAACTCAGGACCTTGACTGGAAATAAAAGCTGTATGAAAATTCAAGGTGAAACAACTGTGTTTGAAAGCAAAAGCAAACACTTTCTTCCTTTCTGTTTTCCCATTTCACAGATTTATTTCACTGTGCTTTTTGTTTTGTTTGCCATCCTCTGAGGCATGGATCAGCTTAATGCATTGCCTTGATTACAGAACAAAGATATATATATTACAAATACATACTAGATTCCAGTTGTGATATTCCCCATTAGAATTGTAGATGCTGCTAACAAAAATAACTGAGTAAGTAATTAACAAATTGCATACCCAAGATAAAGGATAATAAAGAAATGTACAACTAGTAACTTCAAGCTCAGAAAACTTAGATTCAAAAGCTATCCAGTTTTGAACTCCTTAAGTAAAAGGAGACTGGGTTCTGTATTTAAAACTTAGATTTTTCATGGAAATTATGAGTTATATCTGTTAAGCTCCCTCTTCTGGCTAATTAATAAAATTGCTTAGGTTTTGGATGCATGTTTCAAATTTTCCCAACTACATTCTATCAAAAGGAACCAAACAGAATTTTAAAATAATTATAAAGCAGATATTGATGATGAAGTATGCAACATAAGCATTCAACTTCAGACAGCGCCTTCCCGCTATCTCATACTGAGAAGCCTCACACACACACACACAAAATTCCATGTACTATGTAGGCACACCACCATAAACTATTTGACTAACAATCACCTAGATCCATAACAACTTTATAAGCACCATTGCATATTTTCTGTTTTTGGAAGTACAATACAACCAGAAAATTTCTGTGCTCGAAAAATATCTGATTAGTTAATTAGCCCTCAAAGTACACTTTTTCCTTTTTTTTTTTTTAATCTGAAAGAATTGCGTAATAAAAATACAAGTACGCGTTTTAGAAAACCTAGCCGTTTAAACGAGGAAAACCTACCACCCAAACCTAACTTCCTCCTTACCAGGATCTCCCGTCTCTGCTGTGACTTCCAAAGCACTTCTGTTGGATAAGCACTGCTCCCAATAACCAGAAACAGTTGGGGAAGCACATTAACGCTACCTGGCATTCCTACTGATACCACTGGAACACGGATGACTGGTATTTCACAAAGTAGTCTCAGAGGAGAGCAACTGTACGGTGGCGGGAAGGAAGGCACCCTATTTATTTGCCAGTAAAACAGGAGGGAGGGACACAAAACACCACCACCCCTCAGCAGTCAGGACTGTCTACCTGCCTCTGCCTCATCGCACAGAAAGTTGTTTTCCAGTTCAGGCAGAAAGCTCATTTATATTTGTGTCCTTCAACAAAATAATAATTAAAAAAAAAAGAAACGATGACTCCTCTGTGCTTTTTCCGTAAAAGAAGAAGAGTTACCCAAGAGCTCCAGCTACTGCGAACACCAAAACTCCTCCTACTGTACCAGCAATTTTCAGTCTCCTTTTCACAGAAATGCTCCCCCCCAGAAAACGCCCTCCGTAAAATACAGCTCATTCTAGAGAGATGCAGAGTTCATCACCATCTACAAACAGACAAATAGTCATCTCATACCGGTAATGACGGTTAATCAGTTTTTATCTTTTGCACTGACCTACGTTAATAACACTCAGGCAGTTGATGCAGATGCGCTTAAAGCAGACAGAATCACCCTTTCTCAGGTAATAGCTCCAAAAATTAACATAGCTTAGCTAAGAGGTGTGGTTTTCAGCATTAGGCATGTGCTTTCGAGGAGAAGTTCAACTTATCTTTCTAGATACTGACCCTTTTCTTTGCTCTTGCTGATAATTTACAGAAACTAAACTACAACAAATTAATTCTAAACAGGAAAAAAATCACCAACAGATTTCAGTATTTCAGTTCTATTCATCGTAACTAGTATTTTAACTTATACGTCTATTTAGTTAAACTGTTAAATAATTGCAAATGCAGTGATAGAGTACTAAATTTAGTTCTGTCACCAATATGAACCTTAAGTCTATTCATCTAGCTTTTTATCACTGAACCGGTTTTCACTGTCATATCCGTACAATTATACCCTTTAACAAAGCATACTGGTGAAAAATATCCTAGCTTCTCAAAGAATAAAAGGTAAACTTTCCAATGACATTGAGAATAAAAGCCATACCAAAAAAAAAATCCTTAAAAAAATATAAAGTCCCAGTTCTATCCCAAGATAGATACTTTAATAACTTTGACTCCCAATATGCCCTTCCCAGTCATAGACTATTTGAAACAAAGAAAACAAATTATTTATTTAAAAAATTGTTTTTTTCACTTGAGCACTTAAATAACTCGGAGAATTGGGAAGAAAAATGCACACTGACAAAGAACATGAAAGGGCATGTGAAGAGAAATAAATAGGAAATTGTCCTTCACACAGGACAAAAAGCCTGCAAAAGCTACGTTGACTTTTTTAATCTTTCATTGATAGTAATTTTCCAAGGATACAAACATTTTGTATCATGGAGCAAGATATCCTTTACATATTGATCCAATAAATCAAGAACAGATATTATAACAAACACATTTAAGTCTTCCATTGCTTTTTCCACCAAAAAGGCTCAAATAACTTCCTGTAAAAGTATCTCCTCATCTTTTCATGCAAAAAAGAATAAACAAAGAAATAGAGTTTGTTCAAGGTCAGGTGGATGCTTAATAGCAAAAATAGAATCAAAATAGTTACTATTTCATGTTTTTAAATCGATAAGTTCTAATAATATTCAATAAGTTTTAATTCAATAATTTTTTCTGGTCTTCTCTGAAACAAGAGCCTCACTTATGTTAAGAAATGGTTTTGTTTTGGTTTGTTTTTTACTGTTCCATCTTAGTGATTGATCTATACATATTCTATTATTTCTGTATTTGATAGACTGATAATAATGTCTTCATTTAGCACAGCCAGACTTTAGCTAGTAAATCTTCTATTCCATCTTATTTTCTGTTTTGATCCACAAATCTATTCCAATGATTCATTTCAAAGGTTTTGTTGTACAACTGTCTGCGACTTGTATTTTGAAAATATTCTTTTATGAAGTCTTTTCATAACTTTTCATCTAAGTGAGCTCTATAGCAAATCGTTACCAGACTTCTTAAAAATAGGATACAAAACTATACAAATATACCACTGTTTTTATACTCTAACTCCTTGTATTCAGACAACTGACCTGGAAATCCAGAGACTGAAAAAAATAATGCAATTTTCTTTTTTTAACAGTCCTTCACATAAACTATGTAAAATCTTTTATGATATTCTGTAACATAAGACAGAAGTTAATGATATTTAAAAAATAAAAAAGGAAAAAAAGAAGCTTACAAGGTTGTAAGTCATCACCCTACCAAAGCAGGAGTTTCTTGCTTATGTGAACTGATACAAACTGTAAATTGCAGAGGCTCAGTACAAACAACAGAGAGAACGTACTAAAACTCTTGGAGAAAGATTAAGTAGTGGTATGGAAGAGAAAAGAAATAAAAGTACAATGGTTAAACATGAAAATCAAATGTGAAAAATAAAAGTGCTGCAATGCAAGATGGCAACCCCACAAAACAGAATCAACAAAAGGGAAGGCCTTTCCCTGGCCCATGGTCTTCCTTTTGTGATTATGAGTGGGAGAGCTTTAGAAAACACTTTTAATAACATTTTATTTAAGCAGTTTTTTGGTCTTAAAACAAACAAACAAACTAACAAAAAAAACTTAAGAGTGTAAAATTACAGTTTCCTGTTTCAATATATTCTAAAGTTAAGATAACAACTTTTGACCAAAAGATGGGGAGGGGACAGGGAGGCATGATTTTTTCTAGAAGCTAATAAACAACTGAAAAAAAAGAATACAGGACTTCCGGTGATCTGCTTACATTTAAAAGGCAACATAACTTCAATAGTTTGGACTCAGCTGATGGAGAACATTATGCTTGCTACCTGACATAATTTCTGAGGAGAGGAACCTGGGTGATAAATCTGGTCTTAAACTGCATCTGTAGCTAAAGTGACTAGTAAGACTGTGTGAGAGATTGATGGGAGAAATGGAATCTGGAGTACATTCTACTAAAATTGATTGGCATCTAAAGGGATGGCTCTGGACTAGCCAACAGTGAGTCAGAATTACTGAAGCTATCAACAGCAACTAGTGGGAAGCAGTCTCAGAGGAAACAGGCAACCAACACCACCTACTCTACAAAATGTTTCCTTGCATAATCAGATCTTATTAAGAATGCTGAGGTATGCATTTCTTAAAACGTTTATCCACAATATACACACAAACTCTTTGAACGCTATTTTGAAAGGCTTTATTGCTCCATTATTAATAAGAATCTCCATGCTACACCTCAAGAAACTTCACAAGAAAAATGTTCCTGGATGCTACTCAAAGCCGACTACTTTTAAAAGAGATGTCTGGTCTTCACAACCAAAAATCGATGCTAGTTTAAAGTAGTAAGACAGAATCATACCCCAAACACAGAGAACAGTTTAATAGCCAGCAGGAAATTCAAGTTAAACAACTTTCAAACACAAATGATTATTATTAGCAGCTTTTAGCAAAAGCAGCCATTAATATAGAAGTATTTGCAGTTGTCTACATTACATCAGTAATATGAACATATTCCTGGTGGAGTTGTCATTTCCCCAGAAAAGTAATACTTTCTTACCTTTGGCCATTTGGGATTCAGAAGTCGTGCTTTGATTGCATCATCCAGGGCCTTGTCATACTGTTGGATTTTCATGTAGGCTGCTGAGCGGTTACTGTAGAGAATGCAGTTCTGAGGATCAACTCCCAAAGCCTCATTGTACAACACAATAGCTGTATGAAAATCACCATCATGGCAAGCCTGGTTGCTCTGTCGAACTTTCTCAACAAATTCAGCTTTGCTCAACATGGGGCTGTCAGGACTTCTTCTTCCAAAAGATTTTGATCCAAAGAAAGAAATCTGTGGAGGAAGAGGGGAATTACATGTAAATGGTAAGAAATGCTACTCAAAAAAAAGAGAAAAAAATAGCGTTCCATAGACACTATAGAAGAAATTAAAGCCATCACTATTAATGCAGAATAAATTCTGAATTCAGAATCACTTTTTAATTGTTCATTATTTGACTTGTTTTGGTACAGAAGCAGCAAGAAAGAGCCTTAGAAATCATATTATTCCATATGAAGGATATCTTCCAGAAGGCATATAACCTTTTTCAGGCATAATACTAGTTGTCTATTTTAGTATTCTGCACTCCACAAGCTTTTGCTCCTCAGCCATACAATTTGATTCTACAACACCAAGCATAATCCCAAGGTAAAAATGTTTATTGGAAAACATGGCAGGTATGAATGAGAAGATGATGGTAGTATATCCATCCAATACACAGATCACGGAGAAGCACGTGCATGCACAGACAACAGAAGAATGTATAAATTGCTTACAAACCAAAGAACTTACACTGGCACATGTGCTCACAAACCTCTACATCCAGCCAACTGCAAGCTGCAAATTGTTCCTAAGTGGGAAGAGAAGGATGAGTCTGTGGAACTGGGTATACTTGCAGAGATTAGCAGGGCATACAGTTTATGTTAGCAACAGAAGAGACATCACTGCAGAGCCCCCTTCCAGAATTCTCAAAATCAGTCAGGCAAAACAAAATAATTAAGAAAAAACGTTTTAAGTCTTTTAATTAAAAAACTCTAAAAGATGTAAAATGAGCTGCAAAAAGTCCTAGTTCCATTGATTTTGGTATACCCTTTCTCCTTGTCTAATTTTCAACATTCTTTAGTTTCCTCAACCAGTCATTAGCAGTCAATAACTGTTTCTGTCATGTATTCCCTATTGTCTCTCAAAGAGCCTCAGAAATTCATCAAGAATACCACTGTAAAACTCTGGTTAAAAGACAGTTATGAATGACACTAATTGTACTTGGCGACAGGTAACATGTATATATGGAAACACAAAACTTGGAAGTAGTCATTAAAGGATCAGACTACAGATTTCAACTATAGTTGAAATAGGTATTATCCATTTTTAGTTCTGCAGGCAGAAAAAGGTTAAGAATATCACATATTGTTACCACAACACAACAATTGCCAGGCTTAAATACATTACCAGAGTAAGCTGAGTCACATTTTCGGGTGGAAAGGGAAGCAAGCTGCAAATTGACTTCCTGTCTCACGTATCAATAAAGGTCTACAGGCTTTTTTTTTTTTTCCTCCTCAAGTCAAACAACAACAACCAAAAAAGCAATCGATTAGAAACTACTGATCTCTTCTTTTCCTTATTATTCCTTTTCCTTCCTACTCATTTTTTTTTTTCTGACAGGTGTTTGTCCAAACTGTTTCTAAACTTCTCTACTCAAGCTGACTCCTTGTTTTCCTCGGGAAATCTCATTTCAACTGCTTCATGTTTTTCATCTTGAAACTAATTTTTCTAATATCCACCCCAAATCTCCTTTGCATTTCTTGTCCTGTCTAAATTGAAGCTAACCAAAAACTATAAAAATCAAATTTCTGCACCCTCAAAAATTAATTCAATATGCCGTATACCTTTAAAAAGCACTGGTCTACTGATCTGCTACTTCAATCAACTTTAGAAACAGCAGCTCATATATTCTCAATTACTAGCAGGTAGGTTGCCCTACTTTGAGCAACAGCCCAAACAATCGGGGGGAACATGTCGCTTCATGACAAGCAGGGTGATCACTCACACATTTGTAAGTGTGTTTGTGACCACAAACTTCATCATATGGTCAGTTTGACTTTTCCTGAGAAGCTGCAAAAACAGAATATGAAGATCTAGCAACTATTACACATGAGCAGATGTTCAAGCCCAAACATTAGGAAACCCTGAGAAAGCTAATTAGTTCCCAGAAAGCCACAGATGGCAGGGCATATCAGAGAGAAATGGAGCCGGGAAGTACCCCAGTGCCAGGAATGGCTCAGGTAACAGCCCAGAGACCCCGTGATTTACACAGAGAGTTGATTCACTGCAGAAAAAGAAATTTCAAAGCCTCAGTCAGTTACACGCAGGGTTTATTAGGAGGAATTTTCCCCAGTGTACCACTGGTCAGACACATACAGGGAAAAGGGCATGTTTTACCTTACTCTGAAGAATTAACAACCAATGTAGACAACTTATCTAAACTCTAAAATGGTATCCTGCTGCCTCTTCCATAGGTGTCTGCTCGTGCTTCCTGACCATAGATATATCAGTCATCAGACCAGGATTGGAAAGGAAACGTATACAAAGTTATATTGGCAAGGATGTTAGAGAGAGAAAAGACGGGAATATGCAGAGCATGGATGCCACTCACAAATTTCTGGGCAAATTTGCCTAATGAATTCAAGACATTGGCAATTTCATTTTCTGACTGTGGCACACAACTTTCTGGGCTTCTCAGAGATCTAATTCAAACTGTTTGTGCAGCACGCATGTTTGCTACTGAAACTGCACGCTAATTAAACAAAATAGTAGCCAAATGTTAAAACTATCTGCCCAGAACACAGATCAATCTTCAGTATATTCCGGGAAATTATCAGAAGATGACACACGGTGTCAGTAAATGCAAAGTGATGGAAGAAAAAATCCTTAGCTGTTATTGCAATAACTGGCCCTAAATTTACCCTTGTCCCTCACAAAAGACTCTCTAGACACCTCGGAAAAATTCTCCAGGAAACAAAGTCTCAGTAGTCATGACCAGTCAAAGACAGCAGTAAAAGAGAGAAGAAAGAGGAAACAATTGTGACATTCTAAAAATCCGTGGAAAGAAGTGCATTTTAAATCCCATTTGCAGTTTTGTTCCCACCACCACGAGATAAGAACATACAGGTACATAAGCAGAAAAAGTAGGAGATGGGTAACAGATAACCAGATGTGGATCAATCTCCAAATACAGAGAGTCTAAGACTACGAAACTTAAAAAAAGAATTGAAAGAAGCAAGTCATAGGTCTATAAAATGAAGAAAAGCATAGCAAAGGTAAAGGGAACAATTATCCACTATTCCTTACAGGAACAGAGAGGCGTCAAACAGGCAGAAGATAAAAGAAAAACAAGTAAAACTTACACATGTGGTATAGTTAAAATACGGAATCATCCCAGGTGTTACAAAGAACAATACTGATAATAAACTCAAAAAAAAGTAATTAAGAACATGAAAGAAATTCATAGAAAGCTACTGAACACCAGATTACATACGTATCTTGAATGCTCAGTAAGTTTAGATAATTTGTTACTAATGATAAGCCTGATAAGGATTGCTATATTTGATTTTGTTCTTATGGTACATCGTCATGAAATTTGAAAAGTTAGCTTTTCTCATGTAAATCACCAGTTACCCTCACTCTACAAACTTTTCCATTAAGCATATTTAAGGAACTAAAATATCGCTTATTAAATTTAATACAAATATTTTAACTCAGAAAATGCCAGAAGGAAAAAAAATATTCTAGCAATATAAGATGTAGATATTATTAAGTTTTGTATATTCAGAATACTTCCACTATAAAAGCAGCTGGAACACTGCATATACTTACTGAAACTTCAGCACAATAATGTGAAACATACAGGACATAGGCAACATCTGCTTTGCACAGTCCATTTATGCAGTTTGCACAACAGACAAACCGAGTAGGGAATACTTAGGGTTCTAGCTTCACTGGTTTCAGAGTCAACCTTCAGAAGTAAATCAATGAATGCAAATTCACGTTTGTGTCTGAGCATGCTGAAAGCCTAAAACAAACTCAGAAGTACAAATTTTACAGGTCCCTACTAACCTCATTAGAGATTCATCCTATAGATAAGGGACAGAGTCCCTTCAGCATCTACATAAAGTATGTTACTGTCAATCTTTTAGAAGGAAGAGCGTGAAAGTGTAGAAGTTCTTAAAGAATAGGAGAAACAGAGTGAAGACAGTACAGAGAAAATGGATAGTAACAAAAACTAAGACAAAGAAGAAAGAGAAATTAAAGCAGAAAGGAGCTCATTTTCTCGATAAGAGATAGTGAATATGACACTGACACATAGAAAAGTAATGAAAGTTGACCTCCTAAGGTCAAAGGAGCGCTTGCACCTATGGCTATCCAAATGATCTATCATTAACGTAAGAGAAAGATTGAATACAAGCTAAAGGGAGCATAACATCTTGAATCGTGAATAATAACTAAATTGTAAATTTCATTATCAGTGAGGAGTCTGAACTGTCAGCTAGCCACAGGCAGACAGACACACTAACGACGAATAGATAAATCAACAATAAGCAAAAGCCAGGTCTGAACAGGAAAGACACTTCAGGAGGAGCTGGTATAGAAGCAAGTGTACACCCTCTCAGGATCTTGTCATCTGCAACAAGTCATTCAACTGCTGTAGCATGACTGCTTTCTTCTCTGAGTAGACGCAAGCCGCTTACCAGTACACATTTGTAAGCACAACGTCAATAAAAACGCTCACTCACCTACGGGCAGGCAGGCACTTCACCTTCAGTCTCTTGCTACAGCATTCCTATCGCCAGTGACCTGCCCGGTAGGAATGGAAGTAACTGGCATTCAGGCAAAGGCATTTTCAACTTCGGGCAAGAGGGTGATAACATGGCAAAATACAGTGAAGAAGCCAGGAAACATGGCTCAATCAGTATTTAGCAGAAATACACATGCAGACTGATACTATTGCAGCAGTGGATTTCACCTCTAGAAAACTGAGGTTTAGATAGTACAACGGATCAGTAATAACAATCATTAATTGTGCTGTCACTAATAATAATCAGTAGTCATATACACTAGTATGACCTGGCACTTCGAAAAACACATACCTGTGTTTTTCTATCACACCAAAAATATAAGAAAGTGAAGATTTCTAAACCTACTGCTTAAAAAAAATAATAAAAAAACCACAATATTTAAGCCAAATCCATCTATCCATTTATCAAAAAACTCTTTTCAAAGAACCTATAAAGGATTTTTGTTAGCACCTGAGGAGCTCTTGTTCAGCGTCAGAAGAAAGCACAAAAGGGATGACATTGCCTAAGACTGTGCAGTACCTCTAGGAGAAATAAAGGGACATCCAAGGATAAACATGAACTTTCCTAAGAAAGAAGGACAAAAAGCTATAGAAACCCAGACGCTTCAACTCTTGGCTTAGTAGAGACGACCAAGGATGCTCCTATGGCTGCAACATCAAACTACGGGAGCACAGGCTGCAGGCAGGGCCATTTTAACCTTAATCCCCCATCAGTATTCCACTGAACAAACAGAACGGCATCCAAGATGCACCTCCTGATTCCGAATGCTGTCCGTAGCAAGGCTCCTACAATCACGTCTCTGACCATTTTTTCACTACCTGGCACGTCTAGTCGAGGTACAGTCGCTTGACAACGTCTGTATCAGGAGTTCTGTCAGGGTGATAAGCTCTGCTGTGCTACAAATACGCATCTGATGCACTTGGCAAAAAAGTTTTACAGTTTTAAAAATAAGCTTAGTTTTCGCTTTTTCAAGAGACTACTGAGAATGTAATGTTGACGTCGATGCCCGTGCCCTCTTCCACACGGAGACGCGCGCTCCAGCCGACCACTCGCTAGCACGCGGATGTGGGCGCAGCGGTCCGCCCGCGGGGAAAGCCCGGGCACGTCGCCGCCGTTACCCACGCACCGCACCGGCGATCTCAGCGCCCCTCGCCCGCCGCTGCCGGCACCGCAGCCGGACGGGCGCCCGCTGAGCCCCCCCCGGCCCGCGGGGCCGCTCCGTGCCGGCGGCGGGGCTGGGGGGCGGCGCGGGCCCTGCCGGCCGAGACGGGGGGCTCGGAGCCGGGAGGCGCCGCTCTCGGCTCCGCAGAAAGTCCGGGGCGAAACGCGGCGGGCGCTCGACGAGGCGACCGCGGCCATACCCGAGGCCTCACGGCTCCAGAGCCCCTCCGCCCCCACCCCGGGCACCCGCCGGCCGCCGCCGCTTTCCCCTCGGCACGTCCGCCCGGCCGGGGGAAGCCGCCCCGCCCGCCGCCGCCCTGCCCCGCTCCTCACCTCGCCGCCGGCAAACGCCGGGGCCGAGGCTGCTCCCGCCCGCGCCCCGCAACTTCCCTGCGACGCCCGCAGGCACGGACCGCGCCCGGCCCGCCCTCCGCGCCGCCAGGCGGCCGAGGAGGCGGGAGGGAGACGGCCGGCCGGGCCCAGGGGCCGCTCCCGCTCCCGCCGGCCCGGCTTCAACTCACCCGCAGAGGCTCCGCGTCCCGCTCCCGCCGCCGCCGAGCCCGGCCCCCCGCTCCGGCCCCCGGCGGGGCGGACGGCGGCGCCTGTTGCTCCATCGCGCTCCGGCTCCTCCTCCGCCTCCTTTGGGGGCCGCCGCCGCCGCCCCCCGCCGGGCCGATCCCGCCCCAGCCACCCGGCCCGCGGCGCCACGTTCCGGGCCCCGACTCTGAGGGGAACCGCACTGGCCCCGGCCCCGGCCCCGGCCCCGCCCCCGGGGCTGGGCTCCGGCCGGACCCCGGACGCCCCCCGCCCGACGGCGCCAGGGGCCGCTCCGGCGCGTCCCCGGGCCGGACGTCCTGCGCCAGCCCCCGGCGGGAGCGCGGCTCGTCCCGGCCGAGGCCTCCCGCCCGGGGCGGGACACGCGGCTGCGGCCCGCTCCCGCTCGAGGCAGCCCGGGCCGCGACTCCGCCGGAGGCCCCGCGGAACGCGGCGCGAGCCCGGCCTCTACACGGGCCACGCAGGCCGAAGAAAAAAGGTAAGCGGGCAGGCAGCCCCGTCCGCTCACCCTGTGAGCAACTCCAAGCCCCCCGTTCACAGAGAACGTACGCTCAACGTCGTTTTACAGCCACGAAGGTGGAGGACCATCTCGTAAAGGCGGCGGCAGCCTTAGCAACAAGGCTTTGTTTGGTGGCGTTCCACATCATACCTCTAAATGTCAAGTACGGAGACTGGTCACTGGTATCGCTCTTACCAGGCACGGCTAGGTACAGCCGTTGCCTTGTCATATTTATAGCGCCAGTATCTAAACCAAAGCCTTCCAAACGCTGTAGACTCATCCCTGTTGAAGTGAACAGGTAATGAGTTTACACTGAAGATGCTGCAAATACTACCTGTACAAAGACCCTGGAATGCCCTGCTCAGAAGGGCTGGGTGGGAATACTTCTTGACTAAGTGAAAACTGGATGCCACCCCTAGCGTAGTGGAATTCAGTAACACCTTCCACACTTGCAATTTCATGAAAAACGTAAGTCTGAAACTTCAGAAAGCTTTCTGCAGTAAAATGATGTCACATCGCCATAGGCTCAAAGGTTTGACTTCAAATGAGCAAGATGAAAATTAAGATTTCTTTGGAAAGCAGGTCTTAGGACCCAGGGAAAGGATCCAAGCAAAACAATTAAAAATAATAAAAATAATCTAACTAGGGGAATGGAATATATGGAGGAATCAATTTTAGAAATTTCAAATTTCTAGCTGACTACCAATTACAGTTAACTCGCTGCGTAGAGTAGCTAGTGGATTATCTTCTGGTCCGTAATGATGCAGGTCTTCTTAAACTCACTGGTAACCAAGTCCCAAAGGTATTGGCTTTTACAGTATACCAGACCTAGACCAAACACATTGAGTCCTTTGTGACCATTTTACCTAGCAAATGGCAACTATTCCCTTTTACTAGCAACAGGAAGTACCACAACACTTTCAGAATGTGCAATCAGTCATACATGTGCAGAAAGTTAATTCACTAGGAGACAGTTGAAAAAACAAGAGAAGTGCATGTCTCTGTGCATCTGGATTGGATCTGATTGAATTTTCACCTAGATGCCCATGGATGTTCCTCCGTCTGGCTCATTAAGAAAAATAGAAGTGCACAAGAACTGCCATCTTACCATTAAAAATGACCAATAACAAATATCTCAAAAACATGAAATCTCTGCAATAGGCACAAAAGGGAAAACTCGCCTCATGAAAAATCTTAATTCATACTTGATAGTGGTTTATTTTGAAATGCATTAGACTTTATTCTTTCCTAATCCATGTACATTAAATGCCTGTAATCATAAAATGCATGTTTTAGGACAAAGTTATTAAATTGTTCCCGCATGAAATTAATGAGGGATTATTGAATTATATGATGAAATTATATGATTAAATTATTGAATTATATGATGAAATTAATATGATGAATAGTATAATGAAATTAATATCCTCTATCAATAGGCACACAGTCCGAAACCTTTTTCACTTAACAGAAGAAAATTAAAAATTTTCTCTCTGTCCAATTCATTGTTCTTCTCTTGCCGGAACTTATGAAATAATGTAAGGAAGATGGATATCATGTGTCCTCTTATTCAGTCCATCTTAAGGTAAATAAACATAATATACATTTTTCAAGACACTGGGTAGCAAGTACATGCAGATGATAACCTTTGCTTTGAAAGCCTAACAGCCACTTCATAGAATTGTTGAATCTGTCAGCCCGGTATTTAGCTTTATCTAACGTCCAGAGACCCTCAAGCTCCATCAGTAGTTTTACATCAAATCTGAGTAAGATACGACAAAATGAATCCCTAATGGTTTTCAGGACAGATACATGAAAAAAAATGTTATAGCATGTATAATCATAGTAAGGAATACAATTATTCTGCTTACAGTCCTTCTCATAGTGAATTTCTTATTTCCTGAGTTTTCTTATTTCCTGAGTTTTCTCAGTTTCCTGAGAAGTTTGTGGGCAGCATTTTGTGTCAGGTAATACTATGGCTAAGGCAAAAACTCAGACTTATTATTCCTGTTTCATCTGTGAGGACTAAGCATTACCTTCACGCCTAAGCTAGATATTTGAACAGAAGAATATAAGACTATATGTAGTAATGAAACTAGCCTAAATTTTTTCCTTACTTTGTTCAAGAAACATACAAGTTTTTCTGACACTTGCTTTGAATCAGACAGCTAGATGAACTGGAGATGACTGTTTGTGTAAATTCTCATGCATACACAGTAATCACTTCGGTCTTACAAAGTTACTTTTATTTATTAATTGCATTTTCAATAGTTATTCAATCAATAAGATTTCTTAAAAATAAAAATTCTGCTTTCCATAAAATAAAGCAATAGTTAACAAGTCACTTTTTTCACCTCATTTTCTGAAATGATGTAGAAGCAACAGCACGCTTAGATGAGATAGAATCATCTTCATTTTCATGCAGACGCTTTCTCGTTGTGGCTGACTAAAAGAAAGATGCAGCAGGATGGCTACATTAATCAGGTAAGACAGAACCCGATTGTTGTATCTGCTACATAATTACAGATGTTGGATAAAATCGCCCTCCTGTAGCCAAAACAGCAGCAAGACTAAATGTTTCTCTACAATGATCTAATAGTGACCTTTCTCACATAAGACACTGACCTTATTCTATTTCCTGCCTCGACTGCCCCCAAGTTTACCTTTGACTACTATTTAAAATAATGCTAATTAGTGTCTTGTAACAAATGTTACAATACCATTTCTAAGCTTTCATTAACATGAGAGTTTTTCTTTGAATATTAAATGTTCATAACTTGAATCCATCAAAATGTACATGTTCATGTGTTTAATTTTAAATATGCGAATAATCCTTTAAAGCTTAAGAGACTGTTCTTTCAATTCAAAGTGTCTTGCCAAAGCACAAAAGTCAGTTGCTTCTATTCAGAAAGCAGGAGAGACAATTAGCAGACCAGCTACATAAAGTCAAAACGCACACTTCTGTAGTAAGTTCTCCATTTTTTCTGTTTTTCTTATTACGGATTACTTTCAAATCTAGTTTCTCTATGCATCAAGTATTAATCTTTAACTGATCTGTTGTACATACCATTTCTGATATTTGCGGTGGATTCATAGTGGCACTTGTCTGAGCAAGTAGCTGTTGAAATGTATTCTTCATATTCTCATCCTGTGGAAAAGAAAAAGCAGTAAACCTAAGTAATATATGGAATATTTAAGGTGGATCAGCAATTAAGGGATGAATGAATAAGTAATGAAAACAAGGGAGTAACTTTTTTCCTCATCATTTAAAAATAATCATCATCATCATATAGTGCTAGGAGAAAGGATCTGTAATGATAGTCCCAGATTACTACAAAAACACCGCAACAGTGTTGTGTCAATTCCTCCAGTATTCTAAGGTTTCAGACACCAGTGTGAGCAAAAGCAAGTGATGACTATCCTAAATTGAACACAAATGTGATATAGAATCAAGCAACACTAATTTTGCAGCAATTACATTATGTATGATCAGGACACTGGTCCTTTGAAACATCAGCTTTATTACCCAAGGAAAACTTGGAATGTGCAATTTCAAAAAAAGATGTTCTACCCGAGAGGAATTCTCAAGAATAAACACTCTCAAGGACCTTCAATAGTTACCGTCAAACTTTGATCCAACCTCCCCTCCTCCCTCCCACTTCCCCAAAATAAACATCATCCTAATTTGCCCCAGAGTAGCATTTTGAACAGGTGGTTTACATACAGTGCTGGTAAGAAAAAAAATAGTTCTGTAGTTCTACAAAGAAGTAGTTTCCCCTAGTAACTACTTAGCTAATACTAGCCAAGCTAAAACTGAACATACAATGTCATTTCAATGAAGTGTAACAACACAGAAAGAACAGAATGTACAGGCTAGGAGTTTGTGCAGGTAATCTACTGGTCAGCCTTATCAAAAGAGGCCTTTATCAGGACTTGAGACCTTGCTTTCCCCGAAACCAAGCTCCTTGCTCTTGAAAAACAAGAATTTTGCTTGTAGTCTTACATGCTGTTCTCATGACAACTTCCCTTTCTAACATAGTATTTTCATTTCCACTAGCTTAGCATCATCAGTATTTTGGATTTGGGTAGTTTTTAACCACATCTCCACCTCCACCCCTCCAAAAAAAAGTTGTATACACTAAGAGAAGAACCAGCTAAAATACCCATAATAAAACAACAACTTTCAAACAAAATGTTACATTAGAAGCACTCCACTGTTACCTCTACCCTAAGTCCATATAGCATATTAAATGTTGCAAATGGGAAATTTCACTTTTAAAAATCAAAATTATTATTGTCAACTGTTATATTATTCATAGAGCATACATATTGCTACACTGTTCCCTATTGTGACAAGTTCACTAGACAATACAGTTTATTCTCTATTTACCAGAAGTGGTAAACCAGCAGCTGCTGTTTGGGGAGGGCAAGTGGGAGATGCACTTGGAGTGAAGTAGACTCAGGGATGTCATTAGTCTCACTTGTGCATGAACAGGTCTGACTGCAGAAGCATTAAGGGGAAGAAAGGGCAGCACAGGGTAAGGAAGGCTAGCACAAATCATTTGTTAAAAAAAGTTAGTTTAGCAGAAAGTCAGATGTATTTCAAGAGGAAAAGGCAGCACATAGATTCATTCTGGTTCAGCAGCCAGTGACCAGAGGTGTTCTTAGTCTGTGTTGGGCAACCTCAGGGAAACAGGAAATCGGTGCAAAAAAAGACATTTATTTGACATTGCATACTCCCTGTTCTAAAAATAAAGTCTCATTCTCTGGTTTCAGCAATTTCTCCAGCAGGAATTTTATTAGAATGGTTACTATTGATTACCTGCAAACCCTAAATCAGACTTCCAAAGCTGAAATCAGGTCTTGAAACCTTTCCTGGGACTAAATGAAGTAGCTGCTCATAGTCATTTAATACAGATCATTTCCTTTGGCTGAGCTTTTGAACAGTGACTGTAGGTTCACCAGCTGAACAACTGATCTAGAACCAAAAACAGACATTTATTCTAAATGACTGACTAAAGATAAAAGGTGTTATAACTTTGTCCCATTATGACAGCAAGGACTGGGGAACTCAAAGAGAAGTGAATGGGATGTTCACTGGTAGAGGCACAATTAGAAATAAGGAACCATCTAGCTTTTAAGGGTTTCAAAAATTTTAACCATTTTTTGGGTGGAAGGCAAGGGGAGGTGAATTCTTATTCTAGTCTACGGACTATTGCAATGTCCCCTTTTTTGGTTCAATTACATTCTTAAGCACTACAGAAAGGTTTTGATGTGATCATCCAATTTGTTCTACATAGAATTTGGACTTTATTTTCAGTGTCACATTTTGACTGTGGCTACCTCTGAGTTGACAGGCAAGGTATTTTTTTCACTTACACAACAAACACCTGAGCTTTTCTTCAGCAAACAACCAAAATAATCTTGAACCTTTCACAAGATCCCAGTAAAGTTTTCAGAGGCAGACACAGCAACTAATTGCTTGTATGCCTTTGAAAGATGTTTTATTAAGAAGTACCTGCTTGGTTGACGTGGACTTCCATGAAGTTATAGTTGGAACCTCAGATGACTCATGTAAATACAGGTAAGATATATCCACTGAATAGTACTCAGGTTTAAGTGGCTCACTAAGTTTTACAGTTTCAGGTTTAAATGAAGAATGGAGTAAACAGCACAGGTATTAAAACACTAATTTGAAAACAGTACTGGTTTAAATAGAGCTGTAGAAATGATGTTTTGTTTTAATAACATGCATACTTATAATGTCTGAAAAATTCTCTAGCGGACCCCCGAATCACTAGAGGAGGCTAACATGCATTAGCTGCGCACAAAGCATGAATCTTGTGGATTTTTTTCATACTTCATAAGACAATACTTACAGACAACTCAAGAGGGAGTGGGGAGCCAGTAGCTCCTTCTTACTACTCGCGGTAACAAGATGTAAGCAGCTTTTTTGGTGGTAGTATTCAAGGTGTGTGATATCTAGAACTGAACATATTGGATGTTGGCCTTCCAAGCAGGCAGTGTACGTTACCTATAAATAACTGATATTCTTAGTAACAGCTCATGAAGGGAAACAGCTTAAAGAATGGCATCTGCATGCTGGATGACAATTGGATTTGCGGGTATGATGTCTTATAAAATTTTTTGTCCTGTCTTCAAAAATCAAACATAGCGGTAAGAGCTGCCCCTAAAGGGAATATATAGTCAAGATGCTAACAATTTTATATACTGAAATATCTCAGTCTTAACTTGTCTAAATCACTATCATATTTCCCCTTTCCCATTATGCATATCGGTGATTCTTAAAATAAGCATAGCATTGTTTATCAATAACTTACCCTGCTCAGTCATAATCAAAATGTAAGAACCTACAGTCAGTTAACCCACTGTAGAAGTTACACACAAAATTACAGTAGTAAAATCCAAGAATGACAAGAACTATTTCCTGATGCCCAGCAGTATAATTAGGACAAGTTAATGACTTTCAAACAATTGTCAAACAATTGCATTTTCTGTCTCAGTAAACTGCCAGCTGTTGATTTCTGAGCAATATTCCCTTGCTTCTACCCTGTTTCTTTTGCTCTTTACCTAAGCATCTGTAACTAGCCACTGTTCCCAATGGAGGAATATGAATGGCATTATGCACAGAATAAGCAAGCAGAACGTGTTGGCTCAGTTATAGACTAGGTGACTTTCTTCAGCCTCCTTAAACAAAAACATCCAGGAAAGCTCATAGGCCCAGTGGTCCCCTCCGAGGTGCCAAAATTAGCAAGAAACTAAAGACCACCTTTCACAAACTTAACTAGACTACAACAGGAGGCAGAGCAAGCATCACCTCCTACTCAGAGAGTTCCCAAATCAGTGACACTCATTCATGATCATCATAGTATGAACAGAGTCCTGGACACCTGCCAGAAAAACTCTGCAACGTTCTGCACTGCCTGCCCACAAAAACAAGATGAGGTTGGACTGTTAAAATGTTCAAACGACGAGATCCTTCCTATCAGAACCACTCTCAGACTTGGTCTCTAAAAAAGCCATATCTTGATTCTCATACGTTAAAGAGAAATGTCTCAGAACAGATGTAGAAGCTGCCAGTTATATTAAAAGAAAGTGTTCAGCAGAATACTCCATGTTTTTTTTTGCAGTCAGCTCTGCAGGGAATAAAAGTCTGAAAGCACAGCCTAGCTACACGTGCAGACTAGGCTTCATTTTAAAATGAAAAATTGCAAAGATACGGGATTTTCCATTAAATTCAGAGCAGGCCATGGAGGAAAACGAAGGGTGTTGAAGCAGGATCAGACTATGGAGAGGATTAGTTTAGTACCAGTATCCTTCAACAAAAAGAGAAGCCTGTCAACCTCTGCTGCTAAGCTGGCACCACAACCTCCAGCAAAAGCTATCTGGCCGATGGGAAAGAATTACTGGCAGAAAAGTGGACATTAAATAGCACAACAGACTTGCAACTTGCTGGATGTCATGGCACGCAAGGAATACTTGTACTTATTACTTGTGCTCAGCCGTTAATCTAAGTGTTGACCCTGACAGATGTTAACAAGCTCCAGCTATTCCAAGGTGTTCCTGAGCACAGACCATGAGGAGCTCGTTGTTAGTATTTACCATTAGGACCACTGAGATCTGATTCTCTGAACATCAAAATCTGTTTCCTTTTTTTCCCTAGAAAGGAAACACAACTGTTTTGATGGTAAGGCCAGAGATGACAAGACTGCAGGAGTCCTGACACGCTTCTTAGCTAAAGATGATAGGCTGGAACAGGACCTAGTCTACCTTGATGGAAGAGCTGAGTACTTTACAATGCCCATAAGACAGGATCCAGAGTCAAGCACCCATGGGATAGCAAATACATAAACAATGAAACGCCTTCTTCTAGCTGGACAGGTGGACAAATTCTATGTAGAATCTGAGTCTGTCTCCCTTACCTGAATACACGTTACTATCAACTATGAAATATTACAGATTTAGTCTGGAAGAATCATATTACTCAGCATTGTTCTAAGCTGCTTTGAACTATCTTTTACTATATGGTGATGTAATAAAGATCATGAGACCATAAACCTTTTCTCTACAACTTCTTGAGGCTGCTGCCAAGGGTCCTAGCACAGGTAGTGATAACACATTCTAGCAAGGGTTGGGCTACATTAGGAGGTAAACATACTGCTCAAAAATGCCCTCAGCCTGTGCAGAGACGACATACAAACTCACAGGAGCTACATTGCTGTTAGTTAAGCTACAAAGATGATGCAGTATTCAAATAATAAAGAGAAAAGAAAGCAGACATAAAACTAAGTATAGTGTGTTCACTTTGGAGAAGAGAGTAATTCCTTTTTCTCCCTGGCTGAAGTGTATGGAAAGATAAAAACTTATATATGGGGAACTTGTCACAAAGTGGAGGGCAAAGGAGAAGTCAAATTAAAAGGGAAATTAAGTTTAAGGTGGGAAAAGGCACTGAACACCATCAAGCAAGGCTACAAGACTAGGAATAGCAGCAACAACAGTTGAAAAGGAACACAGAACTATAAGAATTGAGAAAGCATACCATTGCTGTAAAAGCAGCAATAAGAGGGGGTTAAGAGCTAACAAAGGCTTTGCCAGGGACAGTGGCCAAGAAAACAAGCACAGTGAAAGACTGAAGGGGAGCTAGCTGCCACTGCAAGAAGAAAGAAAAAAAAGAGAACAGGAAAAGAGAAAATCTTTGTGGTGCAGAGAGAGCATTTGTTGGGAGAGCAAAGAAGCAAATTTTCTCTGTACACTGCAAGAAAGTCTTACAGCACGACATACAGCAAGGTACTGCATGATCACCTTGCTTACAGCTGATAGACATTGCAGCAGTCTGTTTAAGATGCTCACTCTGGTTTGAAGTTGTTCAACTGGCAATTTGTGGCTATGGTATCTGGGCTAATGTCATTCTACAAGCTGGGATCTGATGGCTCCTCTTCCTACATGTCATTCACAATGCCAGTGAAACAAACAATTCACAGACAAACAGCCTTTTCTTTCCCTCTTCTCTGTCTGAAAGTAGGCAGCAGGATCCCTCTGGTCGTAACACAGCCTGCAGAAACAGTATAGTCAGCTGGCCCGCAGGCAGCAGTGCCTGCCCATAAGAAGCACAAAGTGACAGTTGCTCCTCTGCTGGCTACTGTCAGGGACAGCCTACAGACAGGTGGACTGAAGCTCTAACTTAAGGTAACAGTTGTTATTCCCAAGAAGCTACACAACTGAAGCTCTTACTGCCCATCACTGTATCCCTGTTATTTTTTGTATTTTGTATAGGTATTTGCCTAAGACACAGGATCAGGTATGCATAGATCTCTGGTGACCAGGGTAGTCACAGTTTGCCTGCTTCCTTACAGAAGCAAATTACACAGTATTAACAAAACCTCATAAAATTCAGGCTATTGAACTGTCTTTGAATTTACATCAAGGAGTTATCCCTGGAACAAGCCAGCCTTGCTGTACTTTGGTTAAGAATCTATTCCTACCTGAAGCCAAGGATGGTCTAAGGCTTCCTCTATTGTAGCACGTTTGCTCGGATCCACTACTAACAGCTTCTTCACAAGATCCAGAGCTAAGATGAAGAAAAAAAAAAGTTGGTTGATATATGATCAGTAAATTCGTTACCTGAAAATAAGTTAAACAATATGCATGCTCCAAAACTACGTGCAGCAGCATGTTTAATAACACTTGACAGTTGTGCCCAAAAGACTGGCTAAGCAGATCATTTTTCTTCTTTCCATGGCCAGAGAGCGCTGAAGACTAACCATTTTTCCTTTACATGCACACGATTCAACACACATACCAAATTGCCAAAATTACTCGTACATTTACTGAACATGTCCAACATTTATGTTCTGTGCATGCACAGGTAGTTCAGCATTTTCCTAAATATGGACATGCAAAAATAGCTTAATTTAGTTTCCTGTTACCAGAGAAATAGCAACAGTTTATGGTGTCTTGGAAAGCAGATCATCCATCTGAGATGAGAAAGAAGAGACAAGATGTATGCACGTATGCTCAACTTGATCATATAAACTTTACTGTCTTCTGAAACTGCTTAATAGACACTGTGAAAAATAGAGTACTTAAGTCGTATTTAATGACTCCTAATCTTCCATAAAGGAATTTTGGCAAGATTAATTTTTCGTTGTATCTGATTATTCTGTTATATGCATAATTGGGACTATGTATGACCATAACATAATTTCCATTCCCATATACGTCTGTCATATTATTGAATAAGCTTCAGGTAATTTAGGAAGGGGTTATATTTGGCAAGTTTATTAGAAAGAGAATGATCATACCAGTTATGAGAAACTCTTCTGCATATACAAAGTAGTACCTAAGGCAAATAGTGCAATTATTTTGTGCATATAAAATGTCCTGAAGAAAAACATGCAGACAGTAACTATCATTTTAGTTTACTGTGCAAAAAAAATAAAAAAATTTGGCAGACTACTTAGTTTAGAGTGGACCAAATAGTTGACTCCACAATTTTGACTGATATTTCATGGTGCTAGTCTTTGCACTCCAGGCTTAAAATTCCTCTTAGTATTTCTCTCTTGGAATTCTAATTCATACATATCCCTTAAATTCCTATTATTTTTGGTTCAACACTTGAAGAATCTTTGAGGCAAAGATCTGTTGACCGGCTTCATAAAGTTAGAAGAAAAAGTGAAAAAAATGAAAAACAGACCTACATGCTCAAAACTTCTGTATTTTTGGAGTTAATAATGCTAAATATTACTACAAAAGGTACTGGTGGGTAGCATCTCTTCAAGGAAAATGTAATTGTTTGTTGTAATGGTCCAACTTTGAAAAAAATGTATTAAGAGCCTACTTAAGAAATGTAAACACATCAACATGCAACATATCACAGAGGTGAAAAGAAGTTAAAAGAAAACAAAAAATATGGCAAAAGAGCTAGATATTCTGCTACGTATTGTAATGGAGTCATACCCATGCCTGATACATGTTTCCATTCTTTTGAAATGAATGTGTATTCTCCACGAGTGATTTGATCTTTCAGAGATAGTTGAGTATTTTGCTCATTAAATGGTGGATATCCACACAAGCTATATAAAAAAAAAAGAAAAGAAATTAAATAACAGTTTTTGTCACAGTGAATGCAAAACTAGTCACACATTTTAAAGCATCCGCTATCACAGTGTCTTTTACATGTATACATTTTTAAACACACTTTCACTTTCTACTGAATATACTGAAGTTGCAAAGTCTTGAGCCATGTATGTCACTGACTGCCCAATGAAGGTAGCATCTCTGCAATATCTTACCATACAAAAAGAATAACTCCTAAACTCCAGCAGTCCACAGCTCGGCTGTATCCAGCAGTCCCAAGTGAATTTAGAACCTCAGGAGCAAGATACGTGGGAGTACCACATAACGTTTTCATAAGAGAAGTTTCTCCAAGAATCTTGGATTGTCCAAAATCTGTAATCTTGTATTTAAAAATAGTAACACCACATTACATATTAGGATTGATTGTACTAGAACATATCATATTGTCAGTATACAGCAGGAGGTAACATTATAGAAAGTCATGAAAAGGGTAGATGAAACAAACGGCTTTATAGAATCATCTAGGGTGGAAAAGACCTTCAAGATCACCTAGTCTATCAGCTTGACCTACTAAGTCCCATCACTAAGCCATACCCCAATCTCATTGGATTGTTCTTGATCCATACAAAAAAAATGGCAAAGCCAATTCTCTTCCATTATTTTGACATCCATTTATTATCCAGTGGTGTAACTTCACTGACTACAGGAAAAGCTCACTAGAAAATACAGGCAAACTGTAACTGTGTTTTCTAACACTGCAGTTGTCGGTTCTTAGTCACTTGCAGCAGCTCTTGTTTTCTCAGGCATTAAGTTTCCTCTTTTCAAAGCACAGTTCCAGTACGACTACAAACAAAATTTACCCCAAACATTACTAAAAAGTCAGTTAACAACAACTGAGAAGATGAGTAGGGAGAAATATAGAAGAAGATCAGACTTCACCCTAGCAAAAAGCATTCTCAAATGTGGATGTTAATGGGCAACCTGAGAACGCAAGTATTCTCACTTATTAGAAGACACTACTTGAGGACTAAGCATTTCAACAAGCAAATCTGCTCAATGCTTTATCTGAAAAAATATATTTCCTTCACAAAACAGCCTGGATATTTGTGGAAATGCTGTCTGAAATTCATATTTATTATTTTTAACAATGTAGCCACATTTAAAGTTGTACTCAATTAAGTGCTGTACAAGGTATTAAGCATAAAATTTCCCAGTTGTTCTTAGATGTATAGGTTGAACTATCCACAAGAGTAAAATTAAGCATATGAAAAGCATGAAAGTTTTAGGTTACTTCACAGCTTGTATGAGTAATTATAGTTTTTTTGAGTTATGTTATGAGAAAGAGTACTTCCATTCTTCTCCTTGAGCAACTATAAATTTAAGTTCCCGTACCTTTATCAGACATGTCTCTTCAGAAGATGAAAGTAACACATTCTCTGGCTTTAGATCTCGGTGTATAATTCCATTGTCATGAAGATACTAGATATATGTTGACAAACATGTATGAAGAAAAACAGACTATTATCTTTTTTAAAATCTAAGCTTTCCAATTTTTCAAATAGCAATGGTGGGATAAGTGAAATTATTGCACAAGAGACATGTACGCATTTAAACCTACACAACTCATGACGTTTTTTAGAGCCAAAAAAAGCAACTTAGAAACAATTATGCTTCAATTGTCAATCCACATGCAAGCAGTGTGTGTAGGACTGAAAAGTTGTTAAATCCTTCCCACTCACTGAAAAGCTATACTTCTTTCCTCATGTCAGTAAAACAAGAGAACTAATGACGGGCAAAATTCTATGTTGCAGGAATTCTGGTTTTCCATCTCTCTTTCTTCCTTCTCTTAGTCATTATTATTGCACGATCATATTCTCATAAATTCAAGTCCACATTTTGGTCTGCAAAGACAATTAAGATTTCCATGCTACAACAACCCTTACGATTTTGAGTAATAGTAGACAAATTTAACAAACATCTCAGTTGTCAAAGAGCTGGAGGCTGAAAAAGGGTTCAAAAACATGGTGATATAACTAGCAAAAATGAATAAAGAGGTGATATAAAGTCAAAGTCAGGTTAAATTACAAAGAATTTTGAAAAAAGTTGATTCCTTTAGGCAAATGCAGAATTGTTTTCTTATCTGTAGTTTTGAAGCCTACATGCAAGTCTACTATCCAGTTTTCTGCTGGCTCTAAATCTGAGAACAAACTTCTCATTTCATTAGGAGAGCATTTGACGGCAAGCAAGAATTAAAGTTCAGTCATAAAAGACGTATTATGATACAATGAAATCTGTGCTAAAGCTAGAAACAACTAGTAGTTCAAAATATGTACTCGTGAAGTCTTCGCATTTGCATTGAAGGGATGTATAAAGTAACGATACCACTTTTATTACATGACCAGCTATCCCAAAAGTGAGAATAGGGGAAAAATACAATACTTCACTCACTGAAAAAGAAAATAATTCTGGGTTTATTATTTATTAATGCCTTGTAAAGAACAACTATTAAGTTTCAATTTTTGGCAAGACGCAAAACAGTCAAAAGGAAGAGAATTGATCTGAAAGCATATACAGGTCCAGACAATTAAGCGTGATGTGGAAAACAATTGTGCAGAAGTTACTAATGAAATATGTTTACCATTCCATAGAATAACAGAATGGTTTGGGTTGGAAGGGACCTTAAAGATCACCTAATTCCAACCCCCCTGACATGGGCAGCAGGGATACCTCCCACTAGACCAGGCTGCCCCAAACCCCATCCAGCCTGGCCTTGAACACTTCCAGGGATGGGGCAGCCACAACTTCTCTGGGCAACCTGTTCCAGTGCCTCACCACCCTCTGAGTAAAGAATTTCTTCCTTGTATCTAATCTAAATCTACTCTTTTAGTTTAACTACGAAACCACTGGAACTACTGGAGCGAATTCAGAGGAGGGCTACTAAGATGATTAGAGGACTGGAGCACCTGTCGTACAAGGACAGGCTGAAAGAACTGGGCCTGTTTAGCCTGGAAAAGAGGAGACTGAGGGGAGACCTCATTAACATATATAAATATCTGAGGGGAGGGTGTCAAAAGGATGGAGCCGGTCTCTTTTCAGTTGTGCCCAGTGACAGGACAAGAGGCAAGGGGCACAAACTGAAGAACAGGAAGTTCCGGCTCAATATGAGGGGGCACTTCTTTACTGTGAGGTTGACAGAGCACTGGAACAGGTTGCCCAGAGAGGTTGTGGAGTCTCATTTTCTGGAGATATTCAAAACCCACCTGGAGCCATCCTGCGCAATGTGCTCTAGGTGATCCTGCTCAGCAAGGGGGTTGGACTAGATGATCTTCGAAGGTCCCTTCCAACTCTGCCCATTCTGTAATTCTGTAAAGCCATTACTCCTTGTCCTATCACTACACTCCCTGACAAAGAGTTCCTCCTCAGCTTTCCTCTAGCCCCCTTTAGGTACTGGAAGGCCACTGTAAGATCTACCCAGAGCCTTCTCTTTCTAGGCTAAATAACCCCAACTCTCTCAGCCTCTCTTCAGCGGAGAGGTACACCAGCCTTCTGATCATCTTCATGGCCCTCCTCTAAATTCATGAATTTAGAAGCTTATGTAACAACTCAATATTTAGTCTTTGAAAATCTATTATATAGAATTAATTTGTTGTCTGCTGAACCACAATGCTCATTCAGGAGTTCATAGTAAGCATTTAAGCACTATTTTTTGCACTGCACTGATGAGTCTTTGCCCATACACTATGAGAAGTCTAACATGATAATCCTGCCATTAGTGAGCACGGCATGTATTGCTGCTTTAATCCCTGTTTTGTGTTTGCTTGTTTTTAAATAAGTAAAAGAGTTTGAACGCTATTTGGCTGTACTGAGGTACAGAATCTCATTAAACTAACATATTATGAGCACTGTGTTGATTAATTGTGCAGGTTTCAGAAGTGACAAATGACAGAAAAAATCATCTGACTGACATGCAAATGCATAACCGTATTTTTCTTGGTAGAATTCATATTATGTACCTTCACAGCCAGTAGCATCTGATAAAAATACAACTTGCAGGTAGCTTCTTTCATCTTGATTGGCCTTGACACTCTGTCATACAATTCTCCTCCTTCCATCCTAAAACAGATGTAGGTAACATGTCAATATATTACTTCCAAAAGATTCATGTTAGGAGCAGGATTCTTGTTAGACAAGAAGGAGACCAAAATAATTTCATTTGGCTATTTTGGCTACAAAGAAAGAATATATTTCATTTCTGAAAATGAATGAGCAATGCCCTAAACACAGTAAGTGCATTGCTGACTAAGGCCTAATCTTCTGAGTCTTCACCACCAAGAGTTATAAGATTTTTTGATCTACCTCCTATTATGAGCTCCAAATCAAAGCAGCAGCAATCCACAACAGCAGCATAGTGGGTTACTATCCAAGGCACTAAGTGCTTTCAAAATATAAAAGGATCCTCTCCTGGTTATCCTAGTTTCTGATTTTAAGAGGTTTCAGATAACAGAACGGAATGGAAGGGGACAACAACAATAACAAAACACAAAAAGTCCAGAACTATTTATGCTCTTTTTGGCTATGAAAAACATGTCATGCATTTGCTTTCAAACTAGTTACTTACAATTCCAAAACAATGTAGTAATCCTCTGCTTCAAAGAAGTTTTTGATCTTGATTAAGCAAGGCTAATAAAAAAAAAAAAAAAAAACAAAAAACAGAGAAGTAGAACCACTTGTAAAAACTAACTTTATCAACAGTGTATCATCTCAAATTTCCTATTTTAGTATAATTTCAACCACGCTAGTTAAATTAACACTTATGCAACTGGCTAATGCCTCAGGCTTTGGCAAACAGTTAAATTCAAGTCTGTTGTCTTCTCCCCTATAACTGCACATATAAAAACATTCAATTCTTGTCATGACTACAACTCAGCAAGCATCCTTATTTTTTCCAGTTGTCACTTTCCATAACCCCAATGTTTTCTTTATATGGGATAGTTCATTAATCTATGCAAGCTTTCTCTAACTAAAGGTAAGGAAAATCCTTTTTTGGGGAAAGGCTGTGGGGGGAAATAAAGAGGGGAAAGTGGATAAAAATCCAAAAACTTGCCAGTGGAATCTAATCTATATATTTGGTTATCTAACAATATTTACAAAACCTGAATCAAGGAAAGATTTCTTCTACAGATATGGTTCAGGTTGAAACCTCCTCTGTGAAATTTCTTCCCAAATTTATGTCTGTTATTCAAGTTTTTAAAACCTTGTATCTGTTAAGACTTAGCGTACTTAAAAGAAGGAAAAAAAAGTGTTTATTTACTGCAGTAATTATACGCATCCCTTTGTATATTTCCTAACACATAAAATTAATCTTTAATTACTACACTAGGTCAGTGAAGCACAGAAGCACAGTATGCAGCAAAAAGGAGTAAAAACGTACAGTAATACTCACATGATCTATTTTCTTCAATATTTCAATTTCTGTGTTGATATTAAAAGCTGGGTTCTATTAAAAGAATCAAATATCAAAGAGTAGCACAGCAATATTCTGGGATAAGACACTTCAGAAATGAAAGACAGTACCAGAAAAGCCATCGTTTCATATCCCTTGCAATTTTAATTAATATAACATACAATCTTTTTCAAAAACTGATTAGGTGCCGTCTGTGAATTAACTGAATAGACTGCTGTTCCTATGTGTAGCAAGATATTGCTTTGGGCATGTCATTTCACTGCAGGTTAGAAATCTTCACCTAATTTCCAACCTAAAAATTTTGGCCAGCATATAGCAATACTGTCCTTTTAACAGCTTTCCTCCCTCTAAGATGCTTCCCACGCGGGCTACCCCTAAAACTAAATGCTACTCAAACTTAGCCTTTAGCCAGAAAAAAATAAACAGGTTCTTTTAATCTCTCTCTGTGTGGCTTAGGCTCAACTCATGAAAGCAACCCAGCAGGCTTTTTTACTCTTCTTCCAAACCAGATCAATAGTTTTTGAATACACATTACCAAATCTGTATACATTGCAGATGCAGTCCTATCTCTGTTTTGTACAATGACATTTCTTAACAAATATAACTCATAACACTGTATCTTAATCTTTATAATGTTCCAAAATTGCATTTTGCAATTTTCAATCAGATTAACATCATAAATTCATCTGAGAATAACTCTACCTCTTCCTATGAACCAACACAAATGTAGATGATAGAAATTGTCACTGATCTTGTATTTAATCTTGCACTACTAAACATTATCTAACTCCTACTACTCCAGCATACAGAAGTTTCCGTTCTTCATACATAATACTGCAATCTTCCTTTCTGTCAACGTAGATTGAGTCAGTGCCAAAGAGCTGAATTACCATATTCCCACTATTTGTGGCATCATTTGTACATCTCCAAATGTAGTAGTAAGGAAGACTAACCTCAAGACAAATCCTCTGAACTTCCATCAGTAACTTCTCTTCCATCCTGTAATTCTGCTCCTATTAAAGCCTCATAGCACCCTTTCCTCAGCAAGACACCCTCCCACCTTAGCATTTTTGTCCTTGCAAAAGTATTTTCCAAATTAAGTAGTAGCTTCCTATACTGCACCCTATGAAATTCTTTGTCAGTTTGAACAGATTCTGTATATTGTATCTGTACACTGAAGTCTCTTTTCTCAAAGAAATTCATAAGGCTACTCCAACCTATTTTAACTTATGTAAGTTGTGCAGCTGTGGGTTTATGAAACTTTTTCCGTTCACTTTCAACCTCTAATTGTATTTTTTTCTTAAAAGTTCATCCTATACCCTTACATAAAATTAACATTAGAGTAATAGATTTGAAGTTGCTCAGATCTCTCTCTCATGTTACAGTACAGCCACTTGCCTTGTCCTTAAGTTTCAGGCTTCTGCTATAAGACTAGACACATGAAAAGCCCTTCCCAAAAGGCTTCATGCAATTTTATTGAAGAGTGTTATGATGGAATATGCAACAAAATTAGCAGAGCTTATAAATCTTTGGTCAGACTCCACTAACTATGTAACTTACTGGTATATTTTGGGACATACACCCCACAAGACTCCCCCTCTCCCCCCCCCCCCCAAACACACACACTTTGTAATACCACATTAACAAGCAGTCCTAAAATAACGAAATGTGGTCAAAGAATAAAAACAAGTATTTTCTAGAGTATTGTATATATTCTGTAAGATCAAAAGGCATTTGGAAATGATACACAAAAGACATTAAGTCAGAAAACCCTCTAATTGAAGAGAGCTGGGGAGTCAGAGAGAAAGGTTACCAAGCATTCCAGGCTCACTGCAAGATGGCCAAAAGACAGAAAAATAAATACTTACTGCCTCTCTAATACCACTTGCCATAAACTTCCGTTTATTGATTATCTTTACTGCAACTTTGTTACAAGTGCTCTTCTCAAATGCCAGTTTGACTTCTCCACAGGCACCACTACCATGAAAGCACAGCTATGTTAATACTTACAAATACATTTCAAAATTGGCATAACAAGTATAGACAAATGAAATGAAGGCATTTGCCTAAACAAGGCTACACGCAATTGGAGGCTGCTACTTTCCAACCTTCTGAATATTACAGGTTGTCCAAAACTATCTCAGAAAGTATTCGATAGTTAAGAAGTATATTTAAGGAGTGAGTGATGTCAAGGGCCCTATTCAAAAACACAGAAGTAAATACGTACAGCAACTGATCTGTTTGTACAAAGGGTACCAGTGAATATCAAACAGAAGCTGTGACGGCATTTCCCCTGCACAAATGTAGAACTTAATGAGCGTTCTCTCAGAACAGGACTGTACAAATGTGAAAAACAGGTACTTTTTATTTTTAATAAGCAGCAGTTTTATCACTGAAAGAAATCCTTGTATTTTGCACTCAGATTTGTTTCTGCTTAACTGTTCTCTTCTGAATTCTTCACTGATGGCCAAAACAAAGATTTGTCCACATCTAAAATAGCCTCTCCTTTTTCCTGAAAATAGCTTTCGTCGTTAGCCTGAAGACTCCAACAGTGATGTTGTAGAAGGCTATATTTGGACATAGAGCTCTTTCTCCTACTTCCTATTATTGATAACATGAATATACAAATTAAAAAACTTGCTAACAATCTACAAACTTGGTTCTCTTCTAAAGAAAAACTTGGGTTTCACAATTACTGGCAGGTTGTAAACCCAAGCCAACTAGAGGAACAAAGCCAAAATCCCCATTTAAGCTGTTGTATAGAGCAGGTTTACACAGATGTTATCATACTTGTTTTTATTATTATTTGAAACTTGTTTCATTGTTTACCAGATGAAACAGAGCTATAATCCAGTGAAAGGATTTTGCCTTTATGGTCTAAATTTGAAAGAATAGTGTGCTATAATTGGGGAAGAAATAAAGGAACAGTTTATCACATTTCAGATTTATTGTCACTACTGCTACTTAGCCTTTAATGAAATAACTCCTTCTACTTCTATCGATGACGTTAAAAATAAAACCAAAGGTCATTTTGTAGAATTTTTGAAAGAACTAAATTTTAGAAATGCTGTACATCAAAGCAAACAGTAGATAAAGCAAGAGACATACCAGAATATTTTAAGATAACGCTTTAAAGTAACTACTAAGATGCTCATCATTAACACTCGTTATTCCAGTATTCTTCTGAAAAAACTTCACACTAAAAATCAAAGTTTTCAGATCCCAGTTTCCTCCTTTTAAATGTAAATATACACAAACACTACTGCATGTAAAGAAAATAGGCACATAGTTGTAAGACAGAAAAAAATGTTACTTTGAATTCTTGAGCAATTAATTCAGTAATCACATAATCTACTGCTTTAAAGCATCTTCTATTTCTAAACACACAAGTACAAATACTGCATTCATCAGCATTCTCAGTACTCTGGTCTTAATAAATGCAGTGTGCCATAAAGTGTTTTAGGCTGAACCTATTTCAGAGAGACACCCTTACCTCTGGGGTAAACAAAGTATGTTCTAAGTATCAGCTTTAGACCATTCACATAAAGTGAAGCGATTAAGGAAATATACTGATTCATGGTCTTTCTTAACTTACACACCAGTTGTTAATCAACAAAATACTTTTAACTGCAGCCAGAAAAGCATTTGTCTGTAGGACCAAGTCTCACTGATTCATAGCAGTTAAAACGTTTCCTGCCAAAGAGATTCTCAGTTAGATATTTGTGCTAGATTTTAAGTGGTACAAAGTGGCAAGAACAAAAGAATAGGAAGTTTCATTTTCATTAACACTCCACAACAATAATTAAACCACTTATCACAAGCTATTAATTTGGTCCCAGATATCCTTGTACTGACCCCAGAAATCTCAGTTAAAGTATTTCAATAGTTATCGAATTGATTTGCTGCATGTAACAGTCAAAATATAAAAACATCAGGAATGGTACCTGATGACTCTTATGACCCTGTAAAACACTTTGAATATTTGTAGGATTATAAAAACTAAAACAGCAGCTCAGTTAACATTGGTAATAATTCTAGCACAAGGTACTGAAAACGGTAACAAAATTAGCACTTCATATTGCTGAAAATATGCTTACCTTCCCAAAGTCTTTGACATGATATATTTCTCTCTGAATTCTCTAGGAAACACCAACTGATCATCCACCATAAGATCAGAAAATACAAACACTAGGAAGATGAGTGGAGATCATTTTCCTGTTATTAACTTCAAAATAGCTATAATGAATAACTACACTTCCTGAGCTTTTATAGTCAACAACATAACTAAGCAAATGCTGCCTGCTAGAAGCAAAACAAATATTAAAAGATTAGAAAATTAAAAATATATATTAAAAAAGTTAACTGATGCTATAAATTACACCAGCAATGGGTTAAACAAGGTGCTCTCATTACTGAAAAATGGTATCTTTGGTATAAGCTTCACAACACTGCTTAATCAATTAACACAACATTTAAGGACAAAATAGCCAACCGTGTCAGCTTCAGTGAAGGCTTTTTACTGAGAAAGCAAAAGCAAAGAAACAAGCCCTAAACCCTCCTAATTTTTAAGAGTTTTGTTTTGTTTAAATTATTATTATTACTACTACGCAAAATCTGGTAATTTCCTGTTTTTTCCTCTCTTCCCTTGAATAGTTTATTTCCCCTGTCCCTCCCGCAACACATACAGAGCTACTGAAGGAGTTACAAAAATAGAAAAACAACTATAAAAGTTTATACTCTGGTAAGGTGGTTCCTGATGCAGCTTCTTTTATTTTTTTTTTCTTATTTTTTTGTTAGGATTGAGGTGGATATGGAGAATTTTATGCGAGTTCAGAAACATCAATTCATAGCTATGTTCTCAGCTGTTATTTTAGCTGTACAGTATTCACAAAGAAGCTCAACTTGCAAAGAATATATTCAAATTATTGTAGAAAGGACCTCTTGGTCAACACAGGAGGAATCTACATGTTTTACAGTATATTTTACCCTTATTAGTCTGAATAGACAGTGCAATTTCAGAGTTGTGGGTCAGCGGAAGTCTCTTCCCTTTTCCAATGAGCTCTCTATTAATGAAAGTTCCATTTGCACTGTGATCTTCAATATAGGCAACATAGGAATTTTTTGGACCCATTTCCTATGAGAGAAAAAAAATCAGGTAGGTAGCAAAAGGAAAAAAAGAACTTTAAAGTAATGACATGACAGACTGTAGAAATTTACTATTGTTGGCTCAGAAAATCAGGCTAAGGTTATTTCATAAACCTGGTAATGGAGCATTGCCAAGTGTCTTATTAAAGCAATCCACACTGAAGGAAGGTATGTAAATTTTGATTTCATTAGGAGCCCTGCCAAAGTCAATCCCTGCCAACATGGAGAAAGACAGTTAAACCTTTTTAGCACCTACCCTAAAAATTCGGAAGTGCTTCTTGCTATAGTTTTGGTAGAAGCCAGTCTCAGATAATCCTAGCTTTGAAAAACTATAATCACAGCTTTTGTCTCTTCCAAACCAGTACTCATCATTCACGCAATCTGCAGAGAAAGGGCATGCAAATTGGAGAGAGAACACAGAATTCCAGGAAGTTACTAACTATTGCACTATAGAATCATGTCAAACAGTACTAAGGAGGATAACAAAGACAGGTTTCTTCATGTTTACTTGTCTTAATTCAGACAAAACACTATGTACTGTCAATACCTTACATTTTGCCACAGTGTAATTTTATTCTCTGTATTAATAGTATAGTTTTCCATTCACCTTCATCAATACCTAGAGACTCATATGATGTATATAACAAGAAGTATGAAATGGAAAAACTAAGCAAGTAGCAAAGAACACGAATACCCCAGAATTCCTCTAAAATCTCCTCCAAGTCTATGGAAACTGTGTATCTAGGTACTCAGTGTAAACTTTGGGATGTAGCATGGAACACAGAATTACTGCAGAAGTTGCACGCTTGTACTTAAATTTGGTTGTACGTAATCTGAAGATGACACTGCTCCCTACCAAGCTGCTCATAACTTTTTTTTAAGGTGCTACAAAAAAACCGGGAGATGTATTATAGTAGTTACATACCACAATTGCTGAAACCTTTTCCAAGTGCAAAGAGTCGACCCCAAGGCTGAGGAACAAGCTCTTCAGGTTCCTGATCCTCAGGGATTGATGGAAGCTCCTGAGTGGGAACGGTGTCCAAAGAACTGAGGGTCCCAGAACTTGAGGATGACTGGCTAGCACTCTGTGATGCACTGGAAGAGGAACTGGTACCACTCTGTGACTGTTGGGCACCTTGAGACTGCTGCACTTCATTTCCAGTCTCTCGAGACATGTTGGCTTCAAAGAGAACATTTAAAAAAGCGCTTACTACAGCAAAGTAAAATTGACAAACTTTCACATACAGTCCCATTATCATAGAAATCTATTTCCAGTCTTCAAATAAGACTCTCAACCAAAGTTTGCATGTGTGTTTGCATATGTTTAAATCCCCCCCAAAATGTGCAATGACTTTTTGTTGTAAAAAAAGTATGTGGTGCTCCCTCTACCGGTTCTAAAGCAGTTAAATCTTATTCCCAGATTTTCGCTTAAGGTCTTCAGAACTCCCTTGATTTCACGAATGCTTGGGCAACAGTTTCTGACAAAGCACTCCCCAACAAAGCAGTAACCATTACAGTTCCCCAAACACAGGAAAAAAAATTAAAAAGGAAAAACATTATCTATATAGCAAAAGTAGCTAACATGGAAGGCACTCAGCAGATTTATCCCACAGGCAAGCCTACTTGGTGTCTTGGCTGAGTATTCCTTTAATATAGGTTATAACTTACAAGTTTTCACACCTATCTTTCAAACAGGTTCTATTCAATGATTTTATTCACCGAACAGTCACACCTATACATAATGTATAAAATGTTTATGTACAAAACTCTGTCAGACTCGAAGATACACCGCACACCCCTAGAAGCTGCCGTTAGAGACAGCAATGTCATCTCCCTGCCCTGCTACCCTTGGGATTTAGTGGCGGGCCGCCTTCCTCCCCGCTGAGGAAGCACAACCCGCCAGCCAGCTTGCCTTTAGCCAGCGTTCTCCAACAGCATCCGTTTAATCGCACAAAGGGGCCGTTACACTGCCCGCTAATCTCCCCAAAGATGCTTCCATCATCTGAGGTCACTTGTGCTAACCTGTCGGCCTGCCGTCTCGGTGTATTTATTAGTGTATCTTGGGGCTTATTTGTTCGTTTGCTTTTAAGCCGGTTGCCATCCAGCTTAACACGCAATTCAGCTAGCACACAAACCAGCCCCCTTACCGACGCGCTACTTTGCTCATAAAAACCCAGCACCGTCCCGGCTGCTTTTTGCGTGCACACCCCGGCGTCCGGACGCAGCGGCGAGGCCCAGAGGCCCGAGCACAGCCAGCCCGCTCCCGGCAGCGCGCTGCTGCTGCGCCGAACGCCCCTCGGCGGCTCCACCGCAGGGCGGCCGAGCAGCGGGAAGGAGCGAGCCGGAGCCGCAGCCGGAGCCGCAGCCGGAGCCCGAGCCGCCCAGCAGCGGCCGCCTCGGGGGGCCCGGGACGCTCCGGCGCCAGACGGGGCCCGCGGGACGCGGCCCAGCAGCCGCCGCGCAGCCCCGGGGCGCGGACCCGGCAGCGCCCGCACCTCCCTCGACCCCCGCCCCCGCCGCACCGGGGCAGGGCCGGGCCGGGCGCCACGGAGCCCCCGGGAGCCCAGAGCGGAGGGGTGGGGGGCGGCCTCCGGCCCCAAGGCCGCGCCCCGGCGGCCCCGCGCGAGCGCCGCAGCCCCACCGGCGCGGCCGAGGGCCCCGCACGAACCTCCCGGGAAGGGCGGCGGCGGCCGGGGCCGGACGCGCCCGGCGCCGCGCTCCCGAGTGGCGCGGCCTCCCCGCCGCCTCCCCGCCGCCTGCCCCAGCGCGCGCGCGCCCCGCCAGCAGCTCGCTACGAACTGGGCCAATGGGGGCCCGGCCGGGCGCGCGGGGCCGCCGGGAGCCGTAGTCCGCAGGGATGCAGGCGGCGCTGCGGCAGCACCTCGGCGGGGCGCGGTGGGCGCTCCGCGTTTCCGAGGCGGCCCTGCGGCCTCGCTGCGTCGGGCCGGCCTCTCCCCCGGCCCCGCGGTGTTGGAGCTGCGGCGGCGCCCTCCCCAGCGCCGAGGGACTGCCTCACTTCTGCCCCGGCTGCCGGGCCCTGCAGCCGCCGGGGCCTCGTCCCGACCTCTTCCGCCTCATGGACTGGTGAGTGCCGGCGGGGCGGCCGGGGGCGCGGCCGGCCGCGGGCCTCACGCCGCCTTCTGTCGCCCGCAGTGACCGCTCCTTCCGCCTCGACGTGCAGCGGCTGCAGCGGCGCTTTCGGAGCCTGCAGCGCGCCCTTCACCCTGACCGCTTCGGCCAGAGGCCGCCGGTGAGTGCCCGGCGGGCCGCGCCGCGTCGCCCGCCTCAGCGCCGGCCGCCCTCAGCCCCCGCGCCCGGCCCCCCCTCGGCGCCGCGCCGGGGCCTGGCGGCACGGCTCGCCGGGCGCCGCGGGAAGGGGCCGGGGCCGCCGCTGCCGGGGTGACGAGGCGGCTGCGCGGCAAAACGGAACGCGTGGAGGCCCTCCCAGCCTTGTGCTTGGGGACTTCCAGGTTTAGTTCCCATGGAACTTAGAAGAGGCTTCTGCCAACGGACACGTTGCGGAGGGCGGTGAGAAGGCGCTGCTGAGGTTCTTGTGATCTTCATTACGTGACGTGACGAAGCTTACAGCTCTAGATAGTTCTCTCCCCATTCTTTTTATTTCCGTTAAAAATCAACTTTCTATTTTACGTGCATTTGTTGTTGTGGGAGCATTGTTTCTATGCAGGCAACAAAGGGTAATCTATTTTGCCATTTCTTACTAATTTGTTAACAAGTGTTATTTACCTTCCATTTGCAGGAGGAACAGCACTACTCAGAGCAACACTCTTCCTTGGTTAACAAGGCCTATCAAACCCTCCTGAATCCTCTCAGCCGCGGCCTCTATCTAGTAAGGAGTCCATTACGTGTTTTATCAATGCACCTGTAACTAGTCATAATGGTAATGCAACGAATCAATCTTATAAAATTCCTGTGATACCATCGTTCACGTGCTAATTTGTGTTCCCCTGAAGAAGAAACAGGATTACCATGGATTTAAAAGAAGCTTGTGTAAAAGCTAATCATCCTTCCCGCTATTTTGTTTAACGTATTAGTGATTATTATAACCTCTATTTCCTGCTTCGTGGTTATTTGTTACCTGCTTTGGCCTTTGGCAGTCTTTGTTATATTTTCCTGATTTAGTTAACTGCTGATTTTTAGGAGCACCTATGGAGTTAATTGTAAGACTGCCCCAGCTTTGTGAAGATTTCATGGAATAAGCTTAAAAACCAGAAATTTATCAGATAAGAATCTGAGCAAGCCTTACTAAAAGACTTAATATTCAAGAAAATCTTTCACGCTGAAATAAATGTGAGAATGTGTTTCTAAATTCCCCTTTTCTCCACCAGCTGGAGCTGAATGGAGTAGAACCAGCACAAGAGACAGACTGTGATGCCGATTCAGAGTTTCTCATGGAAATAATGGAAATCAATGAGAAATTAGCAGAGTCTAAAAATGAGGATATCCTTGAAGAAACTGAAACTTTAATTAAAGGTGGGTTGAGATCTGATGGTTTTGTACAGAATGAATTTATAATCCCGTATCTTGTGTAATATGGAAGTGTCTGAAGATTTCTTAACTTATTCAGTTTGTTTATTTTAGTACCACTATCATTAAATTCTATTGTCTTGAACTGACTTGCTGCAAGAGCTTTTATTTTTCCCCAAATAAAAATGTTGTCTTTACCAATTTATGCCACTTAAAATCAAATCTGGCACAGGAAAATCTAAATAACAGTACCTATTCTGATGACAAAATAGGTATATATATTGACTATAAAAAGAAACTTCTCATTCAACCTCCACCAGATCAGGGCAAGTAGATTGCTCGAAAGGAAAGAACCACTCAAAATAAAGTTTATTAAAATACCTGACTGAACACATTAAATAATTTCTTAATTTATTCAGGCACTTTATTACTTTCATCTTCTTCAACTTAGCAAAAATTATATTAAGTGATTATTGTCTTTATACAAGCAACTTTCTTGTTTATATTGTTGATGATAACCAAAACATTGAGTTTCTTGGTATGTTTAATTCTTTGCAATAACAAGAGCATGCCAAAAGTAATAACTAGAATAAAAACTAAGTAGAAAAGAAGCAATTTAATAGTAGGTAGATTTCTGGGAAGCTAGTGAACACATTGAGTGAGGCATTGCTGTCTGTAAACCTGTCTAAATAAAGGAGTATGTTTGAAATGATAATAAAAATAATTGACAGCAATAATATGGGAAGCCCTCTTGTCTCCTAAAAGACTATGATACTAGTAATTGTTTCCCACCACAGTCAGAATGCGTTGGTATTAAATATACTGAGCATGTGACAAAATCTGAATAAAATAATTTGTTTTACAGTGAAACGAGAAGAATTGACCAAAGAGGTGACCACAGCTTTTGAAAGAGGTAGCTATTTTAATCAAGTATTTAGTCGCTATCTATATGTTATAAATGCTTAAGAAACGCCATGTTCGCCTTTTGCAAACATTTTCTGAACTACGGAACAGTAATACTGTATAAACAATTGTTCCTGTTGGATATTTAAAATATATACTTCTAAGCGTGACCTTTCTTTTGATTCAGGAAACTCAGGACCTCACATTTGTATTTGAACTCTTTTTTTCTTTTTTAGTCTCAGTTAATTCGAGTCACGTCAAAATGATCACTTTAAACAAGAGCACGTTCGTTAAGAATTTTTGTTTGTTTGTTTTTCCTAATACTGGGAAGGACAGACTCTTTTCTCATTCAAATTTATGGCCTATTTGACATTTCAAACTTGAATTTGGGGAGATCTTGTTCTGCGGACTTGAAGCTGTCAACAAAATAGTCGATGCTTTTCTTTGCAGTGGAAGTCCAGGCTGCCTAGCAGTGAAGCCGTATAGCAAGACAAGATGCGATGCCCCATTTAGTATTAGGGCCTTCCTGCGCAATGATCAATGTAACTTTATTCCACAACCAATTAATGGGCAGGAGCTTGAATCATTTCAGACAAGATTTTTACACTGGGAAGAAGTCTTCTTATTTCTCTCCTAGGTCTCAGAGTTCTTGTACTGTTGGTTTATGTAGTGTGTGCTGCAATCGTAAAATATCAAATGAAAAGTAGTAGCAGCTAGGCCTGCACATGAAGAATTATAACTTCATAATAGGCCATTCTTTGTACTGTGAGATTTAAGGACTTTATCTATCCTTGTCAGGAGGTGATAAACCATCTTTCCCCTCCAATTACTTGTTCAGTTAAGGAACAATTGTTTCAATATCAGTTTGGAATTGCCCTTGTCTGTATCAGAGTGCTATGAATCTTGCATGTGTCAGTGATGGTAGTTGGTCTAATTATATACATTCCCCCATTCCTGAAACGTCTGTATGGTCTATATACTTAAAATTCCTCAGTGGCTACATCAATACTATAGCCGCTTTACAGAAAAGTCACATTTTCTTTCTCAGTTGTATATTCTTACATGTTTTGTGGAACATCTCAATTAAGGTGTTCCAAAACCTTCGAAGATGGAAATAACAGACACCATGTTTTTAATAGTATAGGGGTTCTCACAGCTTTTGCAGTTCTTAGTTCTGATACAATTGCTGTCAATGAAATCTTGAGATCCATTTTGAAAATGAAAACTCAGTCCTCCCTCTGTAAATTAGTAATTTTTTATTTCATTTCAGATGATCTTCAAGAAGCTAAGAAGCTTCTAGCCAAAATGAAATATTTTGCAAACTTAGAGGATAAACTAAAGAACAAGAAGATGCCTTCCTGATACTGCCTCCTTTACCATTAAGAGTTAACGTTATTTTCAATTAAACATCTGATTTAGTAACCAAAAATCAGAAAAATGGTGTTTGCCTCCTACATTTTTCTTAAAAGTTTTAATTCTGAGAGAAGGAAGACAGAAGAAATTCAGTGCTTACTGTAGCACTTATTTAAGTAAAGATGGAAGCAGGAAATGTTTACAGCCAGAAAAGCTGTAATTGAGTAAGTTAACACTACTGTTCTAGCAGAGTTACAGGTATAGAAATGATTTTCAGAGAGACACACACAAACACAGTATGCAATTAAGACTTCTTTCGATTATTAAAATGTGAAGAGTTTATTTTAAGTTGAGGAAAAGTCCGTCATGAAATAATGAAGATTAAACAGAAAGCTTATTCAGCAGGCCCGTCAAGCTCTTTTCTTAGTCTCATTGTATGTGTTCTATCCAACCATCTTGGAAAAATCTTCAAAGGTGAAAAATATATATATATATTTAAATCATCTGTCCTCTTTTTTACTTTGTGCTTTTTGTGTTGTTGAACTTAATCTGCCAGGAAATGACCTTCAAAAATTAGAAGAGGTTTTACCCTGTTGCACAGCTTAAAATGTTGAATTTTCCCCCTATGTTGGGGGGGGGAGGGGGAGGGGGGGGGACAAAAAAAAACCCACTCAAGTGCCAGAAACTTTTATTATTACCCTTTAAGAAACAAACCTTTGTAATAAACATCATTACTACTTAAGATAATATAAGAAAAATTCACATAGGTGCTGTCCTGCCTTTACTTCTTTGCTATAGAATGCCTGTGTCTTTTTACGCTTACAGCAATAGGACTAGAGGAGGAATCTCCTTAAATCTTTCAAAGAAATTATTTAAATGAAAAACAGCAACTAAATACCTCAAGTTAATAAATTGACTAGAATTCTTCAAATATCGGTTTCACAGAAGTTCATGTTTGGGTTTTAATGCCTCAGAATACTAGGTATGCTTTATTCAGTAAAGCATTAACATATGCTTGATAACTGAATCTGAGGAGGGGTATTAGAAATAAAAGAAGAGCTACTGATTTGTATTGCCTGTCTGACGAAGTCTGCTGGAGGCAGGAGGAGTGGAATTCATTTATCAACCTCCACCAGCATTTCTTACAACATCAAGTTGTAACTAAACATTGACTCTTCGTATATAATGTTTTAATAGCACTTCATCAGTATCTGTTTTTACAGCATTTCAGAAGATTAACTCGCCTTTTAATTAAGCTTCCTCTAAATATACAGGAGGAAGTAATAAACTACTTGTTCATCGCATTGCATCGCTAATTCAGAGGACAGCATTCATAATTCTCATTGAAGTAGTTTTATAACAGCTGTGGAATTACACAGATTTAAAATTCATCATGGAGTTGTCTTCTTTCATAAAGTTCTGTTTCCTTTTCTTTGTTTTTTCCTCCAAAATTAAGCTTGTGAAATTCCTTTTTGATTTCCAGAAAAGACTTGTTTTTTGTCTCAGGAATTACGAGGAAGATGAAAGCAGCAACTAAGGAGCACTCCAGTAAGAACACCAGAAAACAATACTGCTTCAGTCCTTTCTGAAAATAAATCGTATTTATTTGATTGCAACATATTTCAAGTACGACGGGGGGGGGGTTGGAAAACAAAATGCTTTGTTTCCATTATTCCATATATATATATACGTATACATATTCCATATACACTGTTTAAACACGCATGTGTTAATGCATGCACAGAATTAGTGTGAAATAACATTTTTAATAAAATCAAACCATACATGATATGAATCGTGTATAATGTAATGGCAAGTCAGCATTTGCTAAAATAAAAAATTCATGAATTTAGATATTTTAAGTTGGTAACATTTAGCTAATATTTTAGGTTCATAACATTTTTTATGAATGAAAATTTGTAGTGCCGTGTATGAAAAATAAATACCTCTTGTTCAGAAGCAGAGTTCTACCAAGAAGAAAAGATTATCCAGTTGATATAGATACTCTGCTGCATGCTCTTCATGCATGTTTTGCTCTTAAGTGCTAAACCGAAATGTTAGTCTAGAAATAAAAGTCTATATCTTTTTTTCCTAACAATTTTTCTGATCACAGAATTCTCTGTATGTAAGTTTAGTGGGCTCTCAAAGAAGATACAAACCATTAGCCCCAAGTACTATTTCTACTCCAACATAAAACCACAGGGAACTATCAAGAAATGTTTTATTTGAATCTCAGTATCTGCTTAAATTTTTCTGGTTTTGATACCTTCTGTTTTTTGTTTCTTAATCCAAACCTCTCATGCATTTTTTTTTTTAACTTAACAATTTTAGATATTAACAAACAAAAATAAAACAATACCTTTAAGAGAGACTGAATCTAGTTAGGCTCAGATGAGGGTTTGTATTTATCTTATGTTTAGGTGTTATTGTATAAGAAAGAGCAGTTTGATGGAACCTGAGAGAGGAGATAGTGGGAGGTTAGGCAATTAGGAAAATGTGTTATGCAAACTTACCACTATAAAGGGAAAGAGCATTCCGATTGTGAAGAAACTAATCCAACTAATAGTCCCTCCTATCATGTAAGCAGCAGGACGTGAAGACTGTATAAATAATTCAGCTGTCAGGGTATTTGTTATGCCACCTGGGGGGGAATGAGTTTCAGAAACAGAATGGGTTATTGTAAATGTCTGCAGGGTACTTCTGATGCCAGAAAAATTGAGTTGCTTTTCAATATGCCACTAGTTGATCCCATTCTATTATTAAAAATAAAATATAGTATTCTTAACAGCACCTTTCTGAATCTACTGCCCACATAGTAAGCATTCTTCTAAGAATTAGTCCTTTTTCAGCACGACTGCCAAGGAGCAAGAATTCCTTTAAAAAGCATAACATTTTTTTTCCCTTGCTTCCTGTATGACTTGACTGAATTTATGGCCAGAACGAAGACTCCTGTCTCATGTGTAGCTGGCCCTGACAAGAATGCACTGTAAGCCTCAGTTTCAGGCTATATAGACTGAAACTATACCATTTTGATAAGACTGCCTCACTTGCATTCCTTAACCAGAGAGCATCAGCAGCCATACAGTAAAGAGCTACTGCTTGGCTTACACAGCAGAGCTGCAGACATTCCTCCCTCCACCCTCCAAGACACGGTTCAGCACTTTAAAACATTCTTTACTGTGTGATACCTGGTCCCAACCCAAAGCTCAGTATGAAGGCAAATATAGATGTCATGCTCACATAAGGCACCCATGAGTAGAGTTCCTGGAACAGAAAAAAATGAAGTTTTAGTTTAAATTTTGATAATCCAGTTTAAAAATTGAGCTTAACAGTTACATATCTCTTAGCTATTTTATTTCAGCTAAGACCAAGTCATTCATGGTTGCTTAAGGCACTTGTACTGCTTCAGAGAAAGTCAGTATTGTTCATTTCAATTGTGTCTAGTACTTCTGTCGAGATTTATAATTAGTCCTCTAAGACTAAAAATGTACACAAATATAAAAAGTCACTATTATATATTGTTACTAGTTCAACATTTTGTCAGTGTTTACTCTGGTTTTTATAATGATTTGCTAACCCATAGGATCATTACTAAGCTCTTTCATAGCATAAACAGATTTTTCTCATCACATGTATACATAAGTTCAACAACGCAGTAAAGAAATGTTAGGATTACTAAATACATGCATATGAAACTAGGTGTGTTAGATAGTCCAAACCTAAGCTTGAAATGTCATTATTCAAAAGCAAACCCAGAAATTTACAAAAGCTAGAATAAAACGATTAAATCTAGGCCTCTGACTACAACCTGACCTTTTTTTTTTTTTCTTTTGCCTGGCGTAGCAGCTTAATTTACTCCAACCTCGGAAATTACATAGATGCTTCTTCTGTGGCCTGCTTGCCAGTCTGTGCAGCCCTTAACCGTACTGTCCCTCATCAGACCTGAAATGTGACTGCGCAAGATTTTCCTGTTTAAAGGCAGATCCTGAAATTGAGGGGGTAGACAGAGAAAGGACTGTAGCTCTTTAATTCTTCCTTTGTCAGATAAGGATTTATCAGGCAACCAAATACTGAGTGAATTGAGTTGCTTGCTACACCTGCATCACCTTGCTTGGATTACCTAAAGGTAACAATGGGGCCCTTAACATTGCGTGGTAAATACATAGTACAGTATGGTCTGCACAAGACAGATTTCCTCTAAACATTAATTTCAGGAGATTTGTGGGACTACCTTATTTGAGCTGATATAGTATATAGAACAATTAACAATGCATCTCTTTATACCACATCAAAACGTGAGGCAGGAGGTTGTCTTCATATGGTTAATTTAAGGTACTATGAATATCTTGAGTTTACACTGTTTTCGTGAATTTACATTTAATGGATTTAAGCATCTTTTGAATTTCAACATCCTTACAATATTTTTATTTTGCTTTACTAGTAAGTGAAGTGGACTCTGATGCTTAATATCATCACTATCTAGTATTCCATCCTAAAATTACTTTAAAAGATAGAATAAACACTGTTTTGTCACTGCTTTTTTTTTTTCTCTCCTCAGCATTAAACTCAATTTCAATTTTAAAACAAGTACAGGATCAAATCTTATCTGAGAGCTTTCTCTTATTTTACGGAAATACAGCGGGAGAATCAATCAAATCTTTCAATTGTGATTTTTTTACACTGATGCCTAAATCTGTGCAGCTCTCATGTACCAGCTTCTTTTGAGTATCACAGATTTTCACTCACTTATAGTTATATCATGTAATATAAATGAGTCCTTCTTTACACCTGGTAAGTCAGAGAGAATGTTAAAACAATGCTCCAAAGGATCATAAGGAGGTATCCCCCGATGATAAGATATCTTCTTCCCACGTAGTCGATCAGTAAACCCTATGGGTAAGACATAATATTTTATTACTATACCGAGCTCATATTTACCAAAGTTGTTCTTCAAGCATTGTTATTCTTTATGCTAGAAGGTAGAAGAAATTGGTACATACACAGGTGAGGGCTGTGAGACATTCACAAGCTCCAGTGCCAAGTGTCACATATGGGATTTTTTCTGCTGAGATCCCAGCTTGTTCAAAAATGTAAGTTGCATAGAAATAAATCTACAAAAGGAGGAAGAAAAGAAAAAGGAATAAAAGAATTGAGCATTCCCAATAGATAAATTGTCAGTTGGAGACAAGGTCAAGTTCATACTAACATACTCCTGAATATATTTTATATTGTGACTTTTTAATATGATCTAAACAGCAAGAAGAACCTGTTAAATTAGCATCTAGGTAAATATATTGCTATCATAAAAGTAAATATAATTATTCAACTTACTAAATATAATGTTTCATCATTCTTAAGCTACATATCATGGGATAAGCTAATCTACCTTTATTTACTTTTTTCAGAAGAATAAAGATGTAAACACAAAAATTAAGGTCATTCTTCAAAGCAATTTACATACCAAAAACATGGAAATGAAAAAAAAAAACCAAAAAAGAACAGAAATGTGTTTCAATTTAATAAACATGAATAAGACAGGTGTTCCTTCTCATCCCATTTCTCTGAGATTCTCTACGTGGGATCCTCATTTTAAGAAAAGGCTGAAAAATAAATGGAAGTTAAATAATTACTTAAGTTGTTTTTAAGTATGAAATCTTACAGCATTTATCCCACTGAGCTGCTGGCCCATAGCCATGACAATCACAGTAATGAGCTGCCATCTCACACCACGATCAGTGAATAGTTGCCAGGGCTTCCTGGGTTTCTCCCCATCTAAGGCAAAACATTCCTGCTGTATGTCCTCCATCTCCCTTTGATACTGCAAAGAGCCATGAAATCGCTTCAAAGCTAAAAAAATAAAAAAATACATAAAAAATAAATTTAAAAAAAAAGCCAAAAGGTAGTAGGCAATGTAACTGTGCTGTGTTGATAAGAAGAAGAAAAGGAGGAAAATCTGGAACCCAGTATACTCATTGTACCCTTTTGAAGATGCAGAGAAATTATCTACGCTGTAAGTTACCTTTGGCACAGCTCAGCTCATCACCTCTGTCAATAAGGAGATATCTGGGACTTTCAGGAAACCATGGCAGGAATAAAAGTTGGGCAAACGCTGGAAAAGAGCTGCTGGATAGCAAAAGAGGCCAATACATTTCTCCACCTAATAATTCCCTGGAAGAGGTGTGGAAAAAGAAGGAAAAAAAGGTAATTAGCTGTTCAGAAGACTACTGAAAGCAAGATGTTTGTTCCCTGTAACCAGTTACCTATGTCTTGTGAACCTCAACAGAAGGAGGTTCAGAAAGTATTTTCCACCCACTCTGAAATCAGGTTTCACTTGGGAATAAATAAGCAACACTGCTTTACTACTGCTTATTGCTGTGTTGGTTCCAAGCATTAGTTTCAGATTTCTTGTGGCAGCGTTTTCTAGTGATACAGCAAAGTAAGAACTTAAGGACTTCACTTTAACGTCAGAACCAACACTTCCATCTGCTTTTGAAAAATCATACAATAATTTGCCATAGAAGGGAACACAGAAGGTCATCTGATCCCACTTCCTATTCAAAGTTGATCGAATGAGAAAGTGTATTTACATAGAAAGGAATCATTAAAATTGATACAGTTAAAATCTGCAGGATGACGTGTTGTCGGCAATATGAACTTGTTAAAATAGAAAGTTTACTGCATTTTAAATATTGACCTTAGGTTATGCAGTCTAAAGTTTATATTCTACTTTATTCAAACCTAAAGTATCCAGCAAAATCAGTTAATTTAGAAGGTGGCAATAAAGACAAAAGGGCAAAAGACAAAGGGACAAGAACAAAAGGACAAAGTTTAAGGGTTTTGGTAGAGGGACAGAGAGGAGAGAAAAAATAAGAATGCAGATAATATAAGAATGTAGCTGTTACTCAGCGTACTAGCTCTTAGGGCAGGGGGAAGTTACTAGCAGACTTCATGAAAGAGGCTTTTCATCTTGAGGTTATGTAGTCTGTATTCCTGGAATTTTTCAAGAACCAACTGGATAAAGTCCCTAGCAACCTCATCTGATCTCACAAGGGACAAAAATAGCAGTTGTGCTACAATACAAAAATTAAGAGGCCCTCAACTTGTTCTCAAGGACTTGTTCTCAAGTCCTGTTCTACGAATTATTTTATACTTCCTTGTCACCAGCAAGAAACTGCAGAAATATGAACTTGGCATAAATGTGCTTGTTTAACTGGTGCTGTTCTGTTTCGACTCACCTACACAGAGAATTATTCCCTGAGGAGATAAAAGCAGTTATCTTCCTACAGGTGGATGTTCTGTATGAAGTCATTCACTAATGCTACGATGAGTGTTTTGCAGGGAGCTGCAGGGAATTGCAGTTATTTAAATGTGAGTAATGCACAGTAGAAAAAAAAAATTCTAACCTCAAACCAATTATTTGTCCTGTCAGAATCCCCCCAGTCAGAAAGATGGAACTACCCATGGCCATGCCACCTCTAAGATGTTTTGGGGCAACCTCCCCAATATACAGAGGTTGCACACAGATCCCAATACCTGCAAGTAAATGGAGAAACATTTTCCTATTAAGAGATTGTACCTTTGTTGTTTTTTTCCACAAAGCATATGCTATGCAGTACATACCCTGGATTTCTGTGCTCAAGAACATTTTGTTCCTTTACAATAGTCTGTTTATTGAATAATACTGAGAAGTCATTAATGAAACACTTTCTTATTCTAGCTTATTACAACCACACCAAAGATGGTTCTCCATGCCTTTACAAACCCGTCGTATCACAGTAGGTCAGTATTACAGGACTAGAGTCTTTTTAGTCTCTAGAGTTTGCTTTGAAAAGAGTAACTGAACCAAAACGTGCAGAAAATTGGACTTATTTTTATTTCTCTATGAATTTACCTGCCTTCAGATTCCATATTAAACAACAGAACATTTTTATCATCATATCTACAAAGCAGTGTACAAAGATGTATCATAATACTTAAAGAATCACCAGTAACAATAAGTTATTATTCACTGTAGTTTATTGAAAGTAGGAATAGGAAATCATTTACCCGAATTTATCCCAATCAAAAATCTTCCAACAATCAGTAACTCAAACAAACCAGTAGGAAAACTGATCCCCATTAAAACGGCAGCCAGTATTGCAATAATATTATTCATCAAAAGAGCTCCTTTCCTGAAGAGGAAAAAACAATACAGAAATTAGCAATAACAGGTTTTTAAAAATATTTTACCTTTTGGCAATAGGGAAAAAATGGGCTTTGTAATGATGAAACATGCTATTCACTGGAAATCTGATACAACTATTTACTCATAATTAAAAATGAAGTCTAAACATAAGAATAAGCTATATCCTTATTAAGTTTATAAACATAATTTTCCTTATGAGGAAAGGCTGAGAGACCTGTGCCTGTTCAGCCTTAAGAAGAGAAGACTGAGAGGGAATCTTATTAATGTTTACAAGTATCTTAAGTGTAGGAGACAGTGGGATTTGGCCAACCTCTTTTCAGTGGGGACAGGACAAGGGGCAATGGCCACAAAATGGAGCCCAGGAAGTTCTGCACCAACATGCGAAAGAACTTCTTCACGGTGAGGGTGACGGAGCGCTGGGACAGGCTGCCCAGGGCGGTTGTGGAGTCTCCTTCTCCGGAGATATTCAAGGCCCGTCCGGACGCCTCCCTGGGCAGCCTGCTCTGGCAGGGGGGTTGGACCCGATGATCTCGGGAGGTCCCTTCCAACCCCTGCAATTCTGTGATTCTGTGATAACACAAGACAGAAATGCCTGACAAGGTAGGAGTGTGGTTTTGTCCATTCATGCTGCATCTATATGGAATGTTTATGAAACGTTACAGAGTTCACAGCATGTCCTTACTATCAAACGTGTGCATGTGGGACCTGTGTTTTCATACAGTATTTCCATACTCTTGCTGAGATTTCAATAAATGTAATGGAAAGACTGGACTGGAAAGCTTTAATTCTGGCTCATCTTTTAAGTCACGTTGGAACAAAATGTAAAACTCTGCTAGAAAGCTCTTTGAAGTGAAAAATATTTATAGTCACCTAATGTACATTGTTTCCCACTCCCACTTCCAATTGATTTCCTTTACATCCCAGTGAAAAGGTAGGAAAAGAAAACATGCTCTGTGTCTGCCTGCCTATATAACTCACCTGCCTAGCCGAATTGCCATGCTGCCTCCAATAAGGGCTCCACACAGACCTCCAAGTGAAAATATAGAAGCAATGACAGACCAAAGAAAAGTCAACAAATCTGGACTTAATTCCATGCGATAACGACTAATCCAGGTTTCATTTAAGAACCTGTGAATATGCTGTAGCAGAAAGGAATGATGATGTAAGTATAGCATTCTATGTATGCCCTTCTGCAACTCTAATTTTCTTCTTCCTTTCTTACAGTATTCACGTGTCAAAACTTTTAAACAGTCATTGTACATGTTTGGTATCCTAAAATTTGCCTTTAGAAACTCTTGAACTGACACATATCTGTACTCAGAGGCTCCTGTTCTTAGTCAGCAAACAAAGACTTCGCAGATGAACAAACTTCCTTCCCGGACTCTCCCTCTATTTCTGGCATATTACATATTTCACAACAAGTGGGTGAAAATACCTGTGATGGATACTCAGACACTACAGATGCAACATTTTTGCCTCTCTAAGGTGGCCTTTCTCAGTAAGCTACTTTGTGATGGACTGCTGTAACTACCCTGAGTATTCTGGCCTACATTAGTCACAGGTGTAACCAGAAAATGTTACTTATTTATCTTATTTATTCTGTTCATCCTTCTAAAGCAGATTTTAACAGAGCTATTTATATGGGATTTTTGGCACTTTTGTCTGACACAGAATACCTCGGATAAGAGGTATTCACAAATTCACACGAAACCCTTCTGGAAATCAGCAGGAATCTTTCATACTGCTTTGGATCCCAGTGCCAACAGAGTCAAAGGGTATTTGTCCTCTTAGTCCAGTTAGACAGGATACCTCTATTACTGCAAAACAGACAATATTTTACCTGGGTGGGTGCATTGATAATGGAAACATTATATCCATACTGAAAGGTCCCTCCAATTCCCACAGCGCAAACAGCCAGAAATAAGGTCCAGCTGGGAAACTAGAGAACAAGAGAGAATGTCGGGTATGAAAAGAGATAGGCCCTTGAGCTCACATGCATATAATACCCAGGACAAAAATCGGTGATGTAACCACATATTTTTTCAGGCAGTGAAAGTATTTGGTTAGAAAATGACATAAGCTCTCAAATATCTGTAGTAGGAAAAACATTTCACGCTGACTTTGGCCATGATCACTAGCATTCTTCAGAGTCACAACAAGTTTTCAGACTAACTGTAGGATACACAACCGCTTCATAACTGTAACAGTTATGAACTGCGTGAATGCTTTTTGCACACATCATGCTGCTCATGGTGTCTGGTTTTTACGAAAGAATTTTAGGACTGTGTGTTTGGTGTAAAAGACACAATAACTCCATATGAGAATTAAACTCACAACTTCTGTGTCTTGAAAAAAAACAAGAAATAACATCATCCTGATCGAGAGCTACAAAAACACAGTAGCACTGACATAGTTTTAACAGCAACACAGGGATTTAATTCCTAACTCTGCCATTGACTCATTGGACCTGAACAAGCCACTTCACTTCCCTGCACCTCAGGTTCCTGATCTGCTAAACAGCTGGTTAAAACTTTTTGTGAACAACTTCAAGCTCTACTCAGATGAATAATTAAAAATTATTTATATTTTACAATTACAAGAAAGTATTCCTACTATATCATTGTATTGTAAGCATTAAAACAGTGAGAAGACAGCACTGGGGGGGAGAGAGAGACACAAGCCCAGAATCATTAACATACATCATATGGTTTTTTGACACCTCCATTTTTCTTCCTGTCCAAAACAGTCTGCTCATTAGCCATCACAGGTTGTGTCACACTGGAGTTTGAGCCCAGATTTCTTAGAGCATGGATAACAGCCTTATCACTTCCACCTCATTTTAGAAATATGCCACAAACAAAAAACAGTTTAACATTCAGTATAAGAACATAAGAATCAGAAAACATGCTTTTACAGCTTCCATTTTATGACACGGATTGCAGTCTAAGGACAATACAAAACTTTACAAACCTAATTATGACCTAAAAATAAATGTGAAAATAAGGAAACGTCACAATCATGAATCACTGTTAAAGCTAAAAACTTTCTGCAGGATCCATCCTCAGAGGCCACGAACGTTCTGCTTACCTTGCTGCGCATGCTAGACCCTCTCAGTAGGGGCTGGTACTCCATTCTTACCATGGGCTGAATTAGATTTCCTTTGCAAACTTTTAGTAAACTACGCTACAGGAACAAAAGGTGCCAAAGAGATGAAGCTGTTGTTTTATGAAAACAAAGAATTTTGGGTCCACCTCTAGCCAATGGGATTCTTCTCAACAGGTCACGACTTTCTTAGGATGGAAACGTCCAGCGTCCATTAAGTGTTACGAAGCCACGACAGCAGTTAAGTAGCTCACAACAGCAAGTTTCCCCAGTAAGACATTTCATACCATTTTCTTCATTTACATCGGAGCAGAAAACATACCCTTCAGTCACCAGTTAGCTACAGACCTCAGCTACTAAGGAAAACGACAGGCAGTTACCTTGTGCCTCCGCGTCATACCTCCTGCTGCTCACAGCTAGAGCCCCAGCTTCTTCCCCGAAACCACAGACCACGGAGCTGGCGAAAAGCCGCCGGCTGAGCCCCTCATCTGACTGGGATTTGGCTGCTGCCGGGGAGGCCCGCCCGGCCCGGCGGTTCCGGCTGCAGTCCGCGAACAAAAGCGGCTCTGTCTCCACGTCCCCTCGAGAGGCCGGGGCTGTACCGCTGCCGGGCACGGAGGGCGCCTCCCGCACGCCCCCATCCCAGCAGCGGCGGACGCGGGCGGCCGCCGCGCTGCCCCACGGCACAACGGCACAGCGCCGCCCCGCACCTCACGCCCCGCGGCCGCCGCCCAGGACTACGGCTCCCATAGTGCCGCGCGGCCGCCGCCCAGGACTACGGCTCCCATAGTGCCGCGCGGCCGCCGCCCAGGACTACGGCTCCCATAGTGCCGCGCTGGCCTTCCCCGAGCGGGGCGAAAGGCCTGGAAAGGGCTCGGGCTGTGGCGGTGCCGTCCGACCCCGAGAGCGGCGCGGCCCGGCCCGGCCCGGCCCGGCGGTGAGCACGGCGCGGCGCGGGCGGACGAGCTCGGGCTCTTCCCTGCTGCTGCGGTGCGGCGCCCCACGGCCGCGGCCTGCCTGCAGTGCCGCTGGGCCGGCTCGCCCGCACTGCCGCAGCGATCGCCCCGCTGCCGGCGCCCGCCCGCCTCCGGCCCCGTCCGGCCCCGTTCGGCGCGGGTCTGCGCGGGAGCGCTCCGGGCCGGGCCGGGCCGGGCGGCGCGAGCAGCGGGGGCGGCCGCGGGCCCGAGCTCCGCGCGGCTCTCGCGGGGCGGGAGCTGGCGCCGGCCCTGGGCCCGCCTGAGGGGAGCCGCTTGCCCTGCGGCGGCACCGGTGCCGGGCCGGCCCCTCGCGGCCCGGCGGGGCTGACGTCCTCTTTATTCTGGGCGGGAGGCGATGGCGGCTCTGGGCAGATCCTGCCAGGGCATCCCTGCGGGGCCCGCGCTGGAGTTCCCCCAGGCTCTGGCCGCGGCCCCTGACCGCCACGGCCTGCCGGGAGTCGCGCGGGACGGTTCGCAGCCCGGGGCTGCCGGCCGCGGGTACCTCCAGCCCCCCGCCGTGATGCTGGCGGGGAACAGGAACGACGGCGCCGACGGCTGCGGCTCCTCCGGCGCGCGTTTGCAGAGCAGCTTTGACGTTGCCGCTTTAGCTGCGCTTGGGAGTTACAACGAGAGCCTGACCGTCGCTCCGGTGGGTTCCTTCACAAACGCGGCACGCCCGCGAGGCTTACACCAGCAGCAGAGTCACAGCCAGTGAGTACGAACGTCGTTACTGCTGGAACGGGGAAGGGAAAATGTTTCTCAGTTCTATTGGCCTCGTGAAATAACCTGTCTTTCCAAGAGAGGTTCGAATTTGTTTTTTTCCAGTATTGTATGGTTTGTACGTTAGAACTGCACTGCTTCTCCTACTGCCTTTAAATTTGTTGGTGAAGGACGAAGGAACCTTCGAAAAAGAAAGAAACGTGATCAGTTTTACCTAGATCTTGACATGCTTTAAGTTCTTGTACTTTTAACTCACTGTTTCTAATACGTGAACACAAAATACTAGTATAAAGTCTTATTCTGTCATATATTGTTCTTTGGTCACATTTAATTTGAGTTTATTATCACTGTATTGGAGTCTGAAGTTGGTTCTCATGCTAGTTTTGAAGCATTTGAATTTTAGCAAAAATTGTTCTTGCCCCTTGGAGAAAAAAGAAATAACATAAAGGAGAGATTATCAGGCATTCTGCTCAGAGAACTGAGCAATTACAGACTTCTTTCATTTTCTTTGGAACAAAAGCTGGTCCTTTTTGTCCAGACCTTCCACTCCCTTCACAACTGGTGACATGTGGCAACTGTTGCTCTTGCCGCTGTTCAAGCTGTGCATGAAGTTTGAAAAGGGAGGAAAATATTGCTTGAAAATCTATGTTGTTGGAAGATATAATTACAAGCCAATAACCATTTCTCTCTGTTTTACAGTGTCACTGTTCGAGGTGGAAAGAAGCATAAGCTAGAAGAAGAGGCAGAAGGGTAAATTAAATTTGTCCTTTGTAGCCTGAGAAATCTTAATTTCCTTTTTATTTTCCATAAAGATTTGAGCACATCTCATCTACAGGATACGTAGGAAAGGATCATCTTCCATTGTTTCAATTTGGAACTCTTCCCCTGAATTGCACATGAGCGATCCCAAATCTATTTCAGCTACCTAATTAACTGAGTAGCACTGATTTTTCTTGCACGGGTACCCACGTTTTAATAAGAGCAATGTTGTCTTAGTTGTTTTGTGGAGGTTGTATTTCCATAGTTTGTCAAATCTGGTGAAATGCACATTACTTTCTATAACACGTTTTTGTGTAGACCACCACGTTTCTCTTTTGTCAATTGTAAACTTATTTTGTTTCCTAGTTGTCCTGTGAAGAAGAAGAGACTGACAGGAACCAAAAATTGCCCTTTGAATCCCAGCACTGAAGAATGGATTCTCTGTGCAGGTCAGCAGGCAGCTGGGGAGGTAGCAAGTCGGTATGGTGGCAGCCGTCCTGAAACTGCCATGTTAGAAATTCCCTGTGAAGAAATGGATCAGACAATGGGGGAACAGCAATGCGAGGTTGCTCGCAGGAAGCTTCAGGAAATTGAGGACAGGTAAATGCAGGGATTGAGTAGACTGGCTTTGCTGAGCTTTCCCTTTTTTGGTGGGCAGTAAGGGGTAAAACTAGCATCTAGCAGTGTGGTAGCACTACTGTAAGTCTGAGATCAACTTTGTGTGCAAGTGGTTTCTTTGTAGGCTACCTATGGTTTTTGTCAGTGTTGGGGCTGCTATTATGATCTGAACTTGAGGATACAAGAGATGCTGAATAAATATGCTCTCAAAATCATCATGCAGCATCAATATACCATAATGGGTTCTTACACTCTTTTGTGAGTATCCAGAGCTCAAATTTTAACTCACGTTATATAGTCAGACTTGAGCTCAGCTTTTTTTCAACCAATTGCAGCTTGTTCTGTGATTAATTCTTCTAAATGCTCAGGACAGATGTGAATTTGTTAGTGTACAGATTAGCATGGACCAGAGATCTCTCTCTGCACATATGCAGTAAGACTGAGGTTCATCTTGCTGTTAAATATGAGGTGGCTTGATATTGGGATGACGGGGTGGCTATGGGCAGACTTTTACAGTCATTTAATAAGCATATTGTGTATTCTTGCCTTTGAAAGATTTTTCAGCATGTTGTGTATATATCAGTTGATTGCAGTTGTGCTACTATTCCAGAATACTCTAAAAAAAAAAAACACTGCAGACAGTTGTTAGAAAAGCCAAAATTAAAAAAAAAAAGATTTTTTTTAAATGATTACTCAATTGACGACGTATGAAGAGATGCATTTCTCATAGGTAAATCTAAGTAATGTTTTTTCTTTGTGATCTGGCTATACCTGCATTACGAAGTCTGCTTTAGAACTCTCAGAGGAGTGTTCCCCCTCCTTCCCAGCTACTCTACTAAATTTTCTTTAAAAGGTTTATCAAAAACAAAGGAGATGCCTCCAGTTTGTTCTAAATGCTTTAACTTTTTATGCTCTGAATCAGAGACACTGATGCCAAATCTTTAAAGATTAAGAACTATATTCAGTAGCTTTTCAACAACTCTCAAAGTTAACATCTGGAGAATTAAGCTGGTGAAGTTACTACATAACTGAGACTCATTCTTGTAATATGACTGAATTGTATACTTTCCCCGGAAGTGAATTTGTGGTATTTTATTTTTTTCCTCTCAGTGTATGTGCGCATTGTGCACTGCTGGACAATGCAAAGATAACAAAGCTAGCTTAGGTACCAGAAGTGGCATAGCTGCTCAAGTGGCTTCTACGGTAACAGTCATTCTTAGGGTATATTGGCCCAAGAGAGACTCATGTTAACATGGCCCCGCTGCTTCTGGTACCCAGCCTAGGTCAGCTATCTACACTGTACAGTGCAGTGCACGTAGATAGAACTGCAGTGGATGTGCCTGTTAACAGTATGCTCAATAGTGTTTATTTCCCTCTTCCCCCTCCGTTCCTAGGATAATTGATGAAGATGAGGAAGTTCATGCTGATGGAAATGTTAGCAATCTGCCCACTCTTATCCTGTCAGATACCCTTAAAAAAGGGATGAAGAGGGATTTTGGTGAAGTCCTGACAAAGAAAATAATAGAGTCTATGTAAGTTCTGGAGGAAATCATGGTGCTATGTAGCTAATACATGCAAATGAAATGAGGGTCCTGGTCTCATGTTTGTGGAGATGTCCTTAATTACTGCGTGATGCAGCTGACATTGTGTAGCAGACCATTCATCTGGTCAAAAATAGGAAAAAACTATCCTAATGTGAAACAGAAATAAGTGTAACTATAGTGGTCATCAAGCTGTGTTTTGTACTCCTCATTTGTACAGAATGAAACATGTTGAACAAACAACTATATCCTCATTTTTATATATGCGGGTTTCCAAAAGAAGAAGGTCCTGAAGTGTGACCAACAATACTCAAGTTTTGCGTGAAAGAAAACGCATGGTTAGAACTAAAAGTAATGGAACTAGTTAAGGAAGAGGAAATTTAATAGTTGGTATATGCATTTTGGAATATAGTTCCAGGCTAGCACAAAGGATGAAGATAATCACTGGTCTTCTGCATTTAGCAGTTGTGATTGGAGAACCTTAATTTAACTGGCACTCCATCCCTTCTAGGAGCCGTCCTTCTATGGAGCTGGTGCTTTGGAAACCTCTTCCTGAATTTCTCACAGATAAACTGAAGCCTGTTTCTGTTAAGAACTTCAGGCAGCAGAGTACAGAAGGGTGTCAAGCAAAGCAGTTAACACCAAGAGCTGCTTTTGACCCACAGACTGAAATATTCCCTGAATCACAACAGACTGTCGTGTCTCCAGATGTGTATACTAGTTTGGGAATCTCTGGGTGTGCAGAAGAAGAAATGGAGTTGTAGATGCCAGACTGTAGACTGGAAGTGGTGAACTTCTGCTGGTTTTTGTTGCTGTTTTTTTGATTCTCTCTTTCCTTCTGGTTTGATGTGTGAATCTGAAGTTTTATTGTTATTATTTTTCCTAGTAACAATGGTAAGAACATGGGTTGGCCACACAAAACTTTAGGAAACCAAAAAAAAAAAAAAAAAAAGATTGCTCTGTTAAATATTCTAATTTTTACTGATACTGAAAGCAACCCAAATGCCTTTGGAACAAGAAAGCAGCTTTCCATCTTTGTTAATGGTGAAATGTCCTCTTAGTACTCCTTGATCAGGTATAAAATCCAAATACTGAATCTTATGGTGGCTCAAGCCACGCTTTTTCACTTACTGAGCCACTAAGACTGGTGCATATACTGTGCTTAGTCAGTTAGTTTCATTAAAATCACAAAAAGGTATTGAAAGGAAGAAATAATTTTGAGTTTAGTCAGAGACAGAAAAGTAGTCCCAACAGAAATACAGCTTATCACACAATGGCTGTTTCATCTGCAGCTGGTTTGCACTTGATGGAAACTCAAGTATTGAAATGATGCATTCTGTAATGTGGTAGGGAAGGAATGTTATAGCTGAGCTTAAGCCTCTGGCTTTGTAGAAAGTAAAACTGGCTACTAACTTGATACTATGAGATATCTACTAACTTTAGTCCTCTTTGGTTCACTGGCTTGTGAATAGTTTGGCTTTTTGATGACCCTCCTCCCCAGATGGTGCGAAGTCTAGGGAAAAGTGGTTCTCAGCCAACTGATTCACATTTTACATTGTGATGTGATTCTTTGTATACATTGAGTTGGAAAGTCAGTTGAAGACAGTGTAACTTTTCATTAAATAAATGGCATCCTTTAATTTTTATAAAGATAAGTAAATCAGATAATAGCTGATTTTCTGGGGTAAAGAGAGTCAAATGCTGAACGTCATGTACAACTAAGTCCCAAACTTTAAGTGGGACTGCTGATATTGGTGGCAAACTGAAAAAAGATGTTTGTCTTTTGCCTGCGGAAACCTATATTTACAGTCTAAACTACAACATGCTGTTAACATCATGCCACATAGTTTTATACAGAAGTATGCCAAAAGAATTTTGTACCCTGCTTAGAGTGTTAAGAATCCTCAATGAGTTACTGCTTGTACTTTTTCTCAGTGCACACTACTTCTGTTATGCTTAAACAAGGCAGACATCTTATCTTCTGGTCTTAAGTCCTAGACCTTTCCCAGAGATACCTGAATTGAGGCTTTTCTTAGGAAATCCCTTTCCAAGTAATAGGTTCTGTTGAGTCTCAGCATCCTAGTCTGTATTTGACATCCTGCTAACATAAAGGAGCCAAGTACACTGGCCTCTCAGTATTGCAGCTGTTTGCATAAGAAAATCTATTCTTCCTTTGCACAGCTAATTGATGATTTTTTTTTTAATGGTTAACCCATAGTTGATAGTTTAAAATCAAGTTTATCTCTTTGCAGTCATTCTTCTCTTTTGGATCAGAGAAGCTTTCTTTGAAAGATATCTCTTTGTTAAATCCTGTTTATATCTTGCTGTTCTTGTTGAAGGTTGTGTGAAATTTGCTGTCTCTTGCTAAAATATTTCAGAGCTTCACTAAAAACATTCCAACATTTGAATAGGTATTATTCTGAAAACTGGTGTATAACATCCATTCTGGAACTTTGGAGAATGCGCACAGATCTTTCTTGCTCTGAAGTCTAATTTTATTTCAGTCTGCTATAAATCTGTTGCATGAACTGTGTAAAATTTCTCATTTATTATTAAACTGCTGAACTTGCTTAAAATCTACAGCCTTTAACATGCTACATTGCTTGAGTATAAAGTAAAGCAATGCAGTTTGGGGAAGGCTGTAGTTATTGCAGGTAGAAAATGTGGTGCCTCTAAATAAATACCCATTTTTAAGCTTGCAGGATTATAGTGAAAGTTCAAGGTTGGGACTGTTTTAGCTGATAGCTCTGATCCTAAATAAGCTGAAAAGAAAGGATAGAAAAAAAAGTGATGAAACCATCTCAGCAACACTTATGGCACAGGGTGTAGAAAGATTTGGAAAGTCTAAATATGTCAAATCTAGACACAGTTTCTTCCCTCTTAAAATACTGAATGACAAGTTGCCCATCAAATTTGCAGGAGAACGAATGTACGTAGATGGCTTTTAAGCATGCTTTTTTTTTTTCCTGTTATGTTTATAGCAAAGGTTAGCTTTCAGAAGTGTATTTCCTCTTTAATCCCTTGATGTCAATAAAGTATCGCTGAGCCCTGTTAATCTGACATCTGAAACAAGAATATAGTGGTGGACTACTGACGAAGACCATGAGACAGGGGGAAAAAAATGTGTCCAATAAATTTGCTTTGGTATAAAAGATTATTTTTTTTATAATTCATTTATGCTATTATTAGGAGACAACATGGCTGAATCCTTAAATTGATGGAGGAGAAGAGTATGGGTTACGGAGGAATCAGTTATCTAGGAGGACTGAGCAAAATTCTTTCTTTAGCAATCAGCTGGAGAGAGTGAGAAAGGACAAGCTACTGGGTGTTCTCAAACTTTTCTATTTGTAACAGTTTTATTTGGTTTTGACTTCCCTAAAATACTTCTATTAATGCTGTTTACAAGCAGGATAGCAAATGTGATGCAGTATTAGGAAAAAACTTTATTTTGAAATACGGAAGAGCTAATTCTGGTCTGTCTTCTCTTGGGGCCAAATCACCCTTTGTATGTGAGTTTTCAATAAATTTTCTAAAATATTTTTAGATGGCTGTGCTTCATTCTTAATGGAAGTGAAAACAAAACTTGTGAATATATGTCCCATCCTTTACTTGGAAGGTAAGAAAGTATTTTGACCTAAAAAGATTTTTAGTTTAATCATATGTTCCCAAAGGCATGTAACTTTTCCTCCACTGTGTTCAGCAGAGCTGTAGTAACTGTACGGCAGAATAAACCTGAAGCTGCCAGAGAAGGACTGTGAATCTGTCATGATCCAAAAGTGTCTGACAAAACAAAGAGTTACCTTTGGTAAAAGGTGTTGCTATTGCTTGTATTTTCAGATCTTTTATTTTACTTCAGAGTGCCTAGCTTGGTCACTTCTGTATAAAATCAAGAAGTGTTGGAGTGCAGAGTATTTTTATAATTACTTTATTGGTAGGCAACACCGCTCTCTTTTTTTTAACGTCTATTTAATAATTTTTTAAGCAGTTTGAAAGACAAAGTTGCTTGACCTAGACTAGTATTACCTTTGCTTTCAAAATGAGAAAACTAGCACTTCAGATTTATTCAAAACAACCTGAGTTTTCCAGGCTGTGTTAAATAATGTGTGATTTAATGTGAATGAATTGAATTTCAACTGGATTTAAATTAGTCAGTTCAATGGATTTAGTCAAGGCTTAAATAATTCTCCAGTGCAGAGTAGGAGACAAAAAAAAGTAGTTTAAAACCAAACACATTTAAGATTGTGTAGAGCTTGCCTAGTTGTCTAAGTTTCCCTGGGGATGTGGCTGTGAAATTGTAGACAGGAGTTGTATCACGGTTATGGAGCCAGCCCTGTGAAGATGAGCAGAATATATTTTGGCATGGATTTGGAACTGAACTTGTATTTGTTCCAGAGCTTGTGTCTTGTATCAATGAGCCATGGCAGCTGTATGGTTTCTATCACAGATCATATATTTAATCAACTGTGCACGTAACAACATACGCGTGAACTGCTAGGCCTAGATCCACACTTGCTGTGATGCAAGCAGACACTCCAAAACAGAGGTTATAGCAGAAAGCAGTCCTGTGAAGGAAGCATACTGCAAAGGTGAAATCTGTCCCATGACATATGTATTACTCTTCCCTCTCCTTCCCCAGCTTAGCTTGGGTTTACTTTAACTTAGCGTCTCTCATCTACTGTCAGGTCTCAAATGAAGACCCTCTGCTGCCAATTTAAATTCTCTCACTTTTATCTGTGGCTGTTGATATACTATATAAAAATCTCATGGTGCCCTGGTATTACTTAAGAAGACTCGAGTCTAATAAAAAGTATGAATGCTAGTAGGATTTCTGAATTCTATTTGGCTCCCAGATGCCCAACAAGAAATATGTGTGCTATTAGGGAGAGTGATCTCAATATTAGCAGCTTGTATTGGAGCCTATATTGCCAGTAAGTCTTGCTAAAGCATGCCATGAAGTATCTGCAGCTATAAAGGGTGCAGATATAAAAAAAAAAAAAGCACCAAAAGGATACAAATAATACTTCAAACTCTTTTGTCTGCTGTGTTTAACAAGGTTTGGGTGGAAACATAGTAAACAGAGTCCATTTCCAAATATCATGGGAATGTGACCATCGAGAACTTTCTTCACATTTTTCTTAGCTCTTAATGTTGCTCTTCAAGCCACAACACGTTTTCATCTTTGAGGTAAGTTAAATGATACACTAGTGAAAATGGGCAATATGTATCCATGTCTCTGGGTAGCAGTGTTACTGCTGTTTTACTTGGTAAATCACACCTGGAAAGTTGCAGAGTAACCAAGTTGAAGCAATTTTCAGAAGTACATGTTGAAGACTATCTCCCTTTGTTCATTTTGCAAGACCTTTACAGTTCATCCCATACATGCTCACACATAGTGCTGCACTGGCTGAACAGCATAGGTCTAACTTTCCAGAGACAGACCGGGACAGTGGTTATAGGTGGCACCTATGCTAGATTGTTGGGTAGAAGTGCTATGTCACGCATGCAGTTTTAGAAGAAGGCTGAGTGGTGGCAAAATGACACATCTACAAGCCTTTCAGAGTGCCCTGTTGCAAGACAGATGAGAGGGAAAGAGATACAGCACAGGTGAAGTGCTCCAGTGCCTTCATCAAGGTGTTTCAGGCTATAGGGTATAAGTGTTTCTCCTGCCTGCTAGGGCAGTAACCAAATACAGGAATAACTTCCACTGTAGCATAGCAGACGAAGGTAGCTTTCTGCTCAGTATCATTCACCCCAGCCACTCTTAATCCCTTTGTCTAGTTTTATCTGTAGTTGCACAAGGATGAGTCTGAGGATCGCAGTATTCTTGTTCAAAGTGATGATTAGCAGCTGCTTCAATTAAGGGGGGGGGAAACCGGATCTACACCATCACTGCTTCCTCCCCCCGCTGTGGTAGCAGCTTTTGCTTCAAAGACACTTGGCTGCTCTAGGGCAGGCTCTGAAGTTTACAGGAAACCGAAAAAGCATACCTGTGCAGCCATCAAACTACATTCAAAAAATGCTGGTCCAAACCACCAGTTTAATGAATCAAATCAATTTAAAGTCTCAAAGGGATCAGTACTGAGTTTTCTTGTACCAATAGCTTTTTTTTGGGGGGGGGGGACGGGGGGGGGGGGACAGGACGACAAAGGCCTTACTTTCAGTAGCTATTAAAATGGCTATCAGTTTAAGTGCTTATTTTAGCTACAATAGCCTCTCCAGGTGCACAGAAAAAGCAGTTCAAGTGGTAAGAATCATGAGTGAAACCAGAATGAGAAAAATCTGTAATAACCTGGGTTATCTTTAGGAAAATAGCGTATTATCAAAAAAACACATTTCAATCTACATTTAGGATCAACTCCTAGAAAAATAGTTAAAAACCTCATACAGGAATAGTCAATACTATGTCTACATTGAATGTCTCAGACAACAAACTCACAAGAACACACACGCTGCCTGGAAGTAATGCAGCACTGAACAGAAATACTGCTATGTCATCACTATGCTTAGTCTTTAATGTGCTACCCTTTAAAGGCCAGATGTCTGAAAACAGGATATATGGCCACAAGACCAAACGGGATGGGCTGCACATCTCTGATGTGCTAGCCTCAACCTTTCTATAGCCCTGAGGAAGGTATGTGAAATCTCAGTCCTTTTCCAGGTGTTATTTCAAGTACTGTATACTTACACTGTGAACTGTTTTGGACTTCTAGGCTAGAAACCATAGAGCTGAATTTTAAAGAGGTGAGAAACTTTTTCCTTGCATGTCCAAAACATTATTTCTTAATTCTTTTTGATTTTTTTTTGAATTTAATTGAAGTTCCAATAATAGTAATTAATAATTTTGTATTACTTTTGTCATCCTCATTTAACTGCTTGCTTTTCAGACTTGCAACATGCACTATGTACTAAGGGCCCTCTTGCAGTCACCCTGTTTTCCAGTGTGAAAGCGTAACAAGCTGTTTTCAGTCTACCATAAATTTGTTTTTTAACCCAAGTTTGTTTTGCACATTTAGTTTTTACTACTATCCAGTATTCAGACAAGATATTTTATTACAAAGTAAGTTACTTAAGTTTGTAAAAGACAGTCCTGTCGCCTCAAACATTAGTGACCAATACACTCCTGCTTACCTCCCATAAGCTATTTCTGTCCAAATAGAATGCAAGACATGAAACAGAACTGAAAACAAGAACAGTTGTACAAACACCTGGAACAGCTCTCACTTGGGGTACAACATCAGTTTCTTCCCTATCACTCCAAGTATTTTTCCATACTGTGCCATTGCAACAAGTGGCCAAGAACAACAAAAACTACATAGTCATACTGTTATATTTGAAATTAGCTCCTACGAAGTTGATTTTTCTTTCAGGAATTCCTGTGGGAATGCAGAATCTATACCTTTTTCACCCTGTCTCGCTACTTCGTGAGTACTAAACATGTCACTTGAAAAGCACCGACCTTCACTCAGACTAGAGTATTCTGTACAACGAGAGTTACCAAGAAGAAGGAATTAGTTTTATTCAGACATCAAGCTACTGCCACTTGCATTCTCTATTATGGCTGCAGATTTTGCTCTAGCAGCTCTGGCCACCATACAAACCTATCTACACCGAACAGCTTGCAACATCATGTGCTCCAAGACATGACAAAGGCTGCTAAAGCACACAGCTACATGCACCACAGCAGTACTACTGGATCAGTGGGTGCATCAAGGCGGTAGATCAGCCACTGAAAGATCTAACCTCCAGAAATTTCTGTAGAGTTTCAAACTTCAGCAGGTCCAGACACTCTCCCCTCCCCATTGAGATACAAGACAAAAAGTGAGCTGCATTGCACTTTAATTGCACCAATACAGTTAAATATTAAAATGGAGAAAGCAACTCTACATAGCAAATGGAAAACAAGCATTTACACAGTAAATCCGTAAGATGTACAGACTATGTAGTTTTAACCCAGCTGTCTATACCTGAATAGACCATTAAAGCTTTCAGCATTAAAGAAAATGAGTATTTTGATTTTCAGGTTCAGCCAAATTGCCAAGTTACTGAGAAACCAACTTCTCTCATAAGCCAACACTGGGGGAGGGGGGGCAACAGACACAGGGACAACACCCTAGGTTTTTTTTTCTTCATACCAGTAGAAATACATTGGCCATAATACATTGGCCATCACCCCACCTACCAGCATTCTTAGGTAGAAACGATCATTTTTCTGTATACACTTGATTTCCCACACACACACCCCTCAAGGGGCATATCCTATTACCCTGCCAGAATAGTTAACCAGGGAGAGTTAACACTGAGTTAGACACTGATCAGCTGGGGAAATAGTTCATTTGCAAAGCTATCCTCCCAGGCATGGTCAGTATCAAGTGGAGAGGACATATCACTGAAAGGTGACAGGGATCCTTCATATCCTGAGTCACTACCAGCATCCAACAGATAGCTTGAGGCTGCAAGGCTACAAGGAGAGGGAAGCAGATGAGAGATGCCCAGTTCTGGCATGAAGCTGTCTACAGGTTCCTCTTTCACAGAGGCTGGGATCTCAGCAATAGCTTTGTCTTCAGACGGAGAGAGAGATACTTCCTCAACTTTCACTAGCATATTGGTTTGGTTGCCCATTTTAACAGGAATCTCCAATATTAAGGGCTTTGTGTATACATGATCAAACCTTATGAGTTCATTAATGGCCTCCAGCTTAGCTGATGGGGACCCCAAAGAGGGAGAGGGGGAGGTCGGTATGGAATTTGTTTCTCCACAGATCTCTTCCTCCAGCTTTTCCAGGCATGCTGATTCTGAATCAGCACATTTGAGAAACATCTCTGGGTCCAGACTGTCCAGAAAGCCCAACAGGAGATCAGACTGCAGAATAAAACACTGGTTTAGAAAGACAGCCTAGAACTATTACAGCAAAACATCTGTTGCAGCATCAGTCCACCCTCACCTGGAAGTTAAAATATGCTAACATCACAAAACTAGGAGTTTTACTACAAACACCACTTATCAGAACAGAAAGTTACTTATTGTTCAGAACTTCTGTCCATTAGTTCTCTTGTAAGGGTACTACAGATTTTTATCAAACTCTGGATTAGATGTTCAATCTCTACTAGAAGCTCCTCTAAATCTTAGACCTATTGTATAAAAGCACCATAGAATCTCCTGAGTCCACAGAGCAAGTACCAGAACCAGGTGCAGGCAGATACGCCCACGACCAAAAGGTGTGTAACCTTCCTGTCTTTAAGTTTCTAAAAGAGATTCATATTGGACAGTCTTTAAGTTCCAACAGCCTTGTCAAGTATTAGACATCAAGAAAATAATTATCTGTTTACAACAGCAGTAAAAGCACAGTATGCATTTTGTATTTGTATGCTTTGCTGTAAGAACTAAGAGACTGTTCTGTGCAATATTATCTCAGATTACTAAAGCCAGACTTGTTTAAGTTGCATTAACTTGTCTTGTACTCACAGGATCCCTAGCTGTCTTGAGCCCCAGGTACAATATTCCAAAGCTTAAAAAACAAGCTAACTGTGGAAAGTCATCAAGAAACTTTACATCAAGAAGTTCTCAACTGAGTCTTAAATCCACAGTGGTTCTGAATTTCATGGGCATTTAGGACAGGAGCAGATGCTTACCTCAGAATCTGAAGAGTCACTGCCATCAGAATCCATGTGGAATTTGTCAGAAATGGTGACTGCTGGGCCTGCACCTGCTGCAGAGGAACACGTAGTCTGAGTGCTGCGGACTCAGCGGACCCGGTCACCAACCCGATCTCATCCACTTGTGATTCCATCACGACCTGGACCAAAGAAAAAGCTCTGTCAGTCATCACAGATGTTCTGGCAGACAATACAGCATCCTGAAGACCATGCTCTCTCTGCAAAGGCTTCCCCCATTAGTCTCTTCTTGCTTATGCAGTAGCAGCCTGAAGAGATGAGACCGCTTGCAAAGGTGACTCAAACTTCTATACCTCTGCAAACCCATCTTGTTCACCACTTTTAAATGAGAGCCTGGCCCCTCACTATCTCCCCTGTTCTTCTGAGACAGCCACACATAACTGTAAGAATTCTTATTTCGCTTCCACAGTATAACATAGAAATGCAGATGACGTAAAACAGCTTGGGACTAACCAGCTCACTATCTCCCACACTACCAATGGTGCTCGCTTCAGACTCAACAACTACTCAATCTGTGGGAAAGCCTCCGCTCGGAAGACAAGCGCATTTCTGGCACACAAAGCATGCTCTCTTCAGAGCATACCTGTTTCAGCCTAGAGACTCTCAACACTGGGATTAGTGCCCCCTGGCGCTGCCACGCAGTTGCCTCCTAGAGCACAGCGACTCTTGACAGGCTCTGCCGAGAAACAGAGCAAGACAGCCACCGAGAACACCGCAATGCTCACCTTAGACTCGCTTTCCTTCTCTGTTTTCAGAACATCCAAACCCAGGCGGCAGCGGAGCTCCTGGTTCTCCAGGGAAAGGCTGCACGTCTTCTCCCGCAGGAGCTGGTTCTCCAGAAGCAGCTTCTGGTTCTGCAGAGAGCCGCGCAGGCAGGGGGGTCGCAGCAGGTGCCGCCGCAGCCACCCTCCCGCGGGGCCGCCGAGCTCCTTACCTCCTCCTCCAGCTCCACCACCTGCTGCTCCAGCTCCGTCATCCGCGCTTTCTTCCTGTCCCGGGCGCTCTGGGCCGCCACGCGGTTCTTCAGCTTCCTGCGGGGCAGCGCGGCCGTCAGCCCCGGCGGCTGCCCCGCCGCGCCGCGCCGCCCGCCCCCCACTCACCTGCGCAGCGCCTTCTCCTCCGGGCTCAGATGGGTGAGCCGCTGCCGTTTGCGGGCCGGCTGCGGAGCCCCCGGGGGACTAGGGGCCGCTCCCGCCGGCAGGACGACGGAAAGGCGCCGGCCGGCGGCGGGCTCGGCCGCCTCGCTGGGGATGAGGAGCAGGCGCGGGGCCGCGGCCCCGGGCAGCGCTGCCATGGCCGGCGCGGAGAGGACGGCCCGGGCCCGGCGCGCGCGGCGCTCTGCGGGCGCTGCCGCCCCGCCCGGGTTTCTGCCGTCGTGGCTCTTCCTCATTGGCCGTGACGAGCGGCGTCGGGCCGCCCGCGGCCGGAGGCGAGGCCGGGCAGCGATTGCATCAGACGCGGGGGCGGCCGGCGAGTGGCGGCGCGTGGCGGAGGGGCGAGGCCGCGGGGCGCCGGAAGCGGGGGGGGGGACGCCGGAAGCGGGGGGCCCGAGGGGGGTCCTCGCGGCCGGGCCCGCGCGGGGCCTTCGCCGGCGCCGGCCGCTGGGGCTGGTTGCGGCGCAGCGGGCGTGGGGGGCGCTCAGCTCGAGCAGCGCCTGGGGCGCGGGGACCGAGCAGGGTTAGAGGTGGCAGCGCTGCAAAACTTCCCTTTCTGGCATCCCGGATACCATCCGTCCCAAATCCCAACAGAAAGCAGGGAAAGGGCCAGCATTTGTGGGAACGCAACTGCTGGGAACGGAGCTATGCTGGATGCTGCGCAAAGGGTCTGAAAACAGGGAAGAGGTTAGTGACAGGCAAGGAGAGGCTGCTAGAGAGCCTGCAGCAGTGCTCCAGGTGTTCTATTTTGAATTGAATGTGTTTCTAAGCAGCAGCAATACTATGTGATAAGTGAGAAGCACCCTTTTCACATTATCTAATGGGGAATGTTGACAAAATGTAATGGGTTGACGTTAAATCCAAGCTATTTCAGACCCAGACAACTAGAGGTTTGGTAGCTAGGAAGCCTCGCAATATCATGCACGTACAAATTCAGCTGTTCAACAATGTGCGAGCAATAATAGGCAGCTTCCTAGGGCACGCTGTTTTGAAATGTCAGCCATACCTCAGTGCCCTAAGCTTCCCAGGATTTGCTCACAGGCAGTTAGTTGCCTGTTACCAAGTGGTTGTGAAATGTTAAAATTTTGGTTCCTTGAGTTTATTTCTGAAATCCACCCATACAGTGAGTTTAAAATAGATAAGATGTTAAACATTAAAGGAAAAACATTAGCTTTAAAAGTTCAAAGGCACTGCACAACTGGTGTGCTTGTCTGGAATTATTCCAGTATTGGAGTACTGCCAGGCTTTCACGATAACAAAGAACAAACCCTGCATTTGTAAGTTTTTGTTTGTTCTTTCCTTACTCACTGCAGTACGACATTTAGTTAAGTCTGATAGTTCACATTTCTACTTTGATGCCTTTGTGAAAATTGTGGCAACTTTTGATAAGCCTTTTATTCTGAGTGCAGAAAATTTGTTCTGGTCCTGCTTGGCCCCTCAGATACCTATTGTTAAAAACTAACTGCTTCTCCTTTGTATGTCTCTTTGGGGTTTGTAATCATATTTATTCTCTAATTATAATCAAAATTAAAAGCTTTACTGTTTTCTAACAAAATGCGGACCAATATTAATATATTTTGCTAATATCAGACATTTGTGTCAAATTAGTTGCACGTTTTTACAGCAAATGAAAATGTTGAACATTTAAAGCAGACAGGCTGCCCCTGCTTGTGCTGCTTTCTGATATTTGTAGCTATACTACTAAAACTAGCTGTGATGTGATTTGTCATATAGATACCCAGATTTCTTAGCATTATGGCTGAAGAAAAACCCTAATTTTGTGTCTCTATGTGACTTAATTTTTCTGATTAATTTTAAAAAGAACCAGAGTAAAAGCATTATGTTCCTTCTACAACCAACAGTTACAATCATGAGTAAACTTCAGAAGTGCATATGTGCTGCTAGGGGTACAAGAGCCATGTAACAGTGGTATGTGACCAGGCTGGAACAGTGACAGAACTGGAAGCTGCCATTGGCATTGGTGGTTTCCACTCTTACTGAATGTAATAATGGTATCCATTAACATGCTTGGTGTTAGTGGTAACATATGGCAAAGAAAGCCCTGAGACCCTCTAGTCTTGTCTTGTTGAGTAATTGTAGTAGCATTGCTAAGGCTAGCAGTGGTATAGTTACTGAGAATATGTTTAGGCTTATAAATATTGTGTTACTGCCTTAGGATACATAGAATCTTTTATTAACTATATGGTAAGCTACTGGGTAAAAAAGTGGAAACTAAAAAGTTAAATAAAGCTTGTCTTGAACTGAGACACCCTTTCTGAAAGTTATAATTAAAGGACTTCAAGTTTAATTCTGATTTTTGCCATTTTTTTTCAAACTTGCTGTTTACACGTTCCTTTTTTCATATTTCTGTTTTTTCAGGCATTGGATTCAAGCCTGTGATCCACATGACAGTACTCAAGTTATTCAAGAAAGCTTCTTACCCTGCCTTTTAGTTCAGCACCACCATCTAAAGGATGTGCCAGTGAGGATACTGTTGGCTGTCCTGCCAGAAACAACATTAGTTCCTGCCAACACACTTTTATGTGGTATGTTCAGGTGGCTGACCCACCGAAGGAAATAGTTTTGTCTAACAAAGGTGGATAGGCTTTCCCCTTTCTCAGATACAGAGAAAGAAATATGAGTTGAATGTTATCTACATGTGAAAAAAGGGTGAATAAAGGAGGGAAAGAAAATGGGAGAGTATAGAGAAAATATAGTTTAACTAATAGGTTTAACTAATAGTCTGAGAAGGAGCTTGTTTGCCCAATGCGTGTCTAACACACTTGGAAGGTTGCTTAGGGCGTCGAGCTCGTGTCAACAGCTGGCATATTCCCAGCTCTGTATCAATAGCTGAATAAATGAGAAGGGGAACTGTTCTGCAGCCTAAAATGAGGTTATTCCAAACCCATAATGTTTGTAATATGCTTTGTATCCATTTTACTTATTCTTAAATTTCATCAATACACATTGGGATGGAAAAGTGCATCTCTCAAAATTCTAGTTCTTTCAGTCTTCATGCGGAAATTCACCTTATCTTTCTATAAAAAACTCTACTAACATAGCTGCTGAGTTTATTGTTAGCTGGAGCAGGGGAAATTTCGCTTCAGCCATATTACTGGGTTTTCTGGGGGTACTGGCAACACTATTTCTTCTGGTCTTATCAGTTCAGGCTTCCTGGAAACACGGGATTTTTGTTGCTCCTCTGGGTTTGAATGGAAGGGCTGCTCTTAATTCTTGTAGTGGGTCACAACAATTTACAGGTAAGGTGATAATAAAAGGTATGGCACTTTTCAGCAAAGGCTGTCAAGCCTAGCAGGAACAGTGAGATACCTCTTCCTCGGCAGAAAGGTGGTACTGCTATACTAAGATGAATTATGCAGAATCTGCATCCTTTGCTTACTGCGTGGAGCTGCCAACCTGTCTGCATTCTGTAGGAAGTGAGGTTGGCTTTGCCTTCTCTTTACAGCGTCTCAAGCAAGTGCTGCAGAAAGGTGATTTTTTGCTCAGCTATCACCCTTTCTCCGTTAATACTTATTATTGAAACTTTGCCTCATTGGCTTCTATGATTGCTTCCAGTGTGTCGCCGTAAAAGCGTGGAAAAGACTAAGTCCAGCTTCAAACCCTGGTTCTCATGCAAGCATCTTACAAACACTTAAGAAGTTTGCATTCTATTTCTTCACCCTGATGTTCTGTCCACATACGTTACTGGCACCTGTTACTACCCAGAATTACAATGAACAATGGTAGGTCTGCCTCATTTCCATCTTAGACATGTTTGGGAGCCACAGGTATAGTCTGGAGATTCTTACTTTGGTCATCATTATAGTGCAGTACTTTGACCCAAGTGGCTTTTGTGGTTGAGGGAGAGATCCTATCACATTTGTACCTTGAGGGAATCTTGTTACACCTTTTCTTCCATTGCCTTTGGAACGTCATGCTGAAGTTCTATATTTTCTCCCACAGCTGTGTCTTAGCCACTACAGACAGTGTATGTTCATTCAGAGAGTGTACATCTTGTGATACAGATCACATGCCCTGGTACTGGAATTCTGTCTCCCCATCCCAATAGAATTCTTTTTCCCACCGTTATAGTGAAGCTTTGCTTCTGATTCACAAGAGAAGTCTGAGTTAACTCAGACATTCATGAAGATTGGCTAGAGGTTGGACCTTTTACAAGGGCTTTTTTCAAGGAAAGGAGGGTCTTCAACCATTTTCATTGGAATTCTCAGCAGCCAAAGGCATGGAAGCCCATCTTGCAGCTCCTCTAGGCAGTTTAGCAGCATTGCCCATGTTCAAAGAGGTTGTGCCGTATTTGAAGTTTTGCTGGTAGCTCAGTAGGCATAAATTTCATGCAGGACCTTATAAAAACAGGCAGGTGAAAAGGCAAGTTCTGAAAGACTGACAATAGGTGCATGTATAGAAAGTGATTGACTTTTTTTTTTTTTTTTTAAGTATGATCCCCCATTGTTACCCTGTCTTGTAATAACTTTTTTTGCACCACAGATTTTTTTTGCCAGCAAAGTCATTCATGCTTCATGGCTTCTTACATTTTGTATAATTCCTTATTTTACTGTAACAGAATACAAGGCAGCAGATTTATCTTAACATGCTCTGATGATATGTTGTCTCTTTTTGGAGTAGTAACAGTAAATTTAAGACCAAGCGACCTATATAAAGAGGTCAGAATGTTCCCTGCATCTATATATTTCTTCTGTTCACTGGATTTCACTTGCATTATAATTCCATATGCTTCATTTTGTTAGTTTCCTCTAAAACTAAAGAATTACCTGGTCTTAGGTAAGACCGGAAATAAACAAATCTATGCAGTTAAGTAATATTTGCATTTTTTTGTAATTTTACTACTTTTTTTTCAGAAAACTGGCAAGTGTATTCAGTAGCAGAGGTCTCAGTACAGAGGTAGCCTGCCAATCCCTGCTGCTCTCATCTGAAAGCTGATTACCCCCAGCCACCAGTCACAGAATACTGATTATTAAAGACAAACTTTACTTGTTTACAAGGAAATTTCAGAATTTTGAGGTAAAGAGCTCTTAGTCTGATTCGTGTTTTGTCTGACAGAAACAAATTTCTCCTGCATATTCAGAGACTGGAGTAATTTCTCCTTTTAAATTCATGGGAATTTAAAAGGAGAAAAGTTATAGACAACACAGTAAATGGAAAGGCAGTGAAGGGAAGGGAATGTTTACCAGCAACCCTGTGCTACTAGTTCTGTAAAAATGAAACACTACTGGAAAGCTCTGCAAACATTGTTCGTGTAAACAGAGTTTTATAAATAGTGACTGGATGCCCTTGGCAAGATTTATGTCATCTGCCCGTCCCTGAGAGACTCAACTGGGAATTGAACAGCAGTGGACCAGTTGGCAAGGAAAGTAGGCTCAGTTCAGGGAATCTGGTGGGTATCAGGGAACTATCTGATCTGTGAATGAATCTCACAGGCTAGGGGAGGTGGTTGTTCAGTGTCCTGCTTTGGGTGTGTGTTTTGTTCTGGCTTCTGTTTATAACTACCTTGCTTAAGGGATGTTGAGCCCATCCCTTTCCAACACCATGCCTTCATCCTTGTCTCTATCTCATTGCATGGATTCCCTTTTCCTTTATAAAGGTTCCACTATTGGCATCTCTGGTGCTTGGCTGTGACTTGTTTGACTGTAATACCTATTTCCATGCTGTAGTTCTACTTCAGCTCCTTGGCTGTTTTCTTTCTAGCTTGGTCCTAAGCACGGTGTTCCACTGCAAAGTTCTGCCAATACAGCTGATGAGAAAATGTGGACCTGAAAGTTGTGCTGATTATGCAGGATTTTGAGGTTCTGGAAGATGCCCCATTTTGACATAATTTCCAGATGTGATTAAGGTCTTGGCCAAACTAAAGGATAGAGTTGTGTGCTGCAAGCTCTCTTTAGAAGTGATGTTGTTTGAGAGGTATTGTGTCCACTTCTGTACATTGATGCGTGATGATGCATTTGTGGTGGTAGTTACAAGTAAAAGGACAAAGATAAAAGTACTATACTCAATTGAGATGATACTTTGAGTGCATCTTTAGGGGTGATGTTGCAGAACAGGCAATAAAAGAGAGACCGAACTCGCTGTTTTACTGTCCCAGTGAACTGGCAGCCTGTGTTCTGGATTCTGTGTAAATATTTAACGTACTGAGTGAGATCTGAGGAAAGTAGCCAACTGTTGAAATCTCACATACCTAAAAGCTCCTGTTCCAGTAAATTTTCCTGTTTGCACATCCTGGTTCAGAACTGGAGCCTCTGCTTGGAAATACTCTGGGAGGTAAACAACTGTGCTTAGGAAAATTTGATGACTACTTCCTGCTGGCAAAACCTAGCTCTTTGGAGCAGTGCTAGCTTTTGAAAGGAAATACCTTCTCCTATTTCTTAGGCTTCATTCCCTAGGCTTTGGAATTCTCTTAGAACTTCAGAGCCCCTGAGAGTCCTGGCAACTTTTATTGTTTTGTAATTTTGAAATGATTTCTATACATTCTTCTGCTTGAGTGCCTTCACCTAATTCTATTTTTTTTTTGTACACAGAAGCCTGTATCCAGCTGTCATAAGAGAGCCACCATGAAAAGGGGCAGAGAAAAATTATCAGGAAATAACACATTAGGAATGAGTTCAGTCTCATCATAAGTTCAGCATGACCCAAAATGTGAGGAGCGTTATCAGAATTGTATGCCTCCTACCTCATACCTTTTTATTTTGCTGAATGCTCTGGGGGTGAAGGATAACAGCTGGTGCTCACAGAGGGACAAGTCTATTATCATTCCTTTCTGGTAACTTCATTTGCTCTGTTAGCTCTTGATCTTAATGATAATTTTCAAGTAATTGATCTGGGACGGTTGAAGCTCTTTCTATTCTAATTAAATGGATTGTATACTAGTAACTGAATGTGGAAAATGCAGTGCTTTAGGGTGATTAATTAAAAGTTCCTGTCAGAGTTTGTAACTTAGGTGAGTCTTTAATACATAAGATGAAATAGAGTAAATAGTTGCTTAATTCACTTTTGCATGATTGAATCAATTTTTAATGTAGTAATTTTTTCATTTTAGCCAGTCCCAATTTAATTGCTTTTTTTTTTTTTTTTTTGGAATTCAGAAGTCTATTTGTTGGCTTTAAACTTAGTAGTGTGGGATTTGTCCATTGCAATTAGTATCAACAGCTGACACATTATACACATTAATTACATGCTTTGAAATTATTTTGTATTGTTTATATATTGTTCACTTTAAATAGTGGGTTGCTTGAGGTAGGGGCTGCAAGAACAGCAACTTGTACCATACATTGACTCCAGAAACACTAGTCACAATGTTAAATTAAATAGAGAAGCGTTTATAGTCTTAAGGCTTCAAATACTGTTGGAGTTGTGAAGGCTCTTCATGGTTTTCAGTGGGCTTTATACCAAGACTGTGAGTAGCTTTGCTTTTCCAAGTCATCAGATAAATAAAAACTTTCGATTATTGTAAAAAAATCACTATTTATGCAAAGCTCAGTGGAAACCATCAGGTTTCACAAGACAGCTCAATGACACACATCTAGCTGCCGTATCAGGACCAAACTTGCCCAGGTGTGCAGTACTTGCCAAGACCAAGCTCTGCTTGAATAGACAGCGACAGCACGGGAAATACTCCATGTATCTAATTCTGCTTAAAACTTTGTTTATGACAATTGCAGTAGCAAGAACCAACTTTTCATTAGGAATTACTGGTACTAGAATGTGAATTTATGCAGGGGGATGCAACTAAATTGCCCTTGTTTGCTTCTTTTTTTCTCAAGGCATGTTAAATTTAACCTTTAACTTTTTCTCTCTGCTGCTCATCAGTTAGTATTTAGATTGTATGTAAATGTGTTTTTCAGAAATATGTGACGTATGTTATTTATGTGTTGGATGCTTTTTCAAAGAGAACAAACTGCTACATGCTATTGTAGGAATTACGCAGCTGCCACCTGGACCATGGTTCCAATTATGCTGTAGCCACCTGTTGCAGGAATTATGCTGTCACCACCTCCGACTTCACTTGGTTCAACCCTAACTGAATGCCTCAAATCGAATCAGCTCATTATTATAATAGTGATCATTTATTAATAGAACGCTTGACAGTTTGAGCTGGGTGCCTCCAAGGAGTGACCTAGATTGTCCGATAGCCTTCTGATTTATAGTCCTCACTCCTCCACATCTCCTTTGCACGCCATCTATGTTATCCAACAGCATTTCTGGGCCTGGGGCTTCACCTTCTCCTTATAGGTCTCTTTCTGTCTCCAGGCCTTTCTTTGTATTTATGACTTCTCTCTTGCTCTTATCTCAAAAGTTAGGAAACTTTGTAGTTAGTCTTGTTCCTACTCCCTTGTATTCTAGTTTCAACTGGTTCTGGGTTACTGTTTTCTCCATTTAAAAACAAAAGGTTAAAAGTACATTCCCACAGCCTAAGGCTTCCTCAGCTTTAGTTACTAGTGCTAAGCTGTTACATATTTCTTTTTCTGCAGTCTCCTTTTGTTTTTATTAGCATACCGGCTACTTATATCGGTGTTGAATAACAATAGCCTCTAACATAAATTGATTTTTGGTTACACCAAAATCACACAAATTACAGTACTGTATACATACAACGATACCTATAGAGATACTTGCAAAGATAATAACCCATATGCTGTGGTCCACCTGTAGTTTCATCTATTTTCCTCTAATTTCCCAGTACTTTGGCTAAAGGTGTCCCCTTTTCTATGGTAGGTGTATTTCCCACTTCAGCACGCTCCCAGAATTTGACCTGTATTTAAAGCGTAAATTTAAAACTCACCAGTCAGCACCTCCCATCCCCAAGGCCCTGGGTGAACTCACCTGATACCAGCAAATAGACAGTTGGAGGTGAGAGGGTCTAATGGTGGTTGCCCAGCAGCCTACCTGGGTCACCAAAACTGTTGAAGGAGTTACACCACTGCCCCCATTAATACAGGAATTAATGCAGAATTATTCTACTGTCAATATTCTTTTGATCTGACCCTAGGGTCCCATGGCTTAAGAATCAGGTAATCTTTTGAAAGATGGTTATTAGTCTCACACAATTCTACAGCTTGAGCTGGGCGCCTCTCAAGAGGGACCCCATTTCATATTGGCTTTGGTTTTATGTAGTTTTTTGAAGTAACCTCCCTGTAGCGACACTGTCAGTGCTCTGCTGTTCTCCAGTCAGTCATTATTGTCTGGGGTCTCCTTGCTTCTCAGTTCATTCATCTGTGGTTTCCTTGGTGGTATCTTTGGCCTGTGGCCTTTTCAAGTTTATGCATATTTCCCTTATCTGCTGGTCAAAGCTAGTTCTTCTGATCTTAGTTAGCTATGCAGTTTCACACCAATGTTACAAGTGTAGTTTCTCACGGCCTAAGGCTTGATTAACTTTAGTGCTAAGCAGCTAATGCTAAGCAGTCTGCTTTCTACAATGATGCCATGATGAACACATAAAATTAACAATAATCTAGAATTCAGTGAAGTTGTAACTGGAACTGAGTAGAGCTGATGTATAGCAATTGCGGGGGCAGGTTTAAGAATACAGAGGAAGACATTTGTGTGGATGTATTTGAAGGTACTTCTTGCAGAATGAAGGGATATTGCTTCCAAAGATAATTTTGGAAAATTTGGCTCCAGATGTTCTTACTGATCCTGTCTGTCCTTGCGAAGATTTTACATGAGCAAATAGCATATAGTAACAATTTTAGTTTATTTCTTAGTACTCGTTTTTCTTTCTTTGCTTACATGATCTCTTGTGCCTGCCCTGAAGGAATCAGTACATCATGCATGTCTGCGCTGCATTGCAACTCTCATATAAACATGTGCTGTATATTGTACAACAGTTTGCAAAAAGAAAAGGCTGCAGTTAACTAAATAAGGATATTTTTAGTATGGTTTAACATATTTCAGTTTTGCAGGTCTGATTCATTATCATCTTTTCCCTTCAGTAGACAATTGTACTTTTACAGAAAGAGTGAAGGGTTCCTAAATCAGAATGTTTGCACTTCATACAGATTTAAATAAATACACATTGTTCAAGACGTTGGAAACCTTAATTTTTCAAACATTAGCGGGGAGTTTTGTTCACTTTTTTTTTTTTTAATGTCATTGAAGCTGTTGTGACTAGTCTGTTGATTAATTTGGATTGCTTCAATGCTGATTAACTTAAAAAAAATGTTTCCAAATTTTAACTTTAAATAGCAAGAGAAAGTCACAGCTAGATGACATTTTTTTCTTAACATAAATTGACACAGTGCTTTTTGTTTTTTGTTTTTTAATTGAGCTGACAAGGGACAATAGTTTGTTAATTTAAATTAGAGTAATTGATGATAATGATGAAAACATATCTTTCATAAATATTAAAAACATTTTGCCCATTTCAGTTGGCCTTTTGTTCATAACTGCAGTAGTAAAATTTGAGTGCATGAAAATGAAGGGTATGAGAGGCATCTTCAATTCAGACTAACGTTTCTGGAGATATTTTGGCACATTTCATACATACTTGGTGTGTTTTGCCAGTGGGCAAAGGAACTTCTCTAGCTTTTCAAGTGTAGGAGGTCACCTACTGGTTGCTCTGCTTTAGTGCACCTCAGCATCTCTTCCTGAAATGCAGCAGCAGATGTGACATAAGGGGTGTTGGAGATACATTTCCATGTACCAAAAGATGATAACTGTTGATGCTGCTTCAGTAATGGAAACTCATCAGGCACTCAGGCATATTTGAGTAAAGCTTTCAGTCAAGCCTAAGCCTTTGTGCTGTGCAATCATGTCTCCAGAGAAGTAGGGTAACAATTTTACCTGGTGATTAAAATGGGCAGGCATGTACATGAATTTACACAGAAAATGATGTATCTCCTGTTTACTTGCTTATTAGGAGGTACAGCAATTTCACTTGCTTATGAAATATGCTGTAGTCCTGGTCTCTGCAGAGGGTGGTGTTAAAACATGTAGGGAACATGGACAGTAGAAAGTCTGAGTTGTCAGTTACTGAAATCATCTGGAAAGGCACATGTGGTGGTATGACTGAGATAAGTGGCTCTCTTCATCCTTTATATGGCTACTTGTTCTGCTGTGAGGACTTCTCAGGTACAGTTTACTGTGAAAACACAGTTCTCAAGTTTGGTTTAAGAATTACTCTAATGAAAAACTTACCTTCTCACTCAGTTAAGAATCAAGTAAGTCCCTCTGGTCATCAGAACCTCTATCCAGTTGTACAGAACTCTGCTGCTGATGTTAGATTGCTTCTGATACCCATTTAAAGCAAGGGTAGATGTCACTGCACTGCACTGCACAGTGCAATCAAAGTATGTCCTGAATCCCTCAATGATGTTCTTTAATCTACACAAGGGGGCCTCTGAAACACCACTTGCTTCTTAAACTTGAGTGTAGCATAACAGCCCAGAATACCAAAGTAAATGCTAAATAAATATCTGTAATGTAGAAGGAAGATGCTGAGTCAATGTATTTTACAGTTATACTGTGGGACCCTTTTTTTCCTTTGCTTCAGTTTAATGATTTGATCAAAGGAAATGGCAGACAGTTCTTCCTCTAGGAAGGCCAGCAGATAGAAACGGAGATGCAAATCAACTTCAAAGGAAAATTGCTAGTTGCAGTTAAAACAGGCATTTATGGTATTTATAAACCATTATTAAGAATGCTTAGAATACTTTGACTAATTTTTAAACAGGAGTTACCAACAAATCCACTGGTACTATCCAGACTTTGTTATTTTGGCAGTGTTTAAAATGTAATGTTTAATCATAATTCTTTCATTTTAATCCAGTTGTATTGGCGTGCTTCTTTTTGATCAGTCAGTGATATTTTTCTCAGTTTCTCTTGTGTCTGACATGGACTTTGAAAGAAAAGGCAGTGTCTTAGGCATGGATGAACAAGTGAATGACTATGATTAAGCTACTGTGTGAATTTATAACCTAGAAGCAATTTGAGGTAACTGTATGCACGTTTACATCCTCTAGTTAATGTGAAGTAATCTCATGCCCACAGTTATTTCATGGTAACTTGCTTTTATGCTCACATTCTCAATCCTTTTCCAAATGCTTTGGAGCGATAATTTAGGAATTAGCACAACTGTCTGCAGTCATCATACAGAGACTGATTTTTCAACCTGAAGGTGTGTCAGAATTATTATTTTAAGTCTAATGCCGAAGTGAAATACTATTGGTCTTCAAGGGGGGAGAAAGAAGGTGATTCTTTAATGGACTTTGCTCCTCCCCCTCCCCCAAATTAAATTGTTATTCTCATCTAGCGTTCTCTTTTGGTCCTGTATGATCAGAAATTTTTTATTAGTTGGAGATAGCAATAATCCCCTCTCCTCCCCTCCTCTCTCTTTTTTTTTTTTTCTTAAATGGCAGCTTGTGGTGAAACTTCTGATGAATACCAGTTAGTTAAAAGGAAAAAGAGTGCCATTACCTTCTATGTGGGTACAGTATTGCAACTACTTCAGTTGTTAGAGCACAAATATGAAAAGGTCATTGCTCACCAGTGGGGGGAGACAGTCACTGGACTCTGCAGTGACATGTTGCCCTTACCATCGCAAATGGATTTCCCACTGAAATACGCCAGTCTGAATTATCTGGTGTTATCAGATCACTTCTTATGATAAGTCACAGGAGTAAGAACCGTGTTTTTCTTACTACTTCATGTGTTCAAGCAGCCCCTTTTAAGAGATTTTCTTTTTTCTTTACAAAGTAAATGAAAGATGAATTATGCTCCACACAAGGTCTTGTTGATACTGGAAACAGTCTCGATCAGACAAATTCAAAATTCACAGTAACTGAAGTAAACTTTTAATCCGTGCTCATTGGTTAGTTTCTTTATTTCTTTGAGAAGGGACCATATTTTCCATTGTTATGCTAAAATTTTTGATGATATCTGAGAAAAATTCTTTAAAAGTTCACATTATTACTGGCTGAAAGTTCAGCCAGTCTTTTGAGTGCTGTTTTTGCTCTACTTATCACAGACTAAATAAGCATTGCAGGTTGTCAGGTAGCTTAGAAGAGGTTGGGTTTTGGTAATTTGTCATAAGAAAGCACTTAATCGAAAATGTCATCTGCTCTTTGCTATACTAATAACTGATACTAGGTTTCAGCCAGGGTCTCTCAGTAGTCAGGAGGATAAACAAGCTAGTGCCAAAACAGTAGACCCAAAGATACATTGTTTTCAGTATATTTTTTCTTAATAGTGCTGGGCCCCTGCCCTTATTGCCTCCCTTCAGCAACCTGAGTTCTCGTCTTCCCTGCTTTTCACATTCCTTAAGCATCCCCATCATGCAGAAGACAACATATGCTGTGGCTAATCTGCTGCTGTGCACATACGTTTTTTCTGGCTTCTGCCATGCAGAATGTGTAACAGCTGAACACCCCCCCCACCACCACCCCCAGGGACACTGTTCTATACCAAACATTTACATGCACACATTTCTTTATGTCATTTCATAGTGGTAACTCCTTAAAATGCACATTAGTTACAAAAGCGTCATGTTAATTAAGTGGGATACATTAGAAAGGATCCTTTTTAAACAAACAAACAAACAAACAAACCTGTAAGATCAACAACAAACAGACTGTTCTTTGGGCAGTAGAATTGAAAAAGCTCAGTTTCCTAGATGTTTTTCTGCTGCCCTGGCTTTCCCTGTCTCCTGCATGTCCCTCTGGATGCTGCTGCAGTACCAAGTCCAGAGCATCTGATTTTCACAAAATTTGCAAGAATATACTGTCTTAAGACCTCCAATCTGCCCTTAAGCTTTGTTAAAAGTAGCTAATATGTTCATAAGGGTGACGGGGCTGTCAGGCAGATAACACATGTTTAACTTCATTATGAAATGAGGCTAAAAGAGGTTCTCAAGGGGTTCTCCAGTGTGCTGTACTTGTGGTTGACTGCACAGATGTGACAGAAAGCAGCTTTCAGACGTCTTCTTTCAAATGTAGAGATGGCAAAGATCAAGGAAGCTGGATTACTGCCTCATTTAATATTGAGAATGGCTGGTGATCACATTATGAGTGGTTATCAGTGTTTTGTTTTCTTCTTGTCTGATGTGCAGAGCTGTACTTCCTGCACAATATTCCATCTTTGCTGTCAGTACAAAATCATTAATTTTGTTTTGGGCTTTTTCTGTAACATTATTCACAATAGTCTGTGGGTACTACACTAGCATTGTTTTCTCTCAGGAGCACTGTGGGAGGAGGAGGGCCCTATAGAACCCATTTCTTTGCCAGGAAAATGAGACGTAGGAAGTTTAGTGTCAAAAGCATCCATTGATGTTGACTGCCCTCTTTTCAGGACATACTTTCTCAGACCATTTGGCGTTATATATCATTTCATTATGTTAAAATCACAGCTCTCATTGACCTCAGTTGCAGTTATAAATGTTTGAGGCTTCTGTATTTCAGAACTTGTACCTTGGCTTGCTGTGTAGGGGGAAAAAAGAAAATGTATTTGAAGTATTATGGCAGAACTGAACTGGCAGCTATATGCTGCGAGCTGGGAAGGAAGCCAATTAGAAATATTTGATTGCTTTAATGATAGACAGTCCTTTCTTTTTCTGCAACCTCCTGCTTGGATTTCTGCCCAAGCAGGGGGAACTCAGGGACCTGAGACCTAGTGCCTCATGTCAGTCTTCGGTATTTTACTGTGGGGAGATTTTGCTGTGCCTGCAGTCCACAGATGTGGATCATTTTGGAGGGTGGATCGTACCTTCACTGGCTTTTATTTTGGGGCTAGGATGCTGTCTACTTGTTGTATAGAGCCCCATTCCTATGTTTTTCACTAGTTAGTTTCCAGATTTATTTGTCCTGCCATTTCTGCATTCCTAACTCTCAACCTAATCTGGAAAGACACCACTTCTAGGTGGATATAAGAGAGCCTATTCCTAGAAAATATCCAAAGAGTACTGATGATTGTGTTTCTTTAACAGCTAAGGCAAGGGTCTTATCTATAATATTTTTTCCCTGTACTTCCTTGATTTTTATCTGCAATGGGATCCTTCTGTGAAGCAAAGCCCTATGGGGAAAAATGTACCCATGTAACAGAAGACTTTCATAGTATGTGTGGACAGGGAACAAGATCACTGTTAAATTGTCTAATCTGGGTACTCCCTATTTTCTTGATCTTTAAATCTGAAATCTTACTAATATCTCAGGGTATGGTGTTTATGTAATTTTAAAAGATTAAATAGAAGGGGGGGGGAGGAATGTAGTGTTCATGGATGCTTACTGAGGGCATTTAAGTTTGATGCAATGAAAATTACAGAGTTGCGTAACATTTGAACCCTTAGACTGCAGCAGTAAATTCAAATCCACTTTGCTGACCAGCAAAGGACACAGCATTCTCAACTTCTCAGTTTCACAGCTAGGAATCAGGGATGTCAAGTTCTTTTCAGTTTTTGTAGGACTGAAGCTGTCTTTCACACACGCTGAGCTCTTGTCCAGGCCTCCTAGAACTCCTAGATTTCCAGCTCACATCTCCACACCTAAAATTACCCTTCCCAATACTATTTTAGCTTGCTGCTTCAATATAAAAATAATCTTTCCCCTCCTGGGCTGTTTTTAGCATGGGTCTCTTCCCTAATCCAATTTGCCACACAGCTCCACAAAAGCTACATTGGCATAGTTAAGGAGGCATCACTGAAGTGGAACAGGTGATAAAGGAAGAGCTGTTTAAAATAAGTACTTCCACCAAAACAGGCAAACTTCTGCGAAGTATGGCAAGGTGTGCTCAGTACAAAACTCATCAGTCGGCACATCCGGTCTGAAACTGTCCTCGGGCTCTGACTGTGCCTGCAACAGTGGGGAACAAATATCATAATGCTGGGCAGTTCCTCCAAGCTATGTAAAGGTGTCCTACTGGGCAACGTATTCTGCAAGAGGCACTGTTTGTTACCTTCTATTTGACAACAAGCGCACACCCCATTAACTTCTGACACTGAAATTCCAACTCTTTCTACTGCCCGTCTTCTGATTAGATACCCATTGAGTTTAGGATAGTAGAGATGCATTGACCTGCAACAACTTAAGCTGTTTACCTTAAATAATAAAACATTCATTGAAATAATTTGATTTACAGTGGCACAGGTATTTTTTTACAAGAAAAATACGTTGTGAAAAAAGACATCCCAATTCTGACAAGCAGGGTATAAAAACTTGCCAAAGACTAGAAATTAAAGACAATTCACATAAAAGGAGGGGTCTATGGAATTTAACAATGTCATAAATGGGTCAGATGAATGTCAGGAAAAAATTCCGTTGTTCTTAATGGTGACTTGATCTCAAAACATTGATGGAGGGTGGATTTAGAAAAGCAAGCTGCTTTCAAACACTCTAAGTAGAAATAAAACTATTAACTAAAAACGAGTTGCTTCACTGCCTTTCACATGCAAATGGATAGGTATTCCATGTGGTAGGAGTTTACTCCTTTAACGCTTTGTTGCTGCATGTCCTCAGTGCTGTCTGCTCTATAGTAGTTTATGGTTCCTTCAGCACTGTGATTGATTAAGTCCCATTCTGATACAGGAAGCAGCTGTTTGGGGAGATTTGCGAAGTAGGCAGTTGTCCTTCAGCAGCTCATGGCTTCCTGTTCCTTTCTTGTTCTTCCTATCCTGAAAGAAGCAAAATGTGGCTGGGCTGGTAGGAAGGACCCCATGATCAGATCTACCCCTTGGCACAGGTCAGGTAGGATAAACAGGGAAGCCTAATGCATTTATTACAGCACTGGGGAGCAGAGCTATCTCTAAAATATTTTCCTTGAGATACAAAATCCTACTCAAGACTTTTGGAAAGGACTTCTTGAAACAGGTGAATAGGGTGTAAGAAAAGTGAGTCATCCATGGAGAAGCAAGAGGAAATGGTATGTTTTGATTCTTCATTTTAGAGACCTATTCTCGTTAGAGGGAAGAAGAACAGAAGAGCATAGGGCCTACAGAACCTCTTCTGGAATCCTGAAGGAATGAGAAGGCATCAGGTTAAAAAGTCCAGATGTCATTTGCTTAAACCACTGAAGTTATTGAAGAAAGAAAAGTAGCTGAATATCAAAAGACTTTCCTCGTGATAAATGCAGGAGGGCCCAGATAACAGCAACCCTCATCATAGTAACAGTCACTCCTGCACACATCTCACCTTTTGCTACATGTTTTGAGATAACGTAGCTGACTGGGAGAAAATCTCCCAGAGGTCTCATCGCTTAACCTGTTCCCATGTTGATTATGATGCAGGGCAGCCTATGATATCCAAATATCAGCCATTTGTTTCACAGATGAAGGAAATTCAAGTAGAGGTAGTTTGCAGTAAGGGATTAATGCACACTAGATCTACTCAGTGCACTAGATGCTATGCCTTTCTGAAATCATACTGAACCATAAGTTCATAATATAAAAATTATGCGTGTTGACCTCATTTGAGCTTGCGTAGTGCACTCTCTATTGTAACCTGGCTAGAGCACCACAATGATGCTCCTTCCAGCTACCATTCTACGCATGTAGTAGTTTTGGCAGCCTTGGATCCATTGTACTTGTCTTTCTGGTTGTGGGGGTATTTTGTGGCCTGTGGTAGAAGCTCAGAACGTACGTTTCTTTGATCCCTTCTTGACCCATCCTCAATGGGGAAATGTTCCGTGACTTGTTAAGCTAATGCTGCTCACTGTGTCACACTAAGAATCCGACTGTCTTGTCTCATACTCTTGCAGAGTACCAAGTTCAAGGAGCTGGGTCATTCCTGCTCTACACGCGCATAAGGAACATGCCAGATGCTAGCAGCATGCTGGAAATGGCAAACGTTAGATTACTGCCACACACATGCTGCAGAGGAGCAGCGTCTCTCCTTCACAGAAAGAATGGCGCATTTGGTCATAAAGATATAAAGAGGGCTCTTGGCCGCTCAGGGTGCGTCCATTCACGGGACGTGTACCACCAGCAGCCGCGAAGCCATCGCGCCCAGGAGCTCCGTGCCGCCTGCACTCGGGCACTCCGCAGGCGCAGGCTAGCAGGAGCCCGGCGGCCGGCGGCTGCGGCCGGCCCGCTCCAGCCGCCGCGGCCCGCAGACCGCCCGCGCCGCTTCGCGACGGCCTCGGGGGCCGGGCAGCCCAACAGCCCCGGCACCGCGGGTCGGGCCCCGGCGGGCGCCACGGGCCGCTTCTCGCGGCCCAGGCGCTCCCGACCCCGCAGGCCTGACCCGCGCGGGCAGCCCGGCCCTGCCAGGGCCTTCCCGAGTGCCGCGCGGCGCGGTGCTGCCCGGCCGCCCTCGCGGCTCCGGCGGTGCTCGGGCCGGGCCGGGCCGGGCCTGGCCGCCCCACGGCCGCCCGCACGCTGCGCCCAGCGCCTCCCGGCTCGGCTCGGCGAGCCGCGGGCCGTGTGTGCGCCGAGGGAGGGACGGAGCGGGTCAGAGACGCGCGGAGGGCGGAGATAACCCCGCGGTGGCCGTCACGTGGAGCAGATGAAAGGGAAGCGGCTTGGCAGGGCGGAGAGGAGCCGGGGCGAGGGACGGGGAGCGCGGGGCTGGCGGCGGCGAGGAGCGGGGCGCAGCGCAGCGCGGCAGGAGGGCCGCTGCCATGGGGCGCTGACCCGCCCGGAACCCCGGCCCCGGAGCTGGAGCCGCTCGCGAGCGATGCGCGGCGGCGGGGCGCCGCTCCCCCCCGCCGCGCGATGAGGGGCTGCGGGGCCGGCGCGGGGCTGGCCGTTCCGCCGCCGCCGCCGCCGCTGCTGCTGCTCGGGCTGCTGCTGGCCGCGGCGCCGGGCGCGGCGCTGGGCAAGGAGACGGCGTTCGTGGAGGTGGTGCTCTTCGAGTCCAGCCCCAGCGGCGACTACACCACCTACACCACGGGGCTGCAGGGCCGCTTCTCCCGCGCGGGGGCCACGCTGAGCGCTGAGGGCGAGATCGTGCAGGTGAGCGCCAGCCGGGGGGCGCCGCCTGCCCCAAGATGGCTCCGCGGGCCCGGCCGCCCGGCACCTGGCGGCACAAAGCCCGCGCCGGGCCGGGCCGGGCCGCGGCCCCACGTGCGCCGCGCGGCCTGGGGGCGCGGGGCGCCGCGGCCGCGGTGACAGATTCGCGCTGGCGCACAAAGGCCCCGCCGCGCTCCGCGCCGGCGGCGGGTCCGATGAGCCGGGGCCTCGCCGGGCCGGGCCGGCGCGGGGCCCCGCGGGGCTGCCGGCGGCGGCGGCGCCGGAGCCCGGTTTGACAGCCCGCGGCTCCCGGCGACGGCTGCCCCGCGGCGGACCGAGCCGCGCGGTCCGCGGCGCGAGGCCGCGCCGGGCCCCGTCTGCGGCCGGGGAGCGGCGGGGCGGCCGCGCCGGGCCACTCCGCGGCGCCGTGCGCCCGGCCCGGCCGTCGGGGCAGCGGCGGGGGCGCGGGCCCGGGCCCCTCCGCCGAGCGCGGCGCGGGGACGGCCCCTCGCTGCGCGCCGGGCTGCGGGGCGCGCGCTCGGTCGGCTGCCGCCCGGCCCGGCCGCCGGGGCGCCGTCGGGGCAGCGCCTCCCGAGCGAGCAGCCCGGTGCGAAGGCGCCGTGGAGAAGGCTCGCTGCGGCAGGCGCTTGCTTCTCATCTTTGTTTCCTTCTGGACGTCGGTTCTGCGTGCAGCGCTGGGTTCGCGTGCCCGGTACGCCTGCTCTGGGATCTCTGTGAAGTGATTCCTTCCTATGAAAGCTTCTCTTGACTTCTTCCCCGGATAAATAATGTTTGTGTTAATCGGAAGGCAACTGTGCTTTGCTCTGTGTGAAACTCTTGAAGTGCTTATCGAATTTCTTTGTAGTCACTTGTAATTGTTGACTTTATTTTTTTTTGCCTTTGGCTAAGTAAAGAAAAATGACTTAAATGCTGTTTTAATAAGTTTGACTGTTAAGCAATTGCTAGTAGCAGTCCGTATTAACAGCTGCGGAGTTCTGTATATGTATGCATACATACATGTGTCCGTGTGTGTGTATATATAATTAAAAAAAAATCTAGTGGCAAGTAAGCTCTAAAAACTAGTAAAACGCTAAAACCGCAAATACGCGAGTCTCAAAACTTCTGTTCTTCTTTTGAAGTAAAGAATACTGATTTTTAGTGCATGTAATTTCAAAATAGTTTCAACCAGGAGGCTTTGTTGTAAAAATTCACTTCAGGCAAAAGAGTTGTGAGGACAAGCTGCTGATAAGCATTTTTATTTATCCTTCCAGAGAAAATAGGGATGGAACAATTAATGCATGCTTCTGACATTTTAAAAAAGGTAATGCTACTAGGGGCTGAAGCTGATACTGACATTTTCTATCCTTTTGGTACATTATAAAACAATATGTGTTAGACTCAACTCTGTAACTTTGGGGAAAGCAAGAGACACTAAAGTTTCACTATGCGTCAGGTGTTGGTGTTAAGAGTAGAACAGAGGCTGTTTGCTGAGGTCATACTTTTCTTGAGATTGTAGGTGAAAGTGGACAAAAAAAAATACACTCTTTGTTCAAGACTCAGGTTTGAATAACTTTAAGGAGATGTGTTAAATGGAGTTTTGGAGGCTTGTTATGTGTAACATCAACCATCTGCTTCCTCTAATACCTGAATAGACAGCCTCCAAAATAGGAAAGACTAAAAAGATTTACTAAATTATGTGACAAATCTTTTACAGTCATTTACCACTCAATAAACTGTTTTGCGTGTTCATCTGTATGTTTGCTAGATAACATACTTACATCATGTACAGCCTGTTTTTTTTTTTTCTTTTTTTTTTTTTTTCTGAGCCATGGGGTATGCTAGTTGTGTTTTGGAGAAGAGAAAACGTCAAACATTGCTCCAGAGCAGCTAGACTAAATACTATCAGTTGCATTTTCACCACTGATGTTTTAGATTATACATCGCGTCCTTGTCAGTGTCAAGCTTCCTTCATCTCCTGAAAGTGAATTTGTCAGAGCCAAAACTCACAAACATTTTCACAATGTTGTCTTGCCTCTGCTTTTCAGCTGGGCTGTATATTTGTGAAACTGTATGAATCTGCTGGTTTGGATCATCATTTAAAGCTCACTGTGACATTTAGAAAGGGATCGTGCAGCTCATGGTATTAAGAACCTGTTCAGCAGTGGTACATCAGTCAGTTAAACGAGCGTCTCTTGGCCCCAACCATTTTGTCAATGTGCATGGATCTTTCAAAATGTGTTTTTCATTAAAATGAAATATTAGAAATTCTTGAAAATCAGGCACGCATTAAAGAATGAATCAAAGGAATTGTGGTTTTTGGACTACACAAAGACTTACTTTTGTTTATGTTAATAGCATCAATTACTCATTGGTGTTGAAAGTCTCTGAACAACAACAACAAAAAACCTTAAAAAACAATGCACTTTCAGCTTTTGATAGGTCACACATTCACTCTTAAACTGGTTATTGGTCAGATTCCTATCCAGCAGTGGTGTGCTATTATATTTTTTCTCATGTTATTATGACCAAGTCTTATTAGGGTCAAGTGTCTACCAGAATAACTCTTCAGAGAGATGAAATGTTCATATGCCTTCTTTAATGTGGCCACAGTTTGTATTCGGCAAACTCATCCCTAGGTTGCTGTGTCAGCTGGTCCTTCAACTGCTCAAAAGTCTAACTGTCTCAGTGGTATCTGGCATACTGGAATATTTTGTGTTTCTTGGGGCAATATCCTGACATTAGGATGGTTGAGACTGGAAATTGAAAACTTCTGATTAGAGAGTGATTGGGAAAACAAGACTTTGTTGAAACCTCTAAAATGAAGTTATGACCAATGAAGTCCTTACAGTTGAGATTTCTTGCAGCACTCTGACCAAAAGCTCAGATGCAGTTCTGTGTCAAACTGGATACTACATGGCCACAGACTTATAGTGCTAGGATAGCAGGCATCACTGATTTGACTAGCAGCGCCTCTTTTGCTTGGAGAGGGATTATATATCTCAGTCCTGCTTGTACTGGGCAAGGTTCTCTTCCAGTTGCTTTTTCTGTCTTATAGCTAAGGTGTGGAACATCAAATGCCTTGTTTCTTGCAAAACTGTTGTTATGATGATACTGGTCAGGTGAGGTGCTGGGAAAAGAGAATTGAACTGAGTCTTTGTTTTGGATTATATAAAAAATTCTGGGTTATTCAAAAATGATACACATTCATTGTTGTTAGTTCTCTAAGTCTTTCTTTAGGTATGCTGCTGAATACAGTCATATAGATAGTTTACCAATATATACATTTTTTAAAGAGAAGCAGTATGGAGGAAAGATTTAGGAATATTATTCATGGTTTTTCATGTGTGATAAAAGTTTGGGTTTTGGTTGATTTGATTCTGCTTGGAAGCCTCAGTAGGGGAATAATGAACTTCAAGTAGCCATTGAACAGAAGTGACATATGGATTACATAATCTCCAGTTGCTTATATTTTTGTGCTCAAAAGTTAACAGTCTCAGGAGAACAAGCATAGCTCTGAGCTTTAAGCTCCAGAAAGAAAACAGAAGTAGGGCATTTTTGAACTTCTTGTAGTCGTTCCTTATAGCAGTGCCACTGCCCATCTTCCAGTTGCAGAAGATGGGGAAGCTTAGAACTAGACTGCAACACCATGTGCCTGTGTGTTCCTTTCTTCAGTGTGCCTCCCACCCCTTAGTTACTTGAATAACTTTTGATCTTTCATCTGTTTTCTCAAAATGCAAAAATTGCAAAATTGCCAGGTAGGCTTTTCACTCCAAAGTATTAGCAGAGTTTTTAACGGTGTCGAAAACAGTGACTTGAGACAACTGTGTGGATATGTAGAAGTCTGGCAATAATCACAGGAGACTGAATCAAGGAAATGGTTGTATCCTTTGAGAATAGAAAACACCACCAAAAAAATCATATTTTTTTGTTTTATTTTGTGAGCAGGCAGGTTGAGTTTCTTTCTTCTTGCTTGAGTTGACTGCCTGAAGGCCATTCAAACTGAGGAAGTGGAATTAGTTGTGGCTTTGAGTCACCACCTTGTTGGATGTTTTCTTTGCTAGTTATGCTCTTAGAATATGAAGACAACAGTGACTGGTTTTATGTTAGTTCCCATACCTTAAATGTAAAGCGCTGGCTCCCAGTAACGGTCCCAAGGACATCAAGGATAATAGATTTATCTGATAAAACTGATTTCCTGGTACCTGTTTGGAAGGCTCAGGTTTGCATTGCCATCATGTCTTTGGAGTGGAGTATGTTGGAGTTGAGCAGTCATTGAAATGTGGTGCTGTCTTTCTGACCTAAATAACTGACGCTCTGTGGATACTTAGAATAGGATGAGGGGAAAGGCTGTTGAGCATTTACTGTGTTTCTCAGTTTTGGTACACAGAGGGAAGACCTAGAATGTTTCTGTTTTGTCTTATATGGAAAGCGGGACTAGGTTATGGATTTTGTTCTCTCTGATCTTAGTCTTTGATGTTGTGAACAAATCCTCTCACTGGGCAAATGCTGCAAGGCAAATGAGATGTCCATGACAATGTCTGAAAAGCCATTGAATGTGAACACTATCCTGCTTGAGCTTGTCATTTGAACTTGTTTCAGACAGAACTGTGAGTCCCATCGTTCTGAAGGCCTGACCCAAGTTAACGAGTTAACTTTAAACAGGTAATTAGGCTGAATCATGGATGGAAGAGACTTAATTGCTGCCGTCTTTATAAATAAGTAAATAAATGTCTGAGCTTCCATAGTACTTGTTTCCTGTTTTATTTTTTATTATTTTAAATAAAGGCAATTTAATTCCACCTCCTTTTTGTTTATAGCAGCATCGGGTGTGTGTCTGTTGCTATGTGCTCAGAGCAGCGAATGATTTCTATGTTTGTTGCTTTGCTGTTTTGTGGATCAGAAACCTTGTCTAATCTAAGCTTCAGTTTTCCTTTTGTTTTCTGGTTATCATTGTACCTTAGTACAGTGTACTAACTACTTAATCTTGGCGCTTAAGTCTTAACTTGAGTTATCCAGCTGGTGGAAACAAAACTCTTCTATACTACAGCCTTGCTACATGCTTGGAATAGCAAAATATTTTGCCACTTCTAATCGTATATTTTCTAAAATCTCAGTTCTTTAAAACATACAAATAGTTTTGAAGCCTGAACTGGAGGTTTCAAATTGTTCTCTGAGTTGGCAGGGCTTGTAATCTCTCTCTGTTTTGGAAGAGTGTTGATAGGTGAATAAAAGATTAAAAATGCAGGTTTAGTGCTCTGGACCTCACGCTACTTCTACTGCAGTTTCTGCTGTGTTCTGTGCCTCATCTGAGCTTGGTTGGTGCTTATTCTTCAGTAGTTGGACAGAAGAATGAAGATTGCCTACGCCCAGAGTTGTGTGGCTGCTTTCAGGGCTGGGGTCCCATACTCTATCGCTACCTGTTAAGTTCTGTGCTGCGAAAGGAAGGCATTTTTTGTGTGAATGGAATGAGTAACTACAGGTGCTACTAAGTGTTCTGCAGGAGAAGGCTAAGATGATAAAGGAAGCATAATTCACATTTAAAATAGGCAATTGTTGAAGTAAAGATATGCACAGTTTTGGCACCTGGGCAGCCTTCAGCTTGTGTAACGCAACAGCAGTTTGCTTGCAGTAAAGGTATTGTAGTGGGCTTGATTTCAGATTAGATTAGCCTGGCTGTTTCACTGTTCCCATCCTTCCCTCTGTTCCCTCCGCCCACTCCTCTTTTTCAGTTTCCATCATGCTTTAGTCCGTCACATACTGTGGTGCACCGTAGTACTTGGGGAGAGCTGAAGACAGCCCGTCAAAGTGTTCTGCGTAGGTTTCTCGTTCTCTTACACTGTTGTATCTTGATACTGTGCACTGTCCTCATGCTGTGAGCTCCAACCGAGTTATGTCATTGCTGCTTTAATTTACAAGAGGTTGGCTTTCTCCTTGGCTTCTGAACACAGTATTATAAAGAAGGATCATTGTATTTATGAACTCCTCAGTATTGCGATATCCAAGATGTCTTTTGGAATGGGGATAAAAGTGCACGATAAGTCCTGTGCTAGCTTTCTGCTGTTGCGTGATGTCTCCATACAGCTACAGTGCTCTGCTTTGAGAGTCCTGTACTTGCAATGTCCTATTAGGGTATACTGCAACACTAAGAAAATGTAAGAGGCAAGGCTCAAAGACCATGCTGAAAAGGGACGTTTGGCTGTTTAAACCTTCTGTGAGCACATCATGCTCTCGTCATCCTTTGGACAGTTTCATACCTGCTTTCATAACTTCCGCAGAAAGAATCACCTTATGAAAATAGTATAAGGCCAAAATTATCATGGAGTTTTAAGGGCTGACGAATTGTATTTACCTAGTTAAAAACTTTGAACTTAAAATCTTTACACATATGATTCATTAGACCTTGGAGCATAAGGGTACCAGCGAAAACTGTTTCTCAATGAGTCTAAGAGAATAATAAATAAATGTTTATAAGCATTGCTACAGGGGGAACGGTTGTCCAAAATATAAGGTACCAAATTCAGTGGTGAATTGCTGTTTCTGGAGGAAGTGTCTGTTGTAGTGGCTCAGAGTTACAGCAATACTTGAATCCTTCTACCAGAGCCTTGTCAGCATTCGAGGCTGAGACAGTCACTTGAGGGCAAGGTAGGAGACACCGTATAAGAAAATGAGGTAAAAGGTATCAAAGTACGGAGAAAGAGGTACAATGGAAAGAGCAAAAATTGCTTATGTGACCTATCTAGAGGAATAAGAATGAAGTAAGTTAAGAAAGTAAATAGAAGCGGAAAGCTTACAACGCTGGATCCTGAACTCAGGCCAACTAGTACAATTTCTGTTAATTTCCAGATAAAGGTGGGGAATATAATGGATGAAAATGTCGTTTGTGGTAGTTCAGGTAACTTTTTCAGCATAGCTCATAAGTTTAGCTAAACCTCCGCACAGCCTTTTAAGGTCTGCATTGCTGTGAAATTTGTGCTAGTTGGCAGAATGCTGCCTGCTTCCTCTTCCATGTACTCTTGTTGCTCATTTGGGAGGTGGAACTAAGAAGAAATCCGAAAGAGGAGAGACACTCAAAATTGTTAAACATGGAGCCTTTTGGAGAACTTTTTTCATTTATATGTATTTATGTTAAGACTGTATGTATGTGAATATAATGGTTTAGATGTAATTACAGCCTGCTTCGTAGTATTACCAACACTTGTGGCCAGCCATGCCCCACGGATAGAATTGGCACATGCTCTCTCTGAGCACACCACTGGTGGATGTGATTATGGGACAGGGTAACTTTGTTTTAATTGCTTTGTCTAGTGAAGGGCTTCTGAAATTTTTCTAGATGAAGCATGTAGAGGTCATGATTTGGTGTGGCATAACTTGGTAAGAAAGAAATGCAGGCAGCTTTTCTCTAAGCAGATCTTATAGGAAAGTTTTGAGTAGTTGTATAAAACCATTGATTAGCATACATAGTAATTTTCTTCCAGTTTATACCATCTTGTGGTGGAGCGTGTATTTAAAAATGCTCCCTTTTTTATTACAGTTCTCTAGTCCATGTTTTGGAATTTCAAAGTGAGGCCCTTCTGGACCAAAATAACTTTCACAAACATAGTTTTTCGAAGTGTGAATGCTTCCAAGAGGCCAGCATCTTATAGGTTAAGGAAAGGTAACATCTGGAGGCAGTAATCTCCTGTATATGTGAGATTTCTTTAGCCAATTATGTAAGTGGCGTGTGTATTTGCATTAATACTTAATATATTAAAAGTGCTCCATTTAGGATGTGTTAAATATTAACTTGTACATATTATCTCTTCTTTTGGGCATCTTCAGTATACACGTGGTCAGATCAGAGGTTGTTGTGCCTACATATGAAAACAGAATGAATACAAGTTGAATGCTTGGCCTGATTTCTCATGTTTCCTGACTTGAATGGAGAGCCCTTCACATTAAAGAAGATAGGCAAAGGAAAAAGAGATTATTTTTAAACAAAGACATGTTTTGAAATTGTTGTAACAGCGACACAAGATTTACGTTAAAAAAATAAATCATTTTTCTGCATTTTTGTTGACTGTTTGACACTTGAACCAGAAATGACCAGGGAAGTGTGATCTTTTGGATACCACGTAGACTATCAAAATTTGTTCTTTACTGCACTTACACCATCGGTGAAGTTATCTTTATGGTAGGCTTGAGTAGAAGTGCTTAGAAAATAAGGTTCTGGTGTCTTAGAGTGTCCTCCTCACGGTGATGAACTGCAGTCATTCATTTTTTTTATTTCGTTTTCATGGTGCTTTAAAAGACTTTTGTTGTTGCATTTGGCTTTAAGATGAAAAGCCAGTTTACAAAGGTTGATTAGGTGCCTGTTATGTTCCAGACACAAGTACACCCATAAATATGCAGCTTAATATATGCAGACACTCTAGCTTCCCAGACGTATGTTACTCTGTACATTGATGCAAGGATTTTTGTTGTTTTCTAAAGCTGCTGGCCAGCTTAAACTTTTTTTTTTCGTTTTCTTGAGCTTAAGCTGTTTTATCATTTTGTATCATCTTTAGTAGTCAAGCAAGCAGAAGAATCAGTGAGGAGGTGACTCTCCTGCCAAGGAAGTAAGGGGCATATTTTAGAGTCTGCAGTCATGATTTGAGTACAACTGTTTAATTATCTTACAGGCATGCATGTTGCAAGTATGTGCCTCCTGCTGTGAATTTATTGCATGTGCTTGGTAAGCAACTTTTGCAACACTACAATCAGAAGCATTTAGAAGTTGCTTTTGATTCAGGAAAGACCCTAGTTTGCGCAGTTTCTGCCAACATCTGTTTTCCTAATTTAAGTCTTCTGATGCTTGCCTGCTTTAAAAAAACAAAAAGTGTATTAATTTTGGGTGGGAAAAATCCTTCTCCTTTATTTCTCTCTCCTCCCCTCCCCCCAACACAGAAGAGACTCCAGCCAAACTTTTCAATGAATTCACCTTTGGAACTGAACAGTCCACTTTGGTGACAGATTAAGAGAAGTGTGGATTTGGAAAACTGACTTGGAATTACAGATATTATTCTGTTTCTTTTTATATACCGATGGGTCAATTCTCCTGAAAGTCTGTAGTTCATGGAGAAGAATCTATTTTAAAGGCTGTGATTTATTTACTTATTTTCTGCAGAGACTGTCCTTGAAGATTTATTTCTTCGGGCCTGGCTATATGGTGGCAGTTGCAATTAAGCCCTGACAGGTTCTACCTAAATAGTAGTAGTAGTAGTAGTGGTAATAATAACAATATAATGTTGATGATGAAATCTGTAGCTCCTAGAAGAAATGTCAATATTATATATATAGTTATATGTAGTGTGCTAGTTGTGCACACTCATGCTCTCTGTTCCTTCTCCACCAAAGTTTTATCTGTTCTTGCTGATTTTGGAGATAAGGATAGTGGTTGGGATACTCAATGTAGCAGTTGCTGCCTTTTTTCAAGCAGACTGGCATTTCTCCTAAGGCAGCATCTAAAGCCCATTGATGGTATGTACTCTGTAAACGGCAAGCATATTGGTTCCCATTCCAGTGTTGTACTTTACAGTTGTCCAGCATACTTTCCCATACCTGTTTTGTATTTATTTAGAAGACCTTTAGAGCACATACTGTCTAGCATGCTCTGATGGTAAAGGGTAAATGAACACCTTATGGTCTGGATGCCAAGCTGGCAGACATCCTGAATGGTGTGTAGCAAAGCTGAGAGCTGAGAAATGAACCTGTGAAACAGAGCCAGAGAATGCTGTTGAGTTTAGTACTTAATAGGAGCCAAGGACTGTAGACCTCTTTTTACTCAGAGGCAAGGTATTCCCTGGGTGGTAGCTGGCTGTGTTTTGTCTGTTTAAATGATAGTATCTTCTGCATCCCAAGACTGTGTCTGAGGGAAAGACATTGTAGAGTAGTTGATGTGAAAAAATTCTCAGTCTTTTGCTTATTTGAGACAACTGTATTGCCAGAGCTCCTCCTTCCCCACCACATTTATAACTTTCAGTGATCTCTTTGTAGGTTTTGATACATGGAATTCACAGAGCTTTTTCTATAGGGAGTTGCAGCAGCTCATTGGGATAAATTTCTCAACCACGTGTATTTTGTGTATATTCAGTTGACTCTGGGAGCTGAGTCTCTCCAAGTAACAGAAGTCAAAGAAAGAGATCAGGTCTCCTTTTGTTTACCCCTTTTGCCATCTTCAGACAACCGTGGGAAGATCCAGGAGATCTGAAGTCTTTCAGACAGCTTTAGTATTAAGTGTAGAACGCTGATGTGGAAGAGTCAGCTGATACGTTTGCTCATGTGTGTGTATGTGTGATGTATGCAGTACAATTAAAGTAAAGTTACACAAAGATGAAACCAGGAAAATCTTATATATATATTAAGACCGCGCAAGTATTTGTTTTCGGGGCTTGGATAGGAGTGTGTCTGAAGCCTAGAGACACGCTCCAACTGTGCAGGTAATATGGGAAGAAACTACCGTCCTTGTCAGCAAGAGGTCTGAAGTGTTCTGAAAGAGTTAAGTTAATTAGCTCACTCATAAGGTATTTAATATCCTTATTAAACTCAACTGCTGGTTCACTTTTTTTTTTCTTCTTATGGTGAACAAAATTTCTTGAAGAGCTGAGCTGAGCCTCTGCTTCTCAGATCAGAGGCTCACATGTTGAAGCTGGCAGTGCTAGAGGCTAGTTCCTATCTGTGTGACAGCATTTTTAATTTAACAGGACCGGCTTTGATGTGCTCAAATATTTATAGGAAGCTTCAGATCACTGCAGTATGTATTCTTTTTAACTGGAGCAGAAGTTCCTCCTCACATAACAAACTTTCATTCCCTCCGTTTACTCTCAGGTCTCTTTTGGATTTGCACTCATCTGAGTAGTTTTATGTTACAAAAATACTGTTTATGTGGGGGAGGAGACATTCGATTTCCCTTCTACTCTTTGCAGTTTTGGGGTAGTCCAGTTACTGCCTTTTAGCTCCTTGTTTGAAACAAAGTACAGATACTTGCATTGTGGAAGAGACAGATTTAGAAAAATAGAACTTAAGCAAAATGCAGTTATCATGCAGCCTTCTCCCCTTTCTCTGGGAACATTCGTGTATCCACAGGGGATCAGACCTGAGATCTGTTGGAGTCGGTCATCATGAGCCCTCTCAGGAATGCACAGAGGTGTCTCTTAGATACCCCAAGGAAGGAGCTTTCAGATTAGTTTGTGGTTTAAAGAGGAACTGAAACTTTGGGGTTAGGCTCTCAGTGGGAACTGATCAGAAATTATGGAAAAATAGTTTTAATTGGAATTTGCCAGTTTTCTAAAAATGAACAATTCCAGTCATATTTGACTTACATGAAACTCTGATCAAACTCAGGCAGGAATCTTAAAAAAGATACCCATTGAATCAGCTATCAGCTAATTTTTTGACTTTGCAGCTTTTTCTTTTTTGCCTCAGTAGCTTCCTGAACATACTGTCTCTAATTCTGAGGCCTTCCAGCACCCATGCAGACCAGGAGGTGTCTCTGTCAGAGCTAGCACTGTGGGTCCTCTCAAAAATGGAAACATGGTGGGTTTGTTTTGCCACTTCTAGTAGTTTTGGTGTCATAGAAAGGCCTGATTGTGGTTTGAATCTTTGCCTTGTTTATGGCAGAGGAGGAAGTGTATATGTCATATGAAAGTGTTTCCCCAGACTAGCTTTTGCAGTAAACTTTTTCTTCCTTTTTCTGCGATGTTTCTGTTCTACTTTATCCTCCCAACTTTCTGTTGTGGATCTCGCGTAGACTGCCTTATCCCAGAGAAAACCTTGTCATGGTCAACTGGGACATGGAATCATAGAATAAAATCACAGAACCGTAGAATATCCTGAGTTAGAAGGGAAAGCAAAGCTTTGTTTTGTTTTGTTGTTCCTAGAACTTTTCCATGTTGAGGCAGATTTCTGTATTTTGCTATGCTGTGCCTTGGTTTTGTTGTGAACTTCACTGTGTTTTGTGTCATATGATGATCTCCTAATTAGAATTTTCTTCTCATATGCTTAATTGGGAACTCAGTTATTTAAGCAGCAGATTTTTCATGTAGATATTATGTCTTTACACCTTTTTGATGGTAACTTGTTCTAAAGCATTGCCTACAGTGAAAAAAAAGTTTGTAAATTTAGACGTTCCTGCTATAGAAGCTCTTTGTTGGTACAGCCTATTCTAGTTCAGCAAATGAAATCAATTATGTCACTGCCTACATAGGTAAATAGTGACAAGAATCAAGCACAGGAGAAGAGTGCTTGATTATCCACACTGCCTGCGTGTCTATTTGATGCAAATAGTTTGCTCAGAGAGTAATGTGTCTTGTTAGGGAAATTCTGCAGGAAAAAAGACCTGTAACTTACTAACGTAGAGTTTCTAAAATATACTAATAAACTGAACTTTACTAACGTACAAAACTGGGCAAAGATCTTGGTATTGCTTCTTCTAGAAGAAACAAAACAAAACAAATTGCCTATGGCATCTAAATACTACTTTTTCATGGTTAATTTTAAGGGAAGAGCTATTTAGAAAGTGAAGCAGCTGTGTAGTGTCTTCAGGAAGTCAGCGTCATTTGTGTGCATTCTACTAATGCTGGTACGAAGTCCTCGTCTAAATTATGTGGCTGCTGCAATACAATTTTCAGTGCTTGCATCTAGAGATGGATGGATGTGGTTGTCACTTCATTTTTCTGTCTTGTGAGACAGGAAAATTTCTGAAGTATTAAAATATTCAATGCTTTTCTCTCTGAGAAGGATTTATCCAGAGATCACAGTTTAGTTTTAGTTTGGTTTTGGTAGAGCTTTGGTAAAGCTGTAAAAAAGCTGGACCTCCCTCCTACCTCTGGCATATGGTACTATTGTAGTCAAAAAGAATTATAGAATACAAAAGAAACAAAATGCAAGCTGTGTATGGCACGTGTGAGATTTTTAACCAGCTCTGCAACGTTTTCCTGAGAAAATAGAAAAATACCCTGAGTATTTGGGTAGTTTTTTTGAGGCTTTACAGTTCATATAGAATTTACATATTACTTGAGTCTAGATTCGGTAACTTCTTAAAAGACATTTTTGGATGCTTACACAACTTAGAAAGGATACTTTTATCCAACAAAAGCACTTACTAAGATTGAAGAAACAGCTCTAAACTTGTGTCACTTAGGAATGAGCAGTAATACCAAGATTGTGACTCAAACAGGAACTGCATTGCCACCTGAAGTTTTAACTTTCAAGTATCTTTGTCAACAAAAGATGCATTGTAATTAAAAAACTAGTATGCCTCTTCAAGGCTGTGAGTAGAGCTTCTTTTGAAATAAGTTTCTCAGGGATTTTTGAAGTATGTCCCTTCCAATTCCAAATAACCCAGTACCAAAATTTCAGTTAAAAGAACAGTAGAAAGGAGAAAGGGATATTTTCTTCCTTGTCACTTCTCAACATGGAAATACCAATCTGTATGTAATACTAGGATGAAACTGCAGGTCAAATTAAAAAAAAAAAAAAAATCTTTCTGATTTTTAGCTTTGTAGAACAAGATTTTTAATTTCTGTGATTTCTTTACTGCTGCTGGTTTAAGATCAGTTTTCAGGGCTGGTGGCTGCCATTGACATGTCTGTGCACTTACCTGCTTTTTTTTCACAAGGTTTTTTTTTGTACAACCTGTTGCAGAATGATTACCTAAACAAAAGAGGTTGAGCTGCTATACTGTAAGTTGCCATCCATGAACTGAAAGGTTAGCACGTTATATGCTCACTCTTCCCTTTCCCCATTTGAAAAGTAAAATGTCAGCCTGAAGCCACCACATTTTCTTTTCTAGTGATTATCTTCTTACTTGAGCTTACATCTCTGGAAAGAGCTTTGGCACTGTAAAACCTGGTTTTGTGGTAGTAACTCAGATTACATTGATACCTCTTTTTCAAATGAATGAACTCCTCTTGATAGAGCTTGCTTCCTCTACATGTGGTCCTGTGTCACAACCAGCATCATTGTCAATGTTCTGTAACTGAGACAGATGTCTCCTCGTCCTTGTTCCAGGGTCTGCTGGTCCCTCCTTTCTGCTGAGCTATCTTGCCTGACATCATCAAGACCAGAGGAAAAATTGCTACAAGGGCCCAAATGCTCCTAGGGCTTCTGACACATGAATATCCCATGATACAAAGGAGAGGGGAAGAAATGGGCCTCTCTGTGTAAAAAGTCTGCTTTTCCTTACTCTTTTCCTGCCCTTTTCGAAAGTGATTTGGAATAGTATCAAGTGTTCAGGGGCTGGATGGACTTAAATAAATTCTTACACTAACACAGTGTTCTGTAGAGGAGTGCTGTGCTTGTGAGCACAGTGTCTCAAGGTGCACCTTTCATGGTAAAGAAGTTATGCTGGGGAAGAATTGTTACTGTGCTCATAGCAGAGACCTTGGTCCTATCAGCATCCATATTTAACTATTGGCACAAATGAGAAGTTTGTGTTCTAATTGTTTAATTGTTCATCCAGTTTCCAAATCTGCTTCTCTAGTGACTATATTTTTTTAGGGATGTTTCAGGATCTGAAGTCATTGATGAACACACATGCAAGCAGTAGCTGGAGCCCCTGTGGCTGAGCCAATGAGTCCACAGCTTTACAATAGTTTTTTTCTCAGGTTATTCAAATGGTTGTAACCTGTAAGGGAACTAAATAGTAAGTGCTGCACTTGACGAATGTTGCTCTACCTTATGTTTAGAGAAGGAATGGACTTTGGAAAATTCTTCTACTTTAGAAGGAGTTACCTCCGTCTCATGAAGGTTATTGAGCATCTCCTATGATGATCTCCTATGATCCACAGCTTTTCTGGGCAGCCTATTCCAGTGTCCTAAGTTATAGTCGGTCTCTTTGAATTGGAATTGGTGAAGCTAGGGAAGTATTTGCTCCCTATGTAAGCAATATGACATACTGTTGCTGATAAAGATATTGCTAGGTAATAACCTCCTATATAAAGATCTTTGCTGGGTTAGGTTCATAGAATCATAGAATGGTTTGGGTTGGAAGGAACCTTAAAGATCACCTAATTCCGCCTAATTCCCCCTGCCATGGGCAGGGACACCTCCCACTGGATCAGGTTGCCCAAAGCCCCATCCAACCCGGCCTTGAACACTTCCAGGGATGGGGCATCCGCAACCTGTCCCAGTGCCTCACCACCCTCTGAGTAAATAATTTCTTCCTTGTATGTAATCTGAATCTACCCTTTGTTAGTTTAAAGCCATTACCCCTTGTCCTATCACTTTGCTCCCTGACACAAAGTCCCTCCCCAGCTTTTCTGTAGGCCCCCTTTAGGTACTGGCAGGCCGCTGTAAGGTCTCCCCAGAGCCTTTTCTTCTCCAGGCTGAACAACCCCAACTCTCTCAGCCTGTCCTCATAGGAGGGGTGCTCCAGCCCCTTGCTCATCTTTGTGGCCTCCTTTGGACTCGTTCTAATAGGTCCAAGTCCTTGTGCTGGGGGCTCCAGAGCTGAACACAGTTGCACTGCCTGGGAAACTGAAGAATATGTTTTAGCAGCTGTACTATCCAAGTGCTGCTGAGTCTTGAAATCTAGTTACTATAAACATATTCCTGATAAATATGCTGCATTCTTCAAAACAAAATATATAAATTGATGCTGTATATACTGGAGATTAATGCTGATCACACTCTTAAGAAGACAGAATTCAGACGTAGATTAGAACTAGCTGGTCAGTTAGGAAGGGTTGAGAGAAGTAGTAGAAGTCCTCGATAGCCGTCAAGGGAAGGTTGTGGGGAAGGGAACTTCACTTTTTAATAGCATTCTTGCCAGAAAGAAAATAACAAGACACTCATATAATGTAGAGAAGACGAACAATCGTTAGAAGAGAGAAGTCCTAAAGCAGTCAATGGGTGTATAACAAGCTGTAAAAACTGAACAGCTGGAGAATACCCTGTAGCACTTTTTCTGCCTTCAGAGGCTGTGGTAGTTAGGGCTACTCTGCTCTAAGGAATGGCTCATGAACTATATGATAGAAGAATTTAATCTTTGTATCAGCATGGTAATGTGGCATATCCATGCCCAAATATAGTTCTCTACTTCTCAGCGCAGAATAGCATCTCTTGGTTTGAAAGAGAATCTAAAAATGAATTCACTTTTTTTTTGCAGTTTGTGCAAATCACCACATTCTCTGCATCAGAGAAGAGGGGATGGCTTTCTCTACATATCCAAAATTAAGTCAGTGCTAGAAGAATATAGCAAGTTTAAAAAAAAAAAAAAAAAAGGCTCTTCAGAAATAAAATTACTTATATTTTCTTATATTTGCAGTTATTTTTTTGAAAAAAGTGCAGGCGTATTCACTCTTTCTCCTGGTCAGCATCTTAGTTCTTAAGAAGATCTATCTCATCATATAATCATTTTGATTTATCATATTATATCATATTAATCTGTTATTAAATAATATATATGATATATATGTATATCTGTCTATATGTATATGATATATAGATATAGATATATATATATAAAATATATATACAGATTATATATAGATAAATAGATAATTAAATAATATATCATATTATATCATATTAACATCATATATATTAATCATATAAAAAGCATATAATCATTTTGAAAGCAATTAAGAATGGACCATTTGATTGGGACTTTATGGGTACCTGTAATTTTTTTTTTTTACTCTCCATTTAGAAAACTGTCAGCGAAGTGTCCTTGCAGAATGAGGGATTACTCTTAACAGTGAACTAGGTGAATTATTGCAAGATGAATGAAATGGGTTAGAACAAAACAAACATGTGTTCTCCTTTGTTAAAGGTGAGCGTATGCTGCCTATCTGAAGTGCTAGGAAGTATAGCTTTTAAATTACGCATTTGGTAGTACAATATTCATAATAATGTCTTCTGATGTTGGTTTGTTGCTGTCTGTGCTTAGCTGGTAGGGAATTGTATCTCTGATGTTAAGACTCTAGGATCATATTTCTGTTACTGAGGTAGGTAGTGGGTGAATAAACTTCATTCAAGCTGTGTAAAACTTGGCAGCTAATTCTGGCAAAAAAAGCAGTGCTCCCCTGCTGTCCTCCAGAGATCGAGATAGCTTTTGCAAGCCTACTTTATTGTTCTCCAGGTGGGAGTAACTGGCACTTCCTGGGGGATGGGGAGAAATAGCTTTCTGAAGAGGGGCTCCTTCAATGATTGTAGGCTGGGATGTATCATTTCCGCAGCTGCAAGCATCATAACAAGAGCCCTGAAGGATAAGGTTTGAAAAGAAAGGGAAAATGATAAAACTGCTAATTGTATAGGATGCTAAGAAAAGGGAGATGGGAAGCTTATAATAGTGATTAGTGTACTGTGGAGAAGAAATGAGCTGTAGCCTTCTGCATTACAAGTGTGCTATGGTTTATTCTTCTGAGCCATGTTTGGTCCTCTGTGAGTCATTCTCAGAAGAGAGGTGGGGCTGTTGCTGCTCTTGAAAAGCTATCTGAATTTGCATTCACTGTTTCTGAAACAACTTCTACACAAGGCAGCAAACACTTGGTATATCCTCAAGTCTATCTTAATTTTTTCCCCTTCTCAGGGGATTATTAGAATGTGTCTAAGTGACCTAAAGAATGTTTCTGCCCATTTGTAAGTGGTGCACTGTTTGTTTAAGTTGTGGGAGTATTGCAACCTTAGCTTTCTTTTGAATGTGACATGATGTGAAAATAAAGCTTATATTAATAAATCAAAACCAACCCCCAAAATGAAACTGGTGCAAGACTGGAGAAGATGGAAACTTGGAGTATTCAAGCAATATACTTCTAAAAATACAGTTTAAAATGGACTGTACAAAGGAAAATCCCGCATCAGAGGTCTTTCTTGAACAGGTCCATGGTGGAGGTCTCTGACCTAATTTAAATAGGACCCCTAATGTTTTCAGCTGAGTAGATGCTGGGGGTGGGGAGGATGTTCTGATGGAATGGTCCAGTGCCCAGTCTTGAAGGGAGTGAATAAATAGTGGGTGTCTGCCTTTTTTCTTCCTTTGGAGTCACAGCACTGAATAGTGCATTGAATTTGTATGGTGCATCTGAAATAAGACTTGTTTCTGGTGTAAGATGACAGTTTATATATGCTTCCCCCCTCTGAGTAAGCAGGCAGCATAAATGCCTTATTTCTTATTTCTTTCTCCTTCTGTTGACAATCTTCAATATACATGTGGATATTTTTGAGAGAACATTCTGTTTACTTGCGAGAATCTAAGCTGTAACTCGTGATACAAAGGTGTATTAGAGTTTGCAGTATTATGTTTGGAGAACAGTTTCAAGGATGTGTTACATCCTTGATGTCAGATGTGTTACATGACATTTAAATTCATGGTTCTGTAGAAAGATATTTGCAAGTATTTCCTGTGAACACTGAAGTAGAAAACAGGAAAAAATGACAGTAAACCTCTAATTCAGAATTTATCTCCTCATAATTGATCTTTGTTTGCAAGGGGAAAAAATGAAGCTTTGGTTTGTTTTGAAATGTGATGCTTTTAGTCTTGCAGAGGATGTACATGATACAAGCTGGTTGCCCTTATTATTGTTTGATACGGGGTGTAGTGAGAGGGAATCGAAGAGAGGGAGAATTTCTTACATGTGTTGCTCCTTAAGTGCCATGTTTAGTATAACGCCTTCTCTATAGTGTTTTGTGATGGAGCAGGTGTAAAAGGGCGTTGAAGGGAAATGGCAAGGTGTTCTAGAACCTTGGCATTCTTAGCCCAGCCCTGTTGTGCATGTCATGTGCAGTATGATCACTGGTGGCTGAATCATGGTTATCCTTCATGATGATTTTACAGATGGGACTATTTCTGGCATGTTCCAATATTTCACAAATAAGTTACATTCCAGATGGGTTGCAGGCAGAGAAACTGGGGTTGGTATTTCTCATATCAAGAGACGTTACCTTTCTTGATTAAGGCAAATTAGTACAGTGCCCTTCATAAAGGTTTAAAGTCAAAGTGATGGATTTGACAGATAGAATTAAAGTTCAAATAAAGCAGATCCAAAAGTTAGCTACTTGGGCATGCACATCGCAAAGTTACAACAAGATTTACATCTTTTAGCTCTAGTGTTGCATAAAGAAGGTATCTCCTGCATAAACAGTTGCATCAGTACAGTAGTATGTTAGCATAATAGGCTTCTTCCCTCCGAGTAGTCTTGTAGCACATATCACGTGCTAAAAGTTTGTCATTAACTTTCATTGTATTGCAATTCTTGTAATATGAAGTGTTCAGCTGCCCCCTTCCCCAACCAATTTGCCCAAACCAAGTTTCTGAAATTGTAATACAAAATTTCCAGCTGCTGCTTGGATTGAAGACGATTCGAGAATGAAGTTGTTGGCAAAGTCATAGCTTCATTTTCTCACAATTAAATATTGAAACAATCTTTTAATTTTCAAAATATGACCTAATGGCATTTTTGGGCCCAACTCATCCCCTTGCCTAAGTAACCTGTGCAAAACAGTATTGCTTTTTTTTTGCACCCATAATAATTAATCCATTCATAAAGACTGCCTGTGTAAACTTAATACTGCTTCCAGGTAATGGGTGGTTTCTTGTGACGTTGTCAAATATTTTGGAGTCTGTCCTGCCTGCGCTTGAGCACTGGTAATGCTTGGAGCATGAGGATCTATCTTCAGTACCACGTTTGACATTCAGGCTCAGACATTACTGCATGACATTCAAATTCCCCGTGACTTACTTTCTTTTGTAGCTCTCAGTCCTAGCACCAAAGTGTCTGAAACAGTGACAACTATGTTTTCATGTTACAGCTTGACTGAGTTGTCTCTGTTTTTTCTGTACAAGAAATGCTGTAGTGATTTACCCAAAGCTGTTCCAGTAGCCTGTGGAAGAAAGAATTAGAATTTTAGGGTCTTCTATCTGTTGAGTTGTGTTGCATCTTCAGGCTGCCGGTGAGTGAATGGCACAGCTTTTGTAAACGTTTACCAGTACTTTTGAAGTAGTCTAGAAACTGGAACATTAAATATTTTCAGTTGGAATTCAAAATCCTGAATAACATGGAACTGGCTGATACCTCCTTACGATCTGGTGTGAGTTACTTACCCACCTTTTGTAGAGAAGGTCTGTGAAGAAGTTACTTAGCCGTGTGATTCAGTTACACTAGGAATACACTTTAGCCAGTTTCATGTTTGCGTACAATTGTTTGACATGTAGCTTTTTAACCTGTAGTCAAATAAGGAGTTCTTACAGGAAGAAACTTCTGTAAATTTGTAACCCTTATTTCCTTTGTCTGTCCATTTTGCATACACAGATAGGTGTTGTAGAAAAATATTAAAGAAAAATTAGTGTCTTTATCATAGTGAATGTTCACAGAGGGTCAGATTTCTATGGGTTATCTTCAGTTCTGACCGTTCTCAACTTTGAAACCATGATCTTTTCTTTGCATTAAAATCCATTTTGATACAGATCTAGAAACTATCCTGTCATGCAGTCTCTTGCATCTCAGTAGTCTGTATGCTAAATCTGTTGGCAACTAAAAGAAAAAGGAAAAAAAAAAAGCAGAAAACTAATCAGCTTTGAATACTGATGATTATTCATGAACTGGTCGAAAGTTCATGAATTTTATTTTTGAAAAGTTTCTGAAGAAAAATGTAAGTTTTTCTTTGTGTTTCTTCTTGTAACTGAACTGTATGAAAGGTGTTGTTCTGTTCTTGCAACAGAATTTCTCATTTTTCTGAAGTTATGCTTCTCTGATTCATTTATGAAGAAAAAATTTGTGTAGGTTTTCTGACAAATCTTAACCCCCAACCCCCTTTGTGTGCAGGAGTTAGATTGGATATTGGAGATTAGAGGTACCATTGTTATAAATAAATTCGCAATTTTAATGCAAAGATCTGTCTCTTGCTGTATATACCTTAGAGTGACAAATATGAAGAGAAATATAAAACTGCCAATTTAGGAATAATTCAGACTTGTGCTGCTTTGAATTCAGGAATTTAAATTGATGTATTCACAGCTGAAGTTTGAAGGCTAATGTGTTTATAATAGTCTTTGTCCCTGCATTTGTCAATACTCAAGAATTCAGCATGACACTCGTTTCTTTTTGGACCAGTGGATACATTCGGAGACCAGTCTTCCCACTTCCTTTCCTGCTCCCCCACTTAAAAGTAATTCTCTGAGCACCAGAATGATGGGTCTGTGACTTCTGCTCTTTATCAAATACAAGTCTTTGGTGCAAGTGTATTTGCAGAGAAGGGGTGTTTTCAGCGCTGATAGAAGCATGCTGGGTCTGACCTCTTTCTGCATCTGGGGCCTGTCTCTGCTAGTAGGGCTGTGTGACAAGTCTTCTGCACCAGGATTACAGTTAGGAGCTTTTGTAGTACAGTGATCATGACTGGTTTTCTTGTTTTCCTGATTTGAAGTTTAAAGGCAAATCCATAAAACTGTTTGCTAGACTTAAGTAGTTGATGTCATATTTTGGGGGTGAAAGGATGATGTCTTTCCCGAAATATTATGTCATATGATGAACAAAAATGAAGATTTGTCTATTCCAGTGCACTTCATAACACTTAGCTAACAGTGTGGTTGTTCAGGGAAGGTATTTTTAACAGTCAGTGGCTTGGAAAACTTTTGAAACAGTTGCTGCACCTAGCAATGTCCTGAAACAGTTCTGTGTTTATTAACTTTTCATTGTCCTCTTCTCCTTGAATTTGTCTAATACTTTTTGAAACAACTTGTACTTCTGCTGCAATATGTATAGCAATGAATGCTATGTTGCATTATGTAAAAAAAGTATTGCCTTGGTAATTTTTCAAATGTGCACTTTAAAAAAAAAAAAAAGAGCAATTGCTGCTTTTTAATGTCACTTATGCCTCCTGGAGGAGAATGTTATTATTGAGGACTTACTTGACATTTTGCTGCACAGCACCTGTTGGTGGAAAGATAAAAGGGCCAAAAGGAAAGAGAAATGGGAGGGCAGAACCTGTGCAGAGTGAAAAATGCATATAGCACAGCATGAATCCTTCTTCTGAAGGCCTTTGCATACAAATGTTTTCCTAAGAAGCAGTGAAGCTGACTTCTCTCCAACAGCTGAAAGAGTTCCACCCAACTAAGTCCCGAAGAAGTATTTGGGTCAACTTCAACATGTTTATTGCATGTTGTATTGCAAAATACAAGCAGTTTTCGCTTTAAAGCAGATAACACAATCAAAATCCCTAGACTGTGATGTGTTATTAGAAAATGTGTTATAGTTGGTCTCACTGAATTGATGTAATTTCACCTGAGCTTAGCCACATCTTACTCGGTTTGTAACCAAGTATGTTAATCCCAACAGCCTACTTCTCAAAAGTGCTTAAGACAATGGTCATATCATATTATAGAAACTATTATAGAAACATACCTGTGATAGCTTTTTTCTTTTTGGAAAACTTACATATCTGACTCGTATTTTTTTCTAGTGCAAACAGAGACATAAAGGGCAAATTCTGAATCAGCCAAGAATTTTGGAGTTCATCTCAGGAGAAGAGAGAAAAAAAATGTAGACACACAAATAGGTTAAGTGGATTCTAATGTCAAATCTATAGCCAGACCTGTGCTTAGCATTTCAATTGATTTAAACTGAAATATGCCTAACTGGTTAATGAAATAGGGAAGAAAGGTGCCATGCAGTAGAAGAATAAACTGTTCAGTTGACAGCCAGTGAATGCACACCTGGACTACAAAGCCGTATCTATGCAGAAAGGGATGTTGCTGGCAGAAACTTTGTAATTCTATACCTTTGTAAGGAACAAGAGCAGCAGTGTCTCACTTGCAGGCATACTCCATGGTGAAAAGCAGACAGATGGAAAATGGCTGTATATTTACCTCTGTGCTGTTACTTCGGACACAAAAAGGAGTCGAAGATGCTCTGAAAAACTGAGAGCAAGTCCTTAGGTCTGAATATCAGGATAAGTTGTCTGTTTTCTGGCTTTTCTTTCTTGTTCTTGCTTGCTCCTTTTTACACCACATGGTTCATCTGTTTGGTTGTGAACCAGTGAGTTAGAGAGGTGTCTGTGTTCAACATTCTGCTTGGGAAGCAGGAGAGATAGGGATATTGCTCAGAGTTAAGTGTTCCCCAGCAAATATTGCTGCTTGTACCTCTAGAGTGTGGAAAGGAGATTGATAACCCACAGGGAGGGGAAGACATCCTCTGAACTCATGAAACGTGAGGACCCCTGCAGAGAACAGTGCTGGGATACCAGTCTCCCTACAGCAATTCCCTGAAATAAATACTGAAGTGATACTCCTGGGCAACCTGATCTATTGGGTGGCATCCCTGCCGATGGCAGGGAGTTGAAACTAGATGATTTTTAACGTGTCTTCCAACCCAAGCTGTTCTATGATGCTGTGGTACTGGAGACCAATTCAGTACCCCTAGGAACTGGGAGAGACAGCTCATGGGGCTGAATGTTTAAGATTCTGATAGTTTTAGGAACATATCTCCAGACTGTGCTGCCATTCAGAAAACACAGGTCTGGGGTAAAGGCACTCAGCTATACTTCATTCCTTAGTACACCCAAGGTGTGTGCAGTTAACATGCACAGACCCCTTGGTGTTTTATTGCTTAAGCAATAATGCTTATTGCTTATCCCTGCTTATGCAGGGATATACATCCCTGACTTCTCTAGTGATCATTCTGTCCTGCTCTTAGAGCCTGGGGATTTATAATCCAAGTAGAAGAGGCTACTGTAAAGAAATAGGAGGAAAGGAGAAATTTTTGTACCAACAGACAGAAGGCAATGTGGGAAGCTAACTGGCATGCAATTATTTACTTTCACAAGTCCTGAACCCTTATTATTAAAGCTATTCCGAATACATTTTGAGTAAATAGTATTCTGGCTGGACAATGATAAGAAACAAATGGTGTGCTCTAACCATTTTGCCATCTCTTTCCTGGAGGTAGTGCAGCCCCCACTGTGCCCCACTAGGGCTCGTGCTGCAGCACATGGTGTTCATTTCATCCTTTGGAGGAAGGGTTTGCATCCTTTATGTATCTGCAGCGTAATCCCAATGAACTCCTTTGCTATGCTGCAGATACAGGAGAACAACTGACATAGCAAGGAGTTATAGCTAGGGGTTGACTTGGATGCATTTAATTCTCAATGTTGTAACAATGCAGTTATTTGATGTATCAGCTAGATGTATGAGAGAAAATTTCGTAAGTGAAATGGCCAAACTCAGAACACAAATATATCCTACCCTCTGTTAGACACTAGGCTTTGACAACAAACCAGGTTTTGACATCTACTCTGGTTTTGAGTGTTTTGAGTACAGATGTGCCTTAGTAAAGAAGGCACTGCTTTAATTTGCCCATAACATTGTACAAAACCAAAAGTCAAACAAGCTCCAGTACAAAAAGCAAAGTGTAGAATGAAAGCATAACAGGAAAAGTAGCATGGACAGCCTCATCATAAGCAAGAGTTTTGCATGTAGTAGAAACCTCTGTTCTTTAATAACCAAGAGAGGTTTGGATCCATTAAATCCTAATAGCTTTTGCATATTCTAGAATTGAAATGCCTGAGTGAATATGCTGATGTGAGACAAAATGAAGTGGCTTGTTTGAGATCAAAGTTTACCCATCACCAGTTAACATAAAGATGAGTGCCTTTCTATGAGTCTGTGTGGATGGAAGGCTAGTTATAAGTGTTTGTATACAAATGACTGTGAACCACCTTGGCCCGAAACAAAATTGAGAACTAAGGGAACACAAGAAGTAGTGGGGTGTGGTCCACCCGTTACATGTGCCACATGGCAGGAAAATAATTGCAAAGCATAGAAATTCAAACTTCAAGAGCAACCCCAAACACAGTGAAGGACATTTTATCAATCCCGTTTTCCAATAAGAAGAACAGCATTTAGTCTCTTCCTGTACCTTTCCAATTGCTTCCCAGCATAAAGTCACCCAGGCTGCTTTAATATTTTCTGCAAAGTGTTATTTGAGATTTCTTTTGTGATGAAGCCAGCCCTCCTGCTTCTCACTGCTGTGAGAATGAGTGGGAGGCCAAGGGGAGGCGTTTAATTAACTGGGGTTTGCACCACAGTGCTGAATGTCTGGGATTCTTGGAGGGTTCAACTTGAGAAGATATTTAGGTGTTTGTAGCTGGCTGTTTGCATTATTGAGAGATGGGGTCTTGCAGCTATGTAAGCTAAATTCTGATATGTTATGAAAACTATCTGTGTAACTATTGTAAATTTATTTTCAAAGTTTCTCTACATTTGTCTTCCCCACCAAAAATGTGGTGGTGCTGGGGGAAGATAACTATTGGTATGTTACTTTTTAGTTAAGACATTAACACAAAAAATTAATTTTTACGTTTCTAGTGAATTTTTTTTCTTTACGCACACATCCCCCATGGAAGGTATAGCATATTGGTTACTTAAGGGTTAAATCATCTTGCTTTGGAAGCAGCTGGGCAGTTTACACTCCTTGCTGGGCTGTACAAAAATACTTTTCCTTTGAAGTCCCGGGCGGAGCGGCTAAGGGTAAAACCTGGAATGGGGTTGCAGCTAGCAGCTTGTAGTGGGCTTAACTGTGCAACAGGCAGCTGTGCTTGCAAATGTAGTATGAGATGGCAGAGAAGGTCAGGGTTTCTTTCTCTCTTGCCTTTAAAGTCTCAGTGTGAAGGCTTTCTTTATGAAATTCTTCAAATGCTATTCTTGGAAAATTGTTGGATTGGGACAGGTTGCAAGAATTGTAGATTAAAAATATCCTTTCCCATAAAGACAGGACAAATATAGGGTTCCTACTGAAAGTTCCTTGGCTGCTTCAGATTTGATCTGGTAGTGAAATACGCACAAGTACACACTGCTGCTGTTTGTAGTGACACAGATTCACCTCTGCTGAATGGTGAGAAAGAGGTCAAACTCCTTTGAATAATGTGCGTGCTAGGAAGACCTTTCAGAGGTCTTTTTTTTTTTTTTTTTCTTTTTTTTTTTTTTTTTCTCCCTGGTTTGCCTGAACCTGCAAAATCTTAGACCTGGTGCCATATCTGTAACGTGATAGACTCTCAGTTTAGCAGTGAAACCATTGACATGGTGATGGGAGTTCTGGCACCTGCCCTGGATGGCTGAAATCAAGTTGGGGGACATCATGTTTCTGAGGAAAGCCACTAGGTTTATAGTGCTGTACAATAGGAAGCCTTCTTCTCTGTTGAATACAGCATGCTACTAGGAATGAAATGTTTAGTTTCATAGTTATATGCTAACTATGAATGAAATTGCCTGATACTGCTTAAAAGCAAATCTTTTCATAGATGAAACTTGATGCAAGCTCAGCTCCAGAACACTTGCTGTTTCCTGCCACTGCCAGCAGTGAAACTAGACAAAATGTAGTTGCTCTCTGCTTTTCTAGGGTAATGCTTGGCATTCTGGTAATTAGTTCTTGAAAACACTTGTATGCTTTTTGGGGGGGAAGGTTTGAATCTGAGAGATACTTTTTTTTTAACCGTTATATGAAACTGTGGAGAAGAAAATTCCCTTTAGCAATCACTGCCAAAGAAAGGACGATCAAAAGCAGTTTATCAACCAACTAATGAGGAGCTGACATTAAATGTCTGGCTTTATTTGACTGGTCTGTGCTCGGAAGCCTTCTGTCTGTTTATGACTTCAGGAAAGAACTTTATTTTCCTTGGTTCTCAACCATCAGTCTGTCAAATTCTTTCTTCAGGAACTGAAGGGAATTCATATACTGCTGTCTTTGGGTGGGGGAATGTGGAAAGTTGCTTTACATTTAATTCCTACCTGAATCTATGTAACTTGTCCCTGTCCTCATATAAGTAAGTTTGTAAGCTCATTATTTTATTTTGTTTTATTTTGTTTTATTTGATTTTTATTTTGTAGCTGCTCCTTTTGTTAGAACCTTGGTTTGAAATAGGAGTTAGTTGCCTGGCTTCTTATGTGTTGACTGCATGGCTCTTTTTATATGGCTTCGCAAGTGCAAGAATTAAAGAAAACCTTCAATCCATTTGCCATGTTGTCAATTTGTAATAATTATCATATTTCAGTTTGATGCCAGGGATGTTTCCCACTTCTGTGCTAAGAGAGAGGTAAGTTGATGGGCCTTCGTGTTATTACTGAATATCTTTAACCAAATGGAGTCTAGAGAAGCAAGAATGTGTAACTGGTATACAGTGACTTTGCTGTGCATAGCTGAAAGACTAACACTAAATTGTCACACTCAACAAGTTCCTAACAGGAGGAAAATACAGTCTGTTCAGATGTTGTCACAGTGGCATATGTATGTTTACCATATGTTTTTATGTGTCTGACTCTCAGGGGTCACAGGGGCATGCATGCTGTCTCAGTGTGTTAACAAAGCCACTCTTGGGCAGGAATGGGTGCTACTGCTTTGCCCAAAACTGTGCAGGCAAAGCAGATATTATCAGTGCTGGCCCTGGGGCATAAAATAGAAAGATCAAAGCATATGGCAGCAGCACACAGAGGCTCTTCAAAGCCTGAGTAAGGCAGGATTGATAGAACGAGAAAGCTCTTGCTGATGTAATCACAGCCTGTGAGACAAGTTTTTTTTTTTTTTTTTTAATTTAAACAAAGACACAAAGACGGTCCTTGTTTGTTTAGAGAGGTGAAGCGTGTGCCATGGAGGTAGGGCAGGGGTACCTGAATGTTTAGAAGATTTCCGTGCATGGAGCCCAGGCATTTTGAAATATCTGCAAAGTTGCAGTTTTACTTACTTCACTGTGTACAGCTTCCGCATGTGGTATTCTCTCACTTGCGGTGTCCATGTGGGATCAAGTAGGAAAATGGCAATGGAAGGAATGCTTGTTTTCAGACTGCCTTCCTTATTAAAATTGAAACTGCTTTGTTTTCTCTTGAGAACTCCAGTTAAAAATTTCTTGGTTTTGCTTGTAAAGGAGTACAGGCAAGCTGGAGTCATAGGGAAAGTGATAAACCTTGTTCATTGACAAGAAGCATGGGTTGTCCAGGCACAAACTATGAATAAGACACAGTTTTTCCCCTCTCGTGTGTGTGGAAAGAAGGAAGTAAAATAGAGGTGTGACTTTACTGTAACAGATGTGTAGGGATGGAAGGACTTTCCAATCTTTTCCTTTACAAACTTCAGTTCTCTTTGTATGCTGCAGCTGCAGAAGTGCCACAGAGCTGTTTCTGAACCTCTATTCTGATTATAAAGGTGAGTGATAGAGAACAGCTTTTCAAAGGGAACTTTGTGAAATTGTGAGCTACAGCATGGTAGTACAGCTTTTCCACCCAAAGGTGTATTTGTAGATGATGAGAGCTAGTACAGGCCGGTATGCAAAACCTATATGACCATATGGGCATGATACAAAGTCTGAATGAGTAAGTATTGCCAGAGAGGCAACGTATATTAGTTGATGTAGTTGCACTGATTCCACATATTTGAAACTCAGGCAGAACGAGATCATCTGCTTGGATCGTGAGTAAAGTCTCCATACATATGTCTGCTCTTGGTATAGACGTAGGATATGTATGTGTGACAGCCTGAACCAGTCCTCACTGGAGGGAGAGCTTCTCCGGTTAGTTTCTGGAGAGCTGTTAAAATTCTGAAACTGAAAACTAACTTCACTATTCTTCATTATTTCATTTACTTATTGTTTAAAAGACAGATCTAATGGGTTTAACTCAGTCCCAAAATGTATTGTAGGATGACAAAAACCACAGTGGTTATTTCTAGTGGATAAAATCTCCAGCTTTCCTTCTCCCATGGCCATGAAACTATTTACAGTGCAGTTCAGATTAGTACCCAAAATTGTGGCACTGTGAAGTCTGAAAATCTATCATGGTGGAAAGGAGGACTGTTGACTTTCATGCTTCTTTCCAGGGTTGAAGCTACATTTATAGTCTGCTAACTCAGTTCATTACCTTAATAAGAGCTCCTGGCTCAAGAAAGGATGCATCCTCTTTATTGTGGAGTATCTGAGATGATAGTGGCATTCCTGTGTTGTCTCATGTGGAAGTCTCTCAGTTTTTCTGGTTAGTATCAAAATGTCTATCCCCCATCTCCTTGGACCTCTCTTCTGCAGTGCTCTTCCACAGATGTGTCTGATTTGATACTTGACACTAGTAAAAGAGCGTCAGTGCAATTGAAATACACCAATTTTGGTTTCTAGTTACCAAACCTTCAGGCACCAGTAAATTTGCACATCTTACAGTGCTCTGAGATGGGCTCTGACATGCACTTTTGTTAATGCTGCAGGCACTTTACCCTCACGAAATGGAGAGGCTAGAGAGAAATTCTGGGATGGGAATCCTAGCAGTTACCATGGCTTTCTGGGAACGTATGCAATGGGTTTAAAATAATTCCTTTCTGGGAATCCTAACCAGATTTGTGGGGGACACATGATTCCGGTCTATTTTAATAGACAACAGTTGGTAAAGCAGAGGTTTCTCTATCCAAAGAAGAAGATGCATTGGAAAGTTCTACCATCAATATGGCATCCCCATGCCTCTGCTGCTAGTGAGCAATAGAATGAAAAAAGAGTTTTTAGCTTATTTCCTGAGTGCTTTACTGAGTTTGGGCTGCCAATTCTGTCAGCAGTATCTTTTGATTCATCCAACCAAGTGAATTAGCACAACTGCCACACCAAGTTAACCTAAAAATTTATCTGCTCCAATGACTTTCTCTGGCAGAATCTAGTGGCAGATACTTATGAAGGAATATAAGATTAGAGCAAGCACATGGTGAGGATTCTGCAGTACATGCTTCTAGGCTCCGCCAGCTTGTGCCTTAGAATTTCCTATTAGCATTAACTAATACGTAAGAGCTCTTGATGTCTTTTTCTTCCACAATTTTTTCCATCCTGTTACTTTGTAGATTGCTTGTCTGAATTTGAGAGAGCAAGGGGAAGATCTGCTTTGGCCTTGTGAGGGCATACTATGACACTGTACTTATTTTTGGAGAGCAAAAGTGTCAGAGTTGTTGTGTCACAGTGCAGGAGGTCTAGAAAAACAGTTTAGTTGGCACCTAGTTAAATTGCTTGCTAACGTGAATGGGAGGAAGAAGAGTAAATCTCCAGAATTTTGTCTCATTCTCTACTGTTCAGCATAAGTTCCATAGATCTTTTTTGAGCTGCAGGGGAAAAAGTGTTGCCAGGAAGTAATTGTTCTTTCTGTCTTTCAAATTCTGTGCAGCAGCTGCATGGTCTTTAGCTGCTTTTAATGTTTAGAGCTCTTTGTACAAAGGAGTGTTAGTCTGATGTAATGTCTTGCTCTGCAATACATTCCCTGTGAAGCCATCTTTTGTCTGGATGGCCCTATTGTAACCATTCCTATACTTGTGAATGAACAGGAAGTTGATGATGATAGTGAGCAGATGAGTTTGATCTTGAACAGGTTTTACTCAGACTTCAGCTTTAGAGAGTTTTATAGGAACTGAGCTGTACCACTGTTAACTGCAGTCAGATTTGTTCATTTAAATTTTCTTTGTTTAAAGAAACTGGAAAAGATTAGTAATCTAGGAAAGAGTGTGCTATATTTTTTTAATTGAGCAATGACATTGCAGATACAAATCCATGAATGTTGTCAATCACCTGTTTTTATCTTCGGAATAATGAGTTCAGTTATGTATGATCAGAGCTGATGACAAAACAGGACCATGCACATCCAAGAAAAACTAGGGAAGATTACTTACAGCAGCCCAGGTAGCAGTGGTCAGTATGAGGGAAGAGGGAGATCTTCCCCACAGCTCTTCCTCCACCCACGTGTTTTAAAGCATATTGCTTTAGGCTGATAACGAAACACATCCTTAAAGCCTGACATGAACAGCATTAAATGTTGTGGAGGTCTTGGCCTTTGTCTTTTGGATTGACAGAGGATAGAAAGAGGAGTTTATCAGCTGAAGTACTAGCATGCATGTATCTACAGTGCACAGTATCAAGTTCCAGCATAGCAAGCTAGTTTAAAAAGTTATTTACTGAAAGATGATGTGTTCTTGCACAGAAAACCTTTATTAGTCTGGGTGAACGTGTTAAATGGCGAGTTGAATGCTAATACCGGGCTGACAGCAATGAAGAATAGTGGGGGTAAGGGGCTGACTCCTTAACATTGAAAAATCTTTACTAACTTATTTCAGGCTCCTGGGCCTGAAATTGCTTCCTGTTGTGGCAGTAAGAGAAAGATTTGAAGTCAGTAATAAGTTAGTTTATTACTGTAGTAGCTATGATGGTTTGAGGTGTTCTGAAAAAAAAAAAGGGGGGGGGGGTAACGCTATCTCATGGCGTTAGGTACTAGCAAGAAGCCAAAATATGGTATAGTATGTTAGAACCAATAATCTCTCTGAAGACTGATGACAAGTAGGTTTGCCTGCTTTTAGCTAACTGACAGAGGCCATACATGGTATGACAGTCACCAAAGCATCCTAACCCCAGCTCGTCTCACACAGGTGTTTTTTTCCTGTGACCTTTTTTTGGTACTCACAATGTATATTAGCTTTCTGTAGACATATAACCAACCTATATTTAAAATCCCTGATTAAATGAAGGGACTTTTATTTGTGTTTTTAATATTATAGACAAAGTTAGCAGTTCCCTAGCTGAGGAGTACAGAGATTTGTTTGTGTGTGTGGTTGTTATTTTCACAATGCCTAGCCTTTTCTGTTTATGTTGTTAGCAGGCACAGATCCCATTGAACTTGCTTTTATAGACCGTGCTCTGTGTATATCTCTGGCTGAATGCGCCATGCAAGGACCTTGGTCAAAGGGATTCTCATTTGCAAGTCACAGCTGTATATACAGTGGGTTCAGTATCAGTGCTCATCCTGGGAAGGATCTTGGTTAATTGTAATACATACCCAGGGACATTCACCAAGAGGAGCAAGGAGGGATTCTAAAAGACTTCTCAAAGTTGTGGCTAAAATTTCTTTTCCATCTTAAGGATAAAGTTTATTTTGAAAATATGACCTCAGTAGAAGCAGCACTGAAAATTTTATGAGAATATTGGAGTTATTAGGAAAGGAGCAGAGAGGAAAACAGCAGTCCTCGTGGATACCAGTGGCCTCCAAGCACCTGAATATTGCATGCAGTACAAGTCAGTGCATCTTCAAATTGGAAAGGCAGACTAGACAAAGGAGCAGGAAGATCACACGGTGTGGGGCAACCTCATGATTCAGCGGAGTGGCATCCACCAAAAAAGACTGACTTAGAACAGCTTGGAAAAGAGACTGTTGGTAACAGACTTTGAATAAAGTCTGGTGACTAAGGAACAATTAATTATTGGCTATTCCTTACAATTTAAGGACTTGGAGAGCCCAATGAATGAAATTCTTGAAGCAGCATTAGAATTAGAAAAAGGGTGTATATTTTTAACATGGAAAACTGTGTTACCTTGTTGTAGAATGGTATAAAAGCCAAAAGCATGAGCATCGTCTAAAAGGGATTAGGCAAAGTTATGGAACATAGATGTGTTACTTACTATTAAACACAGTATTCTTGGTGAAGTCTGGAAGTTTTTTAGTTATTGGTAACATCAGTTAAGAGTCTGTATCAAAAGAAGAATCATTCTGCATCTGTTCTGCTTCTGTTCTCTATACTTAGGCAGTTGGCCGCTGTTGGAGATACGATACTGTGCCGGTTGGATTTTTGGTCACACCCTTTATGGCTGCTTTTATGACTTGCCCAACACTGCGTAGGAGCTCTGTGGCAGAGGAAGCAATTCACTCTCTTGGGAAGCATTCAGCTGCTTTAACCACAACATTGTATTTTCTTTTCTCATAGAATCTTACCTCATTCGCTGCACACTGTCCAATTTTTATAATATGTGAGTGAAACATCCTACAGACAGCAGTCATTCGTCCCACACCACTGCATTCTTGGAGTACAGTTTACACTACTGATTTGCCAATCAGCGAGGCATACCTCAGTGGTGAGGAGTGCCAACTGTAGATACATAGCACTAAAACCAAGCCAGTAAGCTCTGCTGCTGGACTTACTAGAGTGGGCTGTATGCCAGTGGTACGGGAGCTTTTTTTTTTTTTTTTTTTAAAAAAAAAAAGTCTGTGTGGAAGAGAGGAAGTGATGGAGTAGTCTCAAAGAGAGAGTAGGTCCCACATTCGTGGCCGTTTGGAGAGGGAATCCAGCAAGAGATGGGAAAGGAAGGAGGGAAAACTTTCTTCATATCCCAAAGTTCAGCGCAAGAACCTAAACTAAGGCTGAATGGGTTACCTTAAATTTAGCACTTGAAGTATGAGACACTGGATACTCCAGCCTGAGCATTCCTATACAATTTAGATAAAAGCGAACATTTAGAACAGCAATGTCAGAGAAAATTATGTGGACCAAAAAAAATTCTTAGGTAAATTTTGAAGTTTAGAAAGTTCTGGAATGTTTGTTTTTCCTCCCATACTTAAGGGTGTCATAATATCATAAGCATGTACATTAATATTGTGTTAGAGAAGAAGCTGAGGAAAGCTGTTCTATTTTACAAGTTGCAGTTCTGTATTTAAAGTGCAGTTGAATTTTGCTCTTAGATGAGGGAATTAACCTCTTTGTAATGAAAACAAAATGTATCAGGCCTCCAGAATTTCAGAGACTTTCATTACTGTTGGTTTAAGTAATATAAAATGGATCCTTCAGAAACGAAGTGCTAAGTTTCTACAAGTGCCTTTGAAAGATTGAAGAGAAAGAAGGTTTGCTAGTTTCTTGAGTGCAGAATAGAATTCTTGTTCAAGATGTCAAAGCATAGACTGTGAGCTGTACTGTGAAACCATACATCGGCCTTGTATGCTGATGAAGTGTTTTGAACAGTGCACTGGACTGAGTTGTGGAGACCTGCAGTTTACATCTGACTTGGTTATTTACTGTGAGAAATAGATCAAATTGAGGTTGGAAGAAGGAAGAAGCATTTCACAGTATGCGAAATGGGGATATTTGCAGTGACTATTTCAACAGTATGCTATGTTAGAATATAGAATAGCTTTTTATTTCAAAGTCCTTCTTTTTGCACCCTACTACAGAACATTCTTCCGCGATGATTCAGTGTAGAGCTAATCTCATTCAAAATGGTTGCCAGTTGCCACTTGGAACAATAGGACTAAAGCCATAGGCTGCCATCAGGTGGCTGTTTTTAAGAAGGGCATTTTTTTTTCTGGTGGATTTGAGTGTTTCTTCCCATCTGATAGCGTAGAAGGTCTCAATGTTCACTAAATTCTTGTGAAAACAGTGCTGTTACTCATTACTTTATCTGAAATGAAGAAGCCAGTATACCAGGTATTTTCTTTAATGGGAAAAAAATACATTAATCTGTAATCTGTTTTCAGGAACAACTCTTTGCACCAGATTTATATGCCTTAATACTGGCCACAACTCATGTTTATTTTTGTTTTGTTTTGGTTGGTTGGTTTTTTAAGTACTCCGCTCCTTTCTGGTTGTGTGCATGCTTTCCCTATACTGAGAATGAGGAAGTTAAGCAAAGGGAGAGAGGATTGGTTTCTATCCAGTCTTAAAGGGAAATGACTTAGCTAGAGCAGAAATCCAGTTGCCTCCATCCTCTGTTAGGATTAAATCCAGTGAGTAGTTCTCACTGTCTGTTCCTCCCACCATGAAGTAATGCAGCCATGTAATACAAGTGTGTGTGTGTGTGTGTTCCTGGGGGCACCAGATCTCAGGAGCCATCAAGTGAGCAGTGAGGACATAACACGGATGCATAACAGAGGTTGGCCGGTGTGTTCCTGAGAGCCACATTGCTTACACTTAGAGGCTCAGAAGCGGAGAGGCCTTGACAGAATCCTGGAAGTGTAGGGCTGGAAGGGATGTCAGAGCAGTCTGGAAATGCATCAAATTCCTGCTGTTAGATAAGCCAAAGTATGATGAGAAAGTCACCTTGTCTTCCAGTAAAGGTGGTTCTGTTCCTTTGCATACAGCCTATTCCAGAGCCTCCTCTCAGGTAACTGCAGCAGAGACTTTTACTTCATCTCTATTTCCATTTTAAATAGGTCAGAGAAATTGTGCTGGTATTGGTGACATTGGATCTGACATAACTGTGTTTAAAACTAGATGCAATGCTTGGACTTTGTCCAGTGGATTTGAGTGCAAAGCAGGGGCAGAGCATGAAGGATGCTGCAGAGATAAGTTCTTGACAACTAGATGCTGAACGAAGAAGAGACATTCTAGAAACAAAGAGGAGGCTATACCTGTTTGGAGACAGGAGAGGAGAGAGAAGGAAAAGCTGGAGCACAACCAAATAGGAGAGCAGAGATATAAGAAGGTATGTAACAGCTATAGTTTGAAAAAAAAACTTAAGTAAAGTTTACCTGACCTATATGCTCTTGCTGTTTGTGTATTGTTCCAGGATGGCTTAAAGCCCATGAAACGTAAACACAAATCTGACTTAAAGGTAAACTTTGAAAAATTATTTAAGATTGAACTCTATCTGCAGATTGGAAAAAACATCACAAACATATTCTTGAGTGTTTTGGTTGCTGCAATGTAAGCTGAAGTTAAATATAGAGAGAGGGAGAGTACTTTCTAATTTAGGATAAAACAATACAGGAATACGATAATTATCCTCAAGTCACGTACTTATTCATTCATCTAGAAAATTTAAAGATTAAACTTTAGAGAAATGCTTGCAAAAGTTAAGAAGGGGAGGTGTCCAAAGTGGTGTAGTTCTGTAGCCACATAATGAAGGAAAATATGTGGTTAATACCCATAAAATCTATAGCTGATTTCAGTATTTTTCTTCCTCATATGTCATAAGACAGGTTTATGAAGGGATTTTCAGTAGACTAGGTCTAAACAGGGACATAGGGAGTCATTTATGGTGGAGGAGTGGGGAAAGACTGGACAGAGTATGCAGTGCAAATAGCTTTATATCAAGAGAGAGGAATAAAGATCTCTTAGAAGTAATGCAATGTAGGGGGAGCAACTGAGAGACAATGTAGAAGAAGAAATTGGATGTTGGAAAATCTAGTCTGGGGGATGAGACAAACGGATGCAACAGATGACCTCAGCTGGGCCTGTGGTTCAGGAATGTGATACTTGTTTTCAGAATGGAGAAATTGTTTCTGTCACCACTGAACTGAGAGCACATCTCTGAAGTACAATCTCAAAGAGATGGTAATTTTTTTTTCCTGACAGTAAGCCGTTCTAGGAGTTCTCACAGAAGGAAACAGAGCTGGTATACACTGTTTCAGCTGTCAAGGAAGTTCTTCTCTGGGGTACTCAGTATGTTGAAACCGTAGTAGCAAACATCAGTTAAGCACAACACCACGCATTTGGTCACCCTGTTGTGTGGTCTAGGCAGAGCCTGGTTCACTGTGTGCACACAAACTCCTCCTTACTGTCTGCTCTGCTGTTAAAGATATAAAACTCTGAATAAATATCCAGTATATAAGGTTTTCAACATCTCCTGAGTTTTCAATCTCTTAAAACCCTCCAGTGCTGATATGAACTCCTGTGTACTAAATTTGTCTGCTAACAACAGGCTTTTTTTATCAGCATTTGCACATCACTTTGAAATACAGAAATTCAGTATTTTGTGTTAGGTTGTCTAATGTGCCTTGTGGATGTGAAGGTCATTGGTATTTTTGTAATATTCAAAAACGTAGAGCATCTGAGACACAGGCTGAAGAAATTTATTTTACCTATAAGATTGTATGGTTTATAGAATCTTGATTGAGCCTTTATATAAGTATTCTTTCTTCACAGAGAGGGTTGTCAAGCACTGGAACCTGCTGCCCAGGGAAGTGGTAGAGTCCACATCCCTGACAGTATCTGAGAGATGTGTGGATGTGGCACTAATGGACATGGTATATGGATGATCTGGAAGGTCTTTTCCAATTCAAATGATTCTATGATTCTGTGATTCAAAGACTAATTCACATGTTGACCAAAGAAATATAGTGCATCTTTAGGGAATTAACTATCATGTTTTGGCCTTGAAAACTTTTTTCATGATGACTAACGGAAGTGCAGGAGTAATACTTTATCGCTGATGCAACTTTTGCTTCCTTGGTGGTGCTTCCAGACTGACTTTTGGTCAAGGTGGTAATCAAGAACTTTCTAAATGTTAAAACTTCCATCAAACTTTGTATTGCAACCTAGAGTATTTGTTCAGACCATGTATAACTGTGACATTTGAATTTTCACTGGAGTTACTGTTTTCTGCTGACATCAACTGAAACTTCATGCCGTTCTCCATCCAAAATGCATATAATAGAAGTGTGTCTGTTCATTCTTAGCAAGTGCCAGCTGCTTTCTGTCTTTGTGTGTTTTGGGGAGGATTCTAGGCATGAATTGGGAGGTAAATGCAATGAAATTATTTCTGTCCTACCATTACCTGATAATTCAACAATTATATTTTAAAGTTATGCAGGCTAATTATGTCACTTGCCTAGGGAGGTTGACAGTCATTTTTCTAAAACAGAATAGTCCCTAGCTTTTGGGAATTACAAAACTCAGAATTGTAATTTTGTAATTTGGATTTTTTTTTTTCATAATAGCACAATTTTGATTATTCTTTATTATTTTACTTAAACTGTTAGATTTCGCTGCTTGCATTTGCAGATGTTTTTCCTACATTTGAGGACTAGGAGATTAATTTTTAATTTTTATGTAAGATCCTTATGTATTCATTTAATACAAAGACTCGAAGTTCAGAGAATTATCAGAACAAGAATCTGTGGTTGTAAGCTGGATTCTAGGTTTTTGTTTGTTTGTTTTTTAATGCAAATGGTGCAGGTGGCTAGAAGTCTGTATTATCATCTCCTTCTTTCTCGAAGAAAAGTGATACATGCTTTGCTGGGTTATATTTGAAGGCAGTTTTTATTGTGGAACTATCTCCCAAGCTGCAACTATGACAATACATATTTATTTTCTCTGAGAAGTAATGAAACTACAACTGGCTGCACATTGTCTGCTGTACCTTCTTTGTCTGTTTCACTTGTAGTCAGTGAGCCAGTTTTAATTTTGAACTGAGCAGAAAGTTCATCCTTGGTGTTGCCTGCTACCTACTTCTGCCTACTGCTGCAGTGATTCAACAGGATATATCTGGATGAGTCTAAACAGTAATTCAAGTATCTGAAATGCAAAACTGGGTGGAGAGAAGGATTAAAATATCATAGCCCTTTCTCCCTTGCACTTTCCCTCTTGCAAATTGCAAAGCTACCCATTTTATATTGCTGGCTAGAGCAGCTCCAGCACTATCCTCTGTCTCTGAACTTCATTCCAGCCTCAGGGGAAGCTGCACCTCTATGGCTCTCTCACAGCTGCTGGACTTTGATGGGGACATGCCTGTGCTCTTTCCACTGGCCTCCCTTGGCAACCAGCCCTTTGAAGATGACCTCTTGCTGTTTGCCTGTTGTCTCTCTTGTGTTGGATTATAGATGAGAGGTTGGCGTGAGAGGAGGGGGATGGGATATTGTGCATTTTAAGCCTCACTTCTTTCTGCATTCTCAGCTTTTTTTTTTCTGTGGCTTTTACCTCTGTATATGGCTAAAATGTTGTCATACACATGGAAAATGGTTTCTGGTAGAAACATACAGTTTCTGCTTGGCATTTGTGTGTAGGAAAATGGAAGTTTGATTAGTTTTGTGGTGAGGCCAGTGTGTTCTTCCTGTAAGAATCTACTCCCATAAGCTCCATTCTCCACACACCCCCATTTTAAGGACAACTTTGTTCTTAGTTATGAGGCAGCCTTTCTCTATCTACATGTTCCTCTTCCCTTCCTCTGGCCCCAGTGAATGCACCCTCTCAGAGACAACACAAATATATCATCTTGTTAATGAATGTTATGATGTGAAATGGAAAGAGAGGCTCTAGAACCCTGTGGCTGTGTTGCATTTTGCACAGACACTGACTACTTTTGGAAGTCAACATGACTGTGCTCTGTCAATACCGTGTTAGGAGAACTTGGTGCAATTAAAGCACTTCAGTTCTTGAGAGAAGAAATTTACCCTCAAATTAATCTCAGATACTTGCATCTCTTCTTGGAGTTCCGTGTTTGTGACCCTTTGAAGGAGGGAGAGGCCAGGTTTCTGTTAGAATGGGTTGAGGGTTTCTCTTGCAAGGTGTTTGGAATATTTGGTGTCCAACTGCTTTGTTGCAGTAGATCACTTGGCTACAGTTGATCTCTGACTGTGCAGTAAATCTGATGTGCTGAAATTACAGTGTTCTGCACATCTGTTACTGTGCATGGGCTACAGGTATCTGCTGAGTTTCTCTGACTTGAGGCAGCAGCCCTAGCAGGAGAATGTCTGAGAGCATGCTGCTATTGTTAGGTGTGTCTTTCAGCTGGCAGTTTTCTTCCTCTCCTGAGGAATTTGAAGCTGAGCCTTGGCACAGGTGAATTGTTCCCATCCACTTTACATGTTCTGTTAGTCACAGGTTGGGTGTCCAAAGGTATACAGGAATGATGCTCCTTCTTGGTTAAGGTGATAAGTGTCCAGATCAATTAGATCAGTGCCAATATCTGGTTCCCTAATTATTCTGGCTGCTTATCAAAGACTACCAATGACGTTCAAAAAATCTGACGGGTTGTGTATATAATACTGTCCTGTCTGTGTTGTAGAATTTTACTGGGCTTTTCTGGATGGTGGTTTTGTTCAACTGTGTATCTCTGTTTTTACATTTAATTGCAGCTTAGACTGGATTTCTCATCATCCCTCTTGGCATACTTCCTGGAGTAGAACGGATTGTGAGAGGATTTTAGGAATGCTTGATGCTCTTGGTATAGAAAAAGTTCGGTGGAACTCACTTGTGGGCTCATTGCTCACCACTGGGTCGAACCACATGGTCATAATTGATGGCCAAGAACAGCACACAGCTGGAATGTTCAAGTCCTATAATGTTACATTTTGTGGTAATTTGGGTTTTGGCAGGATGTTCTTTTTTAAAACTGAAAACAAGCAAACAAATCTGAAAGAGAAATGAAACTGAATTATAACAGCTAAGTTTTGTACTTGTGCTGGAGGCTGAATGTTACTCTCTGCACAGCTAACCTCAGCGTTCTAACGAAGCACAAGGTGATGAGGAGATGCCTCTGGCTTTCACCTTGTTAGAAGGGCTGCTGTGTTCTAGCTACAGCCAGCATAGACACCTTATGTTTTATCAGGTTGGAGAGACAATAGCAACTCCTAGCTTTTTAATCTTTTTAATGACTCTTTAGTCCTTGAAAGATTATGTTTTCCAACTTGTACAGTTTTGGATTGCCCATCTGTAACGGCATAATTTTATATCTTCTTTAGACAGACCGATACAGAGAAGCTACAACCTGAGCCTTTTCTTAGTACTACTGGATTGGATCTTGCAGTCAGGGACCTTAAAGCAATTTTTTGGCTACAGGTTGCTCTGCTAATACAGAAGAGTAAACTGAGATGCAAACGTTTAGCTCTTCATTCCACTGTAAGTACTAGGAACAAATGCCGTCTTGTGGTGATGCGGTTGTATTAGTAGCTGCAGTATGCTGAAGATCAAAACCATATCACTAGCAAAAATGGAAATCTCTCTCAGCTGAGATGACTCAAGCCTATCCTGAAGAATGAGTACAAAGTAATTTTTATAGTCCTTAAGCGGTTTCTTTTTTAATAGTTAAGAAGTTAAAATTTCAGAGGAAATGTGAAAAAAGATTGTTGGTGACGCTAACTTGACTGTTTTGCAGATTTCTGGTCTTATATTGATTATTTTAATATATAAATTCCACTGGAATACTTTATACAATCAGTCCAGTCACTGTTCTCACAAGATGGAAAACTCCATGTATCACCACTATTTTCCTCTCTATGAAGGGCCACTTTTTAGCACAGTGCTCTGTGTCTTGTCACAGTTGCATTTCTTGTCACATGAAGAAAGTGGAGACATTTTTATTTTTTTAGTGATGGCAGTTTGAAAAGGTTTGATATTGCCACTGAAGTAGATTGAAGAGAGAAGCAGTTCTTCCACTGAGCTCTAGATTTCTCTTCCGATGCTCAACTTAAGTGATTTGAGCTCCATTGAGTAAATTCCGAATTCCTGCAATCTTGCATTCTTTCAGAGTTCTGATATTGGTGGAAATTAGGCTTTTCAGTGGAGTTAACAAGTGCATGGGTAATTTTTCTATGTCATAGAGCTGTCAAATCTGTAGTTCCTGCTGGGGCAAAGCACAGGCTTTATTATACAGGATGGGGCCAATTTTTAGGCCACCTTGGTGCAAGGCAGAGTATGTGGTGAGCTGAGCTCTCATCAGTGATCTGTTTCTGACAAAAATTTTCTATGTTTCTGTCTTAATACATGGTATTACTCTGTGTTGTTGTTGTTGGGGTAGTTGTCACTTATGAGTGGAAAAATTAATAGCTTTCTTTGAACCAGTACCCTTATAGTGAAACTCCATTGGTTAAGTTCCCTACATCTTGGTAAAGATCCTTCACTTGTTTTCTAATGTTTTTTAAGTCGGAAACTGGTAACTTGCAACAAGTTCTTCATTCCTTACTTCAAGCATTACTATATACATGGTATCTCACAGATTCCTCATCTGTGGGCACTGAAAGATGCTAACCTTCAGGTTAGAACCAAAATGTTAGTTAAAAACAAGTAATTTGGAGCAACCTGATTAGGAAGAAGGGCTTTCATCAAAAGAGGTCTTGTTCTATAGGAACAGGAACAAGGACAAACTGAATTAATTGTTATAACTTCATTTGCTCAGGCAATTGTTTTTCATATAGTTTAATAAATTTTGCATTTTTTGGCAATCCAGTGTTCCGGAGTATTTGTATATTTGGCTTTACTCATGTGTCAGGTTCTCTTTGGGTTGGACCTTGCTTTTGGGCTACCAGAAATGTTTTTTAATGCTAATGAATAATTGTTGGCAATCTTAAACATACATCTTGTACCTGTGAGACTATAGATGAGGAAAATTAAATCAGGGAGATTAGCTGCTCTTTTAGGTGTGCAAAGAACTGTCTTAGTAGTATATACCCAATACAGTCATTTGCTATTAATGATGAGACAGTATTACCACCCCAGCAAAAGGTAAAATCTCAAGCAGAATCTTCCAAGAAAGCTGGAAGTCCTTGACTTTCATGCCAGAATTCTTGTATGTGTCTTGTGGAAGTCATTTCCAGATAACGTTCCAAATCTGTGTTACCTCAATTCATTGGGACAACTGTATTGACAGTGTGAGTGAACCAGCCCTATTGTTCTCCATTCCCCACCTGCAATACATGCAAACAGCTGTATGGAATTGGACAATTAGTTAGCAATTCAGTATGTGGTCTGAAAATAGCTAACACCCGGCTAGCTGGGAAGGTGTGGACACCAAATAGCGGCAGTTCTGTTCTCCGGGATTCTCTTTTCCCTTCCTTTGCAATTTAGTTATTGGTGAAGCTGAATTTAATGTTAAAAACTCTCTTACTCAGTCTCACAGCCACTCCTGTCACTTTTATGATTCTTTGTTTACTCCTTTCCATTAACAGTAAATTGGGGTTGAAGCTTTGCAGAGAATTGGAAACTTGTACACTATCGAGTTTTCCTTCTATATGCAGTTTCTTGTTCAGCCTGGTGCAACAATAAATCACTTTAATGCAAACAACTTTTATATAATGGGATACTCGTTGATAAAACAGTTATATGTCTAATGGGGTATGTATGTCAATTTGTTTTAGGTGTTTGACAGTAGCTCACTGAAGTTGCAGAAAAGCATGTCTGTAGCTTTTGCAAATGATTTTAACCTTGATTTGGAGGACAGAGATTAGAATTGAAGAATGATTTAAAAAGGTCTAGGTTCAAAGAGATTTCTGGAGATCATCTCATCCAGCTTTCCACTGAAAGCACATCCTTTGCTTAGGTTATCTGGGGTCTTGTCAAGTTGATTCTTAAATATTTCCAGGGAGGGATATTCCACCACTTCTCTAGGCAACCTGTTGCAATGTTTACTTCTTGTTGCTATGAAAAATTGTTTCCATGTATCCAAACAGAATTTTCCCTGAACCACCTTTTTGCCTCTTGTCTGGTCATTATGGACCCTCATGAAAAAATTACCTCTGTCTTCTCTATTGCTATCTGGAATAGAGATAAGAGCTTCGAGAGCCTTCTCTTCTCTAGAGTGAACAATGTAATTCCTTCAACCTTTTTAATATGTAAAATTCTTCAACCCATTTTTCATGTTGGTGAACTTTCGCTGGACCTTCTCCAACCAAAATTGGACACGTTATTTCTGATGTCATCTAAAAAGTGCCAAGTGGAGTGGAATAATTATATTTCTTGATCTGCTGGCCATATGCATGCTGATGTGGCTTCATTATCTTGTGCTCCAGATGCAGTCTCAACTGTTGACTTACATGCAGCTAGCTGTCCACCAGGAGCCTCATGTCTTTTTCAGCAGAGGTACACTGTAGCCTTTCAGACTGTGAGCAGCCTGTACTGCTGCTTGGTATTATTCCATTCCACATGCAGGACTTTAAATTTAATCTTCATTAAACTTTATGCAGTTCTTGGTGGCCCAGTCTTTCAGCCTGCCACTGTCTTGTATGTCTTGTGGCCCTTCCTTCTGGCATATCTACCACTCCTCCCAGTTCTCTGTCATCTGCAAACTTTACTGAGGGTTCATTCAATCCTCTCATCTGGATTGTTTATGAAGGTACCGAGTAGTATCAGACATAGTATTGACTGCTGATGAACTCTGATTGTGACCTGCTACCACTTCAAATTGAAACAGTTAACCAAAATTATTTGAGCTAACTGAAGACTTTGAGCCAGTTTAGCCAGTTTTCCACCAGTTTGTGGTCCACCTTTCTAGTCCATATCTTCACAGCTTGTCAGCGGGGATGTTGAAGGAGACCAATGTGAAGGAGATCAATTAATGCACCATATGTCTTAAGCCCACTGGAGAACCCGATAAAGAGTTGCATCCACTGCTCAAGGTGCAGTTAGTGCTAGAGCTGCATTTTTTCCCCCATGTTAAAACAAACAAAACCAGCACCTTCTTTCATGCTGTCAATGCAGTCCATGTTTTATTAGCTTTGGTGATGCCTCTGGATTTTTCTGTATCTTAAGTACATTTTTCAGAGTTGTGCTACTGGCTTGACATTTCTGATTTGCGCCTTGAGCATAACATTGATTTTGATATGAGAACACAGACATAAATGTGTCTGTCTTCTCACCCTCTCTTTTACAGTCTTTAGGACAGCAATAGGTCCCCAGAGCCCTTCTGTGTTCCTTTGTGGACTTAGGTGGTCTTGAAGTCGTACCACTTCCTCACTGTGAAAGCATATTTCACTCTTCCCTGCTCCCAGTATATATCTGTGAGCCATTTTTAAATCTCTTTTTTTTGTCACTTTTGCCCTTTCTTCTCCTGCTTGGTAAATTTTCACTTGCGTGAGTAAATCAATTCTGTATGTCTGTATGCTCAAAGGGATGGTGGTTGCCTGGAGAATGGGATGTGGGTGCTAAAAGTAATGTCAGACCCTCACCCTATCCCCACCCTGGCAGCAGTGTCATTTCTGGTTACTGTTGCAAAACTATAAGAATTTGTTATACATGAGTTATCCACATCTTTCTGTCAAATATATGGCTAAGCCAAGGGGAAAATACTTTTTTTTTTTTTTTTTAATTTATTTTCTGGTAAGTCCTAGGCAAGAGAGAACCTTAAAAGAATAGAGATGCTTACCTATGTGTGAAGCTCCCAGAATGCTGAAGTGGAAATGGAAAAATTACACCTTCCTTCTCTAATCTTGACACCACAGCAGTTGTGAGAGCTAAGTATTACAGGAGGCAAGATAATTCAGATCCATATTCTTCTGTAAAATGCCATAATTCGATTTCTTTTTCACATCTTTGGGGAAACTTTTCTCAAATGTGTATATTTCTTTTTATAATAGGTATGAAACTTCAGTTCAAACAGGCAATATCAAATGTGGTTATATTCTTTCATGGCAATGAGGAGGTCATATTTCAATTTTGTGAATGTCTTTTCCCTTAGAGGAAGCAGGGAGGTTCATTGGTAATCTGGCCTTTGTTTCATGAGCTGGAAACTATTGTGTAATGCTTCTCTGCCCCGGTAGTCCTCTGTCGCAGAGTGCATTGAAGTCGTTATGGCAGTGTTATCGACTCAAGTTCCAGATCAATGCAAGTAGTTATTTAGGACCCTCTAACATATATGTAAATCTTTATCTGGTTTCACAGAGCTATGTTTATTCATTGTATGCCAAATTACCAATAAAAATCAGCAACAGGTTCTGGTGCTTTACATTGTGTATGAGTGGATATATCTACCTTTTGTGCTCTGCTCAGTGAAAAGATGAGAAAAATCAAAAGGTAAAAAGGTATCTATTAATAAATCCGAGATGTATTGTTTTTCAAATTAAGTCAGTTCAACCTGAAATGTGGGGTCAAAAATCAAAAATGAGTGAAAAATATCCTGTGCTTTGTATCTCTTCCCTTGTTGGTCAGAACATAAAACACCTGATTACAAATAGAGGATTAAGCACAGAAGGAGACACTGGCAGCTCTATTTGGAGTAAGACCAAACCATGCTAGGAAAAGAATGGGAAGAATACATAGGTAATTTGAGTGAAGAGGTTCATGTTTAATTTTATTGTTACTAATCTTATGTTGCTGTGACCCAGAGAGCACAAATTTTTAACTTTGTGCGTGCCTTGCTATGTTTCTGTACTTCCACACCTCCAGAAGCCCTTCGAGAAGGGAGTGAAGGTCTTATCACTAAGGCTGCATGGCTGCTCTGTGAAGGCATGCATTATAGCATGAGCAATCTTTTAGCTGTTTTTTGCTCAAAGGGTGGAGGAGAAGAATGATGTTTAGTGGCATGTGGGATTTATGAAAGAGAACTTACAAAGATTTTGACAAGAAAATTTGGGAAGGTAATGCTGACTCTCTAAAGGCATGCTATTGAAGTTTTTAAGACTTTCCAGGTCTCATTATTCAGACCTGGTTTGTATTCCTTAGAACTGTTGACTTGGCAGGGAAGAGGTATAGTTGGAATCTGTTAATGCGGTGGTGGTGTTTTGTTTTCAGTAGAACCAATATTAGGGAATCTGTTTACAGTGTTGACATGCGCTGTCTCTGTAAACTCCTGGAACTGTGTAAAACGTCCAAATGCCAGCTTGGTTTTGTCCAAGCTTAGCACAGGCCCCAGAGCAACATATTGGGATCACCATGGTGTGTGTGAACATGACTGTCCTGCATCTGCACCCAAGCCAATAAATATTTGGTGGCATGATGTGCAATGTGGATTTAATTGCTTGAGTTGCAGCTCACTTGTGATCTTTGCATGGTGTGAATGTATCCTTTGTCTCTTTTTCTTTGTTCAGGACCTCTGGAATCCTTACTTTTAGTGCAAATTGTTATTTAAAAAAAAAAAGATGAATGGACCAGTGACATTGGCTTTCCTTTTAGGCATTGGAGTCTCAATATGAAATGTGAATGAAATAAAATTGGCTGAAATGTGAAGCTGGACAGAATTTTATGCAGAGAAGAGATTTCTGGGTAGAAATTGCATGCTCAGAGTGGCGGACGTGATGGACTGTAAGGATGACTAACAATGTGAGTCAGAAAGGTTACTATAGGGTTTGTTGTGTTCAGGAAGAAGAAAGTTGCAGTAGGTAAAATGGGAACTGATGATTAGATACATAAAGAAGTGCATTCCCTACAGAAACAAACAAAATAACAGATTTTTGAACTGTTGTAAAAATGTTATGCAAAAAAAAAAAAGTTTTTTGAAATGGTGGAATCGAGTGTCTTCTCTTGGCAGGTGGGATAGGGACAGGATTTTGAGGAAGGCGATCAGATTGCCATTGGTAGTTTATCCATGCAGCATATCCATGAGATCAGGATGAGGATGATGGAGAATCTGGTCTGAGTGGAGATTTAAGTAATATGCATTAAAAAAAAATGAAATCTGAATAATGTGAACAGATGAGAGCACCAAGAGAGAAGATAAGAAGGGTACTGTTACTGAAATACACAAAGAACCCAGAGTAAGAGAGACTAACAGTCATGGAGGTCGAGGACAGAGGTCATGCTCCCAAGTTCTGGTCATGATAAGATTAGCGAATTGATAAATTGTACAACCTGGCATTGAGTTCTTAATGCCACTTCCCAATGCAAATTTCACAGCAGTGACACTGAGTACTTGAATATGAGTTCCCTCGATGTGTTAATGGTTACACAAAACTGTGTTGGTCCTGTAAATCTTCAAATTCACAGGAACAAATAGTCTAGGAACAGTTTGGCTTTGCAATGCATGTGTTTTTAATTGAACAGTAGCATGTTTTTGACAATGTCATTTGGCCCTTCCTGAAACATACAGACTTTGAGGGAGTACTGCTGGCATAATGTAATTTGTTTCATGAATAACTTTGGTGAAATTCCAGTGTGATGCAACAAAATCCTTGGGATTATGTAGCCTGTAGATGTACCTAGTAAGTTCTCTATATTTGCCAGCACAGAGCCTGAGGCACCCTATTTGTTTTGCTTACTGCTTACACTGGATTTTGCATTTGGGTTTGAGGTTTCTTATGTGCAATATTATTTTGCCAATGTGTGGTGGTTTAATACATTTCATTCTTCTCCCTGCTTCGATCTTCTATGTATTGCTAAGAAATGTAAGGTAGAAAACATTCCATGCCTGGGTCATTGGACTATATTATGGAGTTCACTTACTCTGGGTTATGTTTGTCCTTGGGCAGCAATGGTAGTAGCCATCATAGCCATGTTGAAGTAGAATTCTCCTTTTCTGACAGCTGTTTGTTTTTGTTTGCTAGCCAGAGCACAGCTTTCTTCTAATAAGTAGTTCATAGTGCAACCTTTCTATGACTTATGAGTACATGTGTACATGGGCACGGTTAATGGGTTTGGACAAGAATACGAAACTTTCTTTCCCGCAGGGTGAATACAACTATGTGAATGGCCTGAGTCCTGTCCTGAGACAATGAGTTCCTGCTTCATTTTTTTCCACTTCATTGACAAATTTTCCAGAGATTCCATTTTTTAAGATTTTTGCATTAGAGTTGACTTCAGAAACTTCTTAAGAAACCTAGTTCTTTGGACTAGGTTCAAAAACCAGGTACTGGTGATGTTTGAGACAGGCATTTCAGAGTGCAGTATAGTGATCAGTAAATACTGAGTAAAAGTCAACTTTTGCCAGAAAAATCTTGGTATTTCCTAGATCTCATAGAGTTCCTCATTCTTACCAATTATCCAGTCCAGCTTTGTATTCCAGTTCCATGTACAGTTTATAGTCTTGTGCAACCTTTCAAATGGACAGGTCATTTTGTTACACATACTAGTCTTCTTTTTACTGCATATTCTGAAATTCAGTCTCTGAATTTCAAATGTAGTGCCTCGTACCTCCTGTGTGATTTACATGCCTCAGGCAGTATTAGCCATGATCATCATGCATATTTTGTCCAAGGCCCTGTAAGCACATGGGACTCTCCCCATCCTTCTTAATGCATGCAGTTACTCAGTCTTCTTGGTAAATCTGGTAAGGTGAGGTGAGAGGATTTTTTTCTGAAGATTTTCTGCTGGTCTTTGGTCAACATGTACCTGCTGAAGTATCTCTGCTGGATGGGAGAACACAACGGATATCCTGTCTATTCCTACCTTCTTCTGACTGGAAAGCAGGGAGTAGCAAACTAACGCTACAAAAGTGGCCAGTGTTTGTCATTTTGGAAGCTGCCTACAAATTTTTTCATACAACAGGAGACAGAAACCTGCAGTTCTATCCTGGAGAACCATGGAGACAGTGAGTGTGGTTAGTGGTTTGTCAGAGATGAGTGCCTTTTTATCTCATTATTCCATTTGAGTTTACGTGAAACTAGAGTTAAAATTATCCAGTAATGTCAGCCTCAGCAGCTTCTGTTGGCTTATGGCCTGCTAGAGACAGGGATCAAATGATGGTGCAGTCTACATTTCAGCACACCTCTGCTCTTTGTGTGCGATATGAACCTGGAATGGGACTTCCAGGAGCCACGGGTTTGTTGTTGCCTTATTGTGTCCCAGACTGCTCCATATTTTTACTACCATTCATCTTCCTCGTTGGTTTGTTACCATGTTTGTCTCTTCGGGGCATGCCTCTTACTGCAGAAAAATAGAAAGAAACAATTTGTTCTGGACAGTTTCACTCCTTCCATGGGCTTCTAAGCATGAAGCTCACCTGAGCCCTATAAACATTAGTTTGCTGATAACTGCTTTGGTTTCTAAGTCCCATGCCTTGTCCTTCCCCTCCCAAACTGAATTTTTAATATTCATATCATGGCTGAAAAGCTTTTGTTTTCTATTTCACAAAGTCTAAAGTCATAAGGAATTGGTAGCTGTGAAGCTCCAAAGGTCTCGCGAAGATTTTTGTTGAAGTGATTTGCCAGTTCTTGATAAAAATACGGAGGTAGTTTGTTTTGAGGGCTCTGCTGCTTTCAGGCCTATGATGTTTTACTACTGAACTGTGCATAGGTCATTTTCGAGGCCACCTCACTTTTTGAGGAAGACAGGAGTGCGCTCAGAAAGGCAGCTTTGATTTGCCAAATGCCTGAGAGCCCTGTGCCACATAGAACACACATCTGGTATATGAAGGTGAGATGCGTGAGCTAGGATACTCTTGAGTGCTTGACTGACATTGTAAATTCCCGGCTGTCTAGAAAACCGTATTCAGAGGACATTTGTTCTATACTGAACACATTTTCCTGTCTTTGAAATTATGTGTAATTTGCAGCTTTTTTGCCTCTAAATAGGAAGACTGTCTTCTCAAGTATTTGGGGCATTCTTGTCAGAGACAAGATGTCAGAGAGTATTGTCATTCAGAACTAGACAAAATAACAATTTCTTTTTAAAGGTAAGGAAGCACAGGCTTTGTAAAATGAAGAGAAGTGGTTCTTTTAACTTCATTGGTCTTATCCTGATTTCCAGGGTTGTAACTGCAGAATATGTTTTGTGACTATGATCTAAAGGCCTATTCACACTTGGAAGCTGTTACGGAAAAACAGTATTCTAGAGGAAAGTGGCAACAGAAAGAATTTTCTGTTCCTTTTGGCCTCCTTCCAAGATGCTTTCTGGACTAAAGTGGATAGAGACATTATTTTTGTAGGGCTGAGCAAAAAAGACCAAGACTTTTAATCTCACAACTGTGTATAGAAAGATCCTGAGCTGTTCATATGGTGTTTTTTAACACTATAATGTTCTACACTGGAACTCAGAAGGAAAGGACAAAGGGTGGAAGTTGTCTTTTAATCATCAGGACTTCTTGGAGGTGATTGAATTACAGAGTAAAATGTTTCTCCTTCCCTGTTGGTTTACTGTTTGTCTGCTCTCTAACAGTAACCCACTAAAAATGTGTGCGGCTCTTTTTGAAGTTATTTTAAACCCTCAGCAATGTATACAGATATTGTAACCTTGGATAACAGCACCTCTGAGTAGTGGTTTCAGTTTTGCCTTTTCAGGCATGTGGAAAGTGCCACAGTACGTTTCAAGGATTTTAAACTTAAAACTTCTTAGATAGTTTCAAAGCTTGATTGATACAGCATACATCAAGGGAATAGTTCACTGTTTCTTTAGATTTTAATATGGATTAAAGCTTTCTGTTGACTTAAGAATACCATGGACTCCTTTTGGGCCTAGTTACATTGGGATATATGCAGTGGCAATTTTGGAGAGAGCCCTCTTGATGCCTGACTTCCCTGTTTTTATGTCTGTGCTGAATGGTTTATCTACTGGATGCTGAGCTTAAGGTTCATCTTCGTGTGGTAGTACCTGTCCCAAGCTGTTAAGCAGTTGAACTGCTCATCCATGTGAGATTGTAAACATCTCAGTAGTATGTAGTAGCAACTCAAAACAAAAAAATAAAGTAAGGTTGAATTAAGGATTAAGATTCTGCTCTATCTGCATAGTATTGTGGTGGCTTTTTTTCCCCTCTCAATACAGATGTACTACTAATAACGTGTGGTAGGAAAACCTCTGTATTGCGCCAGATCGCCATCATGTTTCCCATATTTCAGAGTAACAGCTCAAGTTATTCAGAAAGCCAGAGGCCCACAAGGTAATAGAAATAGCTATCCTTGTATTGAATCACTTGCAAAATGAAAGACAAGGTACAACACATGAAAGAAAGGATGAGATGACAATCTGGTGAAGCAGAAGTGATGGCAGAATTAGTGATCATTACATGGTGCTGCTTTGCATGGACTAATGAGATATATAAGTATGTAAATTACAGAGCAATATAATCTTCTAGTATGATCAACTAGCAGAAAACAAAATTGTTGTTGTGTTGATACCAGTTAGTGGTTTTCTTTAGCTAGTTTGGCAAAGAGAAGATTTAAGAGAAGACATGGAGCTAGATAAAGCACTTTCTTGCCGAGTACTTTTTCTGCATATATGTTACAGTCTGGGCAACTCTCAGAGGGTCTTTGAAAAATCTGAGATTTTAGTTGAGGAAAAAAGGGAACAGGCAGAGTGTAGTAAATAGTATGAAAAACTAATGTTCCATAGCCTAGTTTATACACAAAGAAATTATGCTAATGAAGGATATCAAACTTGGAACAGATAAAGAAAGTTTAAAACATTGGTGCATAGTAAGCTCCTTGCCATTAATAAAACAAGAGTAGCTACACAATGTTGGATGGAGGAGGGTGGAGGAAGATACTGGATATCTGAAACAGGTATTGTTGCATGGTGTAGGAAACAAAAATACCTAAAACGAGACTGAAGTTTCTCACTTCATGATGCCTCCCTCTCATTTGAGTTCAGAAAAAACTAGTGACTGTTTCAAAATAGTCACAAAAACCTTGCTTTGAACAACGTGATAGGCATGTTCCAAAGAACAGATAGTTAATACTGTGCAGATATTAAAAAAAAAAAAAAGTGATAATGCTTCTCAAACATTGGTTCTGGATCTATGTCACATAAAGCTTTTATAAGTGACTCTGCAAAAGAGCTTGAATCTTTTCTGTCAATTTGCAAGGAAAGAACTAAGTGGAGCTTTATATTTAAGTACTCTGTATCTTAGATGATCATTTATAATGACATTTAATCGTAAGCCTTTAAATGATTTTTCGTAAGCAAGATGACAGTGACCTCACATAACATTCTAAGCTTTTGAACTGATAGTATGCTTCAGAAACATTCTTCATATATGCGTCCTTATGTTACAGTCTTTCTAGTGTATTTGTTGTGAACTAAGGTATTCAAATGCAATCTGTATATGTTCTTTGAATTACACTGATTTTCTAAAGGTTTCGTATTGATTCTGTTTCAGATGCATCCACTTGGACTGTGTAATAGCAACGATGAGGAAGATTTGTATGAATACGGCTGGGTAGGAGTGGTGAAGCTGGAACAGCCAGAGCTGGAACCTAAGCCATGCCTCACTGTCTTAGGAAAGGTAAGGGGGCATATGGTTTGAATAGTTTGGGGTAACTGCTGCATGCAACTGTTTTGTGGAAGAGATAGTTCCTTTCTGAGAAAAATCAATAAATAAATGGAGAAAAAAACTTGTACTCCACAAAATATTCCCATTTTGCCTGATTTCACACTGGGTGCTTCAGTAAAGGATAATGTCATAACTCAGTTGATAAACATAGTGATGGCAAACTGAGTGCATACGTTCCCTTTTTGAGCTCTACAGGAACCTAACAAAGACTTCTGCAAAAGTGGATGTTTAGCAGATGCAGTATTTGAGTAGAAATAGGGTGAACTGCCAATATGATGCTAACTTGATCGAAGAAATCTTGTTAACAAAAGCAGTTAAAATGAAAGCATTTAACTGTTCTTTCTCAGGTACAATTTTCTCAGAGGATATTTTCTTTTTTCTTTTCTTTTTTTTTTCTGGGAAGAGGAGTCCTCTACAGGAGACTTCTTTGCTGTAATTTCAGGATAGACATTGCTAATAAAAGTGAATCTTACTGTCTTGGTCAAAGAAATACAAATTTTCTTCTTGCTGAAATCTTCCTTTGGAATAGGGCCCCTGGAATCTAAATTCCGTGCAAAACATTGTCCTTTTTTTTTAATGGAGTGAAGTCAATACCATATCTTTACTACTGCCAGATATCTCAAAAAGAAGAGCAAGAAGATGACCTTTTTTTTTTGTTCTTAGATTGGAATTTTTTAGGATTGAGGTTATTATATTTTGACATTTCACAGAACCACAGAATTCAAGGGGGTGGAAGGGACCTCAAGAGATCATCGGGTCCAACCCCCCTGCCAAAGCAGGTTCCCTAGAGCAGGTTGCCCAGGTAGGTGTCCAGATGGGTCTTGAATATCTCCAGAGAAGGAGACTCCACAACCGCCCTGGGCAGCCTGTCCCAGTGCTCCGTCACCCTCACCATGAAGAAGTTCTTTCGCATGTTGGTGCAGAACTTCCTGGGCTCTGTTTCATGGCCATTGCCCCTTGTCCTGTCCCCACAAACCACTGAAAAGAGGCTGGCCAGGTCCCTCTGTCTCCCACGCTTAAGGTATTTGTAAACATTAATAAGATCCCCTCTCAGTCTTCTGCCAGGAAGTTAAGGACTTGCTTTCTTTTAAAAATGACATGGGCATAGTTGGAAGTTCGCCTCAACAATTTCTGGCAAAGTAAACAGACTCTGTCAGGGTAGTTGTCTTTGTATACACTTTGCTTTCCAGCTTATGGCACGTGCTGGGAGTTCTTTTTCATTTGAACACTTTTTACTGAGAAAGCTAGTTTGGATGTCGTTACCTTTGCTCTGAACTAAGACGATACACATGGAGAGCTGCCCTGGCTCAGCTGACAATAGCTGTGTCCATCTCTCTTATGTGCACAAGGAATGGGTAACCTTGTGACTTTAAGCCTATCTTAAATTAATGTGTTTGAAAGCTGAGACTAACTCAGATCAATTTCACAGGACAAACCATAAAAAAATGTATAAGTGCTTCTTCAAGGGAGCTGATTTAAAGTCGTATCACTAATACTAGTGAACTTTTGCATTGAGCAATATGGTGGTAGAACCAAAAAGGTTACTGCTTGTGTTTCTATGATAGAATTGCATGCATATGTGAAAGCGTAAATGATGAGGTTTTGTATAATAGCAAGAGAAGGAAAACAGATGTGTTTAAGATACTGTGGAAAGTTTGGAATGTTGCAAAGTAGAAGGTAGAGAATACTAAAAAGATGTCTGTAGTGCTAAATTCCATGACACATAAGTCTGGCACAAAGATATATTCTTTTTTCTTACTGTTGTTTTCAGTTGTTGTGGTTGTTGTTAGTAAAACCCTACCCTGTATTTCTTAGTAGCTTCACTTCACTTGTTTATCCATTTGCTAAATAGGATCTGTAGATGTACAGAGCTTAATGTGTCCATTTCCATATAGATTTTTGAATTTCTCATCATTCTTTGTCAGATTTATGTGGTGTAATAAAATCACAAGTTTTTTTTTTTTAAATTCTTCTGTTAGAGTGCCCGTGAAAACTGGACTCTGATTGGGAAAGGGTGTGTGTGACAGCCATGATTTAACATTGCCTTTGATCACAGTGCAGCCCTGTTTGAGGCAATGCTGCATGCAGGCGAAGCAAAGGCCTGGGTTTTACTGATCTCATGAGCTCCTGAATAGGGCTAGAAGGGGAGTGACAGAGGAAGAAGAAAGCTTTGGAAATGAAAAGGAAACCCCATGAACCCAACGAGCATTATTGGCTGGATTTGCCTACCAGGGAGCCGCTCAGTTTCTGCCAGGCTAATTCTGCTTCAGCTTCGCACTCCCCCACACCGACCCCTCCTCCCCCCTCTCTTTCCTTCTTTCAGACTTTTTTGTTTTTTGAGGCATTGCCGCAGTAACTTGGTTCTCAGGCTGGGAACCCACTGAGCCTGTTGCCATGGTCGCTGGGAAGCGCTTCGTGCCATGTGCTTCAAAGGGAACCTTTCCCCTCCTAGAATTCCTGCCTTCTCTGCAGACAGCACAATGAAACCCCTTTTCCTTTGCCTGCCTGCGCACATGCTCCAGCAGAGCAACTTTACTCTGGAGGAAGGGAAAAGCAGTGTTGCAACAGTTACCTGCTGCATGTTTGCATCCACTGTGCTGTGGTCACACTACATCTGTGTGTCCTGCTTATACTGAAGTGCAGCCACCCTGCCCTCCCCCTCCCAGTTATTTCTGAAGTAATAACTTCTGTCAAGATGGTGTAATACACCCTAGCAATACCGTCACTTATTTGTTTCAGTACAGAATAGATACTGAGAAAATACTGAAGACTTGCTTAAAACTAGCATTTCTTCCCTCTTCTGCAAGCTTGGAAGTCCACAGGGAGGGGTTTTGTTTCTTATTTCTCTTCCAGGGACTGCTGAAGAGACTCTTCTATATTCATAGGATATATGTAATTAAGGATGTGCATCTGAGTAGAACCTAACAAAGAGAGGATGTCCCTGCTACTACAGCTTCCTGTTTTCTTCAGATCAAAGGAATCCGTAATATGAGGAAATTCCTCACAGTTCTTCCAGTATCCATTCACTTCTTATCTCTGTTTTAAGAGTTTGTTTACAAAAACATATACACAAATACTAACTAGAAGAATTGCTTGTTTTGCCACATCATCATTAAGATTATATTACTGAAGATGGGGCTGAAATCATCATAACTTGAGTCTGCCTTAAACAGTCAACCATGATTCTTAACCTTTTGCGTAACAGTTAGTTTAAATTTAAAAATTCTTGTAAGGTATTCAAATGTGAAATGGTAGGACAGTTTAGTTGGTAGTTTAGTAGCTGAATAAAGAGTGATCTAAAACTTGAGGAACCGAGACAAGAGGGCCTTATGGGGAGTTTTGTTCTACTTAGTGAATGAACTTAAACTAATCATCTGGCTTATATTTAACTTGTGCAATACTTTTATCCAAGAATATTGTAAACCCCATCATGAGCTCAGACACCTGCACTAACTGTGGCAGCATGGGTGCTTTTCTTGTTGAGTGGAGGCCTGTTTAGTTTCCTGTCCTAACAGTGAAGTTACTTAGTAAGGTTTTTGGTGGAGGTTTGTTGGGGGTGAGAGAGGGGAAGACACTGCAATGCATTTGTAAGTCATGTTTTTACGGGAATCACGAATGCCCTATGGGGTAATATATGCTGATTAAATTAACATACCTGGATGAGCAAGTAATCGGCTGGTGCATCTCCTTACTTGGAATCACAGAATCATAGAATATCCAAGTTGGAAGGGACCCACAAGGATCATAGAGTCCAACTTTTGGGTCCCCAAAGGACCACCCAAAAAATCAGGCCATGTGTCTGAGAGCATTGTCAAAATGCTTCTTGAACTCCAGCAGGCTCAGTGCCAAGACCAATTCCCTGGGGAGCCTGTTCCAGCACTCAACCACCCTCTTGGTGAAGAACCTTTTCCTGATAACCAGTCTGAACTTCCTCTGAACTTACTTCTGTCAAAATGCCTCTTAAGATGTGTCTTTCTGAAAAAAAGACTCTTCCACAGCAGTAATGGTTCGTCACAGAAAATAAAGCCTGAAAAATGCAGTCTGATTAATTTCTTTCCACCTTGTTTTTCTGATGTGTGTGAGCAATGATTTGAGCGAATTCTAGTTGAGTGAGAGGCCCTTTTCAGGTAAGGAAATACAGATCTCAGATATGGTAGGTTGTGCTCTAAACACATATAGTAACACTTTTATATATAGTTCTGTGTGCTAAGTTACTACTTTCTCTGTCTGATTTCGTACAAACCTATTGCAAAAAAAACGGGTCCAATTCTTTCTACAAGAAAATTAAACTATTTTAAATTCCTTCTTACCATGACTGAATTTATCTGTTGATTGAAAATAACTTTGAATTATATCTTGCTCATTTGTAAAGAATTGGTGGCATCTTTACTTGAAAAAAAAAAAAAAAGTATTTCTGGTCCTTTTCATTTGGAGTTAGTGAAATTAAGAAAGGCAAGTTAAATGAAATCAATTTTATACCTTGATATTCATAGCCTAATTAAGCATACAGTTATGTGTGCAAATTAGAATTGCAGTGACTACATAAACATACCTTTTTTTTCTGTATATCATCAATAACTTGATATGTGTATCAAACTTGGTTAGCTATATCAAGTTCAGATAATTTCTTGTCGAAATGGATTCAGTTCAGTTGTGGAAATGCATATTGAACATAGGCAAACAGTCTTTCATGATAAACTTATTCAGAAATTAGGATTGAGCTATGTAGTAGATTAAGGTCTAAAAGTGATGAGAGGCATATTCATAGCCAGTGATGAATGTTTACAAAACTTAGCTTCTTCGGTTATTTCTAACTAGTAGTGACAGCTGCAGTAATGTCATGCCACCCTTTGATGGGTCCTGTGCACGTGCAGTAGAAGATACTGTCACTTCAGGAAAACTTCTTATGTCCATTGAAGTAATTGACATTGTAGTATCTGTTCCACAATTTGGGGTCATTTGCTGCTTTCTGTTTATCAGCCTGTGTTTGTTTCTTCTTTGTAAACACTGTCTAAAAAGCACTTAAAATTCATTTGGAGGCAGCAGTCTCAAAACGTAAGGCAAAATTTCATTGGTCTTGGTGAAAAGTAGGTAATAGAATGGATGACTTGTAAGCTTTTGTTTGTTTGTTTCATTGTGTGGCTACATGAAGGTTTGTGTTGTCAGTGTAGAGTCAGTGGAAGTAGGAACAAGTAAAAGGAGAAGGTTAGAGGAAATGCATTTTCTAATGGCAATGCTAACCTAAATGCATGTCAATTACAGATAAAGAAAAGATGTTCAGCAGTAGAAACTTAATATTTGTTATTTTGAACTCCCAGATACTCTGTGTTATGGTGGAATTGTTATTAAACAGCAGAAGCTTTTGGAATAGTATTAGACTCTTTTGGCTGTGGACTTGTTGGTAGAAATACATTGCACATGCCAAAATTCTGATCAAAAGACAAACTACATTGTTTATCAATTCCAGTGTTTTTGGATGCAAAAAGAGTGTTTGTTTTGAAGGGAAAAATAGCATCTTGGCTTGTGTTAAAGACACTAAGCTTCAAAATCTATTATGTTCTCCATTAACTTTTCATTGTAATTTTTCATTTTTCATGGTCCGTTGTCTTAGCAGTGGTTAAAATTAGAGTTAACTGTGAAAGGAGGTAGTACATATAATTTTAATTCCTGCTATGCATGTGTTTTTTTTTTTACTGTATTCTCAAGAATTATGAGAGAGAATGACCATTTTTCTAAAACACTGAAGAACATAGCTCTGCAAAGTCTAACTGATTGTTTTTTGTTGTTCCCCACTTCATTGCCATTTATAATGTCCAGGACACCTGAAAAGTTAACATACATTTTAAACAACTATAAAACATGTTCAATAATCATTTGAAGTTATACTGCTATTTGTGCAAATATTTTTGGTGTCATTTATCTTCTGACATTCTTGTTTCTCATTTCCCCAGCACTAGCAGTGTAACCAGACCTCAGCAGCATATAGACATAATGATCTCTGGAATTTTAAGAAAATTGCATAGACAAGATCAGAAGAGAGGAAATACAGTTATTCAAGAAGAACTGGAATTTTCATAATGACAGAGACAGAAATAGTCCTCATAATTTTCCTGATAGGGATAAATGTATATTCTTGAACAAGAAAAAAATCACATAAAGCAAAATGTGTTTGCCAAAAGCTCACTGCATTTCTGCTTCCAATCTCCTTGCTTTTTCTTCAGTCCCAACAGACCACATTCTAAACACCAAGCCTGTTTTAACAAACTAAAAAAGGAATTTGAATGGAAAGGAAAAAGGATGAAAGGTTGCATGTGTGAGTGTTTGGCAGCAGAGAACATGGAGAAAATGTTTGGAGGCAAGCAGCAGTCTCATCACTATAGCTGAAATCTTGTGTTCATATGTATCTTTCTGTGTTCCTTCTCTTTATCCCTCTCACTGCATGATTAATTTCCACCTTAATTTCAGTAGCACTTTTAAGAAAGAAGGGAAAGGTTGAGAAAAGGTAGGAGAACTGACAAGCAAGCCAATTAAATTTTGGAGACAGAGGAAAGGTTTCTGTTGTGTATAGGTAATACAGTGAAAGATGTGAAGGAAAAAAAGAGATGGATCAAATCCAAAGAGGGGAGCACTCAAAGGAATGGGCAAAGAAGGGCTGGGTCAGGTCATGAAGTTACGAAGAAGTAGATCTATCGCTTTTTAATACTGGGGCGGTGGGTGTTTCCATTAGCAACTAGTGCAAGCAATCTGTTATTATGTTGTTTTACTAACTTCCTTTTTGTTTTCAGTGTGCATTGTTATGAAAAGCAACAGCTATTGATGAAGAAAGGCAGTCTCTGATGTTTCCCCCTCTGGGCACTCCTTAGATTTGCTATTGTTGGATTGATTACTTTAAATATATGTCTGCTTTTAGAGTTGAGTCCTTAGCAGTCCCCACCACCATCTTCACTCCTTTCCAACCAACTGTGGAACACAGCTGCTTTTCTCTTAAGCTGGAGAAGCAGCTGTTGTTGCACAACACGTGTTACTGGAGTCTTTGCTCAGTCAGTAATCCCAGGGAAATTAACAGAAATTCACGCTGAGTAAAGATTAAGGTAAATTTTTTTTAAGATATACCCAACAAAGAAATAATAATAACATGTAAATATTTTAAGTCTCTTTAAGTCTGTGTATTCTACATACTTTGTGAACCTCTCAAACATTGTGAGAGACCTTCTGCGCTAATTTCCATGCAGAAACTACCAACAGAATAACAGGAAAAATGCACCATTGCATACATGTTAGAACTACAGAAATAGAGTTTGAAGTGTAAAACTGAATGGGCGAGTAAGTGTGGCTCTGTTGGAGTAGAGACGAGCACAAAAGAAGGCTGGCAAGCAGAATCAGATAAAAGGATCAGAAAGGGAAGAAAATAGGGAGCAGATACGGAGGCAGGGACTGGAAATATTTAGGACTTCACAGATGAGTGACGTGCCTAATTTCAGTGCACTAAGACAGAAGGCTTTGAAAGAAATTGGAGAACTAGGGAATGTAACCAGAGCTGCATCAGAGGGATTCTGATATACAGAGTAATAGATGTGCAGATAAAATCAGCAGTGGTAGAAAATAATGGATCACAGAGAAATTGCATACTTAAAGTGGGAATGTTTTGCAATGATTTTCACAAGATTGAAAGGGAGGAAAGAGAAAAGGTTGATGTAAAAAAAAAAAAAAAAAGTGCTTCACATCCTACCTCTCTGAAATAATTTGCTAGAAACTTTCTCTGCTTTATACATGTCTTCATGATTGCCAGGTGGCTATTTTATAGAGGTTGCTGTTTGGATAACATGACAATTTAATGTTTGTACCAAGTTCAAGGAATCAACTCCAAATTGGTCAAGTAGCAAATATTTTGAGTATGAACTGGGCTTTTTGGTCAACGTAGGGAGCACTGACGAAGCCATTTGCAATACTAGCAGGTTATTTCTTGAAGATTAGAGCTGGACATATTTGTGGTATGAATTTTCTAGACAGATTAGGCATATATTATCAACATTTCATAGAATCATAGAATATCCCGAGTTGGAAGGGACCCACAAGGATCAACGAGTCCAACTCCTGGCTCCACACAGGTCTACCCAGAAATTCAGACCACATGACTAAGAGCACAGTCCAAACGCTTCTTAAACTCCCAACAGGCTTGGTGCCATGACAACATCCCTTGGGAGCCCATTCTAGTGTGCGACAACCCTCTCGGTGAAGAAACTTTTCCTGATATGCAGCCTGAACCTCCCCTGTTGCAGCTTGACTCCATTCCCTCAGGTCCTATCACTGGTCACCAGAGAGAACAGATCGGCTCCTGCCCCTCCATTCCCCCTTGTGAGGAAGCTGTAGACTGCAATGAAGTCTCCCCTCAGCCTCCTCTTTTCCAGGCTGAACAGGCCAAATGACCGCAGCTGCTCCTCATACGTCTTCCCCTCTAGGCCCTTCACCATCTTTGTAGCCCTTTGTATAGCTCTTGCCTTAGACGCACTCACTATGGATTTGCAACTCTGACTAAACCTATGCCTTATTGTCTCAGTTGTGGGCCTATTACTGTTTTGTTCAATTGGTAAGCCCAGAGAATATATCACAGACATTTAATTTTTCAAAGTACTCAAATGACTTGGTCAGCTTTGGATAGGAAAAAAAGATGGACCTTAGCCCAGAGAATCCAAGTAGCAAGCTTTTCAGGAAGGAGGAAATCAAGCTATTTTGCTAAGGGTACAGAATACATAGACTCTTGAGTCCATGAACAGTGTTGAAACTCCCAGAGGGTCTGGACCCTTCAGCTGACTGTAAGGGACTAATGAGCCAGCCTGGCTGTTTATGGGCTGTGGTTAACCTCTTGCAAGTTAGGATTTCCTGTCGCCAGCAGTGGGCTGTGACCGCCAGCACCACAGTGTTAATGATGAGGTAGGGGCTGATGAATGGCTGGACTCCAGACAGCAGCCTTCGCTGGCAAAAAATCAAGTGGCTAGAGGGGGAAAAACACTGATGTCTACGAGAGAAATAATGCAAACTCCAGAACCTATAATTCCCATGTTTAAAAAAAGAAAGGGAGAAAGAAACTGGGGACAAATTCAAACCAAGTAAAGCTTTTATCTCTGCATTCTGAATAGAAGATTGTTTTTCAGCAAAACTGGCTGCAAAAGCCAAGCCAGTTAAAACAATATGCAGGCTGCTTGCCTCCAAGTAACCAGAAATTGTTGGCTCAAAGTAGCTTGCTCTGAGGAGCCAACCTGCTGGGAGACGTTATCCAAGCAACGGGCTGAATGTAATTCCTCCTGCTGTGGAATGGCTCTTTGGCAAATGAAGACCCTAATTAGAGATGGAAGGGTTTCTATTTTGTTTTTCTTTAATCCTTACCCTGAGGCCTCTGCAATACAGCCATGTCGCTGCTTGTGTGGAGAGAAGTTTCCAGTTTCCCTTTGTAATAAGAATCCTCTACCTTTTTTATTCCTTTTTTTTTTTTTTTTTTAAAAGAAGTTACAAACTAACAACGAAGGACCACCGCAGTTTGAGACCTTGAAACTAACCTAATCCTAAACCAGGGACCACTATCTGTAAGACTGTCCGTGTCATCTTTATTAGCCAACCTACAGAAAGCTGCCAGATATAAATGAGTACTAAGGTGGGCCATGCATCCTTTTACTAAGTTCTATGTTCTAAAGTTTTTTTTGTTTGTTTTGTTTTGTTTTTTACTAAAAAAGAAAGTACAAGTTTGAAGAACCTATTTGAAGCACCAGTAGTATTCTACTGGATACAAAGGGAATTTTACAAGCCTTTGTTCTTTCAAAGACTGTAGTCCCAGACTAGGGGCTACATGCATATACAGTAGAATACAGAAGCTCCAGGGGAACGTGTTAAAGCATTTTGACTCTAATACATGTAGAAGTGAAAATACTTTTGCTGCTTGACAACTCACCTTGACTTACGTGAGGTCTGTCTGACCATACTTGCACAGACTATGTGCAGCTACATAACAACCCTGCAAAGAGCACTGTTTTTTCTGTTAGTGTTGAGACTTGGATCTACTGTTCCATCACCTCAGATGATGATTGTGTTATCTCTGAAATGTGCTCGTTTGCAGTAGGGTTCAACCTATGGATGAAGGCCAGCTACTTGAGGGTAAGGCCAAGCAAAACAGATGACACTAAGCAGAAGACACTGTGAATTTTCATTCCTATCATATTCTTACATTTGAAGATAGGTATACAGCTGAAATTGGCCTTAATAACTCACAGTTTTTCATGTTTATGCTTGCTTTCATTTCAACAGTTCTAGTGGGCTTTGGTCATATTCGTGCCTTGTCTTGCCTTTAACAAGGGCAAGTGCAGGGTCCTGCACCTAGGGAGGAATAACCCCATGCACCAGTACAGGCTGGGTGGTGACCTGCTGGAGTGCAGCTCTGCAGAGAGGGACCTGGGAGTCCTGGTGGACAGCACACTGACCAGGAGGCAGCACTGTGCCCTTGTGGCCAAGAAGGCCAACGGTATCCTGGGGTGCATTTGGAAGAGTATTGCCAGCAGGTCGAGGGAGGTGATCCTGCCCCTCTACTCAGCCCTGGTGAGGGCACACCTGGAATATTGTGTCCAGTTGTGGGCTCCCCCGTACAAGAGCGACATAGAACTACTGGAGCAAGTTCAGAGGAGAGCTCTGAACTTGCTGATCTTATCTAATCTGATCTATTCTGATGATTAGAGGACTGGAGCACCTGTTGTACGAGGACAGGCTGAAAGAACTGGGCTTGTTTAGCCTGGAAAAGAGAAGACTGAGGGGAGACCTCATTAACGTATATAAATATCTGAGGAGAGGGTGTCAAGAAGATGGAGCTAGGCTTTTTTCAGTTGTGCCCAGTGATGGGACAAGAGGCAACGGGCACAAACTGAAGAACAGGAGGTTCTGGCTCAATATGCTCAGCTTTTCAAATAATTTGTGGTTGACGTAGTTGTGTCAGCATACCTTTGATAGATTACTGCAAATGCCTCAGACCTCTTTTATGTATAATTTCACACAAGCTGAATCTGTTTGAAGTTTCATATCTTTCCTAAAATATTTAAATATTTACGTAAAGCTGTGGGTTGGGAACCATTGCTCAAAATTGTCATTTTGTTGAAAAGAACATTCCACAATAAGGTGAAGTTTGTTTCTTAGAAATATTGTACTTCCCCACTGGATTGACTGAGATTGGGTGGAATTCCTGCAGGTCGTAAGAATTTCAAAAGCTTCGCCATCTCCCCTTCTAAATGCAAAAAGTAATTGTCTGTTTTCCCTCTTCTTGCATATATATACCAATTAATAATTCTAAGGTAGTATGCGGTTAGAACACATGCTTCTGTATCTGTGGATAGGAAGAGAGAACAAAGAGATGATTAAGACAGTAAATACAATACAGGAAGGTAGTCCTGCAGCTGTAGAGGCAAATGAGATTGATAAAGAATCTGTCATGTTTCCCAGGCAGCAGTTAATAGAATAGAATAGTTCATTTGGAAGGGACCTTCAGAGATCATCTAGTCCAACTTCCTGACCACTTCAAGACTAACCAACAATGAAAACATATTATTGCATTGTCCAAATGCTTCTTGAACACTGACAGGCATGGGGCATCAACCACTTCACCAGGAAGCCTGTTCCAGTGTTGGACCACCCTCATGGTAAAGAAGCTTTTCCTAATGTCTGGACCTCCTCTGGCACAGCTTTGTGCTATTCCCTCACGTCCTGTCATCGGTCACCAGGGAGCAAAGACCGACACCTCCCTCTCCATTCCCCTGCTCAGGAATTTGTAGCACAACGAGGTGATCTCTCAGCCTTCTTTTCTCCAGATTAGACAACCAGGGATCTTCGGCCTCTCCTCATAGGGCATGCCCTCCAGCCCTTTTATCAGCCTTGTTGCCCTCCTCTGGATACTTTTAAGGACCTTAACATCCTGTTTATATTGTGGAGACCTGAACTGTACACAATATTCAAGCTGAGGCTGCACCAAAGCTAAACATAGTGGGAGAATCACCAGAAGTGACTGGCTATGCTGTGTTTAATGCACCCCAAAGTGCAGTTTGGCCTCTTGGCTGCCAGGGCACACTGATGATTCATGTCGAGTCTGTTGTTGACCGGCACCCCAGATCCTTTCCTGCTCTCCAGCCACTTGTCACTCTGTTGTTATCAGAAAAATGTGGATGTCAAAATGAAAAACTGAGTTTACCTGTAGGGTAACACAAGGGATTTAGGGCATAGTTCTTCGACATTAGCTTATCTCTGGGGTCTCAGTTTCTCTTTAATGTGACTAGATCAGGAGCTGCATTTGTTCTATGCTTGAGTTCTGACTGCTTACATCTGCATGACTCTAGGTGTGCAAAGACTCTGATCTTCTATTCTGTGCTGCTTTTTTGAAGGACCATAACTCAACCCCAGAATGTTAGCTTTAAGTGAGTTAGAAATCTATGTACATGCAAGGCATATTAAGGCAGGTTTTGGAAACAGATGAGGTAACTGTAAGTATTTGCCTAGTAGACTTCAAAATTTGCAGGAACCTGTCTTGATAAATTATGATTATCAGGTAGTGTTGCAGCCTAGCATTCAGAAAATCTACCTGTTTTTTATAGTGGAGTCCTCAAGGTAATGGCTATAACTGCAAACTCTAACTTGACAGTTTACACGGGAAGATACTGATAGTACAAGGGGTAATGCTTTTAAACTAAAAGAGGGGAGATTTAGATTAGATGTTAGGTAGACATTCTTTACCCAGAGGGCAGTGAGGCACTGTAACAAGCTGCCCAGAGATGTTTTGGATGCTCCATTCCTGGAAGTGTTAAAGGTCAGGTTCGATGGGGCCATGGGTAACCTGATCTAGTGGGTGGCATCCCTGCCCATGGCAGGGGGGTTGGAACTAAATGATCTTTAAGCTCCCTTCCAAACCAAGCCATTCTATGATTCTGTGATTCATTTGGGTTGAAGATTGAGTCCAGAAGATTGAATGAAAAAGTTGCATACGTATAGTGCAAGGGTGTAGCCAAAATTATGTGAAGAAAACCCAGGAAACTGTACTGGGCTATTTGTATATTACTTCCCATAGGAGAAGAAGTGGGTACCTGGAATTTTTACGCTCCTATGAAATGCTTTCATATTTTGCTTGGTCATTGCATCATTTCCACACATCCACACATCCTATCACCAAGAACAGGACACGTGGGGATGGCATGAAGCTGTGCTAGGACTTCAAACTAGATATAAGACAAAATTTCTTTATTGTGAGGGTGGTCCAACACTGAAACATGCTTCCTAGAGAGGTGTTAAATGCCCCAAGCCTGTCAGTGTTTGAGGCATTTGGATAATGCCCTCATTAATATGCTTTTGGTTAGCCTTGAAGAGGTCAGGCAGTTGGACTAGGTGACCTTTGTAGATCCCTTCCAACTGACCTATCCTATCCTATCCTATCCTATCCTATCCTATCCTATCCTATCCTATCCTATCCTATCCTATCCTATCCTATCCTATCCTTTTTAAACCACTGAGATTTTTTTTTTCTTTGTTTGCCTTGTTTATTTGTGATAGGAATAACTTCTAACATTCTAACTGTACACACAGTTTGGGTACTATAGGGATGGTTTCTTGTAGTGGTCTAGGTTAATTAGTTGTCCTAACTTTACAATTCCTCCAGCACCTTCCCATACCTCTGTTTTTAATGGCTTCTCTATGTATTACAGCATGCTGTTGTGTATGCTCTACTGAATTATCTTCTAGTTTGCTCTTTCTAGTTCATCTGCTTGCAGTACAGCTTCAATGCAAAGATAAATTTAAGAATTATCTGGGTTGGCTGCAGTGGTATTTTATAGTGTATGATTCTTTACTACGCAATTTCCAAAATGCACTCAGCTTGTGACTATTACATTTTGGAGGCAACTGTGTGTAGGAATTCTAATGCCCTGAAAAAGTTTGAAGAACCCTTGTTCATAAAATGTAGCAGGATTTCTACCAGCAATAGTGGTGAGTGCCCATTTCTTGCTGAATGTGCTGTTACATAGTTCAAGAGCATAGTCACCTCCTGTGCTCTTTTCCAGTGCTCACCCTTCTCTCTGTGACTGTGACCTATTGTAGCAACAAGACTGTTGGCCCACAGAATGGTCTGTGATAGCAGAAGGCAGGTTTTTGGGAATGGGGTCCTTTGACTGAAATGTATCACAAAAGATTTGGAACCAGCAGGCTTGGCTGTGTTCAGGATTAAATGAATGTCTTTTTCATATTCTTTTTACTTGGTTGAGACTATGGACTTTCATGATGTTTCTTCCTAATACCAGAAAGGAGAGGTACTTGTATTTTTTCCTCCTGTTATCACTATCTGAGAGCCACTCAGTACTAAGTGGTATGGATCACATTGGTATATATTGTTGATGTGATTACATACTACAAGGTAATTTTTTTCTTAAATCAGAAGTACAGTGTATTATGTTAATGGTGATTATACTTTTAAATTTAAAAATACCACTTTGCACTTCCTATTTCTATGCTGCTTCATTGCTAAAGCAATTGTCATAGCACCATATAATGCTGTATCTATAGGACACATGTATAAAATATATTCCAGATTGGCAGAGGAGCTGAGTTGAGGATTCCAGTCAGGAAGTGGTTTTATGTTAGTGTGATGCTTTGGGGTTTCACATTCTTGTTGTGATACTGTGTGCTTTTGGTTTGAGGCAGGAATTTGAAAGCTCCTTTTTCTTTATCTCAAACAAGGTTTGAAATGACATCCTGCTTATGCTTTGCTTAACTCAGTGTTTCTGGAATTACTGGGGAATTGTACATTAACAGGGCTGAGGCATCGGTTGGTTAATTTGTAACTTTTGCTGTTAGTAAGGTAGATTTGCCTCCTTTTCTCCTTCCTCCTGTGCCCTGCAGAATTGGCCAGTGGCCTGACTTTCTAGCTACAGTGGTGGTTCAAGGGGCAAGGTATTTTTGGTGGTTGTCTGAGCCTGATAGCAATGTAGGGGAGATACAAGGGATGCCTGTATTGTTCAGAAATTGTTAGTCAGTATTCTGTAGTTCTGAGATGAAAAAGAGGTTTGTGAGTTTGTCTGCTGTGATTAAAAAGTATATTTCACGTAATGCTGTGGGGTTTGTGCAAGATTCTCAATGATGAGCAGAGTGCGGCAGACTGTTACACTGGAATATCTTTGCCTGTTGCTCATGTTCCATGCTTTTGCAAGTAAGATTGTAAGTCTAGGCTAGAAACAAGTTTTATTCTGCTAATGAAATAACATATTTTCCCCCAAAATAGCTTCTACTAACTGAGTATGTTATGGATAGGCAAAGGTCGATAGGGAACACATATCCTCGCTTACTTTAGCAGATAGTGTTCCAGATGTATTTCTAAAATCGTCTACATAGTGATATCCACTTCAGTTGATTTTTAGCAGCCAGTATAGTGTTTTTCTTGACAGGAGATTACACCTGGCTTAGAGCAAAAAGCTTCGACCCATGCAGATTTCACAGTTGCATCACAAAACTGTTTTGGATTTTATTGCCCAGTTTCAATTGATGCCATTTCTATCATCTTGAAAATCTAATGCTGTGTCTATGTGAGCCTTTTTCAGCACACTTACAGCTGCAATCCATAGAATGTGGCATGCAGTTCATACCCCCTACTCAGTTTATAATAGAGTTCTTCAAGATCAAAGATGAAAACCTCTTCACTTCAGTTGTATTCCCTTGCAATCAATATTGTTGAAATCCTTGACCTGGCTTTCCAGAGGAGTAAATCAAGGCACTGGACCTTTTCATCAAAAATCACGTACCTTAGAGTCACAACATATACAGATTGATTGCTAGTGAGTGTTGATTACATGTTATCAGTACGCTATGTGAGAGACTGACTGCCTTTTTCAGAGGACCAAAGATAACTGATGAAAGAATTAACTACAAAAGATTTGATCTCATGCAGTTTGCATAATGCCATTCTTCTGGCAGATTAATGACCACTAATTCCATGATGTGGAGAGTTCTGACATGGAATATTGGGTCTGATGGGCTGGATTAAACAGAAGATACGCCTCAAGTTCAGTAATTTTTAGTTCATAGAGAAACCAAGGGGGAAAAACCTCAAAAGCTGACAGAAGGAATGGTAGAATCATAGAATATCCAAGTTAGAAAGGACCCACAAGGATTTTTGAGTCCAACTCCTGGGTCCCCAAAGGACCACACAAAAAATCGTACCGTATGTCCAAGAGTGTCGTCCAAATGCTTCTTGAACTCTGGCAGGCTCAGTGCTGTGACCGCTTCCTGGGGAGCCTGTTCCAGTGCCCAACCACCCTCTTGGTGATATCCTCCTGATATCCAGCCTGAACCGCCCCTGTCACAGCTTCAAGCCATTCCCTTTGGTCCTATCACTGGTCACCAGGGAGAAGAGATCAGCACCTTCCCCTCAGTCTCCTCTTCTCCAGGCAGAACAATCCAAGTGACTTCCACTGCTCCTCATATGTCTTCCCCTCTAGACCTTCACCATCTTTGTTGCCCTCCTTTGGACACTCTCTAACAGCTTTATATCTTTCTTATACTGTGGTGCCCAGAACTGCACATAGTACTCAAGGTGAGGCCTCACCAGCACAGAGAAGAGCAGGATAGTCACTTCCCTTGACTGTCTAGCAATGCCGTCCTTGATGTACCCCGGGATATGGTTGGCCCTCCTGGCTGCCAAGGCACACTGCTGGCTCATGTTTCAGCTTGCTATCGATCAAAACCCCCAGATCGCTTTCTGCAGCATCTCTTCCCCCAGTCTGGACATATAACCGGGCTTGCCCCTTCCCAGGTGCAGAGTCCAACACTTCTTCTTGTTAAACTTCATACTGTTTGTGATTGCCCAGCTCTCTAATTTGTCCAGATCTCCCTACAAGGCCTCACCTCCCTTGATGGAGTCAACAACTCCACTCAATTTGTTATCATCTGTGGAGTGCAAGTTTGGTCAGGCTGGCTCTGTTATCAACTAAATAAGAACATATAAATGAATTTTCTTGACTGTTCTATTCACTGATCTCTGCACAGAGTTAGAGCAAACCAGTTGCCATATTTTCTGCTGCTCCCCCCCCCCCAAAAAAAAAAAAGGCATGAGACGTATTTTAAAACAGAAAGAAAAAGGCAGCAGTTGTTACAGCTGTGCTGTTTCCTTGAGTTCTGACTGAAAGCAGTGGTTTGCTTTCGGATCCGTAGGATTGTCTTCTGCATGCTGTTGTATCTTTACTCTTCTGCTGCCAGTCTTGCTTATTTTGGAGGACCAGCTAATAGTACATGGTGGCACCTGATGGAATAGAGTTAGATAGTTTGTTAAAAGCAGATCACTGGCATCTGTACTGTAGTTACCACCTAAATCATTGGCCAATCCCTCCCTCCCAATCTTCAACATTTTCATAACCCAGAGAATAAATCAACTCCCTCATGTACCATGTACCATAGATATAATTAATATTTTTTATTTACAGTACACTAACATCCAGGAAAATAATTCTTAGAGTTGGATGAATGATCTGTAGAGGCTAATCCAGGAAGACAGATACGTAATTCTAAATGTAAGAGTATTTGTGAGGACATAGTGCTAGACAGGCTAGACATATCTGGTTTTACACAGGCAGCAGATACTTCTAAAGCATCTGCTCCTCCCTTCAGCTTGTCAGTTTTATCTAGAATGCAAATTAAAAAAAAAATATGTATTTTTACTTCCAGATAGTAATCTGGCTCTACTAATAACCATTTCAACTAAGGGTTTTGAGTTACTGTCTTAATAAATGTGTAATTCATTAATATGTTGATGTAAATGGCAGAGCTAATGGTGATTAATGAACTTTGATTTCCCCACCTATGGTTCCAAGCCTCAGTCCTTCTCTCTCATCTGTAATTTATTTACTCTCTGCAACCTATTATATTAGAATGTCATGTCCTCACATGTAAATGCAGCTGTATATTGAGAGGGAATTCTGACTCTGACAAAGAAGTAAAGGTAATGAATGAAGGCTAATGTTGTTGGTATGATTTTTCTCTTAAATGGGGATCTTCTTATGGTGGTTTTACCAATGCTGCATAATAACGAATACATTTATTGGAATGGGGCCATACTAGAAAGCAGAGCAGGAGATGCTTGTTTCTGAGATGTGTTTGTTTCTGCAAGCATGCAGGGTCCTTGCAGATGTGTTTGATTGAACCTGCAGGCAGCTCAGCACCGCACAGCCACTCACTCACTCTCTCCAGGCGGGATGGGGGAGAGAATTGGAAAGGTAAAAATGTGAGAACTTGTGGATTGAGATAAAGAGAGTTTGCTAGGCAAAGCAAAAGCTTTGCATTCAAGCAAAGCAAAACAAAGAATTCATTCACTGCTTCCCAGTGGCAGGCAGGTGTTCAGCCACTTCCAGGAAAGCAGGGCTCATCATGTATAATAGTTCCTTGGGGAAGAAAGACGTCATCACTCCAAATGTTGTCGTTCCACACCCCCCCACCCCACCCCTTCTTTACTCTAGCTGTTACTGCTGAGCATGACACCACATGGATGGGACATCCCTTTGGACAGTTGTGGTCAACTGTCCCAACTGTGTCGCCCCCAGCTCCTTGTGGCCTCCTTGCTGGCTGTGCAGCAGGAGCTGAACAGTCCTTGGCTCTGTTGAGCACTGCTCTGCAACAACTAAATTATCATTTTGTTATCAGTACTATTTCCATCAAAAATCCGAAACACAGCATAATGCAAGCCACGATGAAGAAAATTAACCCTATCCCAGCCAAAACCTTGACAATATGTCAGCAAGTAGCAGACCTCCTTATTGTCTCGATTGTTGCTGTCCTCCTGCCTGATTGGAATGAATGAGAGGAAGCAGTGCACCTGTTTCATAATTATCTGTCCCCTCGGGTCAAAAGTATGTCTCATCAAGCAAGTCCTTGCTTCCTTACTGTATTTGTGTGGCCCACGGGAAAGGAATGCAAAGCTCTATAAATCTTTTTGTTATTCTCTGAGGTAATAATAAGAATTCCCTTGAGCCTGGATATATGAAGAGATACTTTTCTCCCACTTCTGTCGTATGTGTCACCTCTCATCCTCTCTGGATTGCAGGGTCTAGTAAATTCTTTCATGTTTTCATCTGAGACAGTACTTAATGTGCATGTTATTGGTAATGATTATCAACAGCGAGTTCATAACGAGCAGGCCTAAAAATACTCCTAAAATATATTCAAAAGTAACTTTTTGTCAGCCTTCTCAATGAGCTATGACAATCTCTGTGCAAATTAAAATACTGCAGAAACATTGATGAAGGCAATAAAATGTATTTACAATAAAAAAAGCCCTTACAAATGTGTAATAGACACATCATATCTTTCTGTTTTCATTTTTCTCTGAGTATAAAGTAGCCTTCAGCAAAGGGTTTCTGCTAAAGTGGGAAGCTGGTGATATTTAAGGGGTTGAGGAAAGGTAAATCAAAAGGTGGGTATTGTATCTCTGATGATTTTAGTTGTTTTAGAGGCACCTATGTCCAACATTCAGTTACAAAAGTCAAATGTCTACCATGTGTTTGAATAAATTATAACAGAGCTGATCTCTTTTTATTAGAACCCCTAGATCTTTGTCATCCTTGCCATTTGACTTTTATTTTCAGCCTATTCACATTACCTATTACATTTAGTTTTGTAGTATCACTAATGCACAAAACACAGTAGGTTTGTTTTCTGTTTTGGCTTTCTTAGGGGAAGACACAACTGACTTGTTTGATTGTTCCATGCCTGGTTTATGATTAACTTAAATATTCTTGGAGCAGTTTTAACCTGTTGTGTACTATGTTAGAGACAAAGAAAAATAATCCCATAGAAACTGCTGCAAAGATTTGAACATATTTATTTAAAATGGAACTAATATTCATAAAACTCATTTAGTTTTAATTTTGTTATTGAGACAAATAGGGATATATGTATAGTTCTGTGCTAATATGATTTTTGCATGTATTTTCAGGGGGAAATAAATCACAGCAACCAAAAAAATCACAGCAACCAACAATCAACCAACACAGAAAAACATTAGTTCAAATGGAGTTTGTATATAAGTAAAATCCATACACAAGAAAAAGTTAGAATGGAAGATCCTGCAGGGTGGAGCACCTCTCCTATGAAACAAAGCTGAGAGAGCTGGGGTTGTTCAGCCTGGAGAAGAGAAGGCCCCAGGGAGACCTTACAGTGGCCGTCCACTACCTAAAGGGGCCTACAAGAATGCTGGAGAGTGACTCTCCATCCAGGGGTGTAGTGATAGGACATGGGGTAATGGTTTTAAACTTAGACAGACAGAATTGATTTATATTAGATATTAGAATGAAATTCTTTACTATGAGGGTGGTGAGGCAGAACAGGTTGCCCAGTGGGTGCCCCCCTCCATGGAACCAAACCATTCTGTGATTCTGTGTTGGAGTACACCTTACAGTATTTGCTGCTGTCATGGTTGACATATATTGCTGCAACATTTTCAGTGCAGTTATCGACTGAAATTCTCTCTACTTGCTTTGCTACTTTTTTTTTTATATTGCTAGGATAAATTTTAAATATACGTGTTATTCCTCATCAAGTGTTTTGCTTTGCCTGTATTACCGCTCCACGATGTTATCATGTGGTACATGGGCCTCATCCTGTTCCTTTGCCCTTTCAGCAATTCTGAAGATTTATTCCTCCCCTCTTAATTGTGCTTCCGCATGGCCAGTCTTTTACCTGCATCCACTGAAAATGCTGGTTGTTGCTCTGTCTTCTCTTTGGTTTGTTGACTTCTGGCTATATTGTAGCTGTGTTTATTGGAGCACTCTGAAACAAGTCTATGAAGGGAATGTGCTAAAGATATCACTGCACAGAAGACCTGAAAACCAGAACTGGAGGTTTTTTTCTTCCTTCTTTAGGTGTACAGACCTGTGAGGGCCTTCCCAGTGAACTTTAATCACTATTGAGGGGGCATAAAGGAGGGACAAATGTGTGAAAAAAAACTTGACTTTCTCACAACTATCTGTGCATTCATACAATGAGCAGTTTGAGATTCAGGTTGTGATTGCTTATTCAGTTTGCTCATTTGGGGAACACAAAGTCAGGGAGCTCATTAGGGCTCATATAGGGGAAGAGGGCCACCCTGTGAGCAGCACGAACCTTTTTCACTCCTAGGGATTACCACCTGTGATCATGACAAGATGCATACAGGAGGACTCCTTGTTTTTGTAACAACATTTGGAACATGTGTTACAACATTTTGTAACACATTTGGAACTTCATTCCTAATAATGAAAGAAGAAACTGATGAGAATTTTTGTGTTTGTTTGTTTGTTTGTTTGTTTCAGATGTGTACTTAGAGTTTTTTTCAGGTCTCTCTTGCTGACTAGCTGTGTGCTGCCAGAAATGGTTTTTAAAGTTAAGCACTTCCCAACCACAGCACTTAGATGTAGTGACATAAGTTGCAAGTGCAAAGCATCACTATTTTATATCATTACATATAACACAAGGGGGAAATGCCAGTAACAGTTAGTTGCTGCCTGTAAAAAACCTGTCTCCCTTCTAGAAAAATTAGTGTGGTTTCAGACAAGGAGTGAAGGTTGTGCTTGTCAAATAAAGACACCAAATGTCTTGTCTCTATCATATAGAGAGCTACTTATATCTAACTTATATTTAGTGATTCGTTATTTCTGTACTTGAGGACAAAAGAATTCAGGAATTGCCAGTACAGGGCTTGCTTGTCATCTTCAGTCCTGCTTCTAGGAAAAAGGTGTGCTTAGTACTCTCAAATGAGTAGTTTTGCAAAACTAAGCCTTATGTTTCTGCATGTCGGGCAGTTAGTTAGCTGTTGATGTACAAAGAAAATACATAAATTCCCTGCAGCTCCAGTCAGGATGTGGCAGCACTTTACAGAAAGAGTAAAAGTTAAGATGGTGATGCTTCTATATATATAGTGGCCTTGTAGAGCAAACAGGTCAGAGTCCATTGTTCTATAGTGGAGCCTTTTGGAACTCTGAATGCAAAGAAAGATAGGAAGGTTCCTGTCATTATGAACCAGAGAGTGACCATTTGAAGTACTAAAAGTGCAGTTATCTTTTTATTTTTTTTTGAATTGCTTTTTACGAAAGAGGAATAATACTGTGATGCAGTGACAAGTCATTTATTTTACACCATTGAAGAGAACTAGTGTCAGAAAATGGTATGCCTGGCATTCTTTACTGCTTTCTGTCAATTGCACGGGAATTGAATTGAGGAAATACCTGTTGGTTTGACCATCGGTACTATAAAAGCAAAGCATGTACCAATACAACTTCTGTTTGTCACCCTCTACCTACTTGTCTTTCTTTTTTAATCTAGGTTTTGGCCGCTTTGCTTAGAAAAATGTGTTTAGGGGCATTCTTTAAACCTAACACAAAAAAGTCGCATGGTTGTTACAGACCAGGATCATTTTACGTGGGATTTGTATCGGTTGCGTTATTTTGAACTGTCCTGACTGTTGGGGAGCGGATGGGGTATTTCGAAAGATGCGTTGGCTGTAATTGCCCACGGTCAGGGACAGAGGAAGGAGGGCAGCCAGGCGCGGAGCCGCGAGGTTTCAGGCAGGCAGCGGGGCCGCAGGTGCCTGTCTCCAGCTGAAGGGAAGGAGACGAACACCAGATGAAAAAAGCGTCTGCGCTCAGCCCCCGGCCTGCTCACGCACGTTTGCTTCTCGACAAAGTGCTGTGGTTTTAAAAACGAGTTTTAGGAGGCGAGAAGGAGGAAGGGGGTGGCGAGAAGCGGCGGGCTGTGGTGCGTTTGCGGCTGCTCTCTGATCTCCTGCCAGCGCAACCTGGAAGGTCAGGCCGGGCTGCCGCCAAGCGGCGGAGCGGAGCGCGGGCAGCGCCGGAGCGGCCGCTGCGGAGCGGCAGCGCACCCGCCTTCCCTTCGCGGGAAGCTCGGGGCTCGCCCTGCCACCGGCCTCCCCTGCGGAGTCCCGTCGTGCGAACGAGCCTCGTTAGCAGCCCGGACTCACAGAGGGCCAGGCTCTCTGGTAACTCGGGCGAGAGGCTGAGGGCTTTTCCCAGGTGCGCGCCCAGCCGCTTTCCCTGGGGCCAGCACCGAAGCCCGCGGCCCCGCCGGCTGCCGAGCGGCCCCGGGCACGCGTCACTTCCCGGGGTGGGGCGGAAGGGCGCCGCTGGCCCCGCGCGCCCGTCACTGCCGCGCCCAGGCGGCGGCGGGGCGGGTGCGGAGCGGGCGAGGTAGCGGAGCTGGCCGGGCGGGGCCGTCGAAAGGCGGGGCGCGTCGTCCTTGCTCGGGGCTCGTCCGCAACTGCTGCTTGCGGCTTGCCGGCGTTGAAGGAGCTTAGCGAGTTCGGAGAAGAAAGGGGAAGCGGCAGAGGGCTGAACTCGCCCCAGCTGCGTGAGTGGGGGTCCCGTGCCCGCGCTGCCCCGAGCCCCGCCTGCTGCCCTGCCCGGCGGGGGCGGCGGGGCTGCGGCACGGGCTGCGGCGGCTTCCCGCGGCAGGGCAGCGCTGGCCTCGCCCCAGGTGTTAGTGTTGGAGTTAGGAGTCAAGGAGGAGGTTGAATCCGCCTTCATCCAGCAAGCTGAGCGCGTTAAAGTTTCTGCAGGGGGACCGGAGTCTGGGTACAAGTGCTCGCATCTAGAGCCGGTTCAGAAGTGTGGGTCACCACAGAGCTGTAGGGACAGAGCTGCAGCAATGAGTCCACTAAGCTCGTAAACATGCATAGTTCACAGATGGTTTTTCACTTGCTCTTTAGAACAATATTCACTGCTTCTAGAACATGAAGATATGCCTTTGTTCCCCATTATTTTCATTCACCTGCCCTCGAAAGACCCTTCTTCCCTTACCCCTGAAAAGCCCCCTTAAATCTATTCAGTGCTAGTACTGTACGCATTCCAGAGGAGTGGAACTCAATAATTTTACAGCAGAAGGAACACAGTGGTAATGATGAATTATACTATTTGAGTATTTAAGTCTTTTCACGGTACTGGTACCAAAAATACCATAATATTCCTGTGACGTGGTTATTATTTGAGAGGGAGGAGAGGGAGCTGGGATTCTACAGTCTGGAGGAGGCTCAGGGACGACCTTATCGCACTCTACAGGTACCTTAAAGGAGGCTGTAGCGAGGTGGGGGTTGGTCTATTCTCCCACTGCCTGGTGACAGGACGAGGGGGAATGGGCTAAAGTTGCACCAGGGGAGGTTTAGGTTGGATATTAGGAAGAACTTCTTTACTGAAAGGGTTGCTAGGCATTGGAGTGGGCTGCCCAGGGAAGTGGTTCAGTCACCATCCCTGGAGGTCTTTAAAAGGCGTTTAGATTTAGAGCTTAGTGATACGGTTTAGTGGAGGACTTGTTAGTGTTAGGTCAGAGGTTGGACTCGGTGATCTTGGAGGTCTCTTCCAACCTAGATGATTCTGTGGTTCTGTGAAATACAGGTGGAACAGTAAGGGAGGTCTTCCTGACAAGTACAACACTATTTTTGAAGGGTCTTATAGAAAGTGTTTCAAGCTGTGTTACTTGGGTTTCTTTCCAGTGGTCTCACGCTACTTAATATTAAGTTTGATAAACTGGAAAAGAATGTTACCATTCTGTCCAGCACAATTTTTGAACTCAGTTGGTACTTTACATTTCAAACACCTGATTTTGCAGTACAGGGTAAGAAATACAGATTTTGTCTTGTTGGTGGAAACTTAATGAATTGCTGTACTGTAAACTGTTTATTCAGTATGTTCACAAAATGAGTGTTTGTTTGTTTGTTTGTTTGTTTTATGAACCAACCTACAAATTCTCTTAAAATATATATTCAGAGATCAAAGTGCTTTGCTTGTTGGCTGACCATTCTGAAAGAACAATCTAAATATCCTGAACAGTTCTGCATTTGCTGCATGTCTGTAAAATATGCCTCCTAGGGAAACTTGGATGCCTTTTCACCTCAGGGCCATGTCTCTTCAGTGGAGGTTCCTTTCAACTTTTCCTCCCCAACAGCTATTAGTGATTAGCCAGGTGTGCTGACTTCAAAGAGGACAAATACCTGGTGGGCTGAGAAAGAGACCCTGTTTGGGACTTGTTTTCCCTTGTGTACTGTCTGATTGGCTTTGTTATGTGGAGCAAAGAAAATGACCCAAAGATGTTCAAATTAACAGCCCTGACCTGGTCAACAGTCTTCTTAGTAAAACACTGACTAATATTTCATAATCTACCACTTTCTTATGTTTAAGTTCAGGTTTTGCTGGTCTCTGCAGTGTCATCTTGTTTAGTCTGTGATGGTGGCAGCTGTCCCTACTCAGAGAAATAGTTACTTGCAGTCTGCATCCAATGACGGTAGTAACGGTTTTGAAGTCACCGAGATAGTTCGCTCTATTGAGCCATTGAGCAATACTCAGTGGAACGTAGAGAGGCACCGTGGCAGAAACTGGTAAAAATGCCTTAGCCTAGGTGGTTTAAATACTGTTTTATCTATCATAGAGAATTTGAATATGTTCTAATATCTCTTCTGTGCTAACTCCAGCTTTGGACTGTATTAGATTAAAAGCCTCGTATTTAAACAACTAATCTTATAAGAAAGTTCTGATTTGCATAAGAAATGTTTTATGCAACAGTTCTGACCTCTAGTGGTCAGAAAAAGCATTATTCTCTGATGAGGACAAAAAATCAGGCACTTTGTACGCAGATTGTGGTACCTAGAGCTTGTCATGACTGTGAGAGAGAATGACCTAGGACATTTAAAAGGTGTAAAGAACCTAGTCCACCTTTATATTCTACACCAGTGAGCTTGTATATCTACCCCAAATCACAGGGTAGGTTGTTTTGATGGTGATTCCAAGTAATATGGAAAAAAAAATTAAAAGTTCTTATATTTAAAGTCTTTAGAGGGTATAAATCATATTTGAATTCATGTTAAATTTTGTTGAAGGACCTTGAGTGGGAAGGGGCAGAGAGATTGCAGAAGTTACAGTGATGTTTAACTACAATTCCATGTTGGTTCAGTAACTCTTATGTTTGAAATTACTCTGTTATTTGTTTTAACTACACAGAAACACACAGTGTTAAGTTCATTACCTGGAGTGAGTAGAGAGAGTAGTTTATGAGGTAAGAAGTGGTCTTTGGGACGAGTCTGAGGATGCTGTCTTTCTTTTCGCAGGCAAAAAGAGCAGTGCAACGAGGAGCCACAGCGGTCATCTTTGATGTTTCTGAAAACCCAGATGCCATTGATCAGGTATGAACAACGGAGGCTAGGTATGAACAAGGGAGCCTAGTTTTACTATAACCTCTGCTGGGTTCTTTTGGAAGTGCTGTGGCAGGACTTGAGACCATACAGGTCTCAGAGCACACTTAGATCATGACATGCAGATTCTGACCCTGGCTAACATGGTGCTGTAGATTTCCTACTCATTCTCTGGCAGACAAGAAGCAATGGACGTGCTGAGAATGGTAGAAAGAGGAGAGTTTTGGGGACTTATTTTTCTTCTAGCCTTTGTTAGAGTCCAGAGTCCAGGACTGGTACTAAGGTTTTGAGAAAGGATAGAGGCATATTTTTTTTTGGCCCTCCAGTCAAGGATTTCTTTGCCTAGCTCTGCGTACAGAACACAGCTTGTGATAAGTAGTATTGTTGAGCATCCATTATTTTTGAGATTGCAAAATGGCTTTCAAACCTTGTTCAAACAAATTCTTACAAAACTTACACATTTTTTCTTGTTCACAGTTGATGTATTCTGGCCTAAGTATAATGTGGACAATTGGAGCTTTTCTTTTTTTTGGGGGGTGGGGGTTCTATATAACTTCCATTTTAGATGGGTAAGCTAATAGTTCTGTGAGAAACTTTGACAAGATTCTAGCAGCCAATTCTGAATTGAGTACAGAGAAGAAGCTTAACAGGCATGAAAATAGTCTGTATTTGTTTCAGTTTTGTTTTGTTGTCATAGAGATACAGCAGAAACAAGTGAGCAGAGTGTTTTCAAGTGCATTGAATTTCTTTGGGAAAAGAGAGACCATCTATGTTTACATTTAAAAAGCTGGCTTTAATTATGAAATGAGCATCTTTTGGACAAAGGAATGCGGATTCTGCAATAGATGCTTTAAGAACTTTGGTCTGCCTGTACATCAAGGCTACAGACTTAATTTTGCAAACATTCTCAGATACCATTTTCTCCACTTTATACGCAGAAAAATTATCTGCACAAGGATTTTTTTTTCATTTTTTTCTCTGTATTACAGCTTCTAATTACTTTCTGTCATCCATCTCAGAAGTAGCGAAGCTCCCTTACTGCCTCTTGTTGACTTCCATCTACCAACAACAGCTCTCCTTCCTTGACTCTTGCTAATTAACTGGGTGCAGCTGTGCATAGTATTTGGGAAACCAGTCTAGTGGATGATCGAATATTTTAGTTGTACAAATAAAATGAAAGAGATTTTGTGGGTTTAATTCCCATAGATTTGAGTATCTTTTGCTATAGACTAAGAACAAAGCTTTAATTTTAGAATTTGTTCTGTGAAGTCAGATTTGTTTCTTGGTTTTAATTTTGCATAATGTGAAGGGGAGTAACAGCATCCAGATCATCATGTTTAGCAGAAGTCTGTCAGTGTGCAAAAGCTACTGGGGAAGGAGCTGACTCGTTCCTAGACAAGAAAGCTTCAGGGGGAATATGTGTCTGGGAATGTAGCAACAGTGATTGAATTTGGCCTTAGGCTAGCAAGCCTTACAGACGTGTAGGATCCCTGGGTTGGATTGAGTAATTCAGCTAGTTTTGAGTTCTTCAGAATATGTCGGTCTTAAAAATAGCTTGATCAATGTTTTCAGAAACCCAGTTAAACGATCCGAAGATTGTGTTTTAAAGGCTTGGTGAAATCTGTCACCATCATCTGGACAGATTAAACGATACTTTGTAAGTAGGATGATAGACCAGTTTATTGGTAATTTCTACATGATTTAGCCAAAAACAGCAGGTAGATATCAACACAGTGTAGATATGATATCTCTGCCATATGCTACTCTTTTTGTGGAGGGCATCCCTGCCTATGGCAGGGGGGTTGGAGTTAAATGATCACTGAAGTCCTTTCCAACCCAAGCCTTTCTATGATCTGTGATCTTGTTCAGTTTGCTTACATTCCTGTCATCTCATTCCTTTCCCTATACCATTTACGTCTGCTTGTCAGTGCTTATCTTGTATCAAACAATGTCTATAGTAAGATTTTTCTTGTGGGTCACAATAAGTTACTTGACTTTATAATGTGGTGCCATTTTGTAACAGATCAATTCTGTTGTCTTTTTATTCTCTTACCTGGTATATAGTTTAGGAGATTGTTATGGATTTAGTGCCCACAGAAGTTGTGCATGCTTGAAGGTTTTCAAGAACTGTCTGGATAAAGCATAATAATGGTTATGGATAAAACACCCTACTTTGACCAGGAGGTTGGACTCCTGCGGTCTCTTCCTACCCATGTTATTTTACACTTCTATGATTTAGCCTTTCACAATAGCTCAGCTGAACCTAGAAGGCAATTTCAGAGTGAATTAGTGTATCTACTCTTACACCTCCAGTAACTGATAGAATCCAAATAACTATTTGAATAAGTTTGCTGAGTTATGCAGCAGAAATTACGGACTTCAACAAATTGGTAAGGTACAAAGAACACAGAAGACAGGAATTCATACTCTTGACCTTAGATTGTACAGGAAGCCAAAAAAATTGTATGTGAATAAAAAAATTGCAAAGTTGAAATAATCAAAAGTTCAGAAAATGGTAATATACTAAGGTAATTTTTTATTGGAATGTGAAGATTTTTACTCTTCTTCCTTATGGGTTTTAACATGTGACAGTATTAATATATGCACTGGCACCTAGTACAGTTTAGTTAAAGCTGCTGTTCAGAAATAACATTTGCTTATCCTCACATCTTAGTTTTATTCAGTAAAAACCAGCTTAATTCAAAAGTTTGATACTAAAAGTTTAATTCACACTTAAGTGAACACTTTAGTTTGTGCTAGAAGAGAGCAATGGGTGTTTGAATCCATTCCACATTCATATTCTTTTACTCTTCCATCCATTTACCAGTATCATAGAATGGCCTGGGTTGAAAAGGACCTTAAAGATCATCTAGTTTCAATCCCCCTGCTCTGGGCAGGGTTGCCAACCAGTAGAGTAGGCTGCCCAGAGCTGCATCCAGCCTGGCCTTGAATGCGTCCAGGGATGGGGCATCTACAACCTCTCTGGGCAACCTGTTCCAGTGCCTCACCACCCTCTGAGTAAAAAACTTTCTCTTAATTTCTAACCTAAATCTCCCCTGTCTTATTTTAAAACCATTCCCCCTTGTCCTGTCACTATCAACACATATAAACAGGCATTCCCCCTCCTGTTTATACGCTCCCGTCAAGTACTGGAAGGCCGCAGTGAGGTCTCCCCAGAGCCTTCTCTTCTCCAAGCTAAACAAGCCCAGTTCCTTCAACCTTTCTACATAGGAGAGGTGCTCCAGCCCTCTGATCATCTTAGTAGCCCTCCTCTGGACTCGTTCCAAGAGCTCCACATCCTTCTTGTGCTGGGGGCCCCAGGCCTGCACGCAGTATTCCAGGTGGAGTCTCACAAGAGCACAGTAGTCCAGCTTCTCATCCATCCATCAGGACCCTCAAGTCCTTCTCCGCAGGGCTGCTCTCAAGTTCTTCTTCACCCAGTCCGTATAAATACCTGCGATTGCCCAAGTGCAACACCTTGCACTTGGTCTTGTTGAACCTTATTAGGTTTTCATGGGCCCACTTCTCCAGCCTGTCCAGGTCCCTCTGGATGGCATCCCTTCCTTCTGTTGTATCGACTGCACCGCTCAGCTTGGTGTCATCTGCAAACTTGCTGAGGGTGCACTCGATTCCATTGTCTATGTCATTGATAAAGATGTTGAAGAGCACTGGTCCCAAGACTGACCGCTGAGGGACACCACTTGTGATTGGCCTACACCCAGACATAGAACCGTTGACCACAACCCTTTGGCTGCGACCAGCTGACCAATTCTTTATCCACCTAACAGTCCGTCCTTCAAATCCAGAAGAATGTGGTGAGGGACCACATCAAAGCCTTTGCTCAAGTCCAGGTAGATGATATCCATCGCCCTTCCTTTGTCCACCGATGCCATCACTCCATCATAGAAGGCCACCAGATTGGTTAAGCAAGATCTGCCTTTGGTGAAGCCATGCTGGCTGTCTCGGATCACCTCTTTATCTCATGCATGCCTTAACATGTCTTCCAGGAGAATCTGCTCCATGATCTTCCCAGGCACAGAGGTGAGGCATTTCAGAAGAAAGGTAGTTGTCTTGAAATGTGCCTTCTGAGTAGACTTTTTTGTTATCGTTGTTTTAGCTGAACCAGGGCTTAGAAGACCCTCTGAAGAGACCAGTGGTATATGTGAAGGGTGCTGATGCTGTCAAGCTAATGAACATAGTTAACAAGCAGAAAGTTGCACGAGCAAGGATTCAGCATCGCCCACCACGGGTGAGTCTTTAAGAAATTTTATCGAGGTATTACACTGCTGTGCACTGAGTGTGACATTGTTTTGATGCTCCCAATGAGCAATAATAGATGAGAAATTCTTTTGACCTAAATAAACTGAGTAACTGCACTGTGAACAAGTAGCTACACTGGATGTAAGTGTAGTTTCCACAGTGTGACACCTGATGTCTTTCATATAGATTTTTCTACATTTATAAACAGCTAAAAATTATATAATGGAGGCTTTCCTTTTTCTTAAATAAATTAGTTATTAAACACACCTGGTAGTTCAGATACATCAAGTAGGTATGTTAACTAATATTTTGTGTATGGTGTTTTAAACATGGGTTAATTATTTGATATCTGATATTTGTAATTTTAATATAAAATTGTTTTTCCAGATATTTTTTTGAACACTACTGCATGTAGTTAACAGAAGAACAAAGCTAGAGGTCAACGATGACCCAGTTACCATTTTGCTTTTTTTTTATTGTTATGGACTATTTCCATTAAGAAATGTGAGAAGTATGCCATCACTGAAGACTCATATATTGATTTTTACTTGCTCAGATATACAAGAAAAGCAATAACCCATAAAAATTTGTACTAGTGTGATTCAGTTTAAAAAAAAAAGTTTTTATTTTTTCGTAGAATCAGTTCAGAGACACTGTGAATCAGACATCTCATGGTTGGCATTCTGTGTATTTCATTCAATTGCAGTGACATAGATACTCCAGGTTTTGTCTCATAGAATCCTAGTTAATGAACAGAGTGCATTGAATTTTGACGTTGTCACTGTGTACATGTACAAAATATTTTTGTTTTGATTTTTAAGCAACCCACCGAGTACTTTGATATGGGAATTTTCCTGGCCTTCTTTGTGGTTGTGTCTCTTGTTTGCCTCATTCTTCTTGTCAAGATCAAACTGAAACAGCGACGTAGTCAGGTAAGAGCAGTAATGGTATATTTATCAAATACTGAAATTTGCCTTCTTTTACTTTGTCGTAGAATTTACTTTCTGCCTTTGGGAATGCAGGACACTAACTTAGAATAGCCATCTTTGTGGAAAGGGTTTTATTCACAGATGTAGACCTTTGAAAAGATTTGGAAATGTCTTTAAATGATAGCTACATTGACCTGTGATGTCTCTTCAGTTAAATGCAGAAATTAAATGAGTACAGAAGCAGTCCATTTAGCCTTTGGGAAGGAAGAGAATTTCTGTTTTTTCAGAGGCTGATTTATCAGTAACACTAGTGTGCTTCAACAGAAGTCCAAGCTCAAATGATGTATTGTGAGGAGAATATCAGGAATGAATGAGAAGAAATCACAACTCTTTTCAATAGAATAATATCTTTTGATTCTTCATCGGAGAAGGTTGCAAGGTAAAAAGTTTGTTTAGGAGTAACTCTAGATGAGATATTTTGAATTTGTCCTGTTAAACATGAAAGGGAAAGCAAATGGAAGCTAATGGAAGTTTGTAGTTTTAAACAGTCCAGTACATGGATATACATGTAAAAGGAATGCAAAGCCCAACAGATGTTTAGAAATATTGCCTTGGACATGCTGAGCAGGAGTTCAAAGATGTTATGAGCCAACAGCATATAGTATGAGTCTCAGAAAGAGAGAGGATAAATTCTATAGTGAAAAGTAATCCATCCCCTTCCTAACTTTCTTACTGATCCGATCTTTCTTAATGATCTTTCTTCTTACTGATCTTTCTTAAGATCTTACTGATCTTACTGAATTGCTGGGGGAATAATGCAGTTCATTCAGTAGCATTTCATTTTAATTCCTGTCTGAAGTACTGTTTCTGGTAATATGGTTATAGCAGCATAATGTGGCATTACAGTCAATATTTACAGTTTTAAAAAGCACCAGACCACATCTTGTATGATGCCTCGTATAGTTGTTGCCTATCAATTGAACAGTTGCAGAGTATCCCAATTGTGAGCACTTTCACCCTGTTTCAGTCCAAAGCAGCTCATCATTCTCACTACTGCAGGTGGCATACATTCTTTTCATGAGGCTTCTGATCTAAATTCTAATTAGGATACTCTCTGGTTCATTTATTAAGTTGTACCTTAGTTTGGGCCTGATGTGATTTGGTAAGATACATTAAATTGATATGGCAGTGTTTCTCTGCTACTACACTACAGTTTCATACGCAGCAGCATTGCCTTTTTTTTTTTCTTCTTCTTCTGTTCTAGAATTCCATGAACAGGCTTGCAGTGCAAGCACTGGAAAAAATGGAGACCAGGAAGTTTAAGTCCAAAAGTAAGGGGCACCGGGAAGATAGCTGTGGTGCACTGGATACACTCAGTAGCAGCTCCACCTCTGACTGTGCCATCTGCTTGGAGAAGTACATTGATGGGGAGGTAAAGGATAGATGGTTTCTTCAGTGTAAACTGAGAAAGTAGCTGATTTACTTTAGCACTGTGATATATGGCTGGTTGTTAGATGCATTGTATATTGAAGTTGTGCCATTTGCCAGATGAATTCCATTGAGTAGCCAGCTCAGCCTCAAATGCATTCCGCAGCTCCCAATGAAAATCTAAAGGACTTTTGAGCTGGTGGAAGGGGATGGGGAGCAGGATGTGGCCTTCACAATCCATGAGGGAATGGTTGGCGACCTGCTACAGCACTTGGATGTACGCAAGTCGATGGGGCCGGATGGGATCCACCCGAGGGTGCTGAGAGAACTGGCGGAAGAGCTGGCCAAGCCGCTTTCCATCATTTATCAGCAGTCCTGGCTATCAGGGGAGGTCCCAGGCGACTGGCGGCTAGCAAATGTGACGCCCACCTACAGGAAGGGCCAGAAGGTTGACCCGGGAAACTATAGGCCTGCTAGTTTGACCTCAGTGCCAAGGAAGCTTATGGAGCAGATTATCTTGAGTGTCATCACGCGGCACCTGCAGGGCAAGCAGGTGATCAGGCCCAGTCAGCATGGGTTTATGAAAGGCAGGTCCTGCTTGACGAACCTGATCTCCTTCTATGACCAAGTGACGCGCTTGGTGGATGAGGGAAAGGCTGTGGATGTGGTCTACCTTGACTTCAGTAAGGATTTTGACAGCGTTTCCCACAGCATTCTCCTTGAGAAACTGGCTGCTCTTGGCTTGGACTGGCATATGCTTCGTTGGGTTAGAAACTGGCTGGGTAGCCGGGCCCAGAGAGTTGTGGTGAATGGAGTCAAATCCAGTTGGAGGCCGGTCACTAGTGGCATCCCCCAGGGCTCAGTACTGGGGCCAGTTCTCTTTAATATCTTTATCGATGATCTGGATGAGGGGATCGAGTGCACCATCAGTAAGTTTGCAGACAACACCAAGTTAGGTGCGTGTGTCGCTCTGCTCGAGGGCAGGAAGGCTCTGCAGGAGGATCTGGATAGGCTGGACCGATGGGCTGAGGCCAACTGTATGAAGTTCAACAAGGCCAAGTGCCGGGTCCTGCACTTGGGGCACGACAACCCCAAGCAGTGCTACAGGCTGGGAGATGGGTGGTTGGAAAGCTGCCTGGCAGAGAAGGACCTGGGAGTATTGGTTGATAGTCAGCTGAATATGAGCCAGCAGTGTGCTCAGGTGGCCAAGAAGGCCAACAGCATCCTGGCTTGCATAAGAAACTGTGGCCAGCAGGGCTAGGGAAGCGACTGTCCCCCTGTACTCGGCTCCGGTGAGGCTGCACCTCGAGTACTGCGTTAAGTTTTGGGCCCCTCGCTACAAGAAGGACATCAAGGTGCTCGAGCGAGTCCAGAGAAGGGCAACGAAGCTGGTGAGGGGTCTGGAGAACAAGTCTTACAAGGAGCGGCTGAGGGAGCTGGGTTTGTTCAGTCTGGAGAAGAGGAGGCTCAGGGACGACCTTATCGCACTCTACAGGTACCTTAAAGGAGGCTGTAGCGAGGTGGGGGTTGGTCTATTCTCCCACGTGCCTGGTGACCAGACGAGGGGGAATGGGCTAAAGTTGCACCAGGGGAGGTTTAGGTTGGATATTAGGAAGAACTTCTTTACTGAAAGGGTTGTTAGGCATTGGAGTGGGCTGCCCAGGGAAGTGGTTCAGTCACCATCCCTGGAGGTCTTTAAAAGGCGTTTAGATTTAGAGCTTAGTGATACGGTTTAGTGGAGGACTTGTTAGTGTTAGGTCAGAGGTTGGACTCGGTGATCTTGGAGGTCTCTTCCAACCTAGATGATTCTGTGAGAGGTGAGGGATCTCATTTTTCAAGTTGATACTTCCATCAAGCTGCTTTTTTGAGGAAGAACAGGTAAAGAAGTCAGGGTAGCCTCAGCATTTAATTCTCTGGGTATTCTTAACAAATTGTGTGCTATCTAAGGTGATGGTACATGCAAGCTCTGTTGGACATAAGGGATACATTTTGTGTTTTGCTTCTCAAGCTCTGATGGTACCTTGTCTTTGAAGTGTTAAGTACACAGCACTGAGAAACCAGAGGAGAAGCAGGGTTCCTGCCAAGGTTTAGGAACTGGTTTTCAGCTCCTAGTTAGCATCTCTGCATTGATGTCAATGCTTGCCTTCTCTGACGTGGTTCTATACAGAGGAAGTAATGAAAGGATGAAATAGAAGGTAGGCGCCTTAGAATAGAAGCAGTCAATAAGTTTTAAACTTCCATTTAAAAATGAGTTGGGGACATTTTAGTCTGAAATGATTCATAAAAGATCCATACTCTTTAAAGGTGCAATATTTGAGTGCTACAAGCTACAATTTAATGTAGCTTGTAGAAATTTAATGTAGTTAGCTGATCGGAAATTAGTCAGAGTAGCAAAGGTGATGGCAGACAAGAACTTCGGAAAGGCTCTTCAAAACTGACTGGACAGTAGATTCATGCATGAACTTCAGTGTGAAGTGATGCACATAGGGAAGGGAAGAGCAAAGGGTAGCTTCGCATTTATATGGTGATGGGTTGTGAGGTGAGCATCACCATTCTGGAGCAAGATCTTGAGAATGTTCTAGATAGCTTTGCGAAAGCAACTCAGTACTTTGTGGTGGTCAAAAAGGCAAATCGGTTATAAGGAATGAGAAGGGGAAGTCTGGAGAACTGAACAGAAAACAGTTATGTCAATTGTAAGTTTAGTCATGCTCTCACATTGAATACTGCATTTTTGATTCACTCATTTCACAGAAGGTATGTTGGAAATGAAGGTGTTTCAGAAATGGGTAGTCAAAGTGATCAAAGATTTGTAATGATTTCTGCTTCAAGACTAGGAATTAGTCTGGGGAGACTAGGAACTCCAAATCTGTTCAGTAGCTAGGTTGAAAAAAGTAGGAATAATCTGCGAGGATTCACTCATTAGGCACCAGTACTTTTCATGTCCCTTTATCTGTTCCTGTAGGAGCTGCGTGTCATTCCCTGCACTCACCGATTTCACAAGAAATGTGTGGATCCTTGGTTACTGCAGCATCATACCTGTCCTCACTGCCGTCATAACATCATAGGTAAGTGTTGCTGCTAAGGTGCAGATACTCAGCTGTGTCACCCACTATGGACTTCGAAGCTTACAAGATGAAATAGTGCCTATATGTAAATCTCCATACAGCCCATAGTATTTATTGTAATGCAACCCTAGAAATACAGTTAGGGCTAAGTTCTTTAAAAAATGACTACATACCCTGAAATAACAGGCCACATTTCGGTCTTTTCCTTGTGGGTGCTATGTCCAGCAGAGGGCAGCATGTGACCTATGAACACAGCTAGGACACTTAAGTTTAATAGAATTATTTTATAATAATTTAGTATGTTTTCTTTTTGGTAAGTCTGAAAAGTCTTATATTAATACAGATTTACGTAATGTAATGTTGTGGTGGTTTTACCTTGCTGGGCAGCTGAACTCCACCACGACTGCTCTCTCATTCCCCCTCCTCCTCAGAAGAGGGGTAGAAGAAAGTGTGCTGGAAAGGAGAAAAAAAAAAAAAAAAAGGAAACATAAAGGAAAAAGCAAAAAGCAAGCAAAGTCTGTGAAGTAGCACAGAGAGAAAAAAAAATATCTCTACTTCCCATCAACAAGCAATGTTTGGCCACACCCCTGGAAGCAGGTCCTCAATACACATAGCATTATTTTGTGAGGACAGACATCTTCATAACGAGAGTTCCCCCTTCCCCTTTCCTACCTTTTATTGCTGAGTGTGACATCATGTGGTATGGAATATCCCTTTGGTTGGTTTAGGTCAGCTGCCCTGGTGATGTCCCGTCCCCACTTCTTGCCCACCCCCAGCTTACTGGCTTGGGGTGGGGGTTGGAGGAAGTCTTGATGTTGTGCCAGCAATTGCTCAGCAATAGACAAAACAATGGTGTGATATCAATGCTGTTTTAGGTGCAAGTACAGAGCATAACACTATATGGGCCGCTGCAGCGGAAGTTAATTACATCCCAGCCAGACCCAGTACAGATGTGTAAGGTGAAAACAAAAGCAATGACTACCAGCCATGCTCTTAACCTGCAAGATCAGGATTGCTGTGTAAGCAAAAAACTTTCCATATACAAGAACAGTATCTGCAATTACTTTACTTTTTTTTTTTCATTTTCATGCAAATACAATTGAGTTTTTCAAAGGCTTTCAGACAGATGCTCTTGACTTATTTTTGAGAGTTATCGTATTTTTTCTTTTCCGCAAAATGTTGGTACTTTTTTTTTTAAACTTTGTTGTATGCATAATGTAACTAAATTCAGAACAATATATTTTGTTACATAAAGTCTTTTACCTTTATTCCCTTGCACTCCTACTTCTCCACTCTTACTTCTCACATTCAGAACAGAAGAAGGGAAACACAGGTCCAGTCTGTCTGGAATCCATCAACTCAGCACGCAGCCGGCAGCAGAGGGTGATTCTACCTGTCCATTACCCAGGCCGAGTGCACAGAGCAAACCAGATAACCGCATATCCCACCCGGACAAGCATGGACCCTCATGGAAACCCTATCACGGTACTTACAGTTGAGAGACATGGTGAACAGAGCCTCTACCAAGCCCAGTCTGCAGCCTATATCCGAAGTTATCAGCCTATTCATTTGGACCATGCTTTAAACACACATCACTGTAGCCTGGAACATAGGGCTTATTCTCCAGCTCACAACTTCCGAAGACCCAAGTTTGGAGGGCGCAACTTTTCCAAAGCAGCATGCTTTTCCCAATATGAGACCATGTATCAGCACTACTACTTCCAAGGCCTTAGTTACCCTGAGCAAGATGGACAGCCTTCAGCTGGCATTTCCTCAAAGGGTCCTTCCCGTGCCTTTCAGCCTGGTAGCAGCATGCTTTTCCCTCCTGTGGTACACGTAGTGCCCTCATCTCGCTTGGAGAGTGGCAGTACCTCCAGCTTTAGCTGCTATCACGGTCATCGTTCAGTGTGCAGTGGATATTTGGCTGACTGCCCTGGGAGTGACAGCAGCAGCAGCAGTTCTGGTCAGTGCCACTGTTCCTCTAGTGATTCCATGGTTGACTGCACCGAGGTCAGCAACCAAGGTGTTTATGGGAGCTGTTCCACCTTCCGCAGCTCTTTGAGCAGTGACTATGACCCATACATTTACCGCAGTAAGAGCCCTTGCCGAGTGGGTGAGGTTGGTGGTGCAAACAGGGGTGCAATTGTTCTCTTGGAGGGCCCCCATCAGGACGAGCTTCCAGCTCATGCTCACAGTCTGGTGGGTGCTGACTGCCGGCCTGTGCCAGCTTCTTCCTCAGGGGACCAACTGTCTAATTGCAGCATGGATATGAACTATAGTAGTAATTCCTCACTAGAGCACAGGGATCTAAATGGCACTACCTCAGAGGGAGGACCTGAGGCTGCTCCTGGTGCTGCTTTGGATGTTAAAATGAACTGGAAGAATCCAGAGATAGCAGGGCCACTTATGGAGCAAGCATGTGCATGCTGCCTTGAACTCCAGCACTCTGCCCTGGAGCCTAGAAATGGGACAGCTGACTGTAGTGCACTCTTCCTGAGCTCTCCGCTGTGGGGGGCATGTGGCCCAGGGATAGAACCACAGTCAGGGAATACCCAAGGCTTGTACAGTATTAACTCAGACCACTTGCATAGGACAGATGGGGTGAAATACGAAGGGTTGCCCTGTTGCTTCTATGAAGAGAAGCAGGTAGCCTGTAGTAGCAACAGTGGCAGTGGAGGTGGTGGCTGCTATACAGAAGACTATGCAGTGAATGTGCAGTACACGCTTCCTGATGACACCTTGCCAAGCTGCTATAAGGGTATATGTGATCTGGGTCAACGCATCCCCATCATTCCTGAAGACAGAGACTGTGAGCTGATCCTACCTACAGAGTGCCAAGGGACCCACACAGGTAGCTGTAGTTCCTGGGATGGGACACCTGAACTAGATACTTACCTGCACTGCCAAGGTATAGGAGAGGTACAGGATGAGAGGGAGGTGTGCTACGAGGCAACATCTTTCCTTCAGCAGAACTGCTCTCAGGAAGAGGAAGCCAGAATGCTCTTTCCTAGTCCCATTCCGAACACCCAGAAGCTGACAGTGACCACAAAGACCACAGGTAATCTGTGTGCTTTTTTCATTACTGTACCTTTCTGTTCTAGCATATGATATGCAAGATCCCTGCTAGTTTCACAGGTATATGCAGACATAGAGGTTACTGCCATCTTTTTCTTAAGAGTGGGTTATCAACGAATTCTTCACCCAAGAGTGTTACTCTCCTGTTACCTGTACTTATTTGGCCAGTGCTAGAGGGATAGATTATAGTTTACCACCTAACTTTAAGAGCTTTCATACACATACTTTGTGGGGAAGGGAGGAGAGGGTGAAAAGTGATTGCTAGTATCAGGTCCCCATTAGAGCTCTCACAGCCAGGAACACTGTGCCACTCTTGACAGCTTTGGCAGGTTTGAATGGAAACTGCCAGAGTTTCAGGGCTCCTGTTCCAGTGACTGACTGTCCTTGTGGTGAAAAGATTTTCCTTAGATCCAGTCTGAACATTTAATGTCTCAGCTAAAGCCTGTTACCTCTTGTCCACTGTGCATCACTGTGAAGACTCTGGCTCTATCTCCATGACATTCACCACATAGGTGTTGCAATCTGTTAGGGGGTTCCCCCAACACCTTCTCTTCTGGAGACAGAATAAACCCACTCCCTCAGCCTCTTGTCAAAGGGCAAGTTCTTCAGCCCTCTGAGCATCTTGTCTGTCTGCTGAACTTGATTCAGCCAGTGTCATGTTCTGGGGGCCCCAAAATAGGATGCAATATTCTAGATGCAATTTTCCTTAGTTTTAACCAATTACTATTTCTTTATCCTTCAGGTGCTGGATCTCATCCCATGGAGAGAAGCCGGATCAGTGATTAGACCTGTCCAGATGACACCAGGTGGAGAAGTGGAGCTTATGAAAGACTCCAAATTCTCATGGACTCCATTTTTTTTAAGCTTTGACAAACACACAAAAGTGGTAATGTGGAGAAGTCCCTCCCCCACTTTCCCCACTTTCTCTTCCTCTGTGTCCACATCACCTTGATCTCCTTTCTCCGTCTTGCCTGAAGCCTTCAGGCCTCCATTGGTGTGCAAAGCCCATGTGGGACATGGTATGGAGCATTCTGAGCTCTAGTGCCATTTCTATATTAATGACAAAGTGTTATTTATATTTTCTTTTTAGAAGTGACTATGTCAGCTCTTGCTGAGAAGTAACATGGTCTGTTAAATAAGCCAGGCTATGTGTAGATGCTGTTACCTCCTACTTAAAGGAGTCCAGCTTTTGATAAGCTCAGGGCTACACACCTGCCTTAGAAACCAGATAGCACCTTGAAATAAAGTAGTCCAGAGGGATACAGCTGCTGAATGGATGTTCAGATACCAACTAATCCTAGTAGCAAATCCTAGTAGCCAACAAGTTATACAAGCGATTTTGAGGGAGGTGAAGGATTGGACTGTCTCCTTCTTCCTCTCCCCTCCCCCCCTTTCATGCTGCTCTGATGATTTGGCTAGGAAGGGTCTCCTGCCATTGTGATTAGTTTTAACAGATTGGGGGTAGGGAAACAGGTAGCTCAGAATATTCTCATTCCCACTTCCTGCTAAAACACAGACCTCATTGTATCTTCTGACTGGTGAAGAATGTTGTGGGCCCTTCCCTCAAACAGATGGTAGAAGAAAGTGCTTAGAAAGGGTGAAACCTTTGTAGATGACAAATCTTGCCTTTCATAGGAAGTTTTTCAGGCACTTGTAGCCCCTCTTCTGGATGTGAAAAATGCTGGCATATGCAGGAAAACAGAGCTTGCAGGGGGGCTTGTAGCTTGCCTGGCTCATTTTGGGAATTGGTCTGATGCCTTGTTTCCTTATAGCCTGCAAGCACGCCTAAGGGAAGCAGTGCTTGTCACCCGTTGTGCACGTGGGAAAATGAGGACTTGTTTTAGTCATTGTTTCCTTCTTTGCTGTGGTTGATGTAGCTTCCATAGATTGATTTATTTTAAAGGTTTCTTGGGCCCAGTTAGTTGTGTTTCATTTTTGTCTTGTGTACAGAGTGTTCTCTGTACTCCATTAGCCTGGGCACATCCTTTTGTTCTTGTACTAGTGGGGACGTTTGTTATCATGAGATAATGTACGTCATCACTTCTGATAGCAATTGTTTCCTGTGGAAACAGCGGCTTCTGAGTAAGAGGCTACCATAGCATGGTTTAAATTGCCTGTCATGCTGCATGTGCCTGAGGACACAGTGTCTGGTGTATTCTCAGCAGGAATTCTCCTAAAGGGAAACTGCTTAGTTAATGCCCACATTGCCAGTCTTCCAAAAAAAAAAAAAAAATTGACTAAAGTTCAGTACACATGGGAGATATTTAAAAGACATGAAAAAAAGTTCATGTTACATTTTCAAACAAAATGTCCTTGACAGCACTGGGCTAATTGTGAGAACCAGAAAAGTTAACTTGTTTTCTTTATAATCCCAAATATTTTAAAAGAAGCAAATAACCAAGAAACAAGAAATATGTTTGTTTACTTTTACTTTTTATACTCAATAAATTAGGGAAAAAAAACTGTGTTGAAAGGAGTTCACATTAGATCTCTCTAAATGAACAACCAAATCCAGCTATTCAGAGAATTCATACAAGACAATATCTGGGTATAAAATTGAAATAATAATTAAAATAAACACATTTTCTGTGTATGAAGTTTATTGAAAACTTACTCATTCTCTGAATGACTGTACTAAGTGGTATGTGTTGGGAGAATAAACTCTAAAAGATTTTTTTTTAAAGTCTTACCTTTCTCCTTCCTCCACTCAAAAGAAAATCATTTTACAAGTTATGGTGTACTGCCTGGGTTATTTTGCTTGGTGTTTTGTGCGGCATTATCTAAGGCCACCTACAATGCATTGTACTCTGTAACTGCACAGCATGTTGTGGTAAAATGTGGTTATAAAAAACGGTATTTGAATGTTCTGGCTTAGGGTGTTCCTGGATGTACTGGTCTCATTCACATGTTGTGGAAATCTTTGCCAGTACAACAGTCTCTGCAGGCCTTACCATACAGATATACCCTACACTTGGTTTCCGTGTTTGGTTTTATATTCAACATTTAGTTAATTCCCTGCTACCTGTATGTGTCTATACAATCTATAGGCCAGCCGGCCGTGATAGATGGTTTTTATAACAAAATGCCTTTCTACTACTTACATGAAAAGTTGTCATTGTGTTTGGCTCATGAGGCACTATTTAAAATGTTTTAAAAGTTATCTTATAGCACTTAAAATTGTTTTGTATAAAATTTGCTGTAAAGATTTGTAATATGGTCAAAGGGCTCTTTCTCCTTCATTACCATTTTTAAAATGTTTTAAAAGCTAGAAAACATCTTGTATATATTCTGTATATGTATAGCAGCACATTTCATTTATGGAAATATGTTCTCAGAATATTTATTTACTAATATATTTATCTTAAGCCATGTTTTATGTTGAGAGTGTGTGACATTATTGTAATAATCATTGAAAATCACTAACATGAGGCCCTGTAAATACATTATAATTGCACACAAAGATTTTACAGTACTTGCCGACCAAAAATGATTTAAGAAAAGTTGTAGTTAGCTGCAGTTTTGTAAGAAAGTGTACAAATGTCTGTATTAAAAAAAAAAAAAAAACACTCAAAAACACACAAAAATACAGTTTTATTGCATACACGTGTGGAAGTTGTCCTTCTTGTTTGTGGGGAAAGGACACAGCTGTGCTTCTCAAAGTACAGTCCTAGGTGGACTGTTTTCAACAGCAGGGTTTTTTTGTTTGTTTTGGGGTCTTGTTTTGTTTTTAATAATAGGTAAACAAATATATGCATACACACACATACAGATCCTAACAAAAATGATCACAAAAAATTTGTAAGTGGGATTTTTTGGAAGCAACCCACAATGTTCTGTCTCAGGGCCATTAAATTTCCAGGCAAGTGCCACACTTGAATATCCAGCAGATTTATTTATCTACATGGTTTTGTGCTTAGTATAAGGTTATTACTTGACAATTTTAGCTCCTTCCTAGTACTGTCCCCAGGTAGTCTCACCCATTATCAGTGTTGCATGAGGCTGCCTGTCACTTTAGGGTCTCTACTCACACCTGGTTGATCTTGCTATTGAGGAGGGGGAAGCTAGGCATTTTCACTGCAGGAAAACAAAGACTACACAGGAAGGAAGGGGAAGGAAAGTATAGGACACAGAAGGAAAGGAGAAGGGTTGGGAAGTCAGCACACCAGAGTATGCTGTGGAAAAGATGGGGTTAAGAGCTCTGCCATGGGAAGGAAACGGTAGGAAGTACAATGAAGCTCAGGCTGCAAGGTGGTAGTTAACTAAAAAGGTATCATTTGGGACTCTATATAGTATGTAGGCTCTTTGAGGGGGTCATAGAAGCCACTGAAGCCTTGAATCACAATTGAGTGTCACACACTTGCTGGAAGGCATCCTCATTTATGTTTGGAGCCTGCATGTTCCGTGTAGCAAAGGAACTTATTTCTGGTTTAATTTCAGGTAAAAATAATCTTTTGTCCTGAACTAGAACTATTTCAGGACCTGAGCCAGCATGATGCAAGTAGATAAATTACGTTAAATGATGTTGAATAGTCAAGATAGACCCAAGCCCATACCCTGGATCATGAAATCACAGGCTCCTCTGAAATTGAAATCAGTCATTTTGTCAGCAGAGGGCATAATTTGACCAAAAACATTAGAAGAGAGTGACTTGCAGGTATGTAACAGCTAGAGGACAGCAATCTCCATGTGCGTACATATGTATGTGATATATGTATATATGCCATTGTTGAAATCATTTGCCTCTATATGTTTTTATTTTCAATACAGCAATACACACACAAAAAAAAACCCTTCCAATCTCCTCCTTCAATTTCTTCCATCTCACAAAGATGTTTACCTGGTAATTCCCTGGACTATTCCCCACCTCTCATCTAAGTCTGTTCAACTGCACTGTAATTCGTTCACCTCAGAATTCACCCAAGAAGAGAGCATTCTCTCCAACCATCTGTATTGTATGGGAAAACACCATGGCTGATGTGCTGGGAATCCTATCATGAGGATCAATTAGCATCCTTATCTCAGGTACTATCGGAAAGCCTGGTCTGTGTGAGAAGACGGGCAGAATAATGGAAGAGCAACAGGCAAGAGGGAACTAAGCAGCACTGGCAAGTCATGTTCACTTCTCAAAGTAAATGCCCCTCTTTTGCTTAACTTGAATGTTGCACTTTTTTGGGGGGGGTACTCTGTCTCTTCTTAGTTGTGACTTTTTCTTAATGACTAAATAGTTGCTACAAAAATATATTTGTAAGGGGAAGTTCTTTTTGTTGCTGAGGTTTTAAGTATTTAAGGAATAACTTTGTGGCAAAATTGGTCTATGGGCACCATAAACCTACATGGATCCTCCATGTAGGAAAATAAGAGAAGGAACAGAATATTCTTAATGAGATTGTATATTACAGAAATACTTGGTACTTCTGTAATATTATCTCATGTTTGCTTTAGCAACATGGGGTGCATCTGTCATACTGACAGGTGGTTATCTATATTTTGCACAGTAGTGCATGCAGAGCACAGTGCTCAGCATTTATGGGTGTTCTCTATGCCTACAAGCTCTTTACGATCCTTGTGTTAAGAGTATCTTTTAAATATGCCTGTGTTCATACAATTGGAGCCAGCCTGCCCTAAGTCTTTGTTCAGACAACAGTATACCTGAAATCAGATACCTTATCTGGATATAGAGGTTCTGTGCTTCCACAACTTAGTAAAAAAGTGTTTCTTTCAGAGTAAAGAATACATTTCCCTCTTGGGGAATGAAACTGCTGCTTAGGAAAAAAAAAAAAAAAAAAGAAAAAAAAAGGCAACAGTTCCCAGAATAAACAGAGGTTTAGGAGGCGTCTGAACCCTAATGGCAAGAAAGGAGAGCAGAGCAACACCCTCTACATAAGAAGAGGCCAATGCCTGTATGACAGTAGCGTTTCAAAATGAAAATAAGAGTTTGAGTCCTGACATGAAAAGGTGGAGCTGGAGACGATTTTGGTACCTGACACTGGTATTTAGACATTTACATAAATGAAGCTGAAGCTTCCTGTGAGCAAATGTAGCATTATTTTGGTCAAAGGACAAATTACTGAAAGAATAATTTTGCAAGAAAATGAAAACAGCATTACCTTTAGCTAGCAACATGATGATGTTACAATTTGTAGAGAAAACCCTGAAATAATTGTTATAACAAATTCTAACAGTTTGAAAACATATCCGAAAACTTCAATATGCTGTTACATCAGAAATAGCTTTTCAAAGCAATAAAATATTTTCCATATGTAATCATCCTCTTCATTTTCAGCTCAAATAGTCCTAAAAACCCCCACAGCAAACAATCCACTGGTAAACTACAGTGCTTCTGCCTCTGCTATGCAACGCTCTTCTACAGCGTAGCAATGCTAACTGAACTCATGCAGAAATTCACTGTATTTAATTTTTTATAATTGTTAATTACAGCCATTTGTTGAACACAAGATGACCGCATGTAGGCACAGCACATGTTTCAGTGGTGAGTCATTTCAAGTTTGATTTGTTCTGTTTTCTTGACAGTCTTATTTGGTTCATGTGATATCTTTTGGATTTACAGTAAATTGTCTTGAGACTGAGATTCAGAATGCCTAATTTTATCCCAAAGCACAAGTGCTCAGTAAAGATGAGAAAATATGAGTTGCGTTAAATGTATTTGTTGTGGGGATATTGTTATAGAAAAATGACACAATCTGAAGGCAATTATATTTTTCACTCTCAAGATCTCAAGGTAGTAGAGTGATAACTTTGTTCAAAAATGTCTAGAATAATTTTCAGGTGAAACTATCACTGAAATGTATTTCATCAGAGGATTGTGAAACACTTTTTTGCAGGCTATTAAGTAATAGTTGGACAACTGTTTGTCAGGAGTTATGTTTTTGTAGTAGACCTTTCCATTAGGCAAAGTAGTGCACTAGAAAATATTTGGCAGTCTTTTCCACTGCCTGAGAAAGCTTATTAAGCAGAAGATTGAACTGGAATAGCTAGTCCTGCTCATTTAGTGGCAGTCCAAGTGTCTGCTGATGTGTTGGCCTATACTCATACAGAAAGTAGATTCATTTTCCAGGGCTATCAGTAAAAAATCTCGTATTTATAGTATTGCCTGGGGAGCTTGGAATACAGAGACCATAATTCTGCAATACTGTTGGGTTGTCTGGATGAGCAGTGTTTTTAAAGCTCCTCAAAACTTTACTGGCTATAGAAAAACTGTCAGAAACATGTCTTAAATAAGATGATGTTGTTAATGCTTGATTGAAAAAGCAGATGAAGGTGTTGGATGTTAAAATGGTCCTGAGAATATATGCACATGGATTTCCAGAATCTGATGAACGGCCAAATACAATTACAATCTAGACATGCGATTCAAAGGAAGACAGTGCATCTTAAGCAATTGTTTCATCAGCACCTATTCTGCTACAAAATTGAGAGTCTGCGTTACTCTATTCTCAGTGCTTTTCTGTCTTATATACATCAATAAATTATCTTTGAATTTTACTGTGGTTACAATGTATAAAATATTTATTTTTTTCTCAGAATGTAAACTAACATCTTTTCTTCCTATGAAATGTTAGCAAGATACAAGCATAATATGCTGTATTAAATAATGCATTTCCTATACATATATAAATATATATATTACTATGATAACAGATCACACATTTTTAAATTACAGTCTCCATTTTCCCTCCAACATAACAATATTAAGACAAAAGTACATATAAAATCATTTAGTCAACAAACAAACCTAATTTTTTTAAAGTAGATTTTGAATTAGGAAGGCCACCTTTCCAGCTGGTTACCATCCAAAGTCCATATATTCTGTAGGCTATTCTGTAACTGACATGCTGCATAAAGTTAAGAGGCAGTTTCACAAAATGCTACAGTGGCAGTGCCATCCATAAGTACTCACTGCCCCTGCTTTTGGTGCACTCCTCTCTTTTTCCTATGGCGTATGCTCCACATAGCTAAGATAGCTCACATTTCTGTGAAACCACCCAATAAGCAAGATAAGAGAATTTCTCATTGCTAAAAGTAACAGCTGGGAGACAAGTGGCTGGAGAGCGGCTCTGCAGGAAAGGATCTGGGGTGCCGGTCAACAACAGACTCGACATGAATCATCAGTGTGCCCTGGCAGCCAAGAGGCCAAACCGCACTTTGGGGTGCATTAAACACAGCATAGCCAGTCACTTCTGGTGATTCTCCCACTATGTTTAGCTTTGGTGCAGCCTCAGCTTGAATATTGTGTACAGTTCAGGTCTCCACAATATAAACAGGATGTTAAGGTCCTTAAAAGTATCCAGAGGAGGGCAACAAGGCTGATAAAAGGGCTGGAGGGCATGCCCTATGAGGAGAGGCCGAAGATCCCTGGTTGTCTAATCTGGAGAAAAGAAGGCTGAGAGATCACCTCGTTGTGCTACAAATTCCTGAGCAGGGGAATGGAGAGGGAGGTGTCGGTCTTTGCTCCCTGGTGACCGATGACAGGACGTGAGGGAATAGCACAAAGCTGTGCCAGAGGAGGCTCAGACTGGACATCAGGAAACATTTATTTACCGCGAGGGTGGTCCAACACTGGAACAGGCTTCCTGGTGAGGTGGTTGATGCCCCATGCCTGTCAGTGTTCAAGAAGCATTTGGACAATGCCCTCAATAATATGTTTTCATTGTTGGTTAGCCTTGAAGCGGTCAGGAAGTTGGACTAGATGATCTCTGGAGGTCCCTTCCAAATGAACTACTCTAGTCTAACTGAGTGAAGAAACAATGATGGTAATTTTTAACCTGATCAGTTTATTGCACTACCACATAGCCAGGCATACCAGCACAACAAAGCGTGGAAGGGGGCAGGGGCTGGAATGTGTGTATGTGAGAAGCAACTCCTCATGATGGTATTGTTGTCAAAACAGTTGCCTTTGAAGCTGTGGCCAATAATACATTATGCTGCCAATAATACATTTGCAGCCTGTCCATCCTGTTGAGAGAACTACTAGGTAGGAGTTTGGAAGGCCATTCAGATAAAATTCCAGAGAAATTCCCATTCTGCAGCTATTTTCAATTTGTTGAAGTGCTGTAAACACAAACATGATGACATTCAGAGCTATGTGCATCATCCAGCTGTCAGTGCTCAGCTGCTAATGTCATAGGGGTATGCATTGCTGTGTGCTGAATCATGTGGGATTACAACAGTTGCATGTGTCAGTCTTTTCTTCTTCCTCTACCAAAGCCTTACAGCAAACATCATAAAGTGCTGTATTAACGTATATGTTGGCCATATACCACCATACCACTGAAGTGTCTGTGCTAGGTTTACAGGTGACTATACCAAGTTTTGAAAAAAAAAAACACTTCAGAGATCTGCCTGTTCTTTATGGTTTCAGGCACATACAGTAAGAAGTGCTACAAGGACCCTCTTGCTGCATTTCGATCTATTACTGTTTCCTAGTAGAAGAGGTATCTAGAACTGGGCAATCTGAAAGACTTTGGGGAACATAGTTTCCTTGACACTTTTGTCAGTGCATTTTCCAATGTACTGTGCAATACCATAAGCTTAGTCTTTCATTGTTGACATGGCCAGTTGATCTGCTATAACTGCTATTTTTCTGACTCTTGTGTATGGGAATAAGAGAAACATTCCCTAAGAAAGGCACATGAAATATTTAATTATTTAAAAAGTAGCTGAGGAACTGATGCAAAAAATAGTTTCTAGATTCTCTAAATTTTGCACTAGTATCATCAGTCTTTTTCTTGCCGTTTGTAAAGGGATTTCTCCAATTTAATAGTAAAATTAAAATCCTTACTGAAAAAGAGATGTAAAAAAATGTTCTGTCTTTTTTTCCTTTTGCAGTGGGTAGAAATCAGTCATGGGGTGCTCCTTATGTTTTTTCAGGTTATCAGCATTAGTTAACTGCTGTATGAATTTTCCTTTGACTGTATATTTAACTGCTCAAGAACATTTGATAAGAAAACAAAGCTTCCTCAAAATGTGCTCGTAACTTAACTCCTACAGATCTAGTTTTATTCTGTGGCTCCATCCTAGCTGTCCGTTAATGAATCAGAATAACCATCTAGAGGAAGTAAACTAATTTGCTTCACTACAAATCTTTGAAGGATTCTTTCACTGCACAGCACGATGCAAACACAGATTGTTAAAAAGGCAATTTTAAGTTTTTCATTGGGTCTGAAACAGACAATATTTTTTAGTCCAAGCTGATGACACATAAGAGAGAACTGGCATATTTTACAACACTTCCTATCTTGATTTTTGGCAATACTGTAATTATTTTTTCCTGTAACCTTTCCAGCAGTTCATGCAATATGTGCTAGATGTTTCCATAATATTCTGATTTTGATATAAACAATTCCATGATTGCTAGCTTAGTGAAGTCCTTTTTCTATTAAGCACTTATTGTGCAATTGTGGCGGTCATCTATGGTACATAAATGGAGCTGGAAGTAATTCAGTTCAGGTAAAAGACTAGATGTAGAATGGCAAGTAAGGCACAATATTTCATTGTTTAATTTTTAGATGCCCTATTTTTTGAAGGAAAACTATAGTCCCCATGAAGATAGGGGCTTTAGATTTTAAAAACAGAATGGCAAATACTAGAATGAATTCAAAGTCAGTGTCAGTTATCTTACTTTTCTTCATTAGCTTTTGCAGATGCGTTGAGCAGTTGTTCTCAGACCACAGGTCTGGTGTATAGAGTATTGGTATGCTTAAACTTATATTTATTCCTTTTGTTCTAACTGGAATTACTGTACTTTAATGTCTCTCTAATATAGTTTAAGGAACTGCTCACTAATGCAAACTTTTCCAGTCTACCTATCTGACCTGTATTGTCAGTTTTTCCTAAGTATCTTGCTGAGCTGGACTTGAAGCTGAAAGACTCACTGTTGATCCCCAGTGGTGGGATGAGAAGTCTGAGCAATTTAGGTAGACAGATGTTCTACCAAAGAGAAAAAAATAGTTAATTGTTACAACCAAATAGAAATTATTTCACAGATCAGATCCCCACTGATCTTTTAGTTCTTCTATAATTAGTCTTAAAAACGCAGTGCCGTTTTAATTTTGCAGGCAGGGAAACACTTTCTTCGCACAGTTAGTTATCAAGGCAACTGTTGTGTATGTTTTCCAGTGCACAGCCTGGCATAGGTGTTGACAGCAGAATACAACTCTGTAAATATTTAAGGCTGCTGGGATTAATACCTTTAACCTTGGAGTGAGAATTGGTGTTAGCCTCACTATCTAAAAATTTAGTTGATTTATAATTTCCTTGAACAAGCCTTTAAGAAGTCCTAAACTCACATCCAAAGTTAATGCAGGACTGCAGACTGGCATATGATAGTTTTTGAAAGGAACACTCTATGAGCAAAATCGTCATAACCATTGGTGAATCTGACTGCTCACACATATTTGTTTATGTGTAATGCACACCTTGACCCAGTGAGAATTAGTCCAATGACACATTTGCAGCTGAAGATCCATTGAGAGTGTGCCTCCTGAATTTGATTTGATTTTTGTTTGTGTATCTCTGCTTGTAGAAACAGAAAAATCTAGAAATAGAGCATTGGCAACCAGCCTAATAATTCCTCAGTCTTTTACTCCCAATTTACTGTATAGTGACATTTAGAGATGTTTACATTAAAGCCAAATAAGCTCTGGCTTCTGTGGCACCTGAACAGGTTATCAGTATCTACCTCTGTCTTCAGCCTTGAGAATAAAGAGACTAAAATGGCCTGATACAATACAGTGACACAGGAAGACAAAAAGTCCTCAACCTGCAGATACTCATTCAATTACTTTTCGCAGGGTTGTGAGATATTTTGAATTTTACAGGTTTTCACTTGTATTTTAAGTGCACTGGTTTAAAGGCAGCAGTTAACAGTACTGCAGGTTTGATGAGCACCAAATATTTCAAAATTATTGCATCAATTAAATCCATCATCACTAGTATACACAAGAAAACAGCAGATCAAGCAAAGTCTTTCAAAGGCCTTTGGAAATTGACTTTTTGGAAGACAAGTATGGGTTTGGGAAGAAAAAAAAAAAGTAATTATTCCTAAATCACCTGGATTTTAAGAAGATTGGTTCCTGTAAAATAAAAGACACTTCAGTTTCCCACTAATGGACTGCAATCATCTTGTTGACTTTGAAGCTTCTTCTTGAAGATGGATATTGATGTGGATGGCTGGTAAAATATACTCCAGATCTCACCAGCAGCAGTAACCTCATTGGAATCTTCCATTTCATTTGCAGATGGTGTTTGATGGGATCTAAGAAACAAGAGTTAGTTCACAATAAGTATTAAGGTGCACAGGAAGCTGCTATTATTAGTACGTTTGCATTATTGCTGCACTGATAATGCTAACGAGTTCCTCTATGTCTGTGACCGTATTTTTTTTTCTACTTGTTACATAGTTGCATAAGTTTTTGAAGGATTTGTTGGTTGCTTTTTGGACCAAATGACAAATAAGGCATACTGTCGCTATAATAGTTGCTACCCTAATGAAAGCAATTAAATTAATCTGTCTGTACATATTCTATTACTAATTACTATTAATTCATGTCCTTGTATATTTAAGTTAGTTTGTGGTGTGTAAATACAGCACAACGTTTATGATTTGTTCAAAACTCACCCATCATTTCAGTGAATGAGTAAGTAGATGCTACCCTAGCAAACAGGGAAGATTTTTTTTTTTAAATGTGCTTGATTAGTATCCTATTGAGGATACAAATATGTAACATATAACTTGATTTTAAATATGACTAGTTTCACAGTATCATAATGCAGAGAAATTAGGTGTACCAGAATTGGTACGGAGCTTCACACTTACTTCATGCTAATGTGGAGAAATATCTTTGCCAATATGGCTGTAACACTTAGGATGAGCAGTGCCGTGAGACTATATATTGTCCACTCTGAAAAAGAAAAACGAAAACAAAAAGCAGGAGAAAGGAGAGAGGAGAGAGGAGGAGGAGGAGAGGGAATGAAGAGGAGAGAGAGAGGAGAGGAGAGGAGAGGAGAGGAGAGGAGAGGAGAGGAGAGGAGAGGAGAGGAGAGGAGAGGAGAGGAGAGGAGAGGAGAGGAGAGGAGAGGAGAGGAGAGGAGAGGAGAGGAGAGGAGAGGAGAGGAGAGGAGAGGAGAGGAGAGGAGAGGAGAGGAGAGGAGAGGAGAGGAGAGGAGAGGAGAGGAGAGGAGAGGAGAGGAGAGGAGAGGAGAGGAGAGGAGAGGAGAGGAGAGGAGAGGACTCTCAGTGCATTCATTTACTTACAATTTTTAAAGTAGGTATACTGCAGAAAAGAAACATAGCCTTTGTATGCTTTATTCAAAGCTGTAATTTGAAGACACGTTAAGCCTTTAGGAAACAACTGGCAGAAACTGTGTAACTCAGTCTGGAGTGTTTTTTCCTATGGAGGACTAATCCCTGTAAAAAAGCAAAACTGCAAAAATCCAAAGCATATACCAATAAAATTTTCTAATATACCTATGAAAGTAAACAAAACTCACTCAGAGGAAATATTAAAAAGCAGACTAAGAATATACTAGAATATATGCTGCCAATAGTAACTCTAATGTTTGTAAGCAGGTGGCCTAGTTTTATATCAGTAATTATGAAAATAATCACTGTTTATTTTTTCCTTTCTAGAATCTACTGAGACAGTTGATCAGTACTTGTGCTCTCCTATTTTATTACCTTATGCTGAAGGCTCTTGGGCATTGTATTTCGCATTCCAGTTTAGTTGTCTTTTTTGGTACCATCAGGTCAAGCAGGACTTGAATAGCTTGACGCAGTGTAACATCTGAACTACTTAAAAGACTGAGATTGGAAGGGAACATATTTTTAAATTATTAGATCACTTGTTCATTCTGACTCCCATAGTCTCCAACCCATGCTGCATGCAGGAATGTCAGGAGTTACACTTATATCAGTATATAATTTGTCTAATTTGGGTATTGCAGCTAATGTGCAGTCAAGACTTCAGGAATGAAGACATAGCTTCAGGATTACAGAACTATTAGAGTGTGCATAGAGAGACCAAAGTCTAACTCCATCAATATGTAAAAGCAGGTGCCCAAGGTAGTTTAAAGATAAATGAGACCAATAATGATATTCCGGTCTTCAGTTATTTGCAACTTAACAATCTCCTGAATGAAGGGATGTCTTGGAAAATGAGCTCAAGACACATAACAGTTCTCAGTGACATCTCTTGAAAGATGAACCTGCTTCACTTTTGCCTAGCCCTCTCTGTAGTTTTGCTCTGGCTTTTGTGAATTGGGATAAATGGGCTGCACTTAGCATTCAGGCTAATTCCAGACTCTGTAAACGCTTGCACTTTTTTTCAGCACCTTTTGCCACCCCTACAGTATGCCCTGGTCACTGAAACCGATTCTAGCAAGCAGGCTGCTTTCACTTGCCATTTGGTTTTACTACTTACACAAAGTAAGTAACAAATCAAAGTAAATAAATATCTTTCTGATATGCTTTCATTCTCAAAGACTCGTTTTCACATTATTTCTAAATGATTTATGCTGAGAAGTCAGTTTTGAAAAGCAGTGAGATCAGCGCAATTAGTGATTATTAGACTACATGAAAATTCTTCTTCAGGCATCTATTAGTAAGAGGCACAGTGGATCAGATAAAATGGGGGAGGAAGCAAAAGTGATAATGATTCTAGATTGTGACAGAACAAAATTTTCCTGTTTTCACATTTTCCTTGTAATATTACCAGGCATGGAGCTACTAGGATGACTTGGGCTGGTTGTGATGACATAAAGTATCTTTGATGACCGAGCTGCATTGATGCTGAGATTTGCATGTTCATGTATCTTCTCTGAAAGGGTCTGATTCATTGTAATCTTGTTTTGATGCACACTGTCCTTCACAGCTGAAAACAAAACAGTGTGATTATATAAACAGCTTCTTAACAGATGTAATTGGGCATTACTTTGTGCTTGTAAACAGGCATATGCTTCCCTCTGGTTTACTCAGAGAACTCCAATAATCATATTATGTCTGATGCCAGAAAAATTGTGTGCTTCACCAAGTTAGGGTTCTCAGAATTTTTCTGGAAGTTAATTGTTCGTCATAAGAGTAGGTACAACTCAAGGACTGAAATGTTTTCTCCTGATCTCCTGAGGACTTTATAGCTGAGTAGAATAGATTATTGGAAAGAGCTGAGATGAACCAAAGATGCAGATGGACTACCATTTTTTTCCCCAGCTTCTTTTCCATTTTCCAACCTGTTTTGACAGGCAGGTATGTGTAGGATTGACTTTTTGAAAATGTAAATTTTGATATTTATGATACAGATGACTGGAGTATTCCAAATTGAGAGAAATTTTAGCAGAAGCTTTTACTTACTGAACAGTGGCAACAAGATGGATTAAAAACTTGTGGATGTGAGGTTTAAATTATTTTTTTTCTTTTTTTTTCTTTTTTTTTTTTTGCCACTTCAGAAATCTCCTGTGCAAATTACATGCTTTAATAACATATTGAAATGTAGAAAGAGCAAAGTTAGCTTCTTACCTCTATACCTGATAGCAAATCCTTGGGCTTGATTGATTTCATCTGAGAAAAAATACAAAATAACAAAATCCAAAGAGATGTTGAAGGTGTGGGGAGGACGGTTCTTGCCATTAAAACGAGCTAGAACATGATAGGTATAGCCATCCAGTAATTCCACCATATCTGTAGCATCTTTGATTTCAAAAAGGACAAAGCTGAAGTGGATTTGAGATGCTCCTGGGACTTGTATGGTCCAGTAACATCCTCTGCCTGTGCCATATGTGTCGGGAAAATCTGGGGAATAGATCACAGCTGTAGCAGAAGTGTAATTCCCTCCACAGGCACCAATAAGGGCTGTGAAGAACAAAGAGGAGAGCAAGAAAAATAAAAAAAGAGAAACTAGTGCAGGTTATACATTATTTATGCACAACTTTAGTACTCTTATAAGATTCTAACACTCATGTGACTTTATGGAACATACTTGCTACCCCAAAAAAGATGGCTCTCAGACTCACATTATTGCTTGGGATACATTCATCCTGGCTCCTTACTCTGAGACCTAAGTATCAATATGGAATATTGCAACTATCCTTGTATGGTCCTTTTCCCACACCCCTACAGGACTGGGATCAAAGCTAAATCACTGATTCAGGGACTTCCCCATTTCTATCAGACAGATAGGTAGATTAGTAACTCTCAGTGTTGACTCATTTAAATCCTTTCCCAGCTTTAATGAAAAAAAAATAAATAAGTCTTCACAGGATAGCCGAGGTTGGACAGGGCCTCTGGAGACGAGTTCAATTCCCCTGTTCAAAAGAAGGTCAAAGGAGAGCACTTTGTCCAGTTGTGTTTTGAGTCTCCAAGGCTACAGATTGGCAACCTCTCTGGGCAACTTTTTCCACTGTTACCCTCAAGAAAAAGAAGAAGATTTTCTTTATGTTTAAATGAAATTTCCTATATTTCAGTTTGTGTCCATTGCCTTGTCTATGCACTAGATACCACTTAGAAGAGTGTGGCTTCATCTTTACACCTTCCCATCAGGTATTTATACACATTAACTCCTACCCCAAGCCCCAAAGACTTCTTTTCTCAAGGCCAAATGATCTCCCCATATGAATGATGCTCTAATTCCTTAATAATTTCTTTGACCTTTTATATGTATTTTTAAGCATTCTCTCTCCTGATCTTGTCTAACTAAAGTTTGACCATACCTTCACTAAGTAACATGAACAAGTGCCTGTTATGACGTTTAAGCAAAAATCTTTTCAATTTGTTGCTAGTGTTATCTTGAGAGTCAAACAAGTATGTGCCCAGTGACTTTTTATATTCCTTAACAACTGTCCAGATTCCCAGTGCAAACTTATTCATCAATGAATCTAGAGAAACTCTAATGCCAACCGACTTGATGCATATATATGTAGTATATCAGTACAGCTGTATATATATTGTGTATTTAAGGGATATATATATATATAAAATATAACATATATATAACATATATACATTATATATGTAATATATATTACATAATAATTTATTTCATGACCAAATTGTTTGGATCAGAGTTATCACTCCCCCATATCATAGCCTGAAGTTCTGAAGGATCAAAATAGAATTCCCTCTGAAAGCCTAATTGAAGTCCTGTAACAGTGGTCTGTGAGAAAGGAAATACAGGAACTGAAGTGTTTTGATGTGTCTCAGTTTTCACAGGCCTCTCAGAAAGAGCTTTGATAAATACAAATTAAAAGGGAGTTGGGGGAATGAGCAAAAGTAGAACATGTATGCTGGAAAATAAAGTGAAAACACTTCACTTTTTTCTGGAGCAAGGCCTGATCATAACAACAAACCTTACACTTCAGTGCTGCACTATGAAAGACCCCATAGAGAAACTGAAAGAATATGAAAGAAGAATTGAAAGAATGTGAAAGATCCCACAGAGATACAAAGCCCCATAGAGAATCTGTGTTTGGCACTTACTCCAAGCTAAGAGAGCTGGTGATTTAATTGAGTAGACAGACTTGCTTGAATAGATTGAATTGATAGAATTGAAATTTGACAATGAGATATCATTTGCAAATAGCTTATAGGCATTGTTATATTTGGCTGTGCTGTTTGTAACTACCGAACCAGAAGGCATTCTTCAAACCAGCAATATTAACTATGAATGCTAATGACTAATGCTCCACAAAGCACAGCATTCCCCATATGGAATGAAAATGCTTTCCCTCTCTCAGTTCATTCTGGTTCATACCAGAAAATATATAACTGGTTCATACCAGTTCATTCATTTCTGGTTCATACCAGAAAAGACAATGCAGGTGCTCAGGGTAACACCTTGCTGAGCCCTTGGCCATTCCAGAAAAGAAAAACTATGAAGGATACCTCTAACCATGACAAATCTGGGAGGCCAAGAGCAGAAGGAAACAAAGGATATAGCAGTATGAACCTACGTGCTACTACAATATTGAAAGCAATATACAACTCCAATACTTCTTTTCATATCTTGGGGAGAAGTTGGAAGTGAGGGAGTAGAATGACTAATTCCTGCTCTAAGTGAAACATCTTTCTGTCCTGCTAGATGGAAACCAGAGTTTTAGAGTGAGGAGGTGGAAAGTTGTGTATTCAGAGGCTGGAAAATCATGCTGCTTTTAGTGACAGAAAACTTATAACTTGACTTTAAAGGTAGCTAGAGGTAGCTAACACCAAAGGCAGTTGAGATCTGAGAAGCAGTGATGTATCAGTACATACTGTGGACTGTTCTAGTACCCCCAACTAAACCGGAAGCCTGTACAGCAGCCAGACAACCAAGTACTCACACTGTCAACCAGTTACATTATACAGCTGGTGCTGGTATGTTTACTGAAAGGTGTAGTAGAAAGGAGGATTTCATAATATAAGAAATGATGAAATCAGTGGTGATCATAACAGCAACCTAACTTGTTTGTACTTTTGCTGTACACACCTCCCAATCTCAATTGTATTACACTGCTTTGTATTATGCAACAAGGTTATAGCAAGTCTTGTCTGGAAAGGAAAACAAAAGTGTTTTCATAAAAATAAGTTGATTTTGATGGAAATTTTATTTGAGGTGTGTCACTTGATTACATATCTGCTCTCTGGTAAGATCAGTTCTGAAGAAGTCTTGTTGTGACATGCTGTTTGTGATAGCTGAGGCAGCACCACTTCTGGGGAAGTAAGAGACACTGGACCATGAGTCAGTTGCCCGAGCAAGCATCATTTCTTGGAAGATCTGTTTCACATTATTAATGGAAATGAATTTTATATGTAAGTGGAAAGCAGCTTTATTTTACACTGAATTTAGGTGCTTTGCTGTTTTCTGTGCAACAGTTCTCATTGCCTTTAAGCCCTTTCCCCTCATTTGTTCAGCATTTGAAGCCTGTCCTTTGGGAAAACCCCAGCCTGTTTCAATACTTACTGTCAAAAAGAATGACTCTGCCATCCCCACCACAAGGCTGAGTATGGTCTCCAAAGCAAACACTGTTGCATTCCGTACTGGCTGCCTCCCCGTATCTCCAGTAGTCAGGATTATTGCCACAGAAACAGGCATAACCTGATTCCATGCCTGCAAACTTTGACAACAAAGATGCATAAGGAAGGGAGGGATATTTAAAGGAGCAACACCAGGAGGCTGTATGAGCAAGAAAGCTGGCAGCAGATTATGTATGCTTTGGAGAAGTATGTTAAGTCAGCAGTCAGAGGTCCCATCACAAACTCTATTTGTTTGATCTGTTAGAATCCTACTTAAAACTAGAAAGAAAGCTGGAATGAAGCACAACTAGGGCACCCTGTCAATCACAACTGCATAAGCAAACATACTTTCTTCTGGTATCCAAGTTATTATTAATTGGTTGCTTGCCCAAATTGCTCTGGATGCAGAGAGAGAGCTAGGTCTCTGGGAGTGGGAGTGAAACATTAGACCATTTTAACATTTAAAAATGGAAGAGAAGGAAGAAAAGAAAGGAAAGGAAGGAAGGAGGGAAGGAAGGAAGGAAGGAAGAGAGAGAGAGAAAGAGAGAGAAAGAGAAAGAGAAAGAAAGAGAAAGAGAAAGAGAAAGAGAAAGAGAAAGAGAAAGAGAAAGAGAAAGAGAAAGAGAAAGAGAAAGAGAAAGAGAAAGAGAAAGAGAAAGAGAAAGAGAAAGAGAAAGAGAAAGAGAAAGAGAAAGAGAAAGAGAAAGAGAAAGAGAAAGAGAAAGAGAAAGAGAAAGAGAAAGAGAAAGAGAAAGAGAAAGAGAGAGAGAAAAGAGAGAGAGAGAAAGAGAGAGAGAGAAAGAAAGAAAGAAAAAGAAAAAGAAAGAAAGAAAAAGAAAGAAAGAAAGAAAAAGAAAGAAAGAAAGAAAGAAAGAAAGAAAGAAAGAAAGAAAGAAAGAGAAAGAAAGAAAGAAAAAGAAAAAGAAAGAAAGAAAGAGAAAGAAAGAAAGAAAAAGAAAAAGAAAGAAAGAAAAGAAAGAAAGAAAGAAAGAAAGAAAAAGAAAGAAAAAGAAAGAAAGAAAAAGAAAGAAAGAAAGAAAGAAAAGAAAGAAAGAAAGAAAAAGAAAGAAAGAAAAAGAAAGAAAGAAAGAAAGAAAGAAAGAAAGAAAGAAAGAAAGAAAGAAAGAAAGAAAAAGAAAGAAAAGAAAGAAAGAAAGAAAGAAAGAAAGAAAGAAAGAAAGAAAGAAAGAAAGAAAGAAAGAAAGAAAGAAAGAAAGAAAGAAAGAAAGAGAAAGAAAGAAAGGCAACAGAGGGCTCTAGGCATAAATGTTTTGTCTTTGAAAACATTTTGTAAATGTACATCAAATAAATCACCTTAAATTGTTGACTTCGGCAGGAACTAATGCATGTTTGGATAGTAAGTTTATTGGAGGTCTCGCTGGTGCCAGTCAAAGGTGGTGGCTCTCCATGGTCTTTGTAACACCCTAGATTCCCTGGCACTGGCAAAAATAACAGACAACAGTCATTCTAAAGGTTTTCCTAAATACACCCAAGACACAGACCACTTTATCTACCACTTTGTTACTAAGCAATTCCTGTTACTCTAAGCTAGATCCTTGCCTTGTTTTACAAATACGCCCAGGGATAAATGACAGGTGATGAAACAGCCTCACATCTACTTAGCAATAAACCTATAATAAAATACTCTGCAATATGTAAGCTGTAGGAGTACAGACAAGATAACCGTCTGGTTCATTTCTCGTAATAGAAACAATGGGGGGGTGGGGGGTACTAAGTGGGTTCAGAAGTTTTGTGTTTGGGTTTTTTACCTTTTTTTTTTCTTTCAACTAGGATCATGTACATTATAACAATGTAAATTAAACAATGTTTTCCATCAGATCTTCAAAATAGTTACATTCTAAAAAATTTCTAAACACAGTATTTGAGAAAGGAAAACTAAATTGTTTTAGGATGGAGTTTGGTAAGTTTTATGGGAGGGGCTGTATATTTACATGAGAGATTCCTAATATATAAAACTAAAAATCTGATATGAATTCTCAGTATTTTATAGTATGTATGTAGAGATTTACTATGAGCAAAGCTGCTTAAAAACATAAAACAAACAACAACAACAACAAAATAGCACATCTATTTATACTGTTTTGATATAATGTTTTGAGGCTCTTTGATCACACCAGGCAGTCATAAAGAGAGATTTTCCCCTTCAGTGCATGATTTGTCTTCTATTTTTCTTTTATTATTGCACTTTTCATCAAAACACTGGAATTTAGCTACTACTACTAGAGACAGTATGTGTGGTCCAATAGACTGCTGTGTTAATGGCATAACATTATCCCCTAATTGTCATGTCTGCTAAAATACTTGGAATTAATAGAAATAGAAATTAGAAATAATAGAAATATATAAATAGAGATAGAGATAGAGGTAGAAATAATAAATAGAAAGAAATAGAAATAGAAATATAGAAATAGAAATAGAAATAGAAATAGAAATAGAAATAACGGAAATGGAAATAGAAATTAATATACAATTCATTTGGAAGGGACCCACATCTAGTCCAACTTCCTGACCACTTCAAGGCTAACCAACAATGAAAACATATTATTGAGGGCATTGTCCAAATGCTTCTTGAACACTGACAGGCATGGGGCATCAACCACCTCACCAGGAAGCCTGTTCCAGTGTTGGACCACCCTCGCGGTAAATAAATGTTTCCTAATGTCCAGTCTGAGCCTCCTCTGGCACAGCTTTGTGCTATTCCCTCACGTCCTGTCATCGGTCACCAGGGAGCAAAGACCGACACCTCCCTCTCCATTCCCCTGCTCAGGAATTTGTAGCACAACGAGGTGATCTCTCAGCCTTCTTTTCTCCAGATTAGACAACCAGGGATCTTCGGCCTCTCCTCATAGGGCATGCCCTCCAGCCCCTTTTATCAGCTTTGTTGCCCTCCTCTGGATACTTTTAAGGACCTTAACATCCTGTTTATATTGTGGAGACCTGAACTGTATTCAAGCTGAGGCTGCACCAAGGCTAAACATAGTGGAAGAATCATCTCTTTTGACTGTCTGCGTATCACCAAGTTCTACAGTCAGGGCTTTTTTTGCCCTTGCCAGATTGACAAGGATTATTATCATCCAGCTAACCACTACAACTTTGTATGGTGTGTGATGTGATCATAGAATCGTAAGAGAGTTTTCCTTAGTTATGATGCCTCTGACCTCTCTCTTGCTAACAGCTTGCAGCACAGTACTGTTTCAGGTTCTGACTTATTTATAGTTTTGTTGTTGTTTTTTTTTTTCCAGGAAAGGGAATACCCAGGTTTTGGTTTTGTAGCCTCTGATGTTTGATAGCACATGGATTAGGTGTTTTGTGGCTCCTTTTGAATTAGCCATTTCTTAAACAGGTGGCCATTTCCTCCATCAGATAACCTGTGTTTTAGTAAACTGACTGCTTCTGCATTACTGTATTTTCACATAAATACAGTAAGAATGGAATGGCAATCCTGAAAGTATCTTTTCATTGGATTCTGGAAGTCCCATTTCTGACTTTTCTCATACATGTCTATGTGCAACAGGCATTGAAATAATGGCCTAAATTCAGACCTTTCTATTTGTCTAATTCTAATAAAGATGTTCTCTTCCCTATTCTTTTGGTTTAGCATATACTGAGCTTGTGAACTGGTGTCAGCCTACCATTAATATCTGAATCATCTTGACATCTGGAACAGCAACAGGTCTGAGAACTTCGTCCCAGACTTAGACTATGTTGCTCATGGCAGTTTCCTCATTGTGAAGAAGACAGTTAATATAACCGGTAGTGACCAGCAACTATAGTGGTGTGCATATGCTTATACTCTTAAAGAGGATGATTATAGTATTATAAAGAAGAATGAAAGAAATTATGAAGGTGGGAAGAAAAAAAATAAAGTTTTTTTTTAATAATTAGATAATTGTGCTTCAAATGTTGTTGACAAAGTATTTTTTTTTCTAAGAATGATACAATTTCAACAGTAAATGCTTGCATATATTTATATCTTGGATATGTCTTGCGGCAATATGCTTGTAAGTACTGTTAATTCAAGTTACAGCCTGATTTAACATACCTTTGGAAATTTTCATTTGCAGCCCCACCCCAGCTGAGTACAAACAGACAGGTAACTCTCAAAAAGCTCAGTCTTCCATACAGAACATGACTTCACTGCCCAGAAAATGCTTCCTAGTCACCAGTCTAGTGCATTTTCCTAGGAGACCTGGGATTTTCAAAACCACATAGTAAAATTTTTTTTTTGGGGGGGGGAAAAGGAGCTTTATTGGTGAGAATCTTCATCCATGTCTCCAGAGGATCAATTCTCCCATGATCTCCATGCTAAGAAAACAGACTCAGCCATTTGAAAACTTCATATATTGCATACCAGTTGGGTAACATCTTAAAGCTAATCAGCCTCTTTAGTGTTCCAGTGGTATTTTAACTTTTTCATGTTTAGCTAACAAAATTAGTGTCATGGGATTTGATATAAACAGTCATTCACGGAAAAGCATTAATCTAGCCCAATACTGAAGAGCAGGTTCCAAGCAAATGCATAGTTCTTCAAATTACTTAGACAGGGAGCTGAATATGACCAAGAGTGTAGTGGGCAGCAAAGAAGGTCTGCAGCATCCTGGTCAGTATTAAGATGAGCACAGCCAGAGATCAAGAAAAGTGATTTTTCTTCTACTCAGCACTTTTTAGGACCACATCTAGACTACTGTGTCCAGTTTGGGGCCCACCAGTACAAGAAACGTTTTGGTTGACTGGAACAAGTTCAGCAGAGAGCCAAGATGCTCAGAGAGCTGGAGCACTCACCCTGTGACAGGAGGCTGAGGGAGTGGGACTCGTTCATTCTGCAATCTGAAATGTTCAGACTGGATATAAAGAATATCTTTTCACCATGAGGACAGTCACCACTGGAACAGAAGCCCAGAGAGACCATGCAGTCTATGTTTGGAGGTTGCAAGGAAGTTGTCAAGATCTGACTAGCTAAACTTGGTCTAACCTGTTCAATTGAACAGCTTGGTGTAATCTTAGAGCTGGTTCTACTTTCAGCAGGGGACTGGACTAGATGATGTACTAACGCCCCTTCCAACCTATGGTATCTCACAATCCTATGTGTATGTATTAAATATAAATCAATGGAGAATCAAAATGTTTCTTAATAAGTAGCAACTGAATAATTAGTCTGACCTTCAAAAATTTCCAGCATTATCTTTTGCCTTAATTTGGTCTTACTGTTTAGCTTACTAAAGAAGCTTGACAAAAATGTGTTAGTCAATGTACTGTGATTAATAGTCATGCTGATCAGTGATGTCTTACTGTTACATTGCCTTCTCCTGTTTGTATCTAGTTCTCCTGTGCTTAAAAGGTCACTTCTTTTGTGCAAGTATGCTGTTTTTCTTTTATGCAGTACCTGACACAATGAGGTCCTGACAAACACCAGAGCTTCTGGATGCTACATGTTAAGACACATATTAAAACATATAAAATTAATGCTTTTGAACTCAAAGCCATGTTTCAGATGTGTTTATCCAGTGGCCTGAAGATCCTCCTAGTGAAATGGTAGTATATGCAGAATACTCTCTCAATATGTAGATCTTGTGTGAGATACTCCTTTGTTCTTGTGTTAAAATGTATATATCAGTCTTACCAAGTGATCAGTACAGCTCTGTACAACTACCCTGGCTCTTCCATTTAACACTTTATCAAATTTATTATATGACACACGTGCACACAGGAAATAAGCTTACAGTAATGAAATCTTTTTGTGGTAAGAGACACATGTGGGCCATAAACACCGAGGTGCAATTCAGCAAGACAGTGAGCCTTACTTACTTTTACCTTTAGTGTGCGTATGCTCTTATTTGAATTTCAGTCTAACCTCGTTGGAAAAGAGACCAAAAAAGCCAGGAATAGCTGCAGCGTTGAAAATAAACCATCTAAATCATTCAGACATAGCTATGCATTGAATAGTTCATATAAGATACACATGTTCTCTGAGGACTCATGGCTGCCTTTTTGCCTTTTATTTTGTTTATATCGACTCCATCAGACAAGACATTAAGAAAAGGAGAGGAGAGGAAGAAAAAGAAAGTCTAAGCTCCTAGTGGGGCAACCACCGTCTTTTGCATTTATGACCATCCATTCTCAGCTAACATTGCTAAATTCTATACAGTGTGTTTACATGTGCATAATACATTTCTGAATTAAGCATTTCATGTTAAATATTAGTGAACAAGACATATGATACAATCACTGTCTATGAAAATGTCTTAACTGTAGATTCCTAATTGTTACAGTGAATCACTGTATGCAAATGTCTCTAGATAATAAAGAAGCTTCATATTGTTGGCATTGTACTGGTATTATGTAGATATAGCTTATAGGTACATTATACTCCAGATACTTGTATTTTCTAGTAGTAAACATAATCATGTAAAAGAAGCTTATATGAGACAATTTTTTACTTTCTAAAATTTTCAAATGGGCTTTTTTTACACAACTGCTTTTTTACTCTATCATAAGACCCAGTTTTGTTTTATGTACGCCACAAGTTAGTTTTGATGGTCCTATGATTTATCATCATGCCTACTGAAAACAGAAAATATGGTAAAGAATAAAAGTTTTTTTGACTTACACAACTTCATTAACCATAAGGTTTGTATTAAGACTTGGAAGGACTTGCAATGTACAGTTTGCTCTAAGTTGCTGTAATTCCTTTCTCTAGTATCCTGTTTCAGTGCAGTGCTTGAAGCAGCTGCTGCTGGTCAAAAGGACATTTTGTAAATATAAGTCTGGATTATCTTTGCAAGTAAATGTCCAAATTTAAATCCCCAGTTCCCCACCACAGAGAAAATGATTGAGGCTTGTTTTAAAAGGATTCTTTGTGTAGAACAAATGAAGTGGAGAGAATTTGCCTTCCAGCTTTTTTACTGGTGTCATATCCAGAGATTTTGCAAAATCTGTGGTCTTTAAAGAAATGCAAATTCTTTAATTTGAGACCTAAACAAATGTATTAATTATAAGGACCATGCCTCTTAGATAGGCCTTTGTAACTTAGAAAATGATAGTAAGATGTCCTCTGAACAATGAGCATCTGAGTGTCAAACAATTTTGTGTTACTTAAATTAGATTCCTTAATCTGCATTTAAGTCTAGGTAAAAGTCATCTGACAGGGTCACACTTACATATATGTTTGCCTAACTTGAAGATATGAATCATTTGCTCACATTCACAAAAAGAAAAAAAACTGTGGACAAAATAATAATAATAAAAAAAATCACTTTAGATCTATTTTGCTTTGTTTGGTTTTGTTTCCTTAACTTCAAGTAAGAAATGTACTTCTTTCACTCAGAAGTATTCCTACAGAAAGACAACTTATCTGATACTTAACAGTATACACATAAATGATCTCTTAGAAGTAGAGCACAGAGAGCAAGTAAAGGCATTAATGATTAGACTCAATAAAACGTTAAGTTATGGTTGCTAATATTTAGGCATATGTTAAAAATGCCATTCTTAGGCATTTATCCTGGAGCCTTCAGGAATGAAAATTTGGGAATATATTGACATGAACCATGGAAAAAGAAATCGATTTTGGACAAGTTAAGTAATATAGTATATTAATAATAATAAATTCTGGAAGGAATGTTCAGGTGAATAGCTTGTGAATTATCTGTTTAAAAAAAAAAAAAGAGAAAAAAGGAACAAAGTTGTGTTTCTGGATTAACAGCAATTCTAAGTATATGCACCTGAAAAAAACAGAATTCTAGTATAACTAACAAGTAGCCATCTTTTCCCTGTGTCACTCATACTGTCCTTATTTCTTTCCAACAATTCTGTTTGTGGTCTGTTACACACATTAAACTAATGCCATTCATTTTACAAATGACTTGCAAATGATGGAGACATATGTATCCTTTTGAAAAGTTCATTAATCATTTCCTATTAATTTTTCTCCTCTAGACTTTACTAAATGAATGGCCCATTTCTATGGGTTCAGAAAACTAGCAGTACTTCATAAGTTTTGAGTGATTCTCTGTCTTGTATTTTAATGTAAATAATATAAGCCAGTAATTCTGAGAGGAGATAAAGAACATAGCAATGGAGGGACAACTATACAGTAACCTTGTCATTAACTCTAGAGATGTTAAAAATACTGCTTAGTTTGCAAATGAAAATAAGCTGACTGGTCTTGGAAAATCACTACCCACTGCTGTATAACTGCCAGTCTCTGTTGAGCAGAGATGTGGGCCTAAAATAATTACGTGGTTCTCTTACTTCGGCAGGATGGAATCTCACAGTATTTCCAATATATTCCATCCTCATGCTCTGCAATGTAGCACCACGGGCTGACATCTCCATCGGGGTTCCTGGGAGAGAAAAACTGAGAAAGTGAGTGAAAAATCAAATGTTTTCAAAGACTGTATTAAATATATTAAACCTGAGTTTCACCGCTGTTTTTTGTTCTAATGCCTACTGAATATTTAACCTGTTGAACTTACATGCCAGCAAAAATGAAAAAGCCAACAGGATGTTCAAATAACTTTGGTTATTATAGTATGCAGCAAGCATAAAAGGCTAGTGATGTCTAAAATATAACTTTTTTTTTCTTTAACTCTGAAAGGTGCAGAGCTATTTCTGGACAGTACTGACAGAGAGGAAGATTTTGAGCACCATGTCCTGTGTACAGGTTCCTTAGACTCCTAAACTTGATTTCTGCCTCAGTACAAAGTAGTCCAGAAGCCATCTTTCTGTGTATAAGGACAAAAACATTTATCTGATAAAGTTCTGAGGAAGACTGAGGTCTGAGGAAGTTCTGAGGAAGATTGAGGCAGGTGATCTCCATGGGTGACTCTCTGCTGAAAAGTATGGAGGCACACATCTGCCAACCTGACCTCTTGTCTAGAGAGGCTTGTTGCCTGACAGGGGCTTGGATAAGAGTCATCATGGAAAGGATGCCAAAGCTTGTCCATGAGTCAGACTAGTACCCTCTTCTGCTTTTCCATGTGGGTGCTAATAACACCAAAGGTAAGTCAGAAAACATCAAGCAGGACTTTAGAGATCTGGGCATGGTGGTTAAGGGTCTGGGAGCCCAGGTCATTTTTTCCTCAATACTTCCAGTGAGGGCGAAGGACGGGAAGAGGTCGAGACAGATATTCCAAGTTAACTGGATGCACCACTGGTGTTGGCAACAGGGATTTGGCTTCTACAGCCATGGAACCCTGCTTGGAGATCAAGAACTGATGGGGAGAGATGGGCTCCACCTCACTAGGAGGGGCATGCGTGTCTTTGCTAACAGGTTGGCCAATCTGGTAAGGAGGGCTTTAAACTAGAAAAGATGGGGGAAGGGGAGAATTACAGGGATGGGATAGGCAGCAATAAGTGGCTCAAGTCAGGATGTCTCCAGTGGGTGCATGCAGCCAGGGAAGTGAGTGCAGGACATGACTATGAAGGATCCTCTTGCACCCCTTCTGGGAAACCTGTAGGCTTGATCACCTCCCTGAAATGCTTGTATAGCAATGCACATAGCTTGGGGAATAAACAGGACGGATTGGAGATCTGTGTGAAATTGCAAGGCTACAATCTCACTGCAATTATAGAAACGTGGTGGGATAGCTCACGACTGGAATGCTGTCATGGAGGGCTACGTGCTTTTTAGGAAAGACAGGCCAGGAAGACAAGGTGGTGGAGTTTCAGTTTATGTGAGAGAGCAACTGGAATGAATCAAGCTCTGCCTAGGGGTGGATGAAGAGCAAGTTGAGAGCTTATGAGTAAGGATTAAAGGGCAGGATACCATGGCTGACACTGTTGTAGGAGTTCGCTACAGACAAGCTCATCAGGAAGAGGAAGTAGATGAAGCCTTCTACAGACAGCTGGAAGTAGCCTCAAAATCACAGGCCCTGGTTCTCATGGGGGATTTCAACCACCCGGATATCTGCTGGAAAGACTATACAGCTACGCACAAACAGTCCAGGAGTTCCTGCAGAGCACTGATGATAACTTTTTGACACAGGTAGTCGAGCAGCAAACAAGGAGAGGTGTGCTGCTGGATCTTGTGTTTACAAACAGAGAAGGACTGGTTGGAGATGTGAAGGTTGGGGGCAGTCTTGGCTGTAGTGACCATGAGATGGTGGAGTTCAGGATGCTGTGAAGAGGAAGCAGGGCAAGAAGTAGGATTGCAACCTTGGACTTCAGGAGAGCCAGCGTTGGCCTCTTCAGGAACCTACTTGGAGGAATCCCATGGGTTAGGGCCCCAGAAGGAAAGAGGGCCCAAGAGAGCTGGTCAGTATACAAGCATCACTTCCTCCAAGGCCAAGATCTATGTATTCCTATGAGCAAAATGCAAGCAAAGGGGGCAGAAGACCTGCTTGGATGAGTAAGGAGCTTCTGGAAGGACTCAAATGGAAGAAGGAAGTATATAGAATGTGGAAAAGAGGACAGGCCACTTGGGAAGAATATAGGGATACTGACAGAAGATGCAGGGATGTGACAAGGAAGGCCAAGGCCCATTTGGAGTTAAATCTGGCAAGGAGTGTCAAGGACAACAAGAAGGGCTTTTTCAAATATATCAATAGCAGAAGGAAGACTAAGGAAAATGTGGGCCCACTGCTTAATGGGGTGGGAGCCCTGACGACAAAGGATACAGAAAAGGCAGAATTACTGAATGCCTTCTTTGCTTGCGTCTTCACTGCTAAGACAAGCCCTCAGGAATCTCTTACCCTAGAGAGAAGAGAGGAACTCTGAAGAAAGGAGGACTTTCCCTTGGTCAAAGAGGATCAGGTCAGAGATCTCTTAAGCAAACTTGACACCCACAAATCCATGGGCCCAGGTGGGATGCATCCACGAGTACTGAGGGAGTTGGCAGATGTTATTGCTAGCCCACTCTCCATCATCTTTTAAAGGTCATGTACAACAGGAGAGGTGCCTGAGGACTGAAAGAAAGCCCATTTCACCCCTGTCTTCAAAAAGGGCAAGAAGGGAGACCCAGGAAATTACAGTCAGCCTCACTTCCATCCCTGGAAAGGTGATGTAATCACTCATCCTGGAGGTCATCTCCAAGCACATGGAGGTGAAGAAGGTCATCAGGAGTAGTCACCACGGGTTCATGACCAACCATGACTAAGCCTGACCAACCTGATAGCCTTCTATGATGGAATGACTAGCTGGGTGGATGAGGGGAGAGCAGTGGATGTTGTCAACCCTGATTTCAATAAGGCTTTTGACACTGTCTCCCATAACATCCACATAGGCAAGCTCAGGAAGTGTGGGATGGATGAGTGCACAGTGAGGTGGACTGAGAATTGGCTGGATGGCAGAGCTCAGAGGGTTGTGATCAGTGGTGCTGAGTCTAGTTGAAGGCATGTAGCTAGTGGTGTCCCCCAGGGGTCCATACTGGGTCCAGTCCTGTTCAATTTATTCATCAATGACCTTGATGATGGAATAGAGTGCACCTTCAGCAAGTTTGCGGATGACACAAAACTGGGAGGAGTGGCTGATAACCCAGAGGGCTGTGCTGCCATTCAGAGGGACCTGGACAGGCTGGAGAGTTGGCAATGAGAAACCTCATGAAGTTCAACAAAGGCAATTGCAGGGTCCCGCACCTAGGGCAGAATAACCCCATGTACCAGTACAGGCTGGGAGCTGACCTGCTGGAAGGCAACCCTACAGAGAAAGACCTAGGAGTCCTGGTGGACAGCAGGTTAACCCTGAGCCAGCACTGTGCCCTTGTGGCCAAGAAGGCCAATGGTATCCTGGGGTGCATTAGGAAGAGTGTTGCCAGCAAGTCAAGGGAGGTTATCCTGCCCCTCTACTCAGCCCTGGCAAGGGCACACCTGGAGTATTGTGTCCAGTTGTGGGCTCCCCAGTACAAGAGAGACATGGAGCTCCTGGAGCGAGTCCAGTGGAGGGCTACAAAGATGATTAGGGGACTGGAGCATCTCTCATACGAGGAGAGGCTGGGAGATGTGGGCCTGTTTAGCTTGGAGAAGAGAAGACTGAGAGGGGATCTTATCCACATGTACAAATATCTGAAGGGAGGGTGCCAAGAGGATGGGGCTGGACTCTTTTCAGTGGTGCCCCGTGGACAAGAGGCAATCAGCACAAACTGAAGCATAGGAGGTTCCGGCTCACTATGAGGGGGCACTTCTTTACTGTAAGGGTGACAGAGCACTGGGACTGGTTGCCCAGAGAGGTTGTGGAGTCTCCTTCTTTGGAGACTTCCAAAAAATGTAGTCTCCATCCACCTCGACGTGATCCTGTGCAATGGGCACTAGGTGACCCTGCTTGGCAGGGGATTTGGACCAGATGATCTCTAGAGGTCCCTTCCAACCTCAACCGTTCTGTGATTCTGTGATTCTGTGATTCTGTGATGAGAATTGTTACGTCTTTGGTCTTGTTGGACTAATGGAAGCTGTGAAGATGGCATGTTTTTGGTGGAAGGACTCACATACCAATACAATACTAGACAGCTTGATGGGTTTACTTGTTTTCCAGGCTATTTTCTAAAGAGAATACTCAATTTCTATGGAGTTTCTCTTGTGGGAGGTGTATTTTTCTTTACTCCAGTAAGAAGATGAAGTGATTCAGAAGAGAGTCAATTCAGAAATTGGCAATAATGCTTTCTCCTCCTATGGCTGAAAACAGAGTCCACAGGCACAACACATTGAAGAGTATTATACTGAAGCACCGATGAAACCAATGTAAAAGATCCTGAGTAAGTCTCTTTCCTCCCTAAACTTCACCAATGTTATTCAATAAGAAATCTCCTCCTAGGTTATCAAATGCCACTGACTTCTTTCATCAATGTGCTCATCTGTCTACTGCATATCAAGCAGCAGGCAGACCTCTTTTCTGCTGATCTTTTCTGTTCTTTATTCTTCTTAGTTACTCCCTGTTAACTGGCTGACTGTCTCTGCCATATTTTCTTGAATGGCTAGTTCTGATGAAATACAGAAAAACTACACAGGACCCTGTGTTTGTGACATACCAATTGTGCTGAACACCTGCAAAATTCATTGTGCCTCAGTTACCCTGAATTATATAATTCACAGTGAAATGATTTCAACATGAAGGTGGTAAGTATGTAAGCTCTTCCCTAGAAAAGCCCATGACTTGCTAAACAAAGGCATCTTCTGGGAGAACTGAGATGTGATTTGAATCTTTTCATGAAGAAGACATTACAGCTTTTCTTGCTATGTCCTTGATAAATGCTTCAGTTCTGAATCTCTTGGTTTAAACGTCTCTGACTCCATATGCATCCTAGATGAGCTGATGATTATCACTGTTTAAAGGGATATAAAAAGAATGTATCTATCAGGTTATCAGGTTTTTCGCCACCTATTTCCACAGCAAGTGCAGGTGGGAGTAAAGACTTAACTGGTCAGTCTTGCAAAGGCAGAAGTGCTATTTGGACATGCACAACATCAGAAAGCTATATGTTGCAGGCTGAATGCTGAAGAGCCTGCAGAATCTAAATATCTCTGAACTTAGGTGGTATACTAGTTTTTAGCATCGTGAATTCTTATTTGGCTCCTAAATCCTGAAGTTCTTATTTAGGTTTCATTCTGAATTATATCCATAGTTATGGAGGACTTCTCTAGAATGCAATGAAATGAGAGTGGATTTGCCACGGTTTGAAAAGGTATTGTAACCTCTGACAGTTGAACTTTTAATGTCTAATACAAGCTCTAAGTCACTGAACAGCTTGTGCTGATAATTTTTAGTGACTATATAACTTTCTCTAATGCAAAACTCTTGAGACATATTGTATAACAGAACCACATTTGTATGTGAGGACAAAAACTAAAATGTTCCAGAGACTCACTAATGCCTTTTTACTACTTACTTGGATCAGGGTTTGTTTGTTTGTTTGTTTGTTTGTTTGTTTTTTAATTATCTCTACCTTATCTTTAGTCTTTCTCCATTGCGCCAAATTACAGATTGGATATATGATATGGACTGTGGGTGAGAGCTGGGTTGAAAAATATTATTCTACTAATGGTGCTTGTATGCTCAACCAAAGATCCAGGGTACTAATTACAAAAGAAAACAAAATCTGTTAGATATTTATGGTTATGACATTCTTCACTATTTGACAGGAAGTTTTCTAATTTTGTGTCAGCTGTTTAAAGTAAAACTGGGTATATAAGCAACATTAGTAGCAATGAGATATTCCTTACCTGCAGTAGTTATGCTCTCCAAGCCCTCCCTCCCCATTGGGATATTTCAAAGTATTATATGGATGCTCAAAGGTCTCATTCCAAAAAAGACAAGGTTTCCCTGCGTATTGGGAGGTCTGGTTCTGAGTGCCACGATAGTCAGCCCCATTTGCTGTATAACATTCTGGGAAGAAATGGAAATGGAAAAAGAGAGAGAGAATGTATGTAGGCTTAGCGTTTGGTTGTTCTTCCCTTATCCTCCACCCCATCTCCAAGAATCCAGTTTCCTTTCAATTAACATGTTTCCTGCATTGTATAGGCAGCTAAAGATGTTGCTTGAGATCTACATTTTCTCTTAGAGTCAAACACCTATTGAAGGGATTATGATTTTATTATTTTTACTAAACAATGTATAAGATATCCTGGTTATGGCTGAAGAGTGACTAAGACAATTAAAATACATTTTCTGAGTGAGCAAATTACATTTTGTACTGTTTTCTCTGTGTTTTACTAGTTAGGCTGAATGTGTAACTTGTTAATTTTCCAAAAAGAAAAGTAGGTGATGTTTTCAGTCTGCCACTTATCAGCATATTGCCCAAATCTCATTCTAGTTTAACTAACTTTGTGAACACCTGTAGTTGATAAAGTGAAAGATTTTGTAGGCATGGATCTTGCAAACATATCCTGATTTAGAAAAATTCTTATGCATTTTTCCTCTGGACTGAATTTCAGTTGAAAGGGAGCTCCCTGTATACAATATAATCATCATACTCCTATCTGCCATAGAAGCATTTGCATTCAGATTAGAACTTACAAGTCAATATTCTTTTGCTTCACTCACATTTTCTCCTATTTATGATTGTTTTCCTAGCTTCCTAATATTCAGTAAGTTAGAAATCAAAGCAGAGAATGATTTTCTAGTCATGAAATACACTACCCACTTTTCAGCTGAACTACAAATCTCTTGCTGCATGGCTTTGCTCTGTCTTAATAATGACATCTTCTGATCAAATAAATATTCAAAAGCATGCATATTTTTACTTTCTACTAAAAATAAAACATTGTTGGACTGTTGCCCTGTAAGGGTGACTGACTACTGGAACAGGTTGCCCAGAGAGGCAGTGGATTCTTCCTCCTTGGAGATATTCAAAAAACATCCTGTGTCCAGGGAAATCTGCTTTAAGTGACCTTGCCTGAACCGAGGGTTTGGACAAAACGACCTCCAGAGGTCCCTTCCAACATCAACCATTCTGTGATTCTGTGATCACCTTCCAGAAGTAACCACTGTAAATAAGTCAATCCTATTTATAATTAATACTTGGTAACATTTGTCATCCATGCATTTATTTAAAACTAGTATTAAAATACAACATTCCATTATATAATAAAAATTGCTGTGTTACACTGCTGTAACCATTTCTTAGTACTGCGTAGCATTACTGGGGAAAGTCAGAAACACCTCTTACTAACTACAGGCTGGGCAACATTCTGTTTTATTTGATAGCATTCTCTCTTTTTATCTAATTCTCTCTCATGTAACAGCTACATATATATTCTACTCTATGGCCCTGAAGGAAAGGGAGAGTGTTCTGCTGTTGTACCAGCCCTGAAGTGCTGTCTGCTCATCTCAGGTGTCCTCGTCAGATGTCCCTTACAAAAGAGGGCTAGAAAGACCCTTAAAAATGTGGTTGCAAATGAAAGAGGAAGAAACTTATCTTAGTCATATTAATCTGTATGCTTTTATTTTTATTTTTTATTTTTCATTTAGAAATACTGTGGCAGAAGGGAAAATACATTATTAAAACCATGCCTTTGAAATCAGTTTAATTTGGGCTCACATATATCAAAATGGTGCAATTATAATGATTATTTCACAGTTCTGTTAAACAGAAAATGAAAGCTGATGTTTTTTGTGCCTTCAGTGTGCATTATCATGCCTAGGCAAGTTAGAATTTCTTTTAAATGAAGCTTTATTGCTGAGGATACACAGAAAACATGTATGCACAGCTATTAATGGATACTGATACCATCTCTGGATAGAAAGCTATCTAATCTAGCAAAACCAAGCTTCAGATTAATACTTATCCTTACTTTAATTTACCTGACCTCATCAGCCATGCAGGTGAACTACATACATTTACTTCAAAATGCAAACCTGTTTTCCAGTATTCAGGTCACCACAGACATTTTTATAAACACAAAAAAACTTTCGAAGTCACCACATTGTTGCTACTTTCTTCAATAATTCTTTTGCTTTGCAATAAATGTCAAAGTTTTTCTATGCCATAGAAAAATAAATAGCTGAAAAATATAAGCGGATGAATTTGACAGAAAAGGGAGGAAAACATAATCAAACTGGACAAACTAAATAATGTACAGTATAAACATGCAGTTGTGAGGAGTGATAAACACAGCCAGAAAAGATGTCTTCTTCAGTTTAGTGCTATTACTTTTTTTTTCTTTCTTTTCAAATCTCAACTAGAAGCAATATGTACTAACATATACTCAGAAATGTGAGGAATGCTACAATACCTGAATGTAATGTAGCACACAGGCTAAACTGAAGTTAACATCAGGCCATTTGAGGCTCTGCTAAGACTGGCCCATGCTTTAACTTGAAGTAGCAACTGCCTTTCATTTTCATGTTCAGCATTTTTTCTTATTTTTTTGAATGGCTTTCTTCAAACTTCATTGCACTAGTACTTTAAGGATATTGTATGGAAGGAAGAGTCAGAGCTTGCTTCATTCCCTTTAGCTATAGTGTTCTGTTCTCAAGATAACAGGTATCTGTAACAGTGCTTCCTTTGTTTCTTTGCCTGGCCAAGACATTTGGGGAAAATGAGCCAGCTGAGCTGTAGTGAAGCTCCCCTGCTTTTTTTGGCATTTTTGTTAGATGTGGAAAGGGGAATGAGTGAGATCCCATATAAAATGATCAATTAGCCCAGAATACCTGAAATTAAAACTTTATTTTAAATCATGGCATTTAGCAGTTGTTACCAAATGAAATACATACCTTTTTTTTTTTCTTAGAGGCAATCTGGTAGGAAATTTTCATTTATTTAATGACTGATAATAGTTATTTTGCCAAAGCACTGACATACAAATTTTTCAAGTAAGTATTGTCATTAAAAAAAAACAACAAAACAAGCAAACAAAAAAAACACCTCAGTCCTACTCTCTTTTACCTTAAACAATCATCTTTGAGATCTACTAAGATATACTTTGTGTGGTTTTCTATAAAATTCCTAGTAACGTTGCTCCAGATCCCTCAGCATATTCAGTATCTTGGCAGTAAATAGCTGAGTGCTTCCATTTAGCATACATAGCAATTTCTCTGTATGTTCTGCATGACAGCCAAGACACTACCTTAGAGATCTCACTATGAAATTAATATTCAGTGTATTAAAGGTGAGAAGTGAGTGTTTTACCTGCAGGCTGTACTTTCAAGACAAAAGGCCTAAGAGATTCTACAGAGGAGCAGGTTAGAAACTTTGTCCTTATTTTTGTCTCACACTACTGCTGCAATGATTCTGTGAAAAGACAGTCTTAAAAGGTCAGACAGATTTGTCTGCACAAAACTAATCCAAATGAAATCATCTAAATGAAACAGTCAGGAAAGAGTAGATTTAACAGTATTAGTAACAACAGTTGGGCTTACGCAAATTACCTGATTTATGTTTGGTAGATTATGATCATATAGAAAAAAGGGGCAACAAACAAACAAACAAACAACAACAACAAAAACAACAAACAGCAGGAAAGGACTGGAGTGTCATTGTGGTTGACAGATTTGTCACGATTCCTGCTCATGCACCCAAGGCTCAGTTTAAATCATCCTTCCAACCATAAACCTGTATTAAATCACCAGATTTTTTAGAAAGTACACAGAGAAAGCTGTGACAAGTCAAAGTTTGAAGTCTACAGACTTCTCGTATTTCTAAGATGCTAGTCAGCTGGGTTTCAGACAATATCTGAAGTAGAAGCTTGCGTCAAATCCATGATTAAAATCAAAGTGTCCATGATGATTTCACTCTATTAACTACCGAACGACCCTGTTGCGTCTACTGTATGGTGGAGAAGTCTGCAAACAGCAGTAAACAGAGACAGACCCATTGCAGAGGTTTTATTCATGAAAAGCTGAAAGGTTACAACAGGTCCTGTTCAGGATAATGCTTATGAGACTCAGTGAGAAAACATGGACTGCAGTGTGCTGTCAGGACTGTTTTTTTTCCAATACATCTGGTGCCATGATTGACAGAAAAATAACTTTTTTTAAATGAATACTGAGACTAGATAAGTACATTTTGAGTGGCAACTGCTAGAAACAAAAAGCAGAAAATAAGCCTGGGGATGGTTGTCCACCATGAGTGAATGCTCAGTGTGAGATACAGGTTCACAATTAGTTTTATTAGAGCCAGATCAACATTTGGAAGATCAAACAGCAGCTGTAGTAGAAATTTTTTCCATCTGTCTCAGTTTCTTCTTCTTCAGTGTAGGGACCTTACAATGATCATTTTTGCCTTTGTTACTTTGGAACTGTACGACTGCCTGCACTCCACATGGGCACCACTTTAAAATCATTTGCAAAATTAAGGTAGTGCAGAATATAACAGACTGACTGCTATACTGAATGAACCACTACTGATAAAACACTGAAATTTCCAAGCCTATATTAGCTTCCAATGATTTTCTAAGATGGACATACAAATATTGGTCTTAATCTCTGAAGTCCTTGATAGCAAGAAGCCCAGTTACCTGAGAAATTCTATATTTCATGTCTCATCATGACTGATGGAAATAGTACAAACATTTTAATTTCATCTGCAGTCTTCTCGGTACAAATGAGAGGAAAAGTAAAGAAAACAGCTACTCAAGAACTCTTCCTCTTCTGGCTAAGAAATAGGAAATCTCTGATCATTCCTCAAAGTCCATCACTTCTCAAAAACATATATTTAGTAATATTACTGTCCTGGTTCCAGTTAGGACAGAGTTAAGTAGCTCATAGTAGCTGGTAGGGTGCTATGTTTTGGATTAGGATGAGAAGAGCGCTGATAACATGCTGATGTTTTAATTGTTGCAGAGCAGTGTTTACACCAGGCCAAGGACTTTTCGGCTTCTCGCTCTGTCCTGCCAGCGAGCAGGCTGGGGGTGCAGCAGGAGCTGGGAGGGGACAGACCCAGGACAGCTGACCCAAACGGGCCAAAGGGGTATTCCATACCATCTGGCGTCATGCTAAACAATATATAGGGGTGGCTGGCGGGGGTGGGGGGCCGGCTGCTCGGGGATAGGCTGGGCATCGGTCAGCGGGTGGTGAGCAATTGCATTGTGCATCACTTGTTTTCTTACACATTATTATTGTTAATACTATTACCATTATCACTATTATTATTATTATTGTTATTATTATTTTCCTGTCTTAATAAACTGTCTTTATCTCAACTCACCGGCTTCACTTTCCCGTTTCTCTCCCCCATCCCAGAGAGGGAGGGGGGAGGGTGAGCGAACGGCTGTGTGGTGTTTAGCTGCCAGCCGGGTTAAACCACAACAATTACAAATCGCAGACTGAAGAGATGGAGATTCAGGATGGTTTAAATGACATCTTAGAGTATACTTGTAAGTTTGGGGTGCATACATAACTTTTGTGGGAGACTGAAAATTCAGAATAACAAGCTCATTACTATTTAACTGAAAAAAAAAGTTACTGGTTTTATTTGTTTGCTTTAAGTTCTGGAAGCTACTTAGAGTGCTAACTAGCGGCAGGAGACATTAAAGGTTAACAACAATTATCAGCTGAAAACTAGCCTACACAGGCCAGAAATTATCCTACCAGCAACAGTCAAAAAAGAAGCAAGGTTTTATTTTAATAATCTGTAGATAAACGAATAATTAAAGGTAAATTAAAATGGCTGCTATTTAAGTATTATGTTTCATTACAGTGGCGTGATAGCCACAACTTTGAATGTTCCGTGAGGCTCGAGCAAGAAATAAAGATACCTAGAATTTATATGGATAAGAGTATGGAACCAAAAGTGCCAGGCCTGATAATGACTAGGTGTCAGTTGCTTGATGCATTTGTTTTAATATTGATTTAAGAAGAGTTTTAGGACATTTCCGTTCTACCAAACTGTTCTCCTAGTTCTTGCGGGACTCTGCAATTTGAGCACTCCTCCTTAAATGAAAGCACTCTATCTAGGTGCAGATGGCAACAGTTACAGGCACTAACCAGATGCTGCAGTCTCTAATTTGATTGAAAGGGTATAATTAGACAGCAGAAACACTTCAATGAGAGAGTAATGCACAGAGGAAAGGACAGAAACCACTTAACTGATGCCAAGATACCCCTGCAGTAACAGAGGCAGGGGCCCACAGATGGAAAGGGCAGAACACCCAAATTACCTTCCTCTGATGAGAGCATTTTTGTTTCCTTATGGATATGTGAGTAGAGATTCTATTATCATAGGTTGCCACAGTTCTTCATGTGGGAACACTGATTAAAACCAGAAGAAGCTTCAGGAGATCAAAGAGACAAATATGGCTTCTGTGGTCATTATTAAAAATATTTTTAGGAGTGCAATGGTCTTCTCTGAAATGCAGTTTTATCAATTTAACCAAATGTTCATTTGCATATTTTCATATGATTGGTCTGAAAAATCTTATTCTATATTATGTTATGATGTAAAATAAATGAATCTGAGTAGTATAGAACTGTTTTATACCTCCCCAGCTGAAAAATTAGTGTAGTATTTTTAGATTTCAATACTTTGCTACTAAAATTAATACAAATGTAAAAAAAAAAATCCTTATAAAATCTACCAGACTTGGGTACATATACTGTAACAGGGGAAACAAACAAACAAACAAAAAACAGCAGACATGAACTAAAGAAAAAACACAGGAAAGAATGATCTTTGTTTAAAACTGCGATTTTAAAAATTGCTAGAAAATAACTCCTCATTTGTTCAGTCAGCGACTATAAGTCTGATGTGATGCTACGAGAGCACTCAGCTGAAAATTTCTCCTACGCAGTATAGGGTCGTTCTGTACGTGGTTTAAAAATCTCTCTCATGCTACATAGCCACACAGACACGCACAAATAATCTTTTGAGGTCCTCATCTGCAATAAAATAGTCTTATTTAGTGTTTGTCCAAAGCAGACAGTAGTTACAGTGAACACTCACCTGACATTTGATCGAACCTTGTCTTAAGTATCCGTCTACACAGTAAATATGAGCCTGGGAATGTACAGATATGCAGTTCCATGCTTGTGCTCCCAGGCAGTGAATGAGTTGTTATAAGCGAGCTTGCTATTCTTGGGAAAATTTGATTACTGACCTTCAATCTAATCACTTTTTCATCATATTTGCCTTTTCTGTTTTTTTTTTTTTAATCTGAAAATATGCTATCTGAATGGCCAGTTGGAGCAAGCAAATTAGGATATGAGCATGAGCAGCTCATTACTTCTAATGCTTAAAAGTATGTATTTTGCACGTTCTTTTCTTTTTTTTTTTTTTAATTCATACAATACAAACATGCTATATTAGTCACAACTTTGTAGCTGTTGGCTGGTTCTCAGCAGCAAGATAATATAAACACACTTGCTTGGCTTGTGATTCTTTATCACTGGAAGTTAGAATGTATGATGTAGCCCCAGAGGAATTTCTGTTCCTTAATACACTCATTTGTTTTCTTTGTGAAGTTTTAAAACTGTTGTTCCACTGTCAAGCATGGCAGACTGAATCCCTCTGGAAATTTTACCAGGATGGGCTATAACCACTGTGCGGATGGAGGGAGTGGTACTGCACAACTGCACAACCACTATGGTGTGATATGACAAAGAATGCAAGTTTTGCAGCTGGCAGCATGAAATCTCTGCCTTCTTCCCACTTCTTTGGCTCCACCCTACTGAAATCCATTCACATAACTCTGGACTTCGAGTTACACTCTATGCATGTACAAGCATGATATGCTGAAGTATCTGGACTGACTATTTCACTTCGTATCCGTCTGGTTAGAAATGCTTTTTTGGATATTTGCATGACAACTGCTCCAGGCATATCAAGTGGAACTGTTTGACTGTATCAGTGAGACAAAGGCAGATAAAGATTACAAGAGATACGAGGTTTGTAAGACAAGGCTGAAACAGCAGTTTAAAAGGAAAGACTCAGCTGGGAAGGACAAGGACATAGTGATCCACTATTGCTAAACAGGAAGATATCAGATAGAGGAAGATAACAGAGAAAGGAAGAGAAGACTGACAATCATATAAATTTCTGACTGGGAAATTAAATGAACAATGTAAATATAGAAACTAAAAGTGACAATATATTGCACTGAGTATGTAGAATAATATTTGTTCAATGAAACTAATATGTGACACAGACTTCAATTTCTTTGTAATACAAAAATCACCAAATTCAGACAGTCCTTTAATGATAGGCAATCCATTACCCGTCTCAAATTTCTGATTCACTTGACAAATGTGGTGTGACTGAAGTTTGAATGCTGCAAATTTCAGTATTTGAATTAATAGAAACTGTTAGACATCACACAATGAAGCAGAAACACTGTGAAAAGTAGCACAGTACTACATGCAAAAAAAGTATTGTTAACTCAAACTGTTGTCAATACAAGCCGTTTTTCATAAGGCAATTCCAGAAATTAAAGATTCTCCCTGTCTTAGGAAATGATGGTGTGATGCAGTCCGTATTTTGTCTGCATCTTTTACAATGTATGAAGACATGTATTCAATAAAAATAAATAAATAAACAAACAAATAAATAAATAAATAAAAGAACAGGCCTTAAAAACACACTATATGACAAACTGCCTTATGAAAGAAATATTAACATTTGTCATTTCAGAATTCTGCTAGCTTTGAATGCAACTTGATCCAGCTGATCCCATTTCAGTCCTGTGGGATGAAGGGTGAGGAAAAAGATTCTGAGGTATGGTTTGCACAGATTAACAACTCTGCAGATTTTGTACATGCCACATTGTACATGCCATACCAATTAGAGGTCATTATTGAAGAGCAGATGTGCACTGTTTTCAGGTTCATTAGCAGAAGACAGGTAGGTGGCTGTGCTTCCTAGATCCATTATCCTTTGCTACCAATTCACCCAGTGTAACATTCATTTTTTCCCCTGACAGTTGCTTGTGCTCAGGCACCTCTGTTACCGTTAGTGGCTATGAATACATGCAGTTAGAGGTTGGCTAAAGCATGGAAGTGCAGTTGCATAAACAGCCTCCTCTAAATTGCCTATGAACCAAACATTCGTACAGGGATATATCCTCCACTTGCTCATGTGCAGCCTGCTGTGAAGAATACAGCCACCTGTGCAATGTGTTCTGTCCACAGTTCAGCTCAGAAACCTTAAAAGATGACATGCTCCAACTCAAGTAAATGAAGGATTACCTTCTCTGTGCAACATGCATGGCCTGATTGTACTGGGAACAGACCACTAGACATGGCCTAGGTATATCCTTGTCTAGGCTGTTCTCTGCTGAGATGTTGTAAAGTTTACACTTTGAGTTCTCTTTCTGGTAAAAAGGTTGGTTTTTTTTTTTTTTCTTTTTAAAGAAAATTGATGTAAATCTTTCCCAAATCTAATTAAGTGCACCTACAAAAACTTCAAAATGAGAAAATATCTGTTCATGGCTAAAGGAGCAAATTATATATTACATATAATATATAAAAAATAATAATTATAAAAAGGGTTAGAATATGCAAAACATATCCAGGAGGACCATGCATATGATGACTGTGGCACTGTGACCATCCAGAACAGCCACTCTAAATCTTGCGAAGCAGGACTAGTGTTTACCAGAGTGGTACTTGAAATGATCAGTACCAACCGAAGTGAGCACAAAAAGGTGCAGAGAAATTTTATGTGAAAAATCACTGAAGAACTCGCTAACCATCCGCGAAGATTCAGGCTTCACAGATTGCTTGGCTGAACGAGAGATGTCTGTGACTGGCAGGGAGCTGAGGCAGCACGCTACATAGAAGTGAGATGGCCACCGTCCAAGCTCTGGCTCCGTGGCCCCAGTTCTGCCCTGCTGCCACTAATTATTTCATTTCCCAGTGAGTAAGTGTACCCAGGCCCTGCACTCCTCTCTCCCTGCGGATGCCTCCGTCCTGCAGACCTAGCCACCAAACCACTTCGTTAGAGAAATGTGCTTCATACACTTTCATACGGTGTTCCAGACTCCCATCTCTGCGAGCACAGGGAGATCCGCAAATACCGACGCGCTACAAACAGCGCACGAAAATACGCCCGAAAATACATCTTTGTACGAGCAGCTTCGAGCCGTGCACCGGGCTGGTGAGCCGGAAGGGATGTCGTCGCGAACTCCAGGAGGTGCTGCCGGGCGGCAGAGCCGTGCCGCGGCGGGCTGCGTGCCAGCTGCAAGTCTGCAGAGTTCGGCAGCACGCCGGGCAGCTCTCTCGCCACTCAGCCCCGCGAGAAGACCGTGGAGCAGCCCCAAACGCACTCCCCTTCCCCGTTCCGCGCTAAGCGTCACTCACCGGAGAGAACGGGCTCGCGGCAGCAGCTCAGCGCCAGCCCTGAGAAGGCCAGAACGGCGGCGAGGGCGGGGGGCTCCATGGCAAGGGGCCGCCGGGCCGCGCCGCGCTGGCAGGCGGCAGCCGCAGCGCTCCCGGGGCAGAGGTGGTTGCGGACGGCCGTGAAGAGCGCAAAGTGCGGGAAGCGGAGGCCCTACTGCATGTGTCCTGTAACTGCGCCCCAGCGAGGTGCCGAGTGGCAGATGAGGGATCCTATTACCAGCCATGTGACAGGAAAGGATAAGAAACCAACATCCCAACCTGCTGGTCCTGCTGCATCAGAGGATCGCGGAACTGCTGCTTTTACGTCTGACACCGACGGTTTTGGGCTGCTGGTGCTCGCCCCGGGTGCCAGCACAGGGGCTCCGCGGAGCCCTCCTCGCGGGCAGAGCCGCCTGTCCACCAGCGAGGCAGCGGCGGGGCCACCCCCGGCACCAGCCCCGGCACCAGCCCCGGCACCGCCCAGCGAGCCGTGTCTCTCCCTCGGCATCCCCCTCTGGCCTCTCGCAGACAGTCCCCCGACTGTGGCCGCGGAAGATACGCGGCATAGCCCGTCAGCCCCGCGGCCCAGCCGAGGGCTCTGGCTACGGCCGGCCACTGTCCCGGCCCCGCGCTCGGCCTCTGCTAGGCTGGGGTCCCGTGGGGACTGCCTGCCAGCAGATGGGAGCATGCAGATGCAGCGTGTCTCTCTTCCCTTCGGAGAAGGGCGCGGGAAGGAGAAAGAACGCCGCGCTCGCACGGTCGCTCTGCGGGGGCACGGTGGGGCCGCGAGGGCGCGCGGTAGGGCCGTGTGCTCCGTGAGCTCCGTGAGCGTCCACGAGGGCGGTGAGGTGGCAGCCCCGCGCGGTGCGATGCGGGAGAGTCGCTCTGAAGTTGCAGAAAGGCACGTCCCGCCCAACGGAGAGGACGGGACGGTGAAAGTATATTGGTGCGGCCCGTGCACAGAAGGCGCGGGGAGGAACGACTGCAGGCGGACCGCAGCTCCTTGCGTGGCCCGGAGACGCGGCACGGACACGGACGCGGGGACTCGCGAAGATGCATACGGACAGGAACACGCGAACACACGCACGAACACACACACGCACAGACATAGGCAGAGACAAACACATGGACAAACGCGTGCGTACACGCGGACAGGGAGACGAGACGCCACAGTGAACACGGAACAGAACACGGAACCGAAGGAAAAAGCTCAGTGTAGCTATCTGAAAATGGTGAATACAAATGCAGGGCTAGCTTTTTTTTTAAAAAAAAATCTACATGAGGGCAGCAAAGGTGTTTCTTTGTCAAGATGGAACATTATGAAGCTGTAGTTTAGACTTCTGCAAAGGTTTCTTAACTGACCTGTTTGACTTTTCAGCAATGCCAGTGCTCCATTGCTAAAACCAACCACCCAAACAAACAAACAAAAAACCGTAGCAACAGACAACAAACAACACCAACAAGGAAAATAAATTAAAAACAAACAAAAAAAAAAACACCACTTAAAACAACAGAAAAGTTACACTTGCTTTGTCAGGAATAGAAAGAGAGCAGACATTCTTGTCCTTACAGTTTCCCTATACCCATAGACCCATGTCCCTGTAGACCCATTTTACTGCTCTGAAAGAGGAACCAAACAAATATGGGTTTTATGCTTTAGCTGTTACATCAGTACATGCTATGGTACATCTATCTCACTTTTAGTATGCAGAAACATCCCATCATACACAGTTGTAATGTTGTTTTTGAGGTGAAAAATATGCTAATAATCTATTTTGGTTGTTGTGAGATATATAAAAAACAGGAACAACAACAACAAAAAAAGATTGCATACCAACATTAGATTTACATGTATATTTTAATATCATAGCATAATAATGTCATATTCTTATTTCTTTGAGCCAAATTCCTACTCAGTGTAGAACTTTTTAAGCTTATGAAATAATGAAAAACAGTAGCAGTGTCCTGCTAGATAATGTTAAGCTTTTTCTGGGGTTTGTTTTTTAATAGTGAATGCTGAAATATTTAGTTCTTCCTTATGAATACAATATATATATATGTATGTTCAGTTACTTGGCTCAAGCATTCTGCTGAAATTCTTGATTCTGAGCTGTGGTTGGACAAGCACTCTGGGAGCATATGTTATTTTGTTACTACTGAAGGTACGGGTCTGTATATGTAAGTATGCACAGATACATACGTATATATATATCTCCCTCTCAGCAAAGGAATTAGAGATTGCTATGATGGGAGTGTTTCCAAGGCTGACCAGAAGGAACAGCTGGGGCACACTGTTTTTACCACTGCTTTGTTTATGGTGGGCTAAACCAGATAATTCTGATTCATATAAATTAATTGTGTTCTGAAATTAACATACATTTTTTTTCAGGAGTATGTCCAGACTCCAATTTATTTCATATATTCCCATCCCAGTCTGAGTTACTGACATGAAGTGTCATTGATTTACAAATCTGTTTGTGCATGCAGCACTACCTTGTGGTACATGCTGTCTAACAGTATATGAAACATTGCTTCTTTGTGATTTAATGACTAACAAAATTCTCCTCTCCAAGGGCTGAGACCTCACTGTATAACCCAGTCACCCAATTTTGATTTCATTTTATCTGGCAGCCCGTTCCTTAAGGCTGCTGGAACACAGAAGGCTTACACATTTTTAACACTGTATTGATTATGAAGATCATACAATCAACTTCATATACCTCCAAAAGCCCACTTCAGTCTTCCAGCACTCCTAGGCAAAAATCACCTTTTTTCATTCTGCACCCCACATTCTCCACCAACCATTTATACACATGGTTGGTATGTGTGTGTACATCAGTTGCAATAATTTGTTTTTAATCTGTAGCACACTGGTAGCAGCCAGCTAGTTTGTTACTTATGATCATTCAACAGTCTTTCTTTCTCTCTTTCTCTCTCTTTCTCTCTTTCCCTCCCTCCCTCCCTCCCCTCCCCTCCCCTCCCCTCCCCTCCCCTCCCCTCCCCTTCCCTTCCCTTTCCTTTCTACAGCATTTTTTTTCTATCGTACAGAATTGTTTGTATTCCAACTTACCGTATTCAAGATCTCTTATCTGCATTGTGTAACTTTCTGCTTGTGGTTTGTGGTCTTTGTTCACAAATAACAACAATGGCAACAGTAGCTAATAAGTAATTAATAATTTTATACTTACAAATACACAGTCTGAAGCATTTCTTTCAATTTGTCTTGATCCCATTATAACATAAAATCTGTAGTGTTTCACTCATTTAGTCCTCCTGTACATTTTGTATGTAGTTTGTCCTTGCCTTTTGACACCACCATGAATTCTCAGTTGCTTATGAATTAAAGACTTTCAAAAAACAGACCCAGTGAGCTGCAAAAGCTAGCAATTCTTATTTAATTATCAGAAAGAGTTGCACAATACACAACTGATTTCAGAAACCCTTTGGGATGTAGGTCCATTTTTTTGGTAAAAATATTCTGTACAAGCTAATAGTTCAGAAATCACTTTAATTACAAGAATGAAACTTACTGTAATATAGCTAGATATTTTAAAAAGTAACCATGGAGTCTTTTAATTCACAACTATGCATATTTATGTTATTCAAGAAAAAAACATTGCAAGCAGAACTGTGCAGATAACAGGGTTATTTTTTTTGTTTGTTCTGAAAGTGAAACCTAATTGGACAATTGAATAAAAATCGATTTTAAAAATCATTGTAAGTTAGCCTGCAAGGAAAGGTTTCATTTTCTGAATACTTCCTCTCCTTCCCCTCAATTGCATCCTTTTAAAATTAGGTCAGTAATGAAACAAAAATGCCACTTGGAACATGTACTCAGTGACTTGCCAAAATATAAGAATGCAATGTTTAAGTATCTTTAGTTTATCTACCTCCCTACTTAAAACAAGCAAACAAACAAAAACCATAAAGCCAACAATCTGCAAATTCAACCTGACTTGCGAAATAGTCCATCTGACTGCATCCACTTTCACATCTTTCTAGATGAGCTTTACATGGCCCCAGAGAACGCGTGTGTCTCTCTGATAATGGCTAGCATTATAGGCTAGGATTATCTTCATTTCACCAGCTTTCAAGTGAAAGACTAAAAGAAGAGAAGTACAGAGAATCACAAATTCTTCTGATTTTGTCAAAACTCTGGTTCTGCTGGCAGAGATGTGACTGATAGAAGAAACTAACGCATATAGCCTTGATTCTTTCAGAAGCATTGTCCTTGGCTTTTGAAACACAGTAGGATGAGCCTGCCATGATAAAACCCCTGAAAGGTAGTTAGCATTTCCCATGCAATTGAACAGTCATTATATTGAAAGCAGAAATTAAATTATAACATACTATGTAAAACCACTGCTTTTATCTTTGTTGCTGTGGACAATTTATTCCTCTGTTATGCTTTCTCCATATTTCATTAAAAACGTCTCTGAAATTTCATTCTTTCTTGTTGGGATGTTACTGGAACCTCTGAAACAAGCTTCTGGTTGCCTTTGTGTCTTGGGAAGAAAAGAAAAAAAAAATAAAAATAAAATAATTTTAAAAATGCTAGAGATGACTGTTAAAGCAGTTACCGAAACATTTTTGCTTAGATGAAGGTGAGAGTAATACTAGGTTAGGTGGAATAGTAGGAATACTAGATTACGTAGAATAGTAACATTGAGCCAGTTTTTAAAGTATCAGTTCAGTGTAATTTCTGTGCAAGGAATAATGTCCCTCCCCTGTTATATACTGCTGAAGATTCACAATATTTAAATTACCAGAAGTAATGACTGAAGGAGATGTAGCATCTCTTCTGTTTGAGCAACATGCGATGAAATTAGAGAATACTGATGGTTTGCTGATGACTGACTTGATGTTCTAATTAGCCTTGCCTAATTAAGATTTATCTGTTCAAAATTTGTTACAGCTATACAGAGGACTGCATTCTCTGTTGCTATCCAACCACACACCCCACTGAGTGCTATGGGCTTTATTAAATATTCTCAGAATGTTCAGAAATTATAAACTTTTGGTAGCCAATTACTTACAGATTCCAAAATATATAAGAGCTTACACCTGATTTTTTTTTTTTTTTAATTTATATACAATGAGTTTAGGGTAGCAATTCTGTAAGCTGCTCCCAAATGTGAGAATTCTATACAGCTGTAATAGTAGTGCTTTATGCCAGTGAGCTATACACATGGGAATCTAGTACATGTAAGATATGGCAAATTTAGGAGGTGTCCTTCGTCTGTGCATTTTTATTTGTATGCAAAAAACATCTGCATCTGCAGTTATCTACCTTGTGTTGAGTAGCCTTTTTGTTTGTTTTTGTACAAAGAAGGAAGAAAAAACATTTTTGGTCTGAGTGTTCTCTGTGAAGCACTGAAAACAATGCTTACGTGATTTAATGGGACAGGGAAAAATTTAGGAGTGACTCTGGCCCTCTGATACACACAGTTAATTGATCATTGAGCACAGAATCAATGGGCTGTATTTTCAGTGAGAGACATAGCTATCATAGTGTGTTCTGTTTCAAGGGTCTCTGCACTGATGAATCTGTTGGAAAGCCACAAAGCAAAACATTTTTTAAAGTGTTAATGCTGGCTAACAATGAATTATATACAGAATATATGAAATCATAACAACCTTTTAAAACATAGGACTAAAACATCAACGTATTTACTAGCCACACAACATTTTGTAGAGATCTCCTTTATGAAGTAGTAGTTTATATAGTGAGTGTATTTCTGTTTGGTAGGAATGTTCCAAGAATGGGCAGCAAACTGATATATCCTTTAAATTCTATTCACCTCTTGGCACAAGAGACATAAGCATTCTCAAGGCAAATTTATGCATGCCTAAAAGAGGGAATATGTTCAAGGATGTGTGGTTACAGCATCATGCAATGCATTCCTTAAATAATAAACGCAATTTACCTGTTGGTATTATCAGCACACCTGCTCTGAAACAGAACACTTTTCATTAGATAGCCTTACTATTCAACAAATAGATTATTTTGACCAAAAATACTGTTTGGTCTCAATCAATCAATCAATCATGTTTGCTTGCCTTATTAATAAACTTCCAACTTTCCTTCATAGTCTGCCAGCAGGACACAAGGACTATCGAGACTTGATGTTTTCAATAAAAGATAGTAGCAGGAAAATGTCCCGTCTGATTTCTTTGTCATTGAGTAAAAGGATTAAAAGATCATAGCACTTCCTATTTCTTTAGCAGGTTACTTTTCGTTTTCAGTTTAGTTGAGTTCTTACCCCTTCTGTCTACACAGGAAAGTTAGACGTGCCAGGACTGCAAGACCGACAATTCCAAATACACAACCAAGAAGAATTACTTGTTTGATATCTGAAAAAAGACAGCAACCACAACAAAACAGGAAGATGTTATTTGTCTTCATATCAATTTGCTTCAGTATAAACATGTGTGACATTTTTTAAAAATTGTGTACATAGCACTGATATTTTACTGTTCATCGTGTTCGAGAAACAAACCCATACAGAGTGAGCAATGGAACTCACATAATTCCTACATTTGACAGTTAGAGCAGGTGGCTGTGACAGCTGTTCTAACACAAAGAAGGGATGGTTAGTGGCTAATATGCAGCTGACATGAACTGCCAAACCCAACAACTGTCAGTTTTTCAATCCTTTTCCCCATTTGATAGCTTTAAAAATTGCCCCTATTTTGACATTGAAATTTTGAAACTGCACCTGTTGTTTAATGCTCTATGCAGAAGAGAGAAGAGAAACAATGCTTCTTGAATGTTGTATCCTTTAAGGAAAATACCACATCTGAAAAACTGCAAGTCCCAGTGTGAGGAAATTTTGTCCAAGGCTCAACGGGGGGAGGCCAAAGAGAAGTATAGTCCCATGTCTCTGAGACACTGGAGTGTCCTAAGGTCAAAGTAGATTCAAGGCTCTGCCCTATTTGTGTGCCTATTGGCAGCATTATAAGCATGTGCAAGGGAGCATGCATTCCATTTAGAAATAGGTGAGAAGTGGTGCACCTGAGTTTTAACTTTCCTTTTGCTGGCATTTCCAGAGCTTTGTCATGCCTGCAGGAAAAACTGCCAAAACTACAGCCTGCCTAGCATACAGTGATGGCAAAATGATAAAACTTACTTTTCCGCAACACTAGAATAAATAATTTAACTTATAAATTGGTTTATACTGAAGTTTAAGGAAGGAACTGGGATACACAAACTATTTCATAGGCCTCAGACCTTTATTCAATAACTTCTTTTACAAGGCCCCAGAACATCTGTCTGACTTACATACACCTTACTGACAGGTACCCTGTCTTTGTCAAGTGATGAGAACCCACCATTGGCCTTGTTTGTTTGGCTCAGTGGTGACCTGTCTTTATAGTGAAATCTTTGTATTTAATTGTTAATCTCAGGTTATTTTTCTTGAGTATAGAGTGTTTTGCAGCCAGTCTCTTGGAAATGACAGACAGATAATTCCATAATAAGAAAACCTAATGTTGTTCTGCACCCTCATCTGAAAAAAAAAAAGTGCAGAAAATTAATGAGATTTCTGTCAACTTTCCCAAAAAAGTGCATTTGCACAGATCCTGGAAAATGAAAGCTAAAAATATGGAGTGCAAAAATTAAAGAGAAAAACAGATTGCACTTACCACCAAATAATTGTCTATCACAAGCAGAATATACATGTATACATATTGCTAAGATTTTACTTTTATTTTAAACCTGCGTTTTACTAGAGTCTCCCTTCTGCTTTTGCTGGATGGTTTCTTTTTCTCCCTCTATGTGATATTCTATGAAGAGAGGTTGCTGAGGTACTTGCAAGCCTTGCAGTGGAATTGTAATTAAAAGCATAGCAGAAATAATTATTAGCAGAGGGTTTCCCTGGAAACTTTAATTCAAGAAAGCAAAACTCAAAAGTAACAATATGCAGGCCTGAAAGCATATTTTTTTTTGTAATACAGAAATGGATTTTGCAAAGTAACTGATGTTTAGTTTTCTTCTTATGTTTCTGTCTCTCTTCCTATCCAGTTTTCAGAGTTCTCAAGCCTTCAATGTAATTTTTCTAGCTTTTGAAAAATAAAAACATGTAAGTAACTAAAAGTCCCTAGGATTTGTAGTAGAGAGACTGAATTTGATGTGCCACAAAACTGCAACAAGTGTAATGAGCACAGCACTGAAAAGTACCCCCTGAAAATAATAGAGGTCTGGGTCCTGTGTTCTTGACCAGCTTGAAAGAAGTCATTATTTAAAAAAAAAGACTGTTTTAACAGTTCATGCTGCAAATAAAAATCTGACCACTAATCATAGTGGCAAGGTCAGTGGTCACCCATTCAGGCGCCCAGAAATTTGGAAGCACTGACCATTAATTTTGCCAGAATTTTCTTGGCATTAAGAAGGCCTTCTATCAGAGAGTTTAATAAAATGGATGTTAGCAAAACAGCAGCATGTTGCTATGTAAAGGGGAAAACAGTATGGAAAGCTAGCATAAGTAATAATTGTTTGTAACACCATGAAAATGTTTTTTGTTAATTATGCTGAATCCAGAACTAGCACAAGGAAAACTGGCACTGAATTTCAACTGTCTTAGACTGGAGGCTGAAATGTATTTAGCGGAAAGAAAGTACTAGATATCCATGCTATAAAAATACTAGAGGTTTAGATATAAGTGACAGGAATTTTGGACTGTTTTACCCGTATTCTTTGGAGAGACTTGGACCTGTCAAAAAATAATCTTCTCATACAGATACTGATATCCAGTAGCATATATTCTGATACAAATGCAGGAACCAGGCTAGATATGAATGCCATTATGGGGGCACAGCAGTTAGAAAAACTGAGTGAAGAACTGTATATGAAATGTTATATTGTCTTGATTATGGTATCCTGCTGCTATGGGCAGCATTGCCATACTCCAGTTTCCTGAGGCTGACAAAAATTATCATTTTGGCTCACTCTACAAATGAGCTACAACCCCAAATATCAAATAGTAAGGAATGCTATTTTTACAATTGGATAAAAAGAATTTTACACCTTGTTGTTCTTTGCCATCTCTCAGGAGCCCATGTGCTGGAAAACATTCAGTTTTTTATCTGCTTAGCCATAAAACAGTGGCATGTCTCCCTCATTCTGAATGCTGTTAATTTCTGTGTATCTTCCAGCTCTTTTGCTCTGATCTCTCAAGGCTGGCTTTTTGTCCCTTTTATTCTAGTGTAAATGTTAGCATCCAGTTTGCTTATTGAGACTGACTGGCTCCTATCCAGTATGTACGCAGTTGATGGCAGCAATGTAAAAATGTTCTTAGCTTTCAGCTTGGCAAAATGTTCTGCCACTGACTCTGTTTAAGATCTGGCTTTACTTTGTAAAGATTTAATTCTCCTTAGTCTTTTTACAAATGATCTATTATTACCGTGAACTATGAAGGATGCTAAATTATCTTCTAAATTTCTTACATATTTTCAACAGTTAACTGAAGTACTCTGTATACTCCGGTCTATCATATTAAATAGAAATGTTTTGAAATACTTCTAGTTTCACTCTTTACAAAATAGCTTCAATACTGAGATTGGCTCTTGTGAATAGAATCAGTTGTGTACTGATTACTAACACTAGCTGGTCCAAAAAAAATTCCAAAAATGTTCACTCATCTATTTAAAATTTAGCAACACTGTATATTTTACACTTGTTCTGTGCAAATGTTCAATGATTATTTTCTATGCTACAGTCCACAGTCTGTTGCTCAAACTCATTTGTGGATCATCTCACTAATAACACTAAATATGAGACATTGTGTTGGAAATAAGCAACTGGTGCAGGCCTTCAAAAGCAGATTAAATGTTTCTGCTGGCCAAGAATTCACTGCTGATGTATTGTGCACTTTCCAGATTTTTGGAAGGTGATCAGAATGGAGAATCCGTTGATAGGATTTATCTGATGAGTACTTTCAGGAACAATTAAGTCAGCATTAAAAGTGTTTCAGCATGCTGTATGGCCTTGCATCACAGTGGTGCTTTGAAACACTGCCATCTTGAGGATGTTTGGAGTATACATGGTGTAGGAACAAATCAAAGCTGAAACTTAGTAAATATTAGGCAATTTTCTGAAAATTATAGAGACAGACGAACTGGTACTAAGTCTAAAAATTCCAGGCTAATTGATAATCTAATAGTACTGACACAAGAGGGGTAATGAATTTTTGTTTATAATAAATATTATTCTATACGATTCACAATAATTTTACTGTTATAGAGTAACACATTTTGTGTTGAGATAACATAGTCCTTTGGAACCATAAAGAGTGGAAGCCTTCAACAAGTGTTGAAGGGGAAGCTTGGGGAGAGACAAGGATGCTATGTCTGCTCTCTGCCCTCTGTTATCACAGGCTGTTTAGTAACGAATTTCACAGAATGAGGTTGGAAGGGATCTCTGGAGGTTATCTTGCCCAGTCCCTCCACTCAAGCAGGATCACCTACAGCCATTTGCCCAGCACTATACCCAGACAGCTTCTGGATGTCTCCAACAACAGAGACGCTACAACTTTTATGGGCAACCTCTGCCAGAGCGCAGTCACCATGACAGCAAAAAAGTATTTCCTGATGTCAGAAGGCACCTCCTTTGTTTCAATTTGTTCCCATTGCTTCTTGTCCTGGCACTGGGCATCAATGAAAAGAACTTTGGGCCATTCTCTTTGCACCTTCCCTTCATGTATTTATAGATATTGATGAGATCCCCCCTTGAGCCTTCTCTTGTCCAGGTGGAGGAGTTCCATCTCTCTCAGCCTCTCTACATAGGAGAGATACTCCAGTTCTTTCATCATCTTTGTGGCCCTTCACTGGACTCTCTCCAGTACATCCATGTCTCTTGTACTGGGGAACCCAGAACTGTCCCCAGCACTCCAGGCGTGACCTCACCACTGCTGAGTAGAGGGGAATGATCAACTCTCTCGAACCATCTGGCAATACTTTGCCTAATGCAGCCCAGGATACCACTAGGCTTCTTTGCTGCAAGGACACACTGCTGGCTCATACTCAGCTTGCATCCACCAAGATCCCCGGGTCCTGCTCTGCAAAGTTTCTCTTAAAGGGCTCATTTTATAATGTGTGAAATTATAAACCACCCCTCAGATGGCTTAGACTGGATCTACATTTGCCCCAGTTCCAAAGAAAGTTAAAATTAAATTAGCAATGACAGAACCAAGGATGACAATAAATGCTTGGGGGCTGTACCATCATTTGTTCTTGAAAAACAGTTCAAATTATGTTGATACTAGATGATTTCAATAATCTCTGGCTCTCTGTGTATATGTATATATAGATTACATATTTTCAGAACTTCTAAAATATCATATTATTTACAGAAGAAAAATACATTAAAATAATGCTATAAATAAGATCCATTTTATAGCCTATGTATTTCTATGTTATGGAATAATTTTAGCTAAGTAATTATGCTTTCCCATTTTCTAAGACTGAGTTTGTAAATTATTTTAGATTGTCCACTTGAGAAACAGTTCCTTTAGGCCAAAACTGGAGAAACAGAAGCATATAGCCCCAAGCCCTAGGAATGAGTAGATTAAAAATAATAATAATAAAAAAGCAAAACTGTTATTTAGATTTAAATATTAGTCTTTCTAGAAGCTAAGGAATCTCATGTCCAATGTCTTCCCAAATAAAAGAAGTTGCTTTTGTCAAGGGCCAACATTGTATACTGAGATTGCCTGGTTAATGAAAATGATTTCTGATGAAAATTTGTAACACTTAAAAGGAAGCAGACCTGTTCTCAGGATACAATTAGGTATGTCTCCAGACCAGACTCCTGTCACTTGACAGATTATTTCTTTTGATCCAATGAGTTCATAGCCCTGATTGCAGATGAAATGGATGGTTGAGCCCAGCAGGTAGTTTGTTCCATCTTTTCTTCCGTTAGTTGGATGATCCAGCCAGCCACAAGAAATCACTAGTAAAAGAGAAATATCTGGTTGAAGTAGTCAGGGTTTGAACTAGCAAATCTCAATTACAATTATTCAAATGGCATTTGAGTGGCAACTCAAAGAACGACAAAGATTTCTAGGCTAACAAAAATAGTTTCAGATTTATTTTTTTTTAATTCCAAGTTGAAGTCACAGAAAATGAAGAGTTCTACACAGTGGTTCAGTAGTGAAAGAAATGGAAAAAAATGTATTCTGTGTTTGTCTAAGTAACCTACGTGTTAAAATTTTTCTAGTACAAGGATGTTTACGCCTGATAAAAGCGTTCACAGATGTATGAACTTACAGTTCAGCAAAGCCTCCTCACATGGTCTTAACTATTTAGATGCCTTGCAGAAAGGGATAGTTTGTTTAATGCTATCTCACCTGGCTTTAGATTTTCTACCAACTGCTTGTGATTCTGATGAGATAATCTTGTGAAATTTCCCACTTGAAGACTTCTTGTTGTCAGGACATCGAATCTGCAGAATGGGTCAGACTCACAGACCAAGACCATCTCTTTCACCAAGGGATCAGCAGGGTCTTCATAAGGAAAGAACACTGGCAGAAAGGAAGTATTGTGCTTTTCCCCATAAAAGAAATTGTTCAATAAAAACTCTGTGTCATAAGTAAAGAGAGAAGTTCCATTTTCAACAGCCCCTTGGGAGACAGAAAGCAAGAGAGATTCATAGGTAACATTGCTTACAGACCTACACCACCTCCTGCTACTTACTAATCTAGGTGTTTATTTACATAAATGTATATACAGCTGGAACAGATCCATGAAGTCATATCTAGTACCTCTTCCTGACAGTTCAAGATTATTTTCCTTTTTACATGCAGTATCTTAACCTCATACTAAAGTTAGTCTTTGATCAATTTGTTAAAACTGGATCCAAATAAATGTGTAGCTACAACTTTACGTAATGATGATTTTAGATGCCTGCTGGAAAATTGATGATAAAAAGTACCTCAGACAGAGCTAGCTAAACCAAACGTTACAAGCAACACAAATCCTGATCCTATGTATCCCTAAATGTATTGTTTCTGCCATGGCACTGTTTTTCATTTTCATTCAGACGAACTGGAAAATTCCTGAAGTAAGAGCAGTGAAACTTTTGAGTATGATCTGAATGGTGGCATACAGCTACTGTGCTTGACACAGAGAGCAAATGGTAGCCAGAGGGTATTTTGTACCTTGTTTCTTCTGATCCATCTTCTAACCTAACATCAGGAGGAATGCAGACCAATCTAGTCTAGTCTGCAGGCTAGATATAGCAGCTGAATCACTTTCATTGAATGAAAGCAACTATTCTTTTACACACCTTGCCTTTTTTTAAGAAAATTGTTAGGACAAGGACAATTGTTAATTTTTATTTTAATACTTGATTTTTAAAACTGTCAGGTACTTAATGGAAACATTAGTAATATTCTGGAAAAAGGTGGCTGACCCTGACTATTTTTGGACTTCTGTAACACTTCAGTCTCACGATGTTGTGTTCCAACGACCATTGTAGATGGAATTCTGAAAGTGTAAGCGGTGAAATATGAGCTCTCACTGTTGATGGAACAAAGTGCAGAAATCTCCATCGTGGTACTGTCTTAATCCATTGTGGCTAGATATGTTACCCACTTGGGTAAGGAAGAGCATACTTCTCTCACTCACTTTTCTCCCCCCCCACCCCCACCCCCACCCCACCCCACCCCCCCGCATAGGTTGCTTAGCACAGACAATTTTCTGACCTGTAAATCAGAAATGGCTTTGAATTTATAAAAACAAACGTAATAATAGACCAGATAAATCACTTACAGTTAGCTCCAAACTCAAACAACTGCTGAGGACTTGCATTAACTGATATGGTTGTTTTATTCTTAAAGGTATACTCATCTTCTGTATTACCATTCATCACTCCAAAGAGACCCTGTGTGTGATTCATAAACTTATCTGGGAGCAAAACTGTCAGGGTCAAGAATCCTCCACTTCCCCTTATCTGTACTCCAGACCCAGAAGAGAACATCACTGTAATCTTCTGATCAGCTGTAGAATGGAGAAAGAGACCTAAAACAATGAGAGGAAGAGGACAAAACAACTAATCATCTAAAGTGAACAGGTTGATGTGTCATCAGTTTTAAACATTTTTTATAAAGCATTTCCTTCCTTCCTCTCTGTGCTACATTCTGAGAAGCATTTAAAAGGAGGCCACACCTCCATACCATCTGTTTTTGGAAGACAAGAGGAATTCAGCCCTAAAAATTTGCTGAGACAGGACCAACACATACACCTACAAATGTGTTAAGATGGCTACTACAGAGCAGTAGCAAAAAGGGCCCACGTTTGATATAAGTTGCATGTCCTTCTGACAGTGTCCCAGAGCAGAAACTTCACGACATGAGACAATTACATCACAGAGCTGCTGTGAGCTGGGAACACTGCTCTCAGTGGTCACAGGTTTCCTCTGCTTCTTGATCATCTTGTCAAAACTTTCCTATTACAGCTCTTTATCCAAGCTCCATCACTGTCCCACTTTTTTCCTTCCCTCTGCTCTTCAATACGTTTTCCAGCCATTTGGGGAATAATATGTGAGAGCCACAGAAAAATTCCTCTGCTGAGCAGAAGGCTCACTATTAAAATTTTTATAATGTGTAATCAAATGATCACACCCCTGGAGGAAAAGAAAAAAAAAAAAAAAGAAAAAGCAACTTTTCATAGTCTTTTCAGGCAGAAGAATAGAGGGGTAACATCTGACCAACCCAGAGAGCTCCTGATAGGTGATTGTGAAATTCAGCTATATTTTAGTATACATTGGTTGTATTTCGCTATCATTCATTTTGATTGGTAGGTTTCTTTGCATTAAATACACTAGGCTCAAAGCAGAATGAGTAAAGAGTTTTTAATTCTATTCATCCTCCATGGAATGAGAAGGAAAACAATTACTCCACAAACCACTGTAGGATGACATGGAAGAAGTGGGCATTGAAGCCACCTGTTAAATATCTCTGTATCGTTGCCAGGATTGCATGCATTCCCTTCATACACTACACACCCCAGAAAGTTCAGGAAGGCACCATGTGTTGGTAAAGGCTGTCATTTATGTTATTTGTATGTTCTGAGAGAAAAGAACGTGCCAGTCCAGACTACTGAGAAATCTGATGACTCTGCCTCTTCCCAGTCAGTGTCGGAGTTCCAGCAGTTGGTGTCACTGCTAGGCTAACTACCAGAAATGCTGACGAGAAGCAGGAAGGTCTCAGGATCTGATGTTCTCACTGCTACATCTCTCCATGGGAACTTAGCCACATTATGCTTCTCTGTAGCACACTTGATCTATGGCTATTAGGAAGGAGATTCATAGCCCATAATTCTGGCATTTATATTCCTGTCCACAGCCTAGCTGTAATCAGTCTCAAAGGCAAGAGGAATCCCTGCACTGGGTTAGTATAAAAATAGGGCCAGCAAGGCAGATTGGATGGAAATCACATTCTTCCCTATGCTCTCCATTTTGTTCACCAAGGCCCATGCAAATTGTGCATTACCACTGATTCTGCCTCAATCTGGCAGCAACTAAACTGAAGAAAGGCAGATGATAATAATAAAGTAAGATTTAATTATCGGGGATACCGCTTGCCCTTTGTTTTATTTCCCACTTTATTTTTGGAGTGACCTGCATTCTGTTTCTCAAAAGTACACTGAAAATAGAATCAAAATACATGCATCTAGAGATGTTTTTAATTATACAGGGGTTTCACAGGAATAAAATAGGTTTCAAGGCTGATATGTGTAATTAACCTTTCAGGTCCATCCACCTTTGCTCAGAGAAGTTGACCACCTTTTGGTTCAACAGGACCTCCAGATTCAAATCCTCTGAGTAGCGCACTTCAATCACATCAGAGTTGTTCTCCTGCATGGCCACTGCAGACAAGCCTGTCACCTGAGCTTCAGTTCCTTCCAAACAAACAAACAAAAAATCCCTCAAGATACCTCACATCATATAAAATAAATATGGAATGTTATAACGATACAGACAATAACACAATAAGAAAACAAAAAAAACCAGACATTTCTTAAAAGTAATTAAATATGATTATTTATATTTCAGGAAATTGCTAAGCATATAAATCACATTGCATTGAAGCCCATGGTATAAGTCTCCTGCTAATGTAGTATATTGAAAGCAGAATGTTTACTGCTAAAAAAGGGTCTGGAGATTCTAAATTCTTAATCCCAGTGGTGGTGGCAGAGATGGTGGCAGAGATACGTAAGAAGACCAGTTGATCTCCTTCTTGCACACTAAGTCCTGTGAGTAGGGCCTGGGAAAACCCAATTTTCAGGGAAGATGAGACACAAAAAGGAAACAGAGTGAAACAGACAAGAGAAGGGATGCACACAAATTAAAAAAAAATTATCTCCAGAATGAACTGCTCAGTGACTCATGACACTTCTACTACAAGCACATTAAAATGTATCCACGGCAAAATATTTCCTTGATACATTCCATCCTATCCAATGTTGTATTCAGTATAAGCAGTCATGTCTATGTGGGTGCTGAAACCCACACTTTTTGATTCATCCTCATAATTCTACCAGACATTCCAAATCCTTCAGTTGCATCCCCCTCTACTCTGCCCTAGTCAGGCCTCACCTGGAGTACTATATCCAGTTCTGGGCTCCCCAGTACAAAAAAGACAGGGATCTCCCGGAAAGAGTCCAGAAAAGGGCCACAAAGATGATATGGGGCCTGGAGCATCTCCCCTATGAGGAAAGGCTGAGAGACATGGGTCTGTTCAGCCTTGAGAAAAGAAGACTGAGTGGGGACCTCATCAATGTTTATAAATACCTGAAGTGTGGGAAACAAAGAGATATGGCCAGCCTCTTTTCAGTGGTTTGTGGGGACAGGACAAGGGGCAATGGCCACGAAAAGAAGCACAGGAAGTTCCACACCAATATGAGAAAGAACTTCACAGTGAGGGTGACGGAGCACTGGGACAGGCTGCCCAGGGAGGTTGTGGAGTCTCCTTCTCTAGAGGTAATTCAAGACCTGTCTGGATGCCTACCTGTGCAATTTGCTCTAGGGAAACTGCTTTGGCAGGGGGGCTGGACCCGCTGATCTCTCGAGGTCCCTTCCAACCCCTACAATTCTGTGATTCTGTGATCCCTGAGCTCAGCTGAAATACTCTTTCCTGAGGCAAGCCGGCTATTTTATGCACCATCTGTACCATTAGATCCAGGAACAGCATAAATGAAAGTATCTGATATGAAGCTTTTCAGATTGTCCTGAGAAGCAGGGCAGCATTCTCCTGTTCCACGCCCTATTTTTCCCTCATTTCAAAATGCAGGTAAAAGATCATCTCCTTCTTACAGGCTCCTTTGCAATCTGCCCATTCAAGTGACAAAGGTACCTCCAGACGGTTTCTTCTGCCCTAGGTTTTGGTTTACAAATAAGCCAAAAGAACAGGACAAGCAGGCCCTTTGAAAACAACAAAAAAAAAAACAGAATGACACCCTTAATCAACTTCTCATCAGACATTCTGAACTTTTCTGCTAGTTTGGGGTATCTAAAAAGACTGTCTGAAAAGCTCAGAGAAGTGTTTATTTTTTATGTATTGTTATATACTTTTAAAGTACTTTTGCACTTGCATACCCAAAAATTTATTTTAATTTCCTTGCATGCATATGTGTTGGGCCAAAAAGAGACGACTGCTCCAACGGCTGAAGTTGACTGCTTCATTTGCACTTCAGTATTTCTCAGAGGCCTCCTTTCCTTCAGATCACACCAGAATTAACTTGTCCATGTCTAGCCACCTCTCTTTAACATGTCATATTATACTACATAAAATAGATCCTAACAGTAAGTAACTTCCGCAACTCATCAGTAACCATTCTCCAACAAATTATTTCTTGTTACTTAGTTCTGGAATTATTTACATTGTCTCACAGGTGATTCTTTTCAGCTTGCTCTTATTGACTTGCCTAAGATATATCAGCATCCTGTAATCATTACAGAAGAATCTTGTAAATGCTTGAATTTGTTCTCAATTAGTACTCTGTATTACCGACTTCAGTTTGAAATCTGTGATTGATCCAGGATTCATCTGTTTATTTACAGCAGGAAATATGCTTTTGGAAGATTTTAATGTTTGACTTATAATCAGCTCTCTTTTGACTACTGATTTCCTGTGTTTTTACTTTCTGTCTTGAGTCAATAAATAGAGTTAAACTGATAATACTGGCCCTACTCTGCATGCATATGAGGAAATGCTGTGTTTCACAGCTACATTTTAAAATTCATTTTTAAACATGGTGCAACTAACTCAGCTCATTATTTTGTCAGTTATTTTACAGTGAAATGTCCATATTTATACAATAAAGCAGCAGAATGCCAGAACACACAAATGTACATTGACAAAAAAAAGTTGTTTCCACTCATAAGAACATCACTGTAAGGTGTTAATCTGTCTGGGAATGGAGGAAGAACACTGTTACAGCCCAGAGAGATAGTAGTCATAGTTTGGGAAATATTTAGAGGAAAAAGAAGACTCGGAAAGCCCAGAGGAATGCTGTAAAGAGAAAATCAAACAACCTCAGAAGCTATTATTTGTCATCACTACTTTCCCTCTTACCAACTTACCATTGGGAAAGTGTGCCTGCTGGGTCCTTCCTTGCACCCTTAGGGATGTGAGATCAGACTCTACCAACATGTATTCCCCTTGTCCTTTAAAAGTGAAGTTCAGACCATCAAATGTGAGGAAGTGGGGATCCCCAAAGGCAGATGCTGTTTTTTAAAAGCAAAAAGAGACATAAGAACAAGTGAAGACTGCAATCCATTACTCCTTTTCTTAGGCTCACATGAGGAAAAAAAAATAACCATTGCGGTGATCCAAAGAATGGTATTTAAACAAAGGAATAAACACAGGTCTGATCCATGTAAATGTGACTCGAGCAGTGCTGTAACATACCTTGAACAGCACTGTAGGAACAGCAATTGTCATTCCGGTTACTCATCTTCATCAGCCAACACTTAGAACTGCAGTTTAAAATGCTTTTATGTGCTGCAATGTTTACCTGGTGGACCCCCTACCACAATCCTCACTCTCAAGCTAGAAGCCTGATTCCCACACAATGTACGGGAGGACTTAGACACAAATGCAGGACTACTCCAGATGCAGCTCACCAGGGAAGGAAGCTTTCACATGTAGCTGGGAGTGACAATAGGAGAAATGGAATGGGACTTTGAAGTCTCATCTGGCCAGAAGAGAGAGAGATGACTGTGATCCTCAGCCCTAAAGCCTCTACAGAACTCAGCAGATATCCTTGGTTTTGCCTACCAGAATAGTAAAGAGGTTGGAAGGTCCCTCTCCCCCACAGCAAAAAACGATAAAGTTGTTCCATCCTATCTGAGGTATGAATCTCTGTGTAAGGACACGCATATGACGGGTAGGTCCTTAACTGCTTGGTTGGTGAGTATTTTGTTATCAGTGCTTCTATCAGTCTGGACCGTGAGTCCCTGACTGAGCTACCTCATAGGTAGGTGTACCTGTCTCCATCTCCAACACAGCCATGCCTGTGCCTGGCCATGAACCCTGTTGAACTGGACCCAGACTGCAGAGTGACTTTCTGGCTTGTCCTCAGATATGTCTTGTTACTATAGACTTGCCCAACAATCTCTGGACTGGATATTGGACCCTCTGGCAGACAGACTTCTCAGCTTAACTTTGGACCTGTCCTGACACCACAAACTTCTATGGAGATCTGGATTCTCAGCTGATCGCTGCTGCCTTCCTTGTGTCCACCCTGCCCACCTTGCTTGGGTACAGGTGGAGTGGACCTCACGCTGGCAAGGACCCTGCCCTGCCAGCTTTGTTATCACACTTGGCTCTCAGCTCCATGTTCCTTAGGGACAAGCCAGCCTTTGCTGCTTCCAGACAGGAAAATTTGATGGGGGACTATCAGAAGAGACTTTCACTTTCAGTGCCCTCTGCAATTTTCTCCTCTTTGCTTGAAGCAGACCAAAGACTCCTTGCTCTTTCCTTCTTTAAGAGAGGACACAATCCTACCAGACACCACAGCACACCAGCAACATAGAAGAAAGCAAGAGATGTGGCAGCAATATAGCCATGGCAAGACTCAAGGAATACTTCCTAAGAGCTATGGGGAGGAAAAATAGACACTAGCAAATACTAAAATTTCCATGTCTGATACGAGTAGCATTTTTCAGCATTACAGTTTTTTCTAGCTACTGCTAAGCTGTCATTAACCATCCCTAACTTATTTTTGAGAAAGAGCCCACTGATGATACGAAGCCATGGACATTGACTACAAAACCTCAGCTATTTAAGTTTCAGGGGTTAATGATGTACTCAAGCTGAACATTTTGCAGGACAGCTAAAAAACACAGATTTTGCTACTGACAGATCAATTGAAACCTTCCATGGAAATTTTCTACAGGATATTGTGCCCTCCGCATTCTTAACTGATACAACACATACATACACAAACATTCTAAAAGACAAAACTGTATAAAAAATCTATAATCCATAATGGAATTCTGAAGGTGTTACCAGCTTGAGGCGGGCGATATGTCCTGCAGTCACTGGAGGGACGGTTTTTCATATAGAAGTGACAATTATCAGACCACAGACAACAATAGTAGAAGCTGATGACATCATAAAGCCAATGGGAAAAGCCAGGTATCCGGGGAGGCTTCATGAAAGGTGGTGAACCCCAGTCATGGCCTCGATCAGGTGTGCTGCCTCCTGTGGAGTCTTGTGTGAGGATTTGAGCCCCTGTGGAGTCATAGCAACACTGCTGGCCTGCTGCATACACAGGACTGGTTGAGAAATGAAGAGAGAAAAATGTCATCATTCAGCCCTGCGAAGTCTATTTGTGCTTACAGGTTACCTGTTTTCTTTTTATGGCTAAATGTTTTGGTTACTAAGCTCTATGTGACATCCAGAAATGATATGTCAGTAAATATTTTTTTTTCCCAGCTCTTATAAAATAGACCGGATCAGGGATTATGAGGGAGGGAGCTTTAACCAAGGCAGAAAGAAAGTTCTGTAGGACTTAAAGCCACACAAACACAGTACTGTTTACAATTGTTCTGATAGAACGAGTGCAAAGAATAACTTGTTGAACTAAAGTAGACCCATATAAAAAAGGCTTAATTAAGTCTAATCAAATTATTTTTAGGCATCAGCGCTTGTTTAGGTTTCCTGATATCCAGCACTGTGTAATTAATGACTTAGTAAATCTAAGGCCATAACTTAATATCAGCAATGAAGACTAATAAGAGGGAAACAGTGATTGCTATGAACCTGAGAGCTGAGAGACCAGACACCTCTGTGACTTCTGCGACACTGCTATCTCTGAGACAGAATAGATCATTAAAAAAAATGAAGTTTCAAAAATTTTTCTTTACCTGGCTTGAATGGCTCTTACACAATGCACAGCACCAGGGTGATAAGTACACACGCTCCCTTTTTCAATGTCACAGCCATAATCTGTCTGAAAAAGATCAATGTTCTGCTTAATGGAGCTTCCATTTTGTCTTTTCTATTTTTAGGTCCTCTCCCAACCCTTTATTTCTCAGTTATATGTAAAGTCTAAACAAACTGGTTGCAGCTGTGTGCTGAGTATCACAGAATATAGGAAAAACAGTGAATTTAGTACTGAAGTGATTGGATCAACATGTTAGTCTAACTTCAGCATTTTGCAGTCTATTACAACGGACCTTGAAGAACAGATGGAGCTAAATGGAGAACTCAGCTATAATTGTAATAAACATAGAATATGCCACAGTGATTAACTTATGTCTTATGCTTTTAGACAGTGGCAGTGCAGTGTATCTATTCTTTTTTCTTCATGTGCTTTTTTTGTGTATGATCTAAAATACACATAATGTTTGGAGTTTAATAACCAGGAAATGACGGTAACTAAAAACACCTTATATATGTATTTTAATATGCATAAGCACACTGCCATCATTGGTATTGTATACAGGTGAGAAAGTTACCCTATTTGGTCTTCAGCTCAGTAGTGTAGGTCTGAAAGCATAAATTAAACGGCAACTGATTTCTTGGCTTTTACCAGTCCTTTGTTAACAGTCAAGTTGAGAAGGAGGAAGGAAGGAGACAGGAAATAATGGTTTATAGCTGTGGACTTGAGCTCCAAAATGTAAGATGGAAAGGTTTACAGCAAGTTATGATATACTAGGTAGAAACATAGCTGCTTCTTCCAGAATGGGATATATTACCTACTGACACAGACTGCCATCTTGTAGGACCTTGAAGAAGTCATCTGTGCTCCCAGCTCTACATGGTTCACTGCCCTCTCTGAGCGTTTTCCGTCTACCACTGGAAGTATTGTCTTAATACTGTTTGAAGGTGGTTTTTGTTGGCTGTCCTACAGGATTTTTGTTATTTAGACTGCCTGAATAAACTATATCTGCCTCTGCTATTTGTCATGCTACTTGTGCAAATTTAAGTATAATTTAATTTCCTTGTAATGACATTTAGAGAGGGAACAGAGCTATGGAGAAGAGTATGTCAGTCCCTAAACTTCTACTTGGAACTGTAATAGGCCAGAGTGATGGATTAATAACTTACATGGAACCTTCCAGTGTCAGCTCTTGCCTGTGACAAGGTGCAAGGGCAATCTATAATTTCTTCCAAGAAATTTGGAAGCTTCTCCTCTTTCCTGTCCCATTCTAGACATTTTGCAGTTGCCCATGCAATTGGGTCATTTCTGAAGTCTTCCCCAAGGTGCCAAGCCAATGCATGCTCTGAGCTCCAGATTGATGGCGTGTTGCTGGAGAAAAAAGAGCCAAAAAAATAGATTTGATAGTTGAACAAGCACTGTTTTTTCAGCCATACTGTCTTAATAACTAACTAGAATTATGTATAATCTTACAACTTGTAAGGTTTCTTTGTTTTGTTTAGTTTTTGTTTTTGATTATGAAGGTCGCTGTTTTCTTTTTCCTGCAAAAATTTACAGTAAAACAAAATTTTCCTCATTTAAAGGGTGACATGACAGCATGCAGCAAGTATGCTATAATCAGGAATATATTTTAGCATTTGTGATTCTGGCTTACATGAAACTTTTTTAGAGACAGATATTCTCTTCATGCCTTTTCACATCATATTTCCTTTCGGCCAGAACAAAGAAAATCTGGATTCTCTATCAGAACCTAATTCTGTGCCTCAGAACTAACAGGCCCAATAGCAACAGATTGGGAAAGAAACATTCAGAATCCTCGAAATGTTCCAAGGCTACTCTGCTATCCACTCATGAAACTATACCTGAAAACAATAGTTTCCAAAAATGTCGTAATAAACTCTCCAGAAAAAGTAACCCTGGTGTAGTTAGCAGCTCCTAAATGGTAAAATAGTTTCTGATGTATTAGTAATATGGTCTAACACTGAGGATCATGAACTTCATGTATTTACAGGTGCCACACTATCTACATCAAGAACTGTAGACACATGGAAGAATTATGAAGGAGCATCTGCCCAAACTCAGGATATGTATGAAGCACTTGCAGAGATATTTCACCAAATATCATAAGGAAATAGTTAATGAAATAAAAGGAAGTGGACTTATCATTTGTAGGAATGCAAAGGTTTACATACAAAATAGAAAAAAATACATGCAGAGAAGAACCTGTTGCTGCTGTGGGAAAATAAAAAATCTTACAAAAAAATCTGCAGTTAAGGCCTCCTTTACAGTTGTAACAAGAATCAGCATGTCCTAGTTCACTGAGTGTATTGGTTTTGGCTGGGAGAGAGTTTTCTTCATAGCAGCGTGAACAGTGCGGTGTTTTAGACTTGTGACAAAACAGTGCTGGTAAAACACTGATGTTTTGGCTACGGTTGAGCAGCGCTTGCACAACATCAAGGCCTTCTCTTTCTCGTTCTGCCCCCAGAGGAGTAGGATAGGGGTTGGCAAGAGGCTGGGAAGGAACATGGCCAGGACAGCTTAACCCAACTGACCAGAGAGATATTCTGTGTTACAGAATGCCATGTTCTGCAATAAAAATGGGGGGCTGTCCCAAAGCAGGCGTTGCTGGGAGACTGACTAGGCATTGGTCTCGTGTGCTTGTGAGGTTGATTGCCTTCGCGTGTTTTTTTTTTTTTCATCTTTAATAATTAAACTGTCTCTATCTCAACCCAAGAGTTTTTCGCACTTACGCCTGTTTGATTCTCTCCCCATCCTCCTAGGAGGGAAGAAGTGAGTGATTGAGGGATTACGCGTGAGCTGTATTCAACCCACCACACTGAAAACAAGAAAAGTATATTAAACTAAGTAATCAAGCAGCGATCTCAGAGGACTAAAATGTGTATGTGAAATCAACTTGATACAAAAGAATGGGAAAATGGTTTGTAAAGTTCCACCTAGCAACAATGACAAGGAATGAATAAGTCTAACATGCAGTCTAAGTCTTTGCTAGCAGAAGATTTGTGGAGATAATTTAATTTGACTGTATTTGAAGGAGTGATCATGATGTCATTAAAAAAATTTAACAACAATAAGTAGAATATAGGAAGCTAATAGTTCAAGTAGTGCATAGAAAGCAAATCATTTCTGTTAGCAAAAATAAATACAAAATAACCTGGCATTAAATAAAATCAAAATTAACCAAAGCTAAATATAGTAAATAGAATTGCAACAAGGCAACACTAAGCCTCAGAGAAATTACTCCTATTAGAAATAAGAAGATAAAGAAAACATACCTAAAATGAGCAATGAACTTTGGTATCTCCTATTAGATATCTTCAATAGTGTGTTGGTTATTAATTTTTAGGTTTTGATGATTAATGTACGTAATTGCATAATCACGTTTATCTTTAGATAAGGTCTATGCCTGAAAAGTTAATTGGCATAATCTTTGAAGAGATACACTATTTTTTTTTCATGAGAAACAGAGCCTGAATCCTTGTTTTAAAAGTCAAAGGAGGCAGCAGTTTAATTATCGGAAGCAATAAGGTACCTATGATAAATGAATGCCATGATGTACTTGCCTCTGCCCATCAGAATAGGTGCTGGGTGTAATTCTCAAAATTCCAAAGTCCCAAGTACTGTAATTTGCTTTAGCAGGTACGGGAATGAAAGAAAATGTCCCAGTATTAGGGGTTTCTCTTGCCAAAGTATAAAGATATTCCCACTTGGCAAACCAGTTTTCTGAGTAACTGTCACCTGCCACATAAAGGAAAAAAATCTTTTTGGATGCTGTAAAAGAATAGTTAGCTACATGATTGAAATTAGATGCCTTCACCCATATGCAAATTAAGAGAAAAGCTGGCATTACTGGCATGAGTTATCTATACTTGCAGATCTCTTCTTGAATCTTCAGAGAAAGTGACAGCATGATGCACAGAGCTCTGCACAGAAGCTGACAACTGACAACTGCTTGTGCACAGATAGGAAAAGTATCACTTTACCTGTTTCCTGGTAACCCCAGACTTCTATGTTGATATGGGTTGCTGTAAGTGCCTGGTGTGTCCAGGTGAGAGTTAAGTTTCCATCAATGTTGTGGGTGCCATAGTATTGCCATTTTGTCTCATTTACCAACGTGCATTTTTCTCCATCCGGAACCTTGCTGTGATGTACTGGTTTACAGAACACACACACACACAGTCAAAATTAATGACAAGAAAAAGGACAAAATTAATGAAATTTTTGATCTGCATAGCAATGAAAAGGTGCCACTTAGTATCTAAGATTTAGCAGTATTTCTTCTGTGCATATTTTCTAACATGGTGAATGATACAAAAAGAGCAAACTGAAGGTGAGAGAATACAACCCCTACTAACGTGTGACATAGTCCTCGGATTACAACACCAGGGTGCAATTCTTTTCTAACAGAAATACCTACTAAAAGGAAACTGGTTTGGTCAGCCTCACTTTTGAGCAGGACCTTTTCTGACTTAATGCTGCTGATGCTGAGTAGCAGCAGAACTCACTCACTGTAAAGTTCATCTCTCAAAATATGAATCACCATGAGAGGAGCAAGAATGACTTTTTAGAGGTCAAACATTAAGGAAGAAGAGAAGTGATCAAAAGGGAAAGGCTCATGTAATCTTGCATTTGTGGAGCGAGAATACAGATAGAAGAGTGTTATCATAGATTTTAGTAACCTGATAACCAAGTTCCAGAGTACGGAAATGTCAGCCCGTCATCTGTAGAAACTTCAAAGTGGATGAAACCAGTTTCATACAGCAATGGGGAGATACAGTGGGCTTTTCCATCCTTACCAACATAGCCACTGGTTTTGATTTTCTTCTTGAACCTGTTGATATTGAAAACATTTCTCAGAGCCCCTGCTGAGAGAAGAATTCTGAATGTCTCAGTTATGTTTCGTTACGTAACCTTGTGTCATGTGCTGATCATTCCAAGTCCCGTGGCTATTTTCCTCGTTGCAGTGAATATAAACCGGTAAAGCTCATGTGTACTTTGTGCTTATTACAGCAGTGGGGATTCTGCTGTGCACTGCACAAATACAGAGCAAACTGCTAACCTTAGATTTACTATTTAATTATGGGAGGGACATGATAAATTAGTAACAAACAACAAAGGGATAGCAGGAAGACAAAGGTGATGTTATAAGATTAACAGAATTACAGGGTTGTATTTTACAGAACAAATACCCAAGTTAAAGGTTTTCCTGATGAAGAAGTAAAAACCTTTTCAAGTGCTGCTATGCAGATTGGAAGAACTAAAATCTGACACAGAACATTCTGTGGAAAAAATGCCAGGACATCAGGGCTGGTAAAATTCAGTGTGCCATATATGTGGCATGTGTGATGTGTACCTAAGGCTGACATGCTTAGGATCAAGGGTTTGTCTTACAGGAAAAAGATAAAGTGCCCTGTATACATTCTTTTCTTGTTGCTTGAGTCTTGTTATGGTTTAATAAATTAATATTTCTGTTTCTCAATATTGAATGTTAAAAAAATACTAGCATCAAAGAGCTCTGAAAGGAAGTCCTTTTAGAAAAGTCACTGTTGTGATATGTTCAGAGAAGGACTAACAGAGCAATGTTATCTCACAATATCTCACAATAACCTGACCTACAGGAAATGATCCTGTGTAGAAATACAGACAACATGTATCTTTGAGGGTGACTGTTAAAAGAACCTTTGCATGTTTCATAATTTTGACAACTCTAGAAGATACATTTTTCACTCGTGCATAGACAAGTCTTGTTTTGTGGTAATTACCTATTGTCAAAAAGTGAGATTAGAAAGGGTAACCTCCCTTTGGTAGAGGAATATAAAATCATGGCCCACCTGCACATTATCACAGAGGTATTAAAAGCTGTATTTTCAATCAAAATGTCTTTGCCTCCCATCAGAGATCCTGAGTACGGAGAAATTTGAAGACAAAATTCATTATAATCACGACAACAAATCCCCAAGGACTGGCACGTCACTTGGCAAGAACAGGTACCAAGAAGCTCTCCACATTGATGTGAGCAAGAGTCTTGAGCCCCTTATTAAAGAACAAGACAAGGAAGAAAAACAAACAAACAAAAAAAAACATAGGAATGTCACTGAGCTCCTCTAGATGTTCTCTGAAACAACATCTAAACATCTAAAGAACTACTGTAAATGAAATAGGCTGTTTATGTCAGATGAACATTATTTTAGAATGTATTTAGATGATGGCAATAATCACCTGTGCATTACATGATTACCTTTCATTTTGATTAGAAAAATACACTTATTTACCTCCCAGACCACATATAATTCACCAACCCCATGGGTATTTTTATAACTAGTAGAAAGATAAATCTCCAAAGCAGCCTCCCAGATACTGTCATTAATCAGAAAATAATAGTTCATTAATAGGTCATTAATAGTTATTTCTATAAACAGTTCCTGAGCAAACCAGAAAGGGGTCCTATTGTTGTCAACCCTACACAGGGATCAATGAGAACAGAAAGCTAGTGCTCTTGGATGAATGAAAAGCTAGCATTAGAGACAAAGTGTGTTACAACATGAAATTATGAAAAGCTTCTGGAATGTCATCCTTCTGTGCATTTTAAATGAGTCTAACCTTAACAATGTAGATGTTAAAATGACTAGGTAGGCGAACAGATGACTACGCCCTCGAATGAGGCCTATCTGAACAGACCAGAAGTAACTACTGGACATGACGTGAAAAACTGCTGAACACAACAAATAAAGCAGTGAGAAGTTGACAGAAGTTACAGTAACATTGTAAGAAACGGATGGATTTCAGAGACTGTCCAGCAGGAGTCGAGTGAGGTGGACAAACTGCACAGATAATTGTGAGCATTGTGGACCTTTCAAGAGCGGAATCTTGCAAGACCCACACTGCTTGGGTTACTATATCAATAATACAGGCTGACATGACCTAGGTAATCTAGGACTGTGTTAGTCTGCGTGGTTGGCTGTGTTAACGTGGTGAATGTAGTATGTGTATCTGCCACCTTGGAATGGGGGAAATATCCTTGGTACTGGCTGGACCAACAAACAGGAACAGCAGTAACCCCGTATGTGGGACTGGCATATAAGGAATTTCCTGAATGTGGAAGTACAGAAGATCTGGCTGTAGTGGACTGAGGAGGAGAAATCTACTTCATTCCAAAATCCACTGGATTGACCTACTTCCCAAAGGTCATCAACGATGTATGAACAAGACTAGGAGAGGAAGAAAGAATTATGGTCACACCTGATGGAGCTGAAGTGCAATTGCTTCCAGTTTCAGATAGGACAGTTTCTGTCAAAAGGAGGAGAAAATGCCAAAGATTTTTGGTTTGTGTATGGGGGGTGAAGGCAGGGAGGGGGCAGGGAATGTCAGGGAAGACTGTTTGTTTTTCAGTAAGGTGAAGAGAGCAAGAAAATGAAAAGGCAGTAAAATCTCCCCCCAACTCCCCCCCGCCCCCCCATCTCCCTCTCTGCCAGCCTGCCTCCTTCATGCTAACATAATATGTGAGTATAGGTCAGAGAACAGGAATAGAAGTCAGAAATTGTCCTGGTTCCAGTTAGGACAGAGTTAATTTTCCCTCCTAGTAGCTGGTAGGGTGCTATGTTTTGGATTAGGATGAGAAGAGCGCTGATAACATGCTGATGTTTTAATTGTTGCAGAGCAGTGTTTACACCAGGCCAAGGACTTTTCGGCTTCTCGCTCTGTCCTGCCAGCAAGCAGGCTAGGGGTGCAGCAGGAGCTGGGAGGGGACAGACCCAGGACAGCTGACCCAAACGGGCCAAAGGGGTATTCCATACCATCTGACGTCATGCTAAACAATATATAGGGGTGGCTGGCCGGGGTGGGGGGCCGGCTGCTCGGGGATAGGCTGGGCATCGGTCAGCGGGTGGTGAGCAATTGCATTGTGCATCACTTCGGCTCTGGTGAGGCCGCACCTTGAGTACTGTGTTCAGTTTTGGGCCCCTCGCTACAGGAAGGACATGGACGTGCTCGAGCGAGTCCAGAGAAGGGCGACCAAGCTGGTGAGGGGTCTGGAGAACAAGTCTTACGAGGAGCGGCTGAGGGAACTGGGCTTGTTCAGCCTGGAGAAGAGGAGGCTCAGGGGCAACCTTATCGCTCTCTACAGTTACCTTAAAGGAGGCTGTAGAGAGGTGGGGGTTGGTCTGTTCTCCTACGTGCCTGGTGACAGGACGAGGGGGAATGGGCGAAAGTTGCGACAGGGGAGTTTTAGGTTGGATGTTAGGAAGTACTTCTTTACTGAAAGGGTTATTAAGCATTGGAACGGGCTGCCCAGGGAGGTGGTGGAGTCACCATCCCTGGAGGTCTTTAAAAGACGTTTAGATGTAGAGCTTAGCGATATGGTTTAGTGGAGTACTTAGTGTTAGGTCGAAGGTTGGACTCGATGATCTTGAGGTCTCTTCCAACCTAGAAATCTGTGATACTGTGATACTTGTTTTCTTACACATTATTATTATTAATACCATTATCATTATCACTATTATTATTATTATTGTTATTATTATATTCCTGTCTTAATAAACTGTCTTTATCTCAACTCACCGGCTTCACTTTCCCGTTTCTCTCCCCCATCCCAGAGAGGGAGGGGGGAGGGTGAGCGAACGGCTGTGTGGTGTTTAGCTGCCAGCCGGGTTAAACCACAACAGAAATAAAGGTCATCCTTCTTTCTCTACTAGAACAACTACCTGTCACGGAAGTAGAAATGTTTGTTCAATAAAGGGAACTAGAAATTTCACCTATGTCTTTAAAAATAGTGTTCTCCAGATTGTCTGTTTACTTACAAAAATGATCCACTATCCTACTGGAAATAACAGAGGAAGGGGTTGAAAATTACATGGTACTGATAAGCGCAAGCTTGTGTGCCCTTGCTTTAGTTTGTACAAATGGTATCAGTAATTTATTACTGAGTATATATCTGAAGTTCAGAAGTCAAAAAAGTTTGTAGTTTAACGCAGAAAAAAAATTTGAAAGCCACTCACCTGTATTCCAAAGGGCACTGAGGGAGAAGAGAATGAAGAAAGAAACATCTACACCAACAAATTTCATATTTTGTCCAGATGATTCAGGACGGCTGATTGTGATAGCCTTTGTGCCCGTCAGGGAAAAGCCTTTTATAGAAACACGTGTCCAGAAATGATCAAGATTCTCACTGTTCAAAGGTTTGTTGTAAATTACTGAAGCAAAACAAACTGAAGGAAATGCTCCTTTTCAGAGGTCATCTCTCATTCAGGAAAAGATGAAGGGAGTGCAAGAGGTAGTCAGAAGAACTCCTACACATTATTTTATTAGTCACTTTTTTTTCTAAAATGAAAGGAAATGCATTTTTTTTTACAAGCACTTATGCTCCAAAGTTCAGGACCACGGAGTCTGTGACATGTGGTGTTATGTTTTAATTTTACTAAAGAAACTGAAAATGGCTATCAGTAAGAAAAAACAAAGAATAGATGCTGACAGTACAGTTTTGCTGAGGAGATAATGTGACATTGAGAAAGCATGTTTACTGCACAATATTTGTTGGCATGGGAGTCATAAAAGATAAAAAGACATTCAAAAGCAGCTCTAACTGAAAATAGCGGCATGGTGTTAGCACAATGAAATGGACTACAGAAGTCTTATGACAGAAACACAAGGATATTCTGGCAGCAAAGTAGGGCAGAGCTGATGTGGTGGACACTACTGTGTAACTGTATGCTACAATAGCAAAACAGAAACTTTATGATGGAGAGAGGCTGGTTGGTTGTTTTTTGAATCTTCACACTGCTTGAAAGCTTGGGAACAGCTCTTTTGCTGACTTTGTAGAGTGAAGATTTTCACCAGGAATAACTGAGGCCTATTGCATCTGCAGTAACAGAGGGGCTATGGTAGAGTCAAGGTAGCCTACCAGTTCCTAATGAAATGTGCAATTTTGTTTGGAAGGCATTGCTGCCACGTGGCATGGCAAAAGAGTTGCATCTGAAGTTTGCGATATAGGAGTGCTCTTCACACTCTCATCCCTTTAGACCTTGCTGGTCTAAAAAAATCCCACTGGGATTATGGGAGTTGGAACAGTGCCTGTTCATGACTGAAATTTAAGATAAGCCTGAGCTGTAGTTAGTGAAAAAGTACAAAATTTAGACCACCTGATTCACATTCAGCGAGGAACACTGCAGGCAGTAGAGACCATGTTAGAATTCTTCAAGTAAAGCTTACAAGCAGCTAGGTTCAGGATGAGTAGAAAGAGAATATAATAACTATTTATAGAACTTTGAGTTTTGGATGTTCTCTCCTTCTTTCCCCTTCTCGTTTGTTGTCTGCAGAAATACTACTCTATGTTGGACTCTTTACTGAAACTGGATGATCCGAACTGGCACTTTGCTACTTTGAAGTCCTCAGAATACATAAGTATTCTCCAGTAGAAGGATGGGCAACTGAAAGCAGAAACCAGTTCCTCATAATACACTGTCCCTGCAGCAAGCATCCTGATTCCCACTCCTGCAAGAAAGGGTAGAGGTCAGTGCCCAAGAGGCACTCTGCCTGCTGTCATGGAGAAGCAGTACAGAGCCTACAAAGACTGCAGCATTTTCAGGGATGTGAGTGTGATTAGCACTGCTTTGGCCAAAGAAAAGTTTTCACTGACCAGCTGGTGACACTATGTGTTTGAGACAACACCAATCCAAATCCATGTCTAGGTCTCCATTGTGTGTGTGCCGATGCTGTGTCACTGGTCTTGGTGCCATCACGGTTACAGTGGGTGAGTCTGTTTCAAGATCTCTAGGACTTTTTCCATCAACTCTGTGGCTTCTTCATTCCCCTTTCATCTCATATTCTCTCAGACCCTCATCTGAGGCCCATATTTTTTCCTGAATTTTCTTTTTGCCCTCTGGCCTCCTCAGGACTTCCCTGCTCCTGTCATAATGCCTGCTGAGGACATCCTCGTGCCCTGCAGCTCCCTTTTATCTATGTAGGTCATAGTTGGGCCCCTCTTGTTCCCTCAGAACATCTCCTGAGGTCTTCTTTGTGCCCCAGAGAAGTCTTTGGTCCCCCTTGCTGTCTAGAATGACTCTATTCATTCAGTCCCTTACTTACTAAGGCCATCTGTACTCTGCAAGGATCCCCCCCAAAGTTTCTCATTGTGTTCCCAAGCCTTCTTTTGCCCTTTGGACTCATTTTCTAGTTTCCTCACAACCCATTTTCCTTGTGCTCCAGAGAACTGTTTGCCTTCTACCCCATGTGACACACCTGTTTTGGCCTAGTTCCACTAGGACCTAGTCCACAGACTCTGGGACAGAACTGCAGTCCATAGAGAGAAGCCCAATCTAGATCAGTTTGTCTGTCAGGAAGTGCAGACTGTGGGCAACCTAAACTGGAGCTGTCTGTTACTGAAGGACTGTACCCCATGGTATAGATCCACGCTGGGATGGTTCTTGAACTGCAGCACTTTGGAAGGGCCCACATTGAACCAGATCAGGACTGCATCCTGTTCGAGCAACCCCACACTGGAGTAGGGGAAGAACATGAGGATGAAGAAACATCGGAGACAAACTGTTATGAACTGACTGCAACCCCCATTCCCCATCCCCCTACATTGCTTAGAAGAAGATCTAAGGAGTATGAGAGGAAGAAGGTTTTAGTTTGTGTTTAGTTCTCACTGATCTACTATTATTCATTAGCAAAAGATTAAATTAACATTCCCCAAGCCAAGTCTGTTTCTCCCATGACTGCTGAGGAGAGAGAATGAAAGAGAAGCATAATGAGAATCTAGCAACCAGCCAAGCCAACCCACCACCTATAGGTAGGCTAGATAAAAACAAAAAAAAAAAAACATACTTTGTTAGAGAGAAAACTAAAGCATTATGCTTCTGCTGCAAGTAGCACTACAGATTTTGGTCAACTGCTATCCAAAATAGCCCCCAACGACCTCAAATGCATTTTACAGCTTAAAAGAAAGGCCTGCATTTGTCATAATAAAAACAAACTTAACTACCTTTTATATTTCTGATATGTGCAATCACAACAAAAAGGCAGATACAGTCTTTTACAGTAGAAGCCCTTTTTTCTTTTTTTTTGGTTAGGGTTAGATCCTCCATTAGGGTTAGGGTGAGCTCTGCCATTAGGGTTAGGGTCAGGATTAGGGTCAGGGTTTGCGCTAGGGTTAGGCTTAAGGTTACGGTAAGGGTTACAGTTAAGGTGAGCTTCGCGGGGCCGGTTAGGGTTAGGGCTTAGGTTTAGCTTTAAAGTTGGGTTTATGGTTAGGGTTATCTCCAGGCTAGCTCCGACATTAGGGTTAGGACTACAATTAGGGTTAAGGTTAGGGTTAGATCCACCATTGGGTTTATGGTTTGGATTAGGGTTTGGTTAGGGTTAGGATTAGCTACGGGTTAGGGTTAGATTTAGGGTTAGGGTTAGTGTTAGGGTTACGTTTAGTGTTAGGGTTAAGGTTAGGCTTAGTGTAAGGGTTAGAGTTAGGGGTTTGGGTTAATACGGGTTAGGCCTAATATTAGGGGGGAAGGCCAAAATAGGAGGGTGGTGGACCCCAAAATTGGGGGGGACCCCCAAATTTGGCGGCACGAAGCCCTAAGTTAGGCGAAGAAACCCCAAAATTGTGGGGAGAACCCTGAAATGGAGAGGTGAAACCCCAAAATTGAGGGGAAACCCCCAAAACTGGGGGGGCACAGAAGGGGGCATGTAAGGTGGCGAATAATGGCATCCTGCAGCCAGCACCTAGGCTCAATTTTCCGGGGAACGCTGGGAAATGTAGTTCTTGGACACTAGCTTTCCGGGAAGCCATGTTGGCTTCCCAGAGCATTGCGGGAGGTGTAGCTCTCGAGAAGCTGCTTACCGGACGGCCGTTTTGAGAGTGCAGGGAATACTGGGAAATGTAGTTCTCGAACAGTGAGCCTGCATGCAGCCTTGTTGGGAGTCCGAGGAATGCTGGGAGGTGTAGTTCTCAGGAAGTCACTTTCCAGGTGGCCATTTTGGGATTCCGGAGATTGCTGGGAGGTGTCGTTCTCGGGCACTACGTTTCCGGGCGGCTATGTTGGGTGCACAGAGCATGCGGGCGGAAGAACCCTAATATTAGGGGTGAAAGCCAAATAATGGCTGGTGGACTGCCTCAGGTATTTTCAAAATCTCATTCCTGTTTTTAAGCGTGCTGCCTTGCAACAACAGTCCCTTCTCTCTCCAAAAAGCACCATATACATGTATCACTCCAAAAGTAAACTTTCAATCTGTATAAATATTAACTTGTTTTTCTTTTGCCAACTCCAAGGCTCTTGTGAGTGCTACTAATTTAGCATTCTGTGAAGAAGTATTAGATGACAATGTTCCTACCTCTTTTTCTTTGGTTATTGTCACCATTGCATACCATGCTTTCCTCTCTTTATGCACCATGTAACTGTTTCCATCCGCGTAGAATTCTTCATCCGGATTCTTAAGGGCTGTGAGTCTCTCTCTCAGATCTAGTGGGGTGGCATTTACCTGTTCAATAACTTGAAAGCAATCATGGTTAATTTCCTCCTCTTGGTCTAATGGCAATAATGAAGCAGGATTCAAATTACTATGTGCTTTTAATTGAATATCATCTTGCTCTAGCAGCAGTATCTGGTATTACCTAAAACTGCAGTTACTGCACGAGGCACATGTACTGTTATTTTCTGTCCCATTGCTAATTTTCACACCTCTTATATCAATTACTTGCTCCAATCCTTTTCTTGTATCTAACTTCATTGAGTATCATTTTTCCTTACCAGTTTTGCCTCTGCCTTGAGCTCTTACTTTACTGGTTCTGCTGATCTTGCTCTCCCAGATTTCTCAGCTGCCCATACAAATGGTACCATTGCATCCTTAATTTCAGTCAGTACTTGGATCCTGTTCCTCTCCCGAAGCGTCTTCAAAATTTTGCTATAACAAACATCCTTGCACCTGCCAAGCATTATTTTCAGGAACATGTACTTGGATTTTTCCTTTCTTGAAAGTTATTTGGGCTCCCAGTTTACGTTATAAGTCTCATCCTAACAGAGGTAGTGGACATTCTGTTAAGTATAAAAATCTGTGAGTAAAAACTCGCTTCCCAATTTCACACTTAATTGGTTACAAAAAGGTCTTAACTTCTCACTTTCCAATGGCCCCAACCACTGGCATAGAAGATTTACTCAATGGTGTTTAACAGCTGTTTACTACTGAGTAAGTGGCTCCTGTGTCTACTAAAAAAATTACAGTTTCATTCCCCAGCTTTACTGGAACCAGGGGCTCTGCTGGAGTACTGGATAATTCTGTGCCCGATCCCCTTCAGTCTGATTCTTCCATGTCAATCATTAACAAGTCCACTTCAGAAATACTTGTTAATTTTGGCTCTCTGGTTTCACTTTTGGGTATTCCTTCTTCCAGTGCCCATCCTCCCAAAAATATGCACACTGATTTAACCCTAATGGGTCAGTTGGACAGGGGGTAGATATTGTACCTGTCCCTTGTCCTCTTCCTCTGCCTCAATTCCCCATTATACTGCCTCTTTCCCCTTTTTTAAAATCCCCTACTATGTGACAATCTGTGAGCTTGAACCGCAGCTGTTGCAAGCAGACTTGCTTGCATTTTTGCATTCTTCTGTTTCTCTTTCTGTCTTTTCTCCCTTTCCAGTTCATCTCCATTATTATATACTTTATACGCTATCTGAATTAGTAGGGAAATAGACATTCCTGAAAAACCATGCACTTTCTGCAACTTCTTCCAGATACCGAAGGCTGACTGTCCTATGAACAGGATGTTAAATGTTACTTTATTTGCTTCATCATCAGGTTTTAAATCCGTCTGTTTTCTGGCTATTTCATATAGTCTTTCATAGAATGCTGAAAGGTTCTCATTTGCTCCCTGAGTCACTTGATACAACTTAGATGCATTCTTAGTTTTTGGTAGCCCATGCTTAACTCTGTACAGAATTAACTGCTGATATTGTTTTACAAGCATTTTACCTCTGCCTGTATTCGGATCCCAGGTAGGTTCCAGATCTGGCATGAACCTCTCTGGTCCTTCCCTTACATTAATCCTTCAATTTTTCTCATTTCCCTTCTCTAACACCAACCATTTCTCTTCTGACATTCAACAAAACCTGCATATCTTTCCAGTCAGGCCTCGTTCTTTCTGCTGTCGGACTAAATCCTTCTGCCCCCTTCTACTCCTCATTTCCCTGTCTTTCATTCACAACACTTCCCTGATCTAAATCTCTTTCATCAGATACCAAAAGCTGTGCATCCTCTTCCTCCTCATTCTGTTTTACAGAACCACACCATCATCTAGGTTGGAAGAGACCTCCAAGATCATCTAGTCCAACCTCTGACCTAACACTAACAAGTCCTCCACTAAACCGTATCACTAAGCTCTAAATCTAAACACCTTTTAAAGACCTCCAGGGATGGTGACTGAACCACTTCCCTGGGCAGCCCACTTCAATGCCTAGCAACCCTTTCAGTAAAGAAGTTCTTCCTAATATCCAACCTAAACCTCCCCTGGTGCAACTTTAGCCCATTCCCCCTCGTCTGGTCACCAGGCACGTGGGAGAATAGACCAACCCCCACCTCGCTACAGCCTCCTTTAAGGTACCTGTAGAGTGCGATAAGGTTGCCCCTGAGCCTCCTCTTCTCCAGACTGAACAATCCCAGCTCCCTCAGCCGCTCCTTGTAAGACTTGTTCTCCAGACCCCTCACCAGCTTCGTTGCCCTTCTCTGGACTCGCTCGAGCACCTTGATGTCCTTCTTGTAGCGAGGGGCCCAAAACTTAACGCAGTACTCGAGGTGCAGCCTCACCAGAGCCGAGTACAGGGGGACAGTCGCTTCCCTAGCCCTGCTGGCCACAGTTTCTTATGCAAGCCAGGATGCTGTTGGCCTTCTTGGCCACCTGAGCACACTGCTGGCTCATATTCAGCTGACTATCAACCAATACTCCCAGGTCCTTCTCTGCCAGGCAGCTTTCCAACCACCCATCACCCAGCCTGTAGCACTGCTTGGGGTTGTCGTGCCCCAAGTGCAGGACCCGGCACTTGGCCTTGTTGAACTTCATACAGTTGGCTTCAGCCCATCGGTCCAGCCTATCCAGATCCTCCTGCAGAGCCTTCCTACCCTCGAGCAGATCGACACACGCACCTAACTTGGTGTTGTCTGCAAACTTACTGATGGTGCACTCGATCCCCTCATCCAGATCATCGATAAAGATATTAAAGAGAACTGGCTCCAGTTCTTATTCTCTTTATCAGACATCATATCATCATTGTTACCTTACCATCAAGTGGTGCAGGGTTGCCTGGATGCTGGGACTGGCCAGATCCTGGTCGGGATGTTGGTGATGCAGGGACACAGTAGTGCCACAAGGCACCCTTGGTCAGGCCGTGGGATGCGTCGGGTGGGGGTGTCACGAAGCGTGTGCAAGGGGAACTACGGCAGGTCGGGACCGTGCCAGAGGAGTGGGGTGGGACCAGACAGGGAGGGGGTAAGCATGTATATCGGCTGTAGCAGCGACAGAACCGAGCAGGCGCTGCTCGCGAGGCAATTCTCCCGTCCGTCCCCGGGGTGGAGCTCTGCGTTCGGCGTGGGCTGCCGGCTCCCGCATACTCGTCTGCACGGCAAGGCGGGAATTTAAGTCTTCCGGCACCGAACTTCCGGGTAGCCGTGCTCCTCTGCAGGGCATGCCAGGAGGTGCAGTCTTCCGGTACCGGACTTCCTGGTGACTGTGCTGCTGCGCGATGCATGCTGGGAGGTGTAGTTCCGACACGAAGATGCCGGGAGGACACGCTGGTTTGTGCAGCACACCGGGAGGCGCAGTTTTCAAGTACTGGACTTCCAGGTGTCCGTACTGGTATGTAGGGCACGTACGGAACCGCAGTTTTCTGGCACCGCACCTCCCGAGAGCAATGCAGATTTATGAGATATGATGGTTAAGGTCCATTTTAGGGTTTGGGTTCGGGTTACTCTTTGGGTTTGGATTCAGGTTTGGCTTAGAGATTAATTCCCCAGCGAGATGACCTTTTTTAAATGATGCTATTCTTTTGATTAATTGCCATCAAAATAATTTCCTTAATATCTAATCTTCTTTAAAGCTATCCTTAATGTAGCAGTGCTATGCTATTCTGGTGGCTATATTTTGAGGTAGGAGAAAAAGCACAAACCTTCTTCCCATCGCAAAAATCATGATTACAGGTTGGGCAGAACTAGAGACAATATGGACAAAGGCGTCATTTGGCTCAGAGGACTCAAAAATAAATAAATACATAAAGGATATGGTGTAAATGTACCAGGAAGCAATGTAAGAACTCTCAGTGCAAGGAGGGGGTGTTTACATTTCACTTCATGTTATCAGAATAATTTTGTCACCCACAGTCCTATTAGAGATGCCTAAGGCATAAAAACCTGACACCCGGCTGATCATCCAGAGAGGGACAGAGATAATGTACACAGGTCCCAACCCCTAAAGACAGGCCCCAAACCCTAGACACAGGCCCAACACCCTAGATGCAGTCCCCAGACACTAAACACAGACCCCACTTTGGGGCCTTTCTATAGGATTCAGGGCCTGTGTCGAGACTTCGGGGCCTGCCTGTAGCATTTGGGGCCTGTGTCTAGGCTTCGGGACCTACATCTAGGCTTTTGGGCCTTTGTCTAGGGCTGTCTGTAGTGTTTGTGGCCTGTGTCTAGGGTTTGGCACCTGGTTGTAGTGTTTGGGGCCTTTGCCTACACTTTAGGGCTTGTCTATATTGGTTTGTTAGAAACAATCTGCAGCCAATAACACAGGCTTGTTATAAATGACTGAGTCCCAAATAGGATTACAATCAGAGTTTACAATTTATTAAACGAATAGAGGCAAGCAAACAGCGCTGGGTGCGCCGGGAGTCTCTGCTCCACCGGGACGCACACCCGTTACGTAAGGCATCTAATTTTTTATACTCCTAGGCTAATACATATTTATTACTACTTCTAAAAGAGGCAAGGTTATTATAATTGGTTTCCCGAATCCGACGTCCTTCCAGGTGCACCTGCTTATCAGTCTCTGTTACTTTCTCGGGGGCCGCTCGGACAGGGAGACAGGGAGGCTCATATTCTTCCTCCTTATCTAGTGGTCTCTTGGCCGGCTGTCAGAAGTTACTGCACATTCGTGCAAAGTCAGCAGTTTTTCTCCGAAGAAATCCCTTTGTTCTCTTCTCGCCTAAACCCAGGCCTCAATGTTAACCCTTCAAAACCCCTTAGTGGCACGAATTGCTGGACCATTTCTTACAATTCCTCCCTTTTTTTTTTTTTTTTTTAATCATCAATTCGTGTCTCTCCTTCAACCTTTGTCAGTAACAATTGGATTTCATCAGTCAGTTCTCGGGGTGTCCACTTCTTAAGCATCATTATCGACACGTCACCTTTTCTCTCCACTGAAGTCATCACAAATTGGGTGCTATTTATTACTCGCCGTATCAACAACGTAAAGCAAGGTATCATACAAGGTATAAACAATAATGTCACTATACCACATAAAAATAAAAACAGCATCCTTTTAACCCATGGTTCACCAGGCAACCATGAAAAGAAATCCCAATCCATACCCTTCCAAGTTTGTACTGGGACGTGGGCTAGCTTTCTAATTTCCTTTGTTATCTGCTTGACCACTTTTCCATTATCATCAATCTGTAGACAACAATTAGAATCGTTCAGTTTTCCACATACTCCCCCTTCTTCTGCTAGTAAATAGTCTAAGACCATTCTATGTTGGAATATAGCATTTCTCATTTGAGTGGATTGGTCAGCCAAAAGATCCAAGGCTGTCGCTGTTTGATTTGTTACAATTTCGAGGATAGCTTGCAACCTAATTATTCGGTTCAAATTATAAATAGGTTCTCGGGCTCCTGATATCAACTCATTCGGGTTCCAGGTGGCTGGCCCATAATGCTGTATGATTCTTTCAGGAGGCCATTCATCCTTTCCCCATTCTTGGGCACTACCCCCGGTTAAGGAAGTATCTATAGATCGTTTCACTCTGTTCAGGTCATCATATAATCTTATTCCTAAATGATCTCCTTGTGTTTGTGACAATAAAAAGAACAAGGGTCTTATGTACCCCACATAGCATATTCCCGACCAATTTTCAGGTAGCCTCTTGTAAGCATGTTTGCCACACACCCAATAATGTCCCTTTAGGGCCCATGTCCCATTTGGAAAAGGACCATTCCATCCCTTTTTAGCCCTTGGGGCGTGATAATACAGAGTGTCCTTGTTACCGAGTGGTCCTGTTACAATGTCTGCCCCGTTCGTACTCGTATATGCGCACTTCCAAGCTCCCGCATCGGGTTTCCACTTACAGTCACAATTCAGTTCTCCTTGGTGGCCAGTTATATTATAAGCTGACCAGAAATGCTTAAAGAACACTCGCCTCCCATTCTCATTCTGCCATCTCCAGCGATAGACCCGCACCACATGCTGTTCCTTAGTGGTGTTATCGCGCTGACAGCTCAAGATTTGACCATCAAATTGTCCCCCCGCTTGTGCTCTTGCCACAGTTTTACATCCGGATCCAAAAAATTCTCTGTATGAGCATTTCAGCCAAGTCCCATTTCTCAGCTGAACATGTGTGGTGTTCCATTTCCCACTACGTGCTGTACAGTTTATAGGACTACATCCAGGATCGGTACAATCATATCCAGGAGACAGAGTCCAATTGCAAATGCTTTTTCCCACCGCCACTGTTCCTGTTCTGTTCAAGCAGTATACACCCCGAGCTGATGAGTGTAACTGCCATGGGCCTCCTTCCTCTTTCCAAAATTGCGTCCCATTATGAACTTCGCTCAGATTACTGACCCACCACTTGGGTTCAACTGGGCCTGCTACCCAGGGCCAACTTTCAGTTCCCCCCGGTCCTCCACAAATCCAGCAGTTACTAAGGTTAAAGGCCCTAGCCACTTCCTCCCCCAAAGTGAAAAAGTTATTCCTCCATTCTTGCCCATGGCCCAATTGCCCCTGTAAAAACAATACCAGAAAGTATAGCATTTCTTATCCTTTTTCGTCGTCCAATCTTGAGAGTGTGGGAAACGCCTTCAATCATGAGGTTGGGCCCGCTTTCAGAGCTTGTGTTACCATTCAGCCCTTCGGGGTGATCCAGCTCCTGGAAAAACTAATCACAATTTCATTATGGGTTTAAGAGGTTCTCATGTTACTTTTCTCAGGACAACCTGATCTTAGCGCGGGAGAAGTCCGGTCGAGGCCCTCTCACTCGGCAGTCAATACCCATAGGGGTTGCCTCCCTCGGTAGACCATACACACCGCAGTGGAGGGTCCTACCCCGGTCTTGCCTTCTCCCTTTCCTCCCTTCAGACTTGTCCTCTTTATCCAGTGCCCTTACTTCATGCAGAACCTTATTGCTGGGATATCAGTTCCTCTTTAATCTCAGTTTCAGTTCCCCAGGAGTGGACTCAACTCTCCAGGCTTCGGTAGTTATTGGTCCTTTTATTCTGGATGCGTGGGTCCAACCCCTTTCTGCTGTTCTCACAGCTGTTTCAGTAGTAAGTAAAACGAGGTACGGTCCCTCCCATCGGGGGTTCAATGATTCTTCTCTCCAGGTTTTTATTAAGACCTTGTCTCCTGGTTGTATCTTATGAATAGCAAATCCTAAAGGTGGTGTCTGAGTCATCATCCCAATTTCTCTTAGCTCCTGTAATCTCCTTCCAATGGTAATTATGTATTTCTGGATACTATGATCCTCAATTACATTGTTCCCTAGGGGCATCCCTTGAGAATAAGGCATACCATATAACATTTCATATGATGATAATCCAGTCTCACTGTGTGGTTTAGTTCTTATGTTTAAAAGTGCCAATGGTAAGCATTTCGTCCAGGGCAGCTGTGTCTCGATCATTAACTTAGTCAATTGTTGTTTTATTGTTTGATTCATCCTTTCTACTTTCCCTGAGCTCTGTGGGTGCCAGGGAGTGTGGTATTCCCACTGAATACCTAATGATTGACACAACAATTTTATTATTTTAGAAGTAAAGTGTGTGCCCTGATCAGAATCAATGTACTGGATTATCCCATACCTTGGTATTAAATGTTCCAATAAAATTTTTACCACTGTCTGTGCAGTAGCTCGTGCTACAGGATAAGCTTCTACCCATTGTGTTAAATGATCTACGATTACCAATAGATATTTCATTCTCCCTACCTTGGGCAATTCAGTGAAATCAACTTGTACTTTCTCGAAAGGCCTATAAGCTGTTTTTCTCCCTCCCATAGCTGCTTGTCGAAACACTTTCTTATTTATTTTCTGACAAGTTAAACAACCTTGTGTAATTTGTTTCGCTATTTCAAAAATTCCAATGCAACCAAATTGTTTAAGGAAATGATCGCTTAATGCCTTCATACCCCAATGTGTTTGTGCATGTAAACGTTCCAGTATTTGCCTCGCATAGGCTTTTGGCAATATCTCTCGCCCGTCAGGCAGTGTCCATTCTCCTTGTTCTAACTTAGCCCCTATTTTCTCCAATTTTGCTTGTTCTTCAGGGGTAAATTTCTTTTCTTCTCTTTCTCGCCTTTCTTCCTCTCGTATCACATTGATTTTAACAACCTGAGTCCTCAGGGCTGCTTCCTGGGCCTCCTTATCTGCTAGATTATTTCCTCTGATTCGATAATCCAATCCCTTTTGGTGTCCTCTTACATGTACCACTGCTATCTCCTTTGGTTCTCTTAATGCCCTTAAAATTTTTATTATTAACTCTTGATGTATAAGATTCCTCCCTTGAGTATTAATTAGACCTCTTTCTTCCCAAATTTTTCCAAAAGTATGGACCACCCCATATGCATATTTAGAGTCTGTATATATCGTCCCACTTTTCCCTTTTAATAGTTCCAGGGCCCTACATAGGGCATACAGCTCACAAGCCTGAGCTGACCATGATGGGCTCAAAGGTCCGGATTCCACAGGTTCTAAGTTCTTATTAATTATTGCATATCCTGATTTTCTTTTTCCTTCCACTACTCGGGAGGAGCCATCTACAAACAGTGCCTCTCCTTTCTCCAACTCAGCATCCTTTAAATCCGGCCTCACTGTTGTCTGAGTCTCAATTACCTCTAAACAGTTATGTTGTACTCCCTCCTGTGGTTCTCCGAACAAAAATTGTGCTGGGCTCTGAGCAGAGGTTACCCTCAGTTCTAAGTCAGGTGAGTCAATTAGTATTGCTTCATACTTTAGGATCCGACTATCCGTTAACCATTTTTCTGCTTTTTGCTGTAAGACACTTCTAACATTGTGTGGAGTATACACCTTTAAAGGAGCACTAAAGGTAATCTTCCTAACTTCTTCTATTAGTAATGCTGTAGCGACCAGAGCTTGAAGACAAGCAGGCCACCCTCTACTTACTGGATCAAGCAACCTAGAGCAATACCCTACAGGTTTCTTAATCCCTGCCCAATCTTGAGTGAGAACTCCATATGCTGTTTGGTTCGATGTATTTACAAAGAGATAGAAAGGTTTTTCCAGATCTGGAAGGCTCAGTACAGGTGCCTGTATTAAAGCCCTTTTTATTTCCTCAAATTTCTGATCATCCTCTGTGAACCACTTAAGCTGGTTATTAGTTAATTTCTCATATAAGAATTTGACCTTTTCACTGTAGCCTTCAAGCCACGGTCTACAATATCCTAATAATCCCAATACTTGCCGAATTTCCTTTTTAGTTTGTGGGGGTCTTAAAGATAGAATCCCTAATACCCTGTCAGGATCTAATTTCTTTTTCCCCTTACTCAGCCAGTGCCCCAAGTATTTTACTTCCTGTTCCACAAACTGTAATTTCGATCGAGACACCTTTAATCTCCTTTCCCCTAAAAAGTTTAGCAATTTAATAGTAGCTTCTCGGGTTCCCTCTTCAGTTTCTCCTGCTATTAATAGATCATCCACATATTGCAATAATTTGACCCCCCCTAGGTAACGTGAAATCTTGTAAAATTTTTTCTAAAGTTTGTCCAAATAGATTTGGTGACTCTGTAAACCCCTGTGGTAGCACAGTCCATCTTAATTGTTGTTTTCGTCCCGTTTCGGGGTCCTCCCACTCGAAGGCAAAATAATCTCTGGATCTCTCATCCAGAGGGCAGGCCCAAAATGCATCTTTCAGATCTATTACACTATACCAGGTATGTTTGGGAGATATGCGACTCAATAAAGTATAAGGATTTGCCACCACAGGGAATTTAGCGAGTGTTCGCTGATTTACAGCTCTCAGGTCTTGCACCATCCTGTATGACCCATCCGATTTTTTTACGGGGAGGATGGGTGTATTATGAGGCGACATGCACGGTTCTAAAGTTCCTTTTTCCAGAAGTCTGTCAACCACAGGTTTTAACCCCTTTCGACCCTCCATTGGTATAGGGTATTGTTTGACTCGGATTGGACGATGGGGATCCATTATTTGAATATTTATGGGGTCCATTTCTATCCTTCCAGTCTCCCCCTCCTTATACCATACTGAAGGGTTAATGACTTCTTCATCTTTTTGTGTCAAAGTGTATAATTTAATCTGCAATTCGTCCCCTTGACTCTGAATGCTCAAATTCAATCTTAAAATCAAATCTCTCCCCAGTAAATTGTACTCCGCTTCAGGGAGCAAAAGAAAATCATTAACATAAGTTTTCTTCCCAGTTTCTACTTTTACATTTTTCAAGACAGGCACTCTAAAAGGCTCTCCTTTTGCCCCTATCACTGACATATAATTGTTCCCTTCCTCTACTCCTTTTGGAAGTTTTTGAATAGTAGATTTTTCAGCTCCTGTGTCCACTAAAAACAAAACTTCCTCTTTATGGGGACCAATTAGTAGTTTTATCAAGGGCTCCGTTGATGTTGACGTCCCCAGAAGATATAGCCCCTGACACCCCTATTCTTCTTTGAATGTTTTCTCATCTTGCTCCCGCTTACGACAGTTCCTCTGAATGTGTCCCTTCTTGTTGCAATAGTAACGAGCGGGAATGGTGTATTTCTCTCGACAAGACTGCCCCCTAGGGGCTTTCTCTATTCCCTTCTCCCTCCTTTCTCCGGACAGAGTCTTATTTCTCTGACTTTCTCTTACTGCTGCTACAAAAATCTTAGCTTTTGCTTTTTGTTTTTCCTCATCTCTCCTAACATATACTTTCTGTGCTTCCCTAAGTAACTCTTCTAATCCCCTCTCTTGCCAATCTTCCAGCTTCTCTAATTTCCTCCTTATGTCCCCCCAGGATTTAGCTACAAATTGCGTTCTAAGGAGTGCAGTTCCAGCCACTGTATTCGGGTCAATTCCAGAATACATTTGTAAACTTCTCCTTAATCTCTCCAACCATTCTGTTGGAGATTCGTCTTTCCCTTGTTGTTCATTAAATGCTTTATTAATGTTTTGCCCTCGGGGAACAGCTTCCCTTATTCCCTGTATGATTAATGTTCTCAAATCCCTCATATTCTGTCTTCCTTGGGGTTGTTGATGATCCCAGTGGGGATCCACGTTTGGCCATTTTTGGTCTCCTGGGGGTCCTGCCTGATTCTGTCTCTCCCACATTCTCATTCCAGCTTGCCTAATCATTCCTTTTTCCTCGACAGTAAATAAGATCCCTAAAATGGACTGTATTTCTTGCCAGGTATAAGTATTGGGACCTAGGAATTGGTCCAGTCTTTCAGCTACTCCGAGGGGGTCATCTAATAAGGCCCCCATTTCTTTCTTGAAATTCCTTACATCTGTGGTATTTAAGGGGACTGCCACAAACCCAATGCCTCCCTGATTGCCTCCCAGGGGTACCTCTCTTAAGGGATATAGAGAAGCTCCCTCATATGTGGCAGTCCTACTTCTCGTACATGCAGCCGGGGGTCGGTCTGATTCCGGTGCTGTCGGCGGTGGAGATACCACAGCTGCCGGAGGTGGGGCCACTGCCAGAGGTGGATTGTTAGAATATAGAGGTGGTAAATTATCTAATGGCTCCCATTTATCCTCTTTTTCTTTTTCCCGTTTTTCTTCTCCTTCTTCAAACTCCTCCTCTGTTTTTAGTGTAAATACTGAGGCTGGAAAAGGACGTGAAGTCCTGATCCATAATCTTGCATAATCACTTTCCTCCTGACTAAAAGGTTCCTTTGAGTTAACATGTAGATTTAAAGCCTGGCAAACCCAGTCTTCAAAAGATCCGAAAATAGGCCAAAAGACATGTGGTCTTAAAGGCTCCTTTGGCCATTCTATCATACAATACTGAATCATTTTTACTTTGCTTTTTCCTTTTCTGGGGCCCCTATCATTCCAATTTCTAATCATTATCCCTAATGGACTTTCTGGTGGTATGTCTGGTAATTTGCTCCCTTTTCTCTGGTCCCGGGTCTTCGATTTAATCTGACCCATCTAGGAATTTTACTGTGGCAATTCCTACAGCCCTTGGTTGCCTTAGTGAGAGTGTCTTGCAGGGGGTTTAGGACCTATCACCCGCCCACGAATCCTATAGGAATCGCTTCGGTCCTTCACCGGCCAAGTCCCTCGCGGGAGATTGGAACCACGGTTAGAAGACCTCCACAATCGCTTCGGAACTACGTTCCGTCTCAATCACACTCTCACACACACACAGGCAACCGAATCCCACCCAACCGAACGGTATACACATTAAATACTTACGACTCCGTCGTCTTCGTTCGGATCTTCGCGCGCAGAATTACGGGCAAAATATAGTGCTGCAGCCGGCAAAAGGGAGCTCATAAAAATCTAAATCTTTGCTTGCCCTTATTCAGGTTCGAGATGGCATTAGTCCCGACCTGACTCGAACAGGAGCCACCAAATGGTGGGGGCGCCCCTCCTAGATCAAGTCAGAATTCAGGAACCAAGACCATCCCGGACGAGCCCCCAATTGTTATAAATGACTGAGTCCCAAATAGGATTACAATCAGAGTTTACAATTTATTAAACGAATAGAGGCAAGCAAACAGCGCTGGGTGCGCCGGGAGTCTCTGCTCCACCGGGACGCACACCCGTTACGTAAGGCATCTAATTTTTTATACTCCTAGGCTAATACATATTTATTACTACTTCTAAAAGAGGCAAGGTTATTATAATTGGTTTCCCGAATCCGACATCCTTCCAGGTGCACCTGCTTATCAGTCTCTGTTACTTTCTCGGGGGCCGCTCGGACAGGGAGACAGGGAGGCTCATATTCTTCCTCCTTATCTAGTGGTCTCTTGGCCGGCTGTCAGAAGTTACTGCACATTCGTGCAAAGTCAGCAGTTTTTCTCCGAAGAAATCCCTTTGTTCTCTTCTCGCCTAAACCCAGGCCTCAATGTTAACCCTTCAAAACCCCTTAGTGGCATGAATTGCTGGACCATTTCTTACAGGCTCAAGCGAGGATGAAGTATGCATGTGTGCACTCAGTAAAGTATGCATGCACTACTGCAAATCCTGTAGGTAATAATAAATTATCTAGGTATGCATGCATTATTGCACTTCTGTAAGGTAATAATAAATTATCTAGATATGTATGAACTATTGCAGTTCCAGTAGGTAATAATAAATTATCTAGGACTTACTTTACAAGCTCTTTGTGGACCAATTCCTTCCCCTTACTATTGATCAACCCACTCTTCTCCCAGATTTTACCGAACTTATGAACCACCCCATATGCATCACTCAAATTAGTTTAGATGGTTCCCTCTTTTCCTTCAATAAGTTTGAGTGCCTGATTCAAGGCGTATCATTCACGTGTTTGGGCTGACCAGTTATTTGGCAATTGGCCCATATCTTTTATTTCTTCACTAAATTCATCAATTATAGCATATCCATTATACCTCTTTCCCTGTACTACCATTGAGGATCCATCAATAAATAGATTATCTCCTTCCTCGAGGGGAAATGAGGTCTCACTTTAGTCTGATACTCGATTAAATCTAGGCAGTTATGTTCTATATCCTCTCCATAGGAAGGCAGTTGGATTCAAGCATGATTTTGTGGTTAACACTAAATCATCCTTTTCAATCAGTATTGCCTCGTGTTTCAAAATCCTAGAATCAGTCAGCCAGCACCCAGCTCTCCGAGTCAAGATCGTCTTAACCTGGTGTGGAGTAGTAACTATCAGAAGACCCCCAAAGGTTAATTTCTTGCTTTCTTCTACCAGAATAGCAGTTGCTGCTACAGCTTGAACACATTCAGGCCATCCTCTGGAAACTGGGTGCAGCAGTTTAGACAAATAAGTCACTGGTTGCCGCTTATCCCCCCACTCCTGGGTCAATACTCCCAGTGCTGCTTCCCGATCCACAGTAGGGAATAGATAAAAAGGCTTATTTAATGTGGGAAGAGCTAAGACTGGTGCTGTGATTAAGCACTGCTTCAATTTTTCTATTAACTCCTTTTCCTCTTTGGTCCATTCAAGTATATTAGGCTCCTCCTCTAATAATGTAAGATGAAACCCTTATGTTTTCTGTATGCTTCTATCCATAATCAACAATATCCCATTAACCCCCAAAACTTTCTTAGTTCTCTCTTAGTGTTGGGTAGGGGTAGCTCAACAATTCCACGAATCCTCTCTGGGTTTATTCTTCATTTGCTCACAGTACTGCCCTAAATACTTGTCTTCTCTTTCCACATACTGTATTTTATTTTTTGATACTCTCAAGCCCTGTTTTCCCAGAAAGTTTAATAGCTTGTTAGTGGCTTCCTTCACAACTGTTTTATCCTGTCCGGACAATAAAAGATCATCCACATATTGTAACGGTAACACGCCCTCCGGAGGTTGGAATTGCTTCAAAATCTGCTCTAGAACTTGCCCAAATAAACTGGTGGCCCTGTAAACCCCTGAGGTAAAACTGTCCATCTGTATTGTTGCTTCTGCCCCATTTTAGGGTCTTTCCGCTTGAAGGCGAATACATCTTTGCTCTCAGTGTCTGAGAGCACCCCGATAATAACACTGTTATTCCAGTCTAACAACTTACTATTCGAATGCCCAATTTCATCATCAAATCCCTTTCAAACAAGTTAGTCCCTGCCTTGGGTGCATACAGTATTTGCCCAGTGATCATTTTATCCCCTAGTCTCAACTTGGTGTCCCCAAAAAGTAGCACTGTTATCCCAGTCCCTTCTACCCCCATCACCTTTAGGGTTTAATTAGTTAATTTAAGCCCTGATACTTTATGGGCGAGCAGTGACTTAGCTGCCCCAGTGTATTGGGTTCACATACCAAGGTTCAGGGGGGGATGCTATTTGCTGTATATATGTAGATGCTAGTTGCTGTATATATGTAGATGAAATGGGACAAATTTGACTGATATTTGGGGGGAAAAAAAAGTATATGGGGGGTTGTGTGGGGGAAAGATCCTACATAGAGTAGCTCAAGATGACAGTTCCTGGGCATTTAGAAATATTTGGGAGAAACTAACTTCGTGGTTACCTGAACAGAATTGGCTCAAACAACTGTTTGTTGGTATTGTAAAAATAACGGCATCGTACACCTACCAGCCCCCATGACATCCGAAGAAGACTATTGCGCCTTAATGTCGGAAAAGCTCAAGAGTGCAGTATGTGAAGAGGTGCAAAAACCACAGTAGGAGTAAGGAAAGAAGAGGGGGGAATAGTGAGAAACTAAGTTGTGTTTTTGCAGTAGAGAACTAATTTTCTGTATTCCAAGGTAGTTGTGCAGTCATAATGAGGAGAAACGCTACGTGGGTAAGCGGACAGTAGGCGGCCTCACTGTTCTGAAATAAGGCAGAAGCTTGAGGAAAAACAGGTCGAGCAGCGTGGGAACGGTAAAACAAAGATCACAGGTTCCTGAAACATAAGAAAGGGGAAAAAAAAAAAGGAAATACGAAGGGAGAAATTAAAGGGTTGAAAAAGAAGTAAAATTGTACATATATGGTATAGAGGAGCGTCGAGCAGCTTGTGAACCTGTAGTATTCGGCCAATGAGGACACAGGGGAGGGGATCAGGCGTCGGGGAATAGGGAATAAAAGTTGATGTTGTGCTTACTGCAATGCGCTCCTGATTGGCAGGACGCCCGCCACTGCAACCGCGAATAAAATAGCCTCAGAGAAGATCGTGTGTCAAGAAAATTATTTGAGATGTTTCTCGCAGATATACTTGACGAGAGAGGACCAAGAACACCCCGCCCTTCTTTAAAAAAAAAAAAAAAAAAAAAGGCAGCACAGGGGCAGCCTCAGGATCGCCTTCCCACAGGGAAGCGGCGCCGTGATTAGCTGGACAATGAGGGCGGAAGTGGCGTCACGGCTAGCCTTTACTGAGGGCGGAAACGCTCCGTGATTGGCTCGGAGGAACCCAGGGCGGAGGTGCCGTGCAGGGCTTGCCGACACTATGGGCGGAAGCTGTCGGGCCGGGCCGGGCCGCCGAGGCGCGGTGCCGCAATGAGGTTGGTGGTCGGTGCTGCGCCGGGCCGGGAGGGGGCGAGGCGGCGGGCGGTTGGGGCGCCACGCGGTCGGCGGCTTCTGCGGAAACGGCCCTTGTGCGGGGCGGGGGCGGCGCCGCGCCGGAGCGGAGCGGAGCGGACCGGGCGTGCGGCGGGGTCTGCACTGCACGGGGCTTCGGAGGGCTGGGGAGAGAGGGGCGAAGCGGCGCGGGGGGGGGGAGGGGGGCGGGCGGGCGCAGAGAGGGCGGCGGGGGGGGGGGGCGGTTGTGTGCGCTTGGCCGACTCCCCTCTGGGTTGGATGGACTGCTCCGTCCCGCGGCATGCTGGGAGCTGTAGTTCTGTGGTGCGCGGCCGGTCTTTCCCCGAGCCGGGGCCGGGGCCGGGCCGTGCGCGCCGGGAGGCGCAGGTTGCCGCTGGCTGCGAGCGCGGCTGCCGGCGGTGAGGCGAGCGAGAGCCTTCGGGGGCGCTTCCCCGGAGCGTCGGGCCGGGAGGGGTGGGGGCTGCGGCGGCCGGGCGCGGGTCCTCGCTGCGCCCGATCGTCGGGCTGCGCCTCGGAGGTTTTCCTCCCCCCGCGTGCTGACGGCCGGCTCTCTCCTTTCCCTGCGGCTCACCAGGGCAGAAGCAGCTCCCCGCCGCTGGGACCCCCGCGGGGTTTGTCGCCGAGCGAAGGTGGCGCAGCAGCTGAAGGGAGGAAAGCTGCAGCTGGCGTGCTGCAGTCGCAGGTTTCCCAGGAGAAAGAGCAGTCCGTCTGTCCAGGTAAGTCGCAGCAACCTTTGGGAGAAACTGAGGCGTGCTCGTAAACTTCCTACAGCCCAGGCTCAAAGGCTTAATCGAATTTGCAGAAGCGCGAACCGCTCGGCGCGGGGAAGCGCAAAGGAAAGCCTCGTAGTGCCTGCCAAGCTGTAGTAGCTTCTTAGACCTAGAATGAATTGGCCTGTCGAGCTCTGTCTCTTTGTTGCTCAGTCTTTGGTACGAGAGGCTAACCTTTGTCCCGCCTCAGCTTTCAGAGTTGTCCTAGAAATAAACCGGTGCTTGCAGGGCTTTCCGGAACGCTGGTTGTGGTCGGTCAAGACAGACGTGAGAGGCAATTTCTGCCTGTCTGTCTGTCTACTGGTTATGTCCCGAGAGTTTTGCTTGACGTGTGTGCAACAAAAGAGCCTGTACTGAGCAGCGAGAGAAAGCAAAACTCCAGGTAAGCGCTGGCCGTGGCAAAGTTGCTTGGGAATTGAGCGGCTGGGGGCTTTCCAGTGGAACTCAGTACGCAGACAGAAACGTGACCTTCGAGGTCCCTGTCTGCCTTGCGTTGAAGCTGTGGTATTTGACCCATAACTGTATGGAGTTGCTAAATCCTAGAGTGGATGATAGAGACGTCCCTGGTTCAGCCTTTTTCGCCACAGTCATTGCAGAAATGTTGGAAAAGTGAGTATTATCACTCTCTTTAAATTCACCTTTTAAAGTATTCTTTCTGCAGACTCCTGTCTGTGGTTTAGGTACTTGATTTGCGTGAAACAGAGCCAGACTTTCCTATTAACTAGCACCGCGATTGAAATTCCCTGTCGTTGGAGAACAGGAACTATAAATGGTGCTTGGCAGTTTAAAATCTCTTGGCTTCTACGGAGGCTAACTTGCCAAAGCGAATAGGAAGTAGCCTAAAGTTCGGTAAAGACGCTGAATAGAAAAGGTCCTCTTCTTGACGGGAAAAGAGCTTCGCAGAACATGAGCTCTGTTTCCCGTAGGGCTCCCTACTTACCCACCCGTTCAGCGATTATTGCAGGCTTCGACTGGTCCCCTCAGGTCCAATATCGCACAAGCGTTGTGCCGCAGACGGTGCCTTAGCTTACTTTCCATCTTGTGCTGCATTACTTATACCCACAGAAGACTTACTTCAGCGTCAAATAAACCCCGTGCGAAGCGTCCCCGAATCATGCCAGTGGGACCATCCCGTTGTGGCTGGTAAAATCCAGGAACAGGACGATGCTTGGAGGAACGTAACCTATGGAGGAGCAGGCAACAGTCTCCTGTTAGGCAACAGGTTTTCGAGACTGGTTTTCCCACCCCCCCGCGCATTTTGAAGGAGGCAGTCCCTAAGCTGATGCAATCCAACTGCATCTAAGCTGTAGGTTGTTACTTCCATAAGTTATAAAGGAACTTAACTTTTTTTTGTTTGTTTGTTTTTGGTTTTTTTTTTTTTAAATCGAGGCTCGTGTGCGTGCGTTTGGCTTGTTCCGATGGCTGGTGTAGATGATCGCTCACGTGCCCCAAAGCTCCCTGTGCTGATGTTGGATCTGCCCCTCGGTAAAGGACAGCATCCCGTGTGTTCAGCTTTTCTTCCTTACTGTGTCATATGTATGTATGTCTTTATTTACTTTTCTGAAATAAAGGGTGGATTTTTCATGGGTCTCTCTGTGAGCGTATTGAACCAGGCCGCAGTAAATACGCGTAAGCGAGTAGGCTGCAGCGCGTACTGGGCAGTATCGGAGTGCTACCCTGCTAGCAGTGGAGAGCCAGGTGAAGGTGTCCAGGGTAAGGGCTTGTTCTGCCTCAGGTTGAACGGAAAGTTTCTGAAGTTGAGCATCCCGGGGGATGTTTGTAGGACTGTTGTTAGACGATAAAAGTTCAGATGGCTGTCGACAAAGGGGATTTTGTTGGCTCTTTTAGATAGCTATTCCTACCAAAGATCGCATCGGTTACAAAAGGTTGTAGTAACCTCGCAGTCTCTATGTTCTGTAGCGTCTGTAGCAAAATAAACTGGCAGATGAGTAAATGAGCAGGTACAAATACACGTGACTCTACAGCTGAGATAAAATAACATGCAGTTTCTTCTGTGTTTTGTCTTTCAAAGCACATTGTTGCCGAGCGCCTGAGCTTTTTGCTCGCGTTACCGAGGCAAGGAATGGCTGCGCTTCTTCCCCCCTCATCCCTCTCTTTTTTTTTTTTTTCTCCTCCTCTCCCTTGATGACAGGGACTCGAAATGTTTTCCTCAGATGTCCATGTGAAAATTTAAAAAAAAAAAAAAAAAAAGGCGATGGTGAACACTGACAGAATTGGGTGACTTTTTCAAGGTAGAGGGCAAAGAACGTGGAAATTTCTAGTACGTTAGTGTTACTCTGTTAACAGAACCAACGTACACGCCGCTTGCTGTTCCTAGTTTTTTGGTTTGGTTTTCCTTTCAGTAGTCTCCCCAAAGGCTCCACAAAGGACACCTTGTGTATCTTTTCTGTTCTTCCAGGATTCATTCGTCAGGAAAGACGACCGTGAAATCTGAGGGCTGTGGACGAGGGCTGTGGAACCATCTGGTAGATGGTTGTTGCAGTTGCCTTTGGTCACGTCATTCGTCCTTTTAGCTTGCCCTTTACTTTACCTTGAGTGGAATTTTTCTTGCCACGCTATGTTTGCAGTGGTAACATTGCTGCCGAGGTGTTTTTTGACTAAAAATGATCTTAACTGTAGTAGTGAATTCACAGCGTGTGGCTTTGTGTACTGACTCCCATGATCACAACTTTTTTTTTTTTTCCTTTGTCATAGATAGGAGAAAAGCTCTTTCCAGAGAGATGGAGAAGGAATTGATTATACCTCTGCCTCATCCTGTGAGACCGGAAGACGGTGAGTGACTAACTGTAAGCTGCGATTCTCAGGAGTCGCATGGCTAAGAGTCTCGGGTTCCTTCTCTGCCTGACCCCCAGGGCCTTAGGCATGGGAAATCTTAGGCTTAATGTTTTTCCCTATGAAATACTGTCGCGCTAAGGGGCGTAGCTGACTAACTGTTACGGGTCTGGTCGGATTCAGGTTACTGAACTATCACGGTCACGGATTCACCAATAACGTAGCACGCCCTCGCTCTAGTCGCGTTCAATGAGAACTGTCACGGCTAGGAACAATGCAATGAACAGCAATTTATTACAGCAACAAGGACACAGGTTCTTTGGATCGCCAGCGATAAATTCACTGTCCGCGAAAGCAAGCGAGCACGCATGAAATACACAGGTACTCGTCCTGGCTGTTAACGCATTAAAAGGCACAAAGGCTCTAGAGATTTCTAAGTTTCCAAGGAGACACCTGGTACAACCAAGCGTTCAAATATTACCCCACGGCGTCCCAGTGCGGGGGGAAGAGAGGCTCAGCCAGTCGACTGATCCTGGAAGTCAGAAAGGTATCCTTGGTGATGGTATCTTCCCTAACACCCCCTTTCACTTAAGACAGTTTACATTTATTTTCTCTCCTTTAGGTGGGGCTTGAGTGACTCTAGTCAGGCATACCTTGGTTATGTTTGGTGTAAAGTTTTCTTGCTTTCGTTTAAAGGTAGAGGGGTCTGAGAAACTCAGAGCATGCCCTCAGTGAGGGGTGGTCGCACCTTGGAGATACGGAGCTTTTGGGATGGAGGTGTGTTTTGGTATTATGATGATACTAGAATGAGCAAAAGTTCCCTAGAGTGCAGTGTTTTGTTAAAAACATGACAGGTCGTTGGCTCAGGGTAGCAAACGTGCAGCTTATCGGTCTCAGTGTGCACAAGAGCATCTGGTCCCCATCTGGTCGCAGAGCCTATCCGTGGTGTTTCCACTCCGCTTTACGCTCCGTCTCCTTCCTTAGAGTCAGCACACCAAGTTCCCCTAGTGCGATAGCACGTAAAGTTGGAGGCCTGGGGAACGCTTAGGTGGCGCAGCTGCCCTCCACCCTGAAAGCTTCTTCGATGCTGTACACTTTCTTTAAAAGGTGAATATGAGTTTAATTTGCCTTGTTACTTAAGGCAATTACTCCGCAACTGCCCAAAGCAGCGACAGTGAGAAGCCCACTTCCAGCATCCGCTCCCCACGCAGGGACGGACGGACGGACAGACGGACGCCGCTCTTTGCCTTGCCCGCCAGGGGAAGGGGAGAACGACTGGGCAGGGAGCCCCACCGCAACCCCCTCCCGGGAGTCCTGCACAGCAGTTTAATAAAGTTTGCTTTCTGGCCCATGCCCCCTTTGGTGGTTGCCATTGGGGGAAGTGGCTGTCGCTGTCTGTGTGTGGGTGCAGGTTCCGTAGCGGGGTGGGTGTGGAGGGGGGGGGTGGCCCCGTGTCCACCGGCCGCAGGATGCTGACGACCCCTCGGAGTGCGGGGCCAGCCCTGCCGGGTGGGGGGGCAGCTCGCTGCTGTCTTTGCTCCCCGGGCTGGGGGGACTGCTCTGTGTGGCGGGGGCTGCTTGCAGAGGCGCAAGTGGGGAGGGGGCTGGGGGTTCCCGGCAGGACCCCCAGGGCAGGGGATGGCGTTGTGGAGGCCGGGTCCCGGGGGATTGGCGGCTGGGGCAAGGAAAGCCCAGGCAGGGGTGGCACGGGGTGGCAGGCACAGGTCTGCGGGTGCTGGGCTGCAGGTGGGGAAGCCTGGGGCTGGCTCTGTGGTGTTTGCAGTGTCAAGCCGCCAGGAGCACCATTCCCCCAGCAAGCCGGGAGTTGTGGTCATTGGGCTCAGAGCATCCCGTTGCCCATGTTGGGTTCGTTGTTATTATCTCCCTGCCTTTTTTGTCCTGATAAAAAATGTACTGTTTCAGCTTGCCGCCGCTCAGCTTCCCAGCCGTGAGCGGCACGTTGCTCAAGGCAGACCCTTCCTCCCTGAGGCGGCGCGGGGTGCAAATTTCTGCTGTTTTCGTTTGTGCTTTCTCTGAGAAAATGGTCTGGGAAGCCATCCCTGCTGCCCTCAGGACGCATCCTGCCGGCGAGAAGCGGGTACTGCAGGCGGCGGGGCCACGCATACGCGGTGGCGCCTTTGAATGCTCCCTTCCGCCACCTGCTGGTAAAAATCTGGTACTGCAGGCGCCTTGGGTCAGCGCATACGCTGTGGCGCCCCCTGGGGCCCTCTGCGCCACCTGGTGGCGAAAAGTGGGTACTGCAGGCGCCTCGGGGTCCCGCATACGCTGTGGCGCCCTCTGCCGCCGCCTGGTGGCGAAAAGTGGGTACTGCAGGCGCCTCGGGGCCGCGCATACGCTGTGGCGCCCTCTGCGCCACCAGATGGCAAAAAGTGGGTACTGCAGGCGTCTCGGGACCGCGCATACGCTGTGGCGCCCTCTGCCGCCGCCTGGTGGCCAAAAGTGGGTACTGCAGGCGCCCCGGGGCCGCGCATGCGCGGTGGCGCCACCTGGCGCCCTCTGCCGCCGCCTGGTGTTCAAAAGTGGGTACTGCAGGCGCCCCGGGGCCGCGCATGCGCGGTGGCGCCCCCTGGCGCCCTCTGCCGCCGCCTGCTGGCGAACAGTGTGTACTGCAGGCGCCGCGGGGCCGCGCATGCGCGGTGGCGCCCCCTGGCGCCCTCTGCCGCCGCCTGGTGTTCAAAAGTGGGTACTGCAGGCGCCCCGGGGCCGCGCATGCGCGGTGGCGCCCCCTGGCGCCCTCTGCCGCCGCCTGGTGGCCAAAAGTGGGTACTGCAGGCGCCGCGGGGCCGCGCATGCGCGGTGGCGCCCCCTGGCGCCCTCTGCCGCCGCCTGCTGGCCAAAAGTGGGTACTGCAGGCGCCCCGGGGCCGCGCATGCGCGGTGGCGCCCCCTGGCGCCCTCTGCCGCCGCCTGCTGGCCAAAAGTGGGTACTGCAGGCGCCGCGGGGCCGCGCATGCGCGGTGGCGCCCCCTGGCGCCCTCTGCCGCCGCCTGGTGGCCAAAAGTGGGTACTGCAGGCGCCCCGGGGCCGCGCATGCGCGGTGGCGCCCCCTGGCGCCCTCTGCCGCCGCCTGGTGTTCAAAAGTGGGTACTGCAGGCGCCCCGGGGCCGCGCATGCGCGGTGGCGCCCCCTGGCGCCCTCTGCCGCCGCCTGGTGTTCAAAAGTGGGTACTGCAGGCGCCGCGGGGCCGCGCATGCGCGGTGGCGCCCCCTGGCGCCCTCTGCCGCCGCCTGGTGGCCAAAAGTGGGTACTGCAGATGCCGCGGGGCCGCGCATGCGCGGTGGCGCCCCCTGGCGCCCTCTGCCGCCGCCTGCTGGCCAAAAGTGGGTACTGCAGGCGCCGCGGGGCCGCGCATGCGCGGTGGCGCCCCCTGGCGCCCTCTGCCGCCGCCTGGTGTTCAAAAGTGGGTACTGCAGGCGCCGCGGGGCCGCGCATGCGCGGTGGCGCCCCCTGGCGCCCTCTGCCGCCGCCTGGTGTTCAAAAGTGGGTACTGCAGGCGCCCCGGGGCCGCGCATGCGCGGTGGCGCCCCCTGGCGCCCTCTGCCGCCGCCTGCTGGCGAACAGTGGGTACTGCAGGCGCCCCGGGGCCGCGCAAACGCGGTGGCGCCCCCTGGCGCCCTCTGCCGCCGCCTGGTGGCCAAAAGTGGGTACTGCAGGCGGCCCGGGGCCGCGCATGCGCGGTGGCGCCCCCAGGCGCCCTCTCCCGCCGCCTGGTGGCCAAAAGTGGGTACTGCAGGCGCCCCGGGGCCGCGCATGCGCGGTGGCGCCCCCTGGCGCCCTCTGCCGCCGCCTGGTGGCCAAAAGTGGGTACTGCAGGCGCCGCGGGGCCGCGCATGCGCGGTGGCGCCCCCTGGCGCCCTCTGCCGCCGCCTGGTGGCCAAAAGTGGGTACTGCAGGCGCCGCGGGGCCGCGCATGCGCGGTGGCGCCCCCTGGCGCCCTCTGCCGCCGCCTGGTGTTCAAAAGTGGGTACTGCAGGCGCCGCGGGGCCGCGCATGCGCGGTGGCGCCCCCTGGCGCCCTCTGCCGCCGCCTGGTGGCCAAAAGTGGGTACTGCAGGCGCCCCGGGGCCGCGCATGCGCGGTGGCGCCCCCTGGCGCCCTCTGCCGCCGCCTGGTGTTCAAAAGTGGGTACTGCAGGCGCCGCGGGGCCGCACATGCGCGGTGGCGCCCCCTGGCGCCCTCTGCCGCCGCCTGGTGTTCAAAAGTGGGTACTGCAGGCGCCGCGGGGCCGCGCATGCGCGGTGGCGCCCCCTGGCGCCCTCTGCCGCCGCCTGGTGGCCAAAAGTGGGTACTGCAGGCGCCCCGGGGCCGCGCATGCGCGGTGGCGCCCCCTGGCGCCCTCTGCCGCCGCCTGGTGGCCAAAAGTGGGTACTGCAGGCGCCGCGGGGCCGCGCATGCGCGGTGGCGCCCCCTGGCGCCCTCTGCCGCCGCCTGGTGGCCACAAGTGGGTACTGCAGGCGCCCCGGGGCCGCGCATGCGCGGTGGCGCCCCCTGGCGCCCTCTGCCGCCGCCTGGTGTTCAAAAGTGGGTACTGCAGGCGCCGCGGGGCCGCGCATGCGCGGTGGCGCCCCCTGGCACCCTCTGCCGCCGCCTGCTGGCGAACAGTGGGTACTGCAGGCGCCGCGGGGCCGCGCATGCGCGGTGGCGCCCCCTGGCGCCCTCTGCCGCCGCCTGGTGGCCAAAAGTGGGTACTGCAGGCGCCCCGGGGCCGCGCATGCGCGGTGGCGCCCCCTGGCGCCCTCTGCCGCCGCCTGCTGGCAAACAGTGGGTACTGCAGGCGCCGCGGGGCCGCGCATGCGCGGTGGCGCCCCCTGGCGCCCTCTGCCGCCGCCTGGTGGCCAAAAGTGGGTACTGCAGGCGCCCCGGGGCCGCGCATGCGCGGTGGCGCCCCCTGGCGCCCTCTGCCGCCGCCTGGTGGCCAAAAGTGGGTACTGCAGGCGCCCCGGGGCCGCGCATGCGCGTTGGCGCCCCCTGGCGCCCTCTGCCGCCGCCTGGTGGCCAAAAGTGGGTACTGCAGCCGCCCCGGCGACGCGCATGCGCGGTGGCGCCCCCTGGCGCCCTCTGCCGCCGCCTGGTGTTCAAAAGTGGGTACTGCAGGCGCCGCGGGGCCGCGCATGCGCGGTGGCGCCCCCTGGCGCCCTCTGCCGCCGCCTGGTGGCCAAAAGTGGGTACTGCAGGCGCCCCGGGGCCGCGCATGCGCGGTGGCGCCCCCTGGCGCCCTCTGCCGCCGCCTGCTGGCCAAAAGTGGGTACTGCAGGCGCCCCGGGGCCGCGCATGCGCGGTGGCGCCCCCTGGCGCCCTCTGCCGCCGCCTGGTGGCCAAAAGTGGGTACTGCAGGCGCCGCGGGGCCGCGCATGCGCGGTGGCACCCCCTGGCGCCCTCTGCCACCGCCTGGTGGCCAAAAGTGGGTACTGCAGGCGCCCCGGGGCCGCGCATGCGCGGTGGCGCCCCCTGGCGCCCTCTGCCGCCGACTGGTGTTCAAAAGTGGGTACTGCAGGCGCCCCGGGGCCGCGCATGCGCGGTGGCGCCCCCTGGCGCCCTCTGCCGCCGCCTGGTGGCCAAAAGTGGGTACTGCAGGCGCCGCGGGGCCGCGCATGCGCGGTGGCGCCCCCTGGCGCCCTCTGCCGCCGCCTGGTGGCCAAAAGTGGGTACTGCAGGCGCCGCGGGGCCGCGCATGCGCGGTGGCGCCCCCTGGCGCCCTCTGCCGCCGCCTGGTGGCCAAAAGTGGGTACTGCAGGCGCCCCGGGGCCGCGCAAACGCGGTGGCGCCCCCTGGCGCCCTCTGCCGCCGCCTGGTGGCCAAAAGTGGGTACTGCAGGCGCCCCGGGGCCGCGCATGCGCGGTGGCGCCACCTGGCGCCCTCTGCCGCCGCCTGCTGGCGAACAGTGGGTACTGCAGGCGCCGCGGGGCCGCGCATGCGCGGTGGCGCCCCCTGGCGCCCTCTGCCGCCGCCTGGTGGCCAAAAGTGGGTACTGCAGGCGCCCCGGGGCCGCGCATGCGCGGTGGCACCCCCTGGCGCCCTCTGCCGACGCCTGGTGGCCAAAAGTGGGTACTGCAGGCGCCCCGGGGCCGCGCATGCGCGGTGGCGCCCCCTGGCGCCCTCTGCCGCCGCCTGGTGTTCAAAAGTGGGTACTGCAGGCGCCCCGGGGCCGCGCATGCGCGGTGGCGCCCCCTGGCGCCCTCTGCCGCCGCCTGGTGTTCAAAAGTGGGTACTGCAGGCGCCGCGGGGCCGCGCATGCGCGGTGGCGCCCCCTGGCGCCCTCTGCCGCCGCCTGGTGGCCAAAAGTGGGTACTGCAGGCGCCGCGGGGCCGCGCATGCGCGGTGGCGCCCCCTGGCGCCCTCTGCCGCCGCCTGGTGGCCAAAAGTGGGTACTGCAGGCGCCGCGGGGCCGCGCATGCGCGGTGGCGCCCCCTGGCGCCCTCTGCCGCCGCCTGGTGTTCAAAAGTGGGTACTGCAGGCGCCGCGGGGCCGCGCATGCGCGGTGGCGCCCCCTGGCGCCCTCTGCCGCCGCCTGGTGGCCAAAAGTGGGTACTGCAGGCGCCCCGGGGCCGCGCATGCGCGGTGGCGCCCCCTGGCGCCCTCTGCCGCCGCCTGGGGTTCAAAAGTGGGTACTGCAGGCGCCCCGGGGCCGCGCATGCGCGGTGGCGCCCCCTGGCGCCCTCTGCCGCCGCCTGGTGGCCAAAAGTGGGTACTGCAGGCGCCCCGGGGCCGCGCATGCGCGGTGGCGCCCCCTGGCGCCCTCTGCCGCCGCCTGGTGTTCAAAAGTGGGTACTGCAGGCGCCCCGGGGCCGCGCATGCGCGGTGGCGCCCCCTGGCGCCCTCTGCCGCCGACTGGTGTTCAAAAGTGGGTACTGCAGGCGCCCCGGGGCCGCGCATGCGCGTTGGCGCCCCCTGGCGCCCTCTGCCGCCGCCTGGTGTTCAAAAGTGGGTACTGCAGGCGCCGCGGGGCCGCGCATGCGCGGTGGCGCCCCCTGGCGCCCTCTGCCGCCGCCTGGTGGCCACAAGTGGGTACTGCAGGCGCCCCGGGGCCGCGCATGCGCGGTGGCGCCCCCTGGCGCCCTCTGCCGCCGCCTGGTGTTCAAAAGTGGGTACTGCAGGCGCCGCGGGGCCGCGCATGCGCGGTGGCGCCCCCTGGCGCCCTCTGCCGCCGCCTGGTGGCCAAAAGTGGGTACTGCAGGCGCCCCGGGGCCGCGCATGCGCGGTTGCGCCCCCTGGCGCCCTCTGCCGCCGCCTGGTGTTCAAAAGTGGGTACTGCAGGCGCCGCGGGGCCGCACATGCGCGGTGGCGCCCCCTGGCGCCCTCTGCCGCCGCCTGGTGTTCAAAAGTGGGTACTGCAGGCGCCGCGGGGCCGCGCATGCGCGGTGGCGCCCCCTGGCGCCCTCTGCCGCCGCCTGGTGGCCAAAAGTGGGTACTGCAGGCGCCCCGGGGCCGCGCATGCGCGGTGGCGCCCCCTGGCGCCCTCTGCCGCCGCCTGGTGGCCAAAAGTGGGTACTGCAGGCGCCGCGGGGCCGCGCATGCGCGGTGGCGCCCCCTGGCGCCCTCTGCCGCCGCCTGGTGGCCACAAGTGGGTACTGCAGGCGCCCCGGGGCCGCGCATGCGCGGTGGCGCCCCCTGGCGCCCTCTGCCGCCGCCTGGTGTTCAAAAGTGGGTACTGCAGGCGCCGCGGGGCCGCGCATGCGCGGTGGCGCCCCCTGGCACCCTCTGCCGCCGCCTGCTGGCGAACAGTGGGTACTGCAGGCGCCGCGGGGCCGCGCATGCGCGGTGGCGCCCCCTGGCGCCCTCTGCCGCCGCCTGGTGGCCAAAAGTGGGTACTGCAGGCGCCCCGGGGCCGCGCATGCGCGGTGGCGCCCCCTGGCGCCCTCTGCCGCCGCCTGCTGGCAAACAGTGGGTACTGCAGGCGCCGCTCGGCCGCGCATGCGCGGTGGCGCCCCCTGGCGCCCTCTGCCGCCGCCTGGTGGCCAAAAGTGGGTACTGCAGGCGCCCCGGGGCCGCGCATGCGCGGTGGCGCCCCCTGGCGCCCTCTGCCGCCGCCTGGTGGCCAAAAGTGGGTACTGCAGGCGCCCCGGGGCCGCGCATGCGCGTTGGCGCCCCCTGGCGCCCTCTGCCGCCGCCTGGTGGCCAAAAGTGGGTACTGCAGCCGCCCCGGCGACGCGCATGCGCGGTGGCGCCCCCTGGCGCCCTCTGCCGCCGCCTGGTGTTCAAAAGTGGGTACTGCAGGCGCCCCGGGGCCGCGCATGCGCGGTGGCGCCCCCTGGCGCCCTCTGCCGCCGCCTGGTGGCCAAAAGTGGGTACTGCAGGCGCCGCGGGGCCGCGCATGCGCGGTGGCGCCCCCTGGCGCCCTCTGCCGCCGCCTGCTGGCCAAAAGTGGGTACTGCAGGCGCCCCGGGGCCGCGCATGCGCGGTGGCGCCCCCTGGCGCCCTCTGCCGCCGCCTGGTGGCCAAAAGTGGGTACTGCAGGCGCCGCGGGGCCGCGCATGCGCGGTGGCACCCCCTGGCGCCCTCTGCCGCCGCCTGGTGGCCAAAAGTGGGTACTGCAGGCGCCCCGGGGCCGCGCATGCGCGGTGGCGCCCCCTGGCGCCCTCTGCCGCCGCCTGGTGTTCAAAAGTGGGTACTGCAGGCGCCCCGGGGCCGCGCATGCGCGGTGGCGCCCCCTGGCGCCCTCTGCCGCCGCCTGGTGGCCAAAAGTGGGTACTGCAGGCGCCGCGGGGCCGCGCATGCGCGGTGGCGCCCCCTGGCGCCCTCTGCCGCCGCCTGGTGGCCAAAAGTGGGTACTGCAGGCGCCGCGGGGCCGCGCATGCGCGGTGGCGCCCCCTGGCGCCCTCTGCCGCCGCCTGGTGGCCAAAAGTGGGTACTGCAGGCGCCCCGGGGCCGCGCAAACGCGGTGGCGCCCCCTGGCGCCCTCTGCCGCCGCCTGGTGGCCAAAAGTGGGTACTGCAGGCGCCCCGGGGCCGCGCATGCGCGGTGGCGCCACCTGGCGCCCTCTGCCGCCGCCTGCTGGCGAACAGTGGGTACTGCAGGCGCCGCGGGGCCGCGCATGCGCGGTGGCGCCCCCTGGCGCCCTCTGCCGCCGCCTGGTGGCCACAAGTGGGTACTGCAGGCGCCCCGGGGCCGCGCATGCGCGGTGGCGCCCCCTGGCGCCCTCTGCCGCCGCCTGGTGTTCAAAAGTGGGTACTGCAGGCGCCGCGGGGCCGCGCATGCGCGGTGGCGCCCCCTGGCGCCCTCTGCCGCCGCCTGGTGGCCAAAAGTGGGTACTGCAGGCGCCCCGGGGCCGCGCATGCGCGGTTGCGCCCCCTGGCGCCCTCTGCCGCCGCCTGGTGTTCAAAAGTGGGTACTGCAGGCGCCGCGGGGCCGCACATGCGCGGTGGCGCCCCCTGGCGCCCTCTGCCGCCGCCTGGTGTTCAAAAGTGGGTACTGCAGGCGCCGCGGGGCCGCGCATGCGCGGTGGCGCCCCCTGGCGCCCTCTGCCGCCGCCTGGTGGCCAAAAGTGGGTACTGCAGGCGCCCCGGGGCCGCGCATGCGCGGTGGCGCCCCCTGGCGCCCTCTGCCGCCGCCTGGTGGCCAAAAGTGGGTACTGCAGGCGCCGCGGGGCCGCGCATGCGCGGTGGCGCCCCCTGGCGCCCTCTGCCGCCGCCTGGTGGCCACAAGTGGGTACTGCAGGCGCCCCGGGGCCGCGCATGCGCGGTGGCGCCCCCTGGCGCCCTCTGCCGCCGCCTGGTGTTCAAAAGTGGGTACTGCAGGCGCCGCGGGGCCGCGCATGCGCGGTGGCGCCCCCTGGCACCCTCTGCCGCCGCCTGCTGGCGAACAGTGGGTACTGCAGGCGCCGCGGGGCCGCGCATGCGCGGTGGCGCCCCCTGGCGCCCTCTGCCGCCGCCTGGTGGCCAAAAGTGGGTACTGCAGGCGCCCCGGGGCCGCGCATGCGCGGTGGCGCCCCCTGGCGCCCTCTGCCGCCGCCTGCTGGCAAACAGTGGGTACTGCAGGCGCCGCTCGGCCGCGCATGCGCGGTGGCGCCCCCTGGCGCCCTCTGCCGCCGCCTGGTGGCCAAAAGTGGGTACTGCAGGCGCCCCGGGGCCGCGCATGCGCGGTGGCGCCCCCTGGCGCCCTCTGCCGCCGCCTGGTGGCCAAAAGTGGGTACTGCGGGCGCCCCGGGGCCGCGCATGCGCGTTGGCGCCCCCTGGCGCCCTCTGCCGCCGCCTGGTGGCCAAAAGTGGGTACTGCAGCCGCCCCGGCGACGCGCATGCGCGGTGGCGCCCCCTGGCGCCCTCTGCCGCCGCCTGGTGTTCAAAAGTGGGTACTGCAGGCGCCCCGGGGCCGCGCATGCGCGGTGGCGCCCCCTGGCGCCCTCTGCCGCCGCCTGGTGGCCAAAAGTGGGTACTGCAGGCGCCGCGGGGCCGCGCATGCGCGGTGGCGCCCCCTGGCGCCCTCTGCCGCCGCCTGCTGGCCAAAAGTGGGTACTGCAGGCGCCGCGGGGCCGCGCATGCGCGGTGGCGCCCCCTGGCGCCCTCTGCCGCCGCCTGGTGGCCAAAAGTGGGTACTGCAGGCGCCGCGGGGCCGCGCATGCGCGGTGGCACCCCCTGGCGCCCTCTGCCGCCGCCTGGTGGCCAAAAGTGGGTACTGCAGGCGCCCCGGGGCCGCGCATGCGCGGTGGCGCCCCCTGGCGCCCTCTGCCGCCGCCTGGTGTTCAAAAGTGGGTACTGCAGGCGCCCCGGGGCCGCGCATGCGCGGTGGCGCCCCCTGGCGCCCTCTGCCGCCGCCTGGTGGCCAAAAGTGGGTACTGCAGGCGCCGCGGGGCCGCGCATGCGCGGTGGCGCCCCCTGGCGCCCTCTGCCGCCGCCTGGTGGCCAAAAGTGGGTACTGCAGGCGCCGCGGGGCCGCGCATGCGCGGTGGCGCCCCCTGGCGCCCTCTGCCGCCGCCTGGTGGCCAAAAGTGGGTACTGCAGGCGCCCCGGGGCCGCGCAAACGCGGTGGCGCCCCCTGGCGCCCTCTGCCGCCGCCTGGTGGCCAAAAGTGGGTACTGCAGGCGCCCCGGGGCCGCGCATGCGCGGTGGCGCCACCTGGCGCCCTCTGCCGCCGCCTGCTGGCGAACAGTGGGTACTGCAGGCGCCGCGGGGCCGCGCATGCGCGGTGGCGCCCCCTGGCGCCCTCTGCCGCCGCCTGGTGGCCAAAAGTGGGTACTGCAGGCGCCCCGGGGCCGCGCATGCGCGGTGGCACCCCCTGGCGCCCTCTGCCGACGCCTGGTGGCCAAAAGTGGGTACTGCAGGCGCCCCGGGGCCGCGCATGCGCGGTGGCGCCCCCTGGCGCCCTCTGCCGCCGCCTGGTGTTCAAAAGTGGGTACTGCAGGCGCCCCGGGGCCGCGCATGCGCGGTGGCGCCCCCTGGCGCCCTCTGCCGCCGCCTGGTGTTCAAAAGTGGGTACTGCAGGCGCCGCGGGGCCGCGCATGCGCGGTGGCGCCCCCTGGCGCCCTCTGCCGCCGCCTGGTGGCCAAAAGTGGGTACTGCAGGCGCCGCGGGGCCGCGCATGCGCGGTGGCGCCCCCTGGCGCCCTCTGCCGCCGCCTGGTGGCCAAAAGTGGGTACTGCAGGCGCCGCGGGGCCGCGCATGCGCGGTGGCGCCCCCTGGCGCCCTCTGCCGCCGCCTGGTGTTCAAAAGTGGGTACTGCAGGCGCCGCGGGGCCGCGCATGCGCGGTGGCGCCCCCTGGCGCCCTCTGCCGCCGCCTGGTGGCCAAAAGTGGGTACTGCAGGCGCCCCGGGGCCGCGCATGCGCGGTGGCGCCCCCTTGCGCCCTCTGCCGCCGCCTGGGGTTCAAAAGTGGGTACTGCAGGCGCCCCGGGGCCGCGCATGCGCGGTGGCGCCCCCTGGCGCCCTCTGCCGCCGCCTGGTGTTCAAAAGTGGGTACTGCAGGCGCCCCGGGGCCGCGCATGCGCGGTGGCGCCCCCTGGCGCCCTCTGCCGCCGACTGGTGTTCAAAAGTGGGTACTGCAGGCGCCCCGGGGCCGCGCATGCGCGTTGGCGCCCCCTGGCGCCCTCTGCCGCCGCCTGGTGTTCAAAAGTGGGTACTGCAGGCGCCGCGGGGCCGCGCATGCGCGGTGGCGCCCCCTGGCGCCCTCTGCCGCCGCCTGGTGGCCAAAAGTGGGTACTGCAGGCGCCCCGGGGCCGCGCATGCGCGGTGGCGCCCCCTGGCGCCCTCTGCCGCCGCCTGGTGTTCAAAAGTGGGTACTGCAGGCGCCCCGGGGCCGCGCATGCGCGGTGGCGCCCCCTGGCGCCCTCTGCCGCCGCCTGGTGGCCAAAAGTGGGTACTGCAGGCGCCCCGGGGCCGCGCATGCGCGGTGGCGCCCCCTGGCGCCCTCTGCCGCCGCCTGGTGTTCAAAAGTGGGTACTGCAGGCGCCGCGGGGCCGCGCATGCGCGGTGGCGCCCCCTGGCGCCCTCTGCCGCCGCCTGGTGGCCAAAAGTGGGTACTGCAGGCGCCCCGGGGCCGCGCATGCGCGGTGGCGCCCCCTGGCGCCCTCTGCCGCCGCCTGGTGTTCAAAAGTGGGTACTGCAGGCGCCCCGGGGCCGCGCATGCGCGGTGGCGCCCCCTGGCGCCCTCTGCCGCCGCCTGGTGGCCAAAAGTGGGTACTGCAGGCGCCCCGGGGCCGCGCATGCGCGGTGGCGCCCCCTGGCGCCCTCTGCCGCCGCCTGGTGTTCAAAAGTGGGTACTGCAGGCGCCCCGGGGCCGCGCATGCGCGGTGGCGCCCCCTGGCGCCCTCTGCCGCCGCCTGGTGGCCAAAAGTGGGTACTGCAGGCGCCGCGGGGCCGCGCATGCGCGGTGGCGCCCCCCGGCTCCCTCTGCCGCCGCCTGGTGGCCACAAGTGGGTACTGCAGGCGCCCCGGGGCCGCGCATGCGCGGTGGCGCCCCCTGGCGCCCTCTACCGCCGCCTGCTGGCCAAAAGTGGGTACTGCAGGCGCCGCGGGTCCGCGCATGCGCGGTGGCGCCCCCTGGCGCCCTCTGCCGCCGCCTGGTGGCCAAAAGTGGGTACTGCAGGCGCCCCGGGGCCGCGCATGCGCGGTGGCGCCCCCTGGCGCCCTCTGCCGCCGCCTGGTGTTCAAAAGTGGGTACTGCAGGCGCCGCGGGGCCGCGCATGCGCGGTGGCGCCCCCTGGCGCCCTCTGCCGCCGCCTGGTGGCCAAAAGTGGGTACTGAAGGCGCCGCGGGGCCGCGCATGCGCGGTGGCGCCCCCTGGCGCCCTCTGCCGCCGCCTGGTGGCCAAAAGTGGGTACTGAAGGCGCCGCGGGGCCGCGCATGCGCGGTGGCGCCCCCTGGCGCCCTCTGCCGCCGCCTGGTGGCCAAAAGTGGGTACTGCAGGCGCCCCGGGGCCGCGCATGCGCGGTGGCGCCCCCTGGCGCCCTCTGCCGCCGACTGGTGTTCAAAAGTGGGTACTGCAGGCGCCCCGGGGCCGCGCATGCGCGGTGGCGCCCCCTGGCGCCCTCTGCCGCCGCCTGGTGTTCAAAAGTGGGTACTGCAGGCGCCGCGGGGCCGCGCATGCGCGGTGGCGCCCCCTGGCGCCCTCTGCCGCCGCCTGGTGGCCAAAAGTGGGTACTGCAGGCGCCCCGGGGCCGCGCATGCGCGGTGGCGCCCCCTGGCGCCCTCTGCCGCCGCCTGGTGTTCAAAAGTGGGTACTGCAGGCGCCGCGGGGCCGCGCATGCGCGGTGGCGCCCCCTGGCGCCCTCTGCCGCCGCCTGGTGTTCAAAAGTGGGTACTGCAGGCGCCCCGGGGCCGCGCATGCGCGGTGGCGCCCCCCTGGCGCCCTCTGCCGCCGCCTGGTGGCCAAAAGTGGGTACTGCAGGCGCCTCGGGGCTGCGAGTGATGTTACTACATCTTTTACTACTTTTTTTTCGCGAGTGATGTTACTACATTGATTTTGGTTTTGGGGTGTAATCTGTTATGCTGCTAGATTTTTCTTTTTGTGTAGAAGAAACGTTGAGCTAATTCCAGTTAGCTTCAGTAACTTGCTTTCTCATATTGTCATTTCAATATTCAAAGCTGAAGCAAAAGCATTGGTATTGTTGCTTCTAGAGAGACGCTAGTTCTCTGGTCTGCACTCTGCATGCTGTTCAGATAAGCTAGAAAAAAATAAACGAAAAACAGCTGCTGCTTCTCCTGCTCTCTTTCTGCTTTCTACTTTCTTGTGCTTTGCCCCTCCCCTTTCCCAGGTGATTGGCTTTGGGTTCCAGGCAGGGCCTAATGGTAATTGAGTCACAGGCATCCCATCAGAGAGCTCATTCTGCCTGGGCTGCAGTTTGGGGTAAGTGCTTTGTTTTTGCTTCAGTCAGTTGCAGGGGTCTTTAGGTGGGTCAGAGTCTACGGACTGATGCGTTTCCAAGTAGAGATAGGTACGTCCTTCTTTGTGAGGTAACAAGTAGTAGGATCCTTGCTGATCCTGGCTGGAATAATAATAATGCACAACACAGAAATCATATGAGAGATTTGGGGTCAGAATGGGAAAGTACTCGTGGATGAATCCCAAGGACCTGGTATCCCAAGGTCTCTTGAAAGTTCATTTTGTGATTAAAGCCTGGCAAGATACACAGAAAAAGCTCCAGAAGGTGGGGGGATGTAGTGAACAGTCACTGTGGGGGGCCCTCCTGCGGGAGGCCCTGGAGGTGTATATCGGGAGGGGAGATGAGAAGGAAAAGCAGAGAGCGAAACTAATGGTATTGACAGCGTAGCAGGTAGTGAGGCAGAGGGTTGGAGAGAGAGGAAGAAAATCGTCTGGGGGAGTCAGGGCCAGGATGGAAAGGAGAGGAAGAGAGATGAAGGAATAGCAGGCAAGGAAAGACAGGCTTTGAAGTGTGGCCAGGCTGGCCATTTCAAATAGGAATATCCAGAGTGGAAGAAGGAGGAGAGAAGGAAAATGGGAAAGTACAGGCTGGAGAAAGATAGAAGTGTTAAAAAGGGTTATTGAAGGTGTTAAAGGTGGGGTATGTAGTGTTTGACAGAGCTGTTTGAAGGTGAATGAGCAGGGAAAGAGGATGAAGGCATTATCTAAGTAACAGTCTAGAAGTTTTGGTATATTTGCTGTGGTGTTTGGTCAGTTTCCCAAGTATGGGGGGGGGGGGGGGGCAGCCTGCTCCACCCCCCCTCTCCCCCCCCAAACCTTGGTATGTGAACCTAATACACTGGGGCAGCTAGATCATTACTGGCTTGTAAAGTATCAGGGATTAAATTAACTAATGAAACCCTAAAAGTGATGGGGGTAGAAGGGGCTGGGATAACAGCCCCACTTTTGGGGGATACCAGGCTGAGAGTAGGGGATAAAATGATTACTGGGCAATTACTGTATGTACCAAAGGCAGGGACTAACTTGTTAGGAAGGGATTTGATGATGAAATTGGGCATTCAAATAGCAAATTGTTAGACTGGAATAACAGTGTTATTAATGGAGTGCTCTCAGGCCCTGAGAGCAAAGATCTATTCACCTCTGACTGGAAAGACCCTGAAATGGGGGCGGAAGGAACAATACAGATGGACAGTTTTACCTCAGGGGTTTACAGGGCCACCAATTTATTTGGGCAAGTTCTAGAACAGATTTTGGAGCAATTACAACCTCCCGAGGAGGTATTACTGTTACAAATATGTAGATGATCATTTATTGTGAGGACAGGAGAAAAGAGTTGTGAAGGAAGCTACTGACAAGCTATTCGACAAGCTATTCGGCTCGGGAGTATTGAAAAAGAAATTACAATATGTAGAAGGAGAAGTCAGGTATTTAAGGCATCTAATGTCTGAGGGAAAACAAAGAATAAATCCAGAGAGGATTCAGGGAATTGTTGAAAATTAAGAAAGAATTAAAAAGTTTTGAGAGATTTTTTTTTTTTTTAAGGAATCAGGCACCACGAAGTCTGAGGGAAAACGGATACTCCCTGATGGGAGAAAAATGCTGAATAAAGCACCAATGAGGCAAATATTAACTGTTTTACATCAAGAGAGTCACTGGGAGGTGCAAGCAATGTGTGATGTTGTGCTAAGAAAGTATGTCTGTGTAGGAGTGTACACTGTAGCGAAGCAAATATGCAGAGGATGTACCGTATGTCAAAAGGTAAATAAAAAGGTCATCCGTAACCCATCTAGAGGGGGACGGGAGCCAGGGATTTGACCTTTCCAAAGCATACAGGTAGACTTTACCGAGTTACCTAAAGTAGGGAGACTAAAGTACTTGTTTGTCCTAGTTGACCGGATGGGTGTAAGCTTTCCCCTCGGTATCTGCCACTGCGAACACGGTGGCTAAGGTATCACCGGAGCAAATAGTCCCTAGATATGGGATATTTGAAAACATTGATTCAGGTCACGGAAGTCATCTCGCTTCACGAGTACTGCAAGGGCTAATGCAGGCCTTAGAGATTCAATGGAATTTTCACACCCCCTGGCACCCCTCCTCTTCTGGGAAGGTAGAGCGAATGAACCAGACGTTAACGAAGCAATTAACTAAATTAGTGTTAGAAGCCCAACTTCCTTGGGTAGAATGATTACCTTTAGCACTCCTCCAGGTTCAAACAGCACCAAGAAACGATATAGGAATTTCACCGTATGAGATGCTGTTCGGATTCCCCTATCTGGGCAGAAGGGATGAGATACCACAATTCGAAACAAGAGAAGTTTCCTAAGAACTGTATTCTGGGGTTGTCCTCTTCTTTGTCATCTCTCAGGACCCGTGGGTTGTTGGCTCAAACCCCACCTTTGGAATTCCCCATTCTCCACCATCAACCAGGAAATTGGGTCCTGATTCGGACCTGGAAAGAATCAAAACTCCGGCCTGAATGGGAAGGACTATTCCAAGTACTACTAACCACTGAAACAGCCGTAAGAACTGCAGAAAAAGGCTGGACTCACTATACTCGAGTGAAGGCATCCGTCGACCCTAGTACCTGGGAAGCTGTTCCTACAGAAGACTTGTTGGAAGTTGAAATCGAAGAGAAAAATCTCGTAGTGGACTGTGAGCAGGATAAAAGCTTACAGTTGTAAACTAACCTTTTATTTTCACAGGTAACTAATGAGTGTGACTTGTGATTGAGAGAAAGGACTGGCCTATAGCGAATCAAAGTGCTCCCAAGGGGTTTTTGTTCTAGTAGTAGGGTACATATATCTTACTCTTTGTATTGGTAATTATTTGGAAACCTAAGGGTTAAAAATAATGACCGGGAAAAATCAACTATTAATTTTGTTTCTAGTGACTGTAGGCCTCAGAGAAGGGCTTGGTCAATTGGCAACTTGGAAAAGGCATGACCAGATAATAGTAAGATGAGATACCCCGTCAAAATAGGGGTGAATGTGACAGAGGGTTATGTACCACAATCTGTCATGTTTGATGCTTGTGAGGTGTTAGCTTGTGGAGATTTAAATGCCCAATGACAACTGAGCAGAGAGAACAAGTAACTGGGAGAGACCCAACAGCCAGATTGAGAACAGCTGTATGGAAACGATCCTCTATTGCCATCAGAGAAAGGGAGAAACTCAAGGAGAAAACAGGAGAGAAAACAGGAGGCTCTCTTTGAAATGTGGCAGTTCAAACATTTGAGATTGAAACAGGGTATGGGGATGTGAATGCCTGGATAGAATGGGTCAAATATGCTGTCCAGAGTCTCAACCGTAGCACTTGCTATGCTTGTGCCTCGGGACGACCGACTGCCCGGATAGTGCCCTTCCCATTTGGGTGGACCAGGGATTCCCAGGGGATGCGATGTATGATTGCATTGTACCAAGAAAAGACTGCCTGGGGAAATGAGGCCTGTAGGTCTCTCTCTTTGCTGTTCCCTTCCTTGCGTGATAGCAATATCAGGGTTCCCCCTGCATTCTCTACAGCTAAAGGTGACCATGCAGCTTGCCTCTCAGGGCAGGGTGTGAGCGCTACCCGGCATCTGGGAGAATTTGCCTTGTGCACGAGGACCTTGAATGCTACCAAGGACCTGATGGGAAACTGCTCAAGACTTGAGATCCCCAGGGCAGATCTGTGGTGGTACTGCGGAGGGAAGATCTTATGGTCCACCCTACCATCTAATTCGGGAGGCATTTTTGCACTTGTTCAATTAGCTATACCCTTCACCCTGGCATTTGAAAGAGAAACATCACAAATACCCAGAAGAAGTAAAAGAGGCTTAGGAATATCATTTGATGATAGAGGGTACATAGATTCTCTTGGGGTGCCTAGAGGAGTTCCCGATGAACAGAAAGCCAGGAATCAAATTGCTGCAGGGTTTGAGTCGCTGTTCTGGTGGGTAACAATCAATAAGAGTATTTATTATAGTCAGCAGATATTCATAAATCATACAAGGGATGCGATAAGAGAAATCGCTGAACAACTAGATGCCACCAGCAAAATGGCTTGGGAAAACATAATAGATTAGATATGTTGATCGCGGAGAAAGGAGGTGGGTGTGTGTGTGTGTGTGTGATACTGAGCAACCATTGTTGCACTTTTATACCCAACAATACTGCCCCAGATGGCACAGTAACTAGAGCGTTGCAAGGGCTTACCACCCTTGCCAGTGAACTGGCAGAATGATTAGGAACAGGCACTTCCATCACAGGATGTTCGGAATCTTGGTTTGGTAAATGGAAAGGGGTCCTAGCGTCCGTATCTGCATCCTTGATCGTAGTAGCAGGAGTTTTGACGACCCTTGGTTGTTGCATTATCCCCTGTGTAAAAGGACTAGTACAGCGGTTCACTGAAACTGCACTATCGAAAGAAATGACCGTGGAGCCACCACCTTACTCCCGTAAGGTGATGATATTACAGGGAATGGAAAGCAAAGAAGGTGAAGAAGAGGAAGAGATCTACCAAATTACACCGCAGAGAAAAGTTTTGCAAAAATCAACAATTTATAAAGAAGAAAAGGGGGGAATTGTGGGAATAAAAATGTTGTTTTTGCAGAGTTACGTTGTTTAGAGGGAAGGAATGCGGTGTTGAGATAGGCTCGCAGTGATAAGAAAGCTTAACGGACAACCTTGTAAAATGCAGACAACCGGACTCCTCAGAGCAGCTAGGTGAAAATCACGGCGTCAAGTCAGATCAGTGAAGAAACATTACCACTTCAAACAGTAAAAAAGTCAAAAGAAATCTGAAATTGAACAGGCCGGCAACTGAAGGCCACGTAGTGTCTGTGAAGCGTCGGATAGGTTGTGAACCCGGAATACCCAGTCAATGGGGAAACAGGGGAGGGTCCCGGTCGTCGAGAAAGAAAGTACATAAACCGTACTGTGTGACTAGTAGGCGCGCTCCTGCTTGTGGGACGCGTGCCATTGCGATCGCGAATAAATTACTACTTCACTGAGATCCTCGCCTGAGCCTAAGCTACTGGCTACGGAGTGTTTCTCACACTCCCTGCGTGTAATCCTGGCTACAATATACCGCGTTATCAAAGGTGCCTTTTAAACAACATTGATAGAAACTCAGGGGGCGATAGTACTGACCCTGGGTGTGGAACTATCCACGCAGGGAATAATCCACACTGCACCAAATATGGTAGCCACAGGAACGCCAATATACATAGCGCACGCCAGATGCAACGTGAGAATCCTGCAACTGGATGGCCTGTCCCAAACGGCGAGAGGTGGTACTGGCTACGTGGCAATAAAGCCAGGAAGGTGTTGCCCCTGGGATGGAAGGGAGCTTGCACCCTGGAGGCAATAATTCCAAACGTAACTATTATTGAAGACCCACAAAGCCAAAGCCCCCTTGAGACCACACGCAGGATTAAGCGGACTCCAGACAATTCTCTAGTAAAATTCTCTAGTATTTCACAGCTTTGCAAGGTGGTTTTTACCTTGGTTAGGGGTGGGTGAATTAGAAAAAGCGATTGTAAATATCTCCGCTATAACTGAAGAACTAGAAAATAAGTTTGATAAGTTTGCAAAAATAGGACTGTAGAATCAAATAGTATTAGATTCATTAATAACCTCATAAGGAGGAGCGTGCACTGTAATTAATGCTAGTTGCTGTATAGATGTAGATCAAACGGGACGAATTTGACTGATATTTGGGGGGAAAAAAAAGTATACTGGGGGGGCGTGGGGGGGAAAGATCCTACATAGAGTAGCTCAAGATGACAGTTCCTGGGCATTTAGAAACATTTGGGAGAAACTAACTTCGTGGTTACCTGAACAGAATTGGCTCAAACCACTATTTGTTGGTATTGTAAAAATAATGGCGTTGTACGCCTACCATCCCCCGTGACATCCGAAGAAGACTATTGCGCCTTAACGTTGGAGAAACTCAAGAGCGCGGTACGTGAAGAGGTGCAAAAACAACAGTAGGAGTAAGGAAAGGAGAGGAGGGAACTGTGAGAAACTAAGTTGTGTTTTTGCAGTAGAGAACTAATTTTCTGTATTCCAAGGTAGTTGTGCAGTCATAATGAGGAGAAACGCTACGTGGGTAAGCGGACAGTAGGCGGCCTCACTGTTCTGAAATAAGGCAGAAGCTTGAGGAAAAACAGGCTGAGCAGCATGGGAACGGTAAAACAAAGATCACAGGTTCCTGAAACATAAGAAAGGGGAAAAAAAAAAAGGAAGTAAGAAGGGAGCAATTAAAGGGTTGAAAAAGAAGTAAAATTGTACATACATGGTATAGAGGAGCGTCGAGCAGCTTGTGAACCTGCAGTACTCGGCCAATGAGGACACAGGGGAGGGGATCAGGCGTCGGGGAATAGGGAATAAAAGTTGATGCTGTGCTTACTGCAATGCGCTCCTGATCGGCAGGACGCCCGCCACTGCAACCGCGAATAAAATAGCCTCAGAGAAGATCGTGTGTCAAGAAAATTATTTGAGACGTTTCTCGCAGATATACTTGACGAGGGAGGACCAAGAACACCCGCGCCTTCTTTAAAAAAAATAAATAAATAAATAAATAAAAGGCAGCACAGGAGCAGCCTGAGGGTCGCCTTCCCACAGGGAAGCGGCGCCGTGATTGGCTGGACCGTGAGGGCGGAAGTGGCGTCACGGCTAGCCTTAACTCAGGGCGGAAACGCTCCGTGATTGGCTCGGAGGAACGCAGGGCGGAGGTGCCGTGCAGGGCTTGCCGGCGCTATGGGCGGAAGCTGTCGGGCCGGGCCGCGCTGGGCTCAGCTCGGGCCGGGCCGCCGAGGCGCGGTGCCGCAACGAGGTTGGTGGTCGGTGCCTCCCCGGGCCGGGCCGGGCCGGGCCGGGAGGGGACGAGGCGGCGGGCGGTTGGGGCGCCACGCGGTCGGCGGCTTCTGCGGAAACGGCCCTTGTGCGGGGCGGGGGCGGCGCCGCGCCGGAGCGGAGCGGAGCGGACCGGGCGTGCGGCGGGGTCTGCACTGCGCGGGGCTTCGGAGGGCTGGGGGAGAGGGGGGCGAAGCGGCGCGGGGGGGGGGGGGGGGGGGGGGGGGGGGGGGGCGGGCACAGAGAGTGCGGCGGGGGGGGGCGGTTGTGTGCGCTTGGCCGACTCCCCTCTGCGTCGGATGGACTGCTCCGTCCCGCGGCATGCTGGGAGCTGTAGTTCTGTGGTGCGCGGCCGGTCTTTCCCCGAGCCGGGGCCGGGGCCGGGGCCGGGCCGTGCGCGCCGGGAGGCGCAGGTTGCCGCTGGCTGCGAGCGCGGCTGCCGGCGGTGAGGCGAGCGAGAGCCTTCGGGGGCGCTTCCCCGGAGCGTCGGGCCGGGAGGGGTGGGGGCTGCGGCGGCCGGGCGCGGGTCCTCGCTGCGCTCGATCGTCGGGCTGCGCCTCGGAGGTTTTCCTCCCCCCGCGCGCTGACGGCCGGTTCTCTCCTTTCCCTGCGGCTCACCAGGGCAGAAGCAGCTCCCCGCCGCTGGGACCCCCGCGGGGTTTGTCGCCGAGCGAAGGTGGCGCAGCAGCTGAAGGGAGGAAAGCTGCAGCTGGCGTGCTGCAGTCGCAGGTTTCCCAGGAGAAAGAGCAGCCCGTCTGTCCCAGCTGTCCGGGTAAGTCGCAGCGACCTCCGGGTGAAATCCAGGCGTGAAGGGGATTTTGGTGGCTCTCTTACACAGCTAGTCCTACCAAAGATCGCATCGGTTACGAAAAGTAGTAGTAACCTTGTAGTTTGCGTGTTCTGTAACATCTGTAGCACAATAAACTGGCAGGTGAAGAAATGAGCGGGTACAAATACACGTGACTCCATCGCTGAGATTAAATAACGTGCAGGTTCTTCTGCGTTTTGTCTTTCAAAGCACGTTGTTTGACTCGATGATCCTCGGTGGTCCCTTTCAACTCAGGATATTCTATGATTCTGTTGTTGCCGAGCGCCTGAGCTTTTTGCTCACATTACTGAGGAAAGGAATGGCTGTGCTTCTTCCCCACCCCCCTCTCTTTTTCTTTTTTTTTCCTCTCCTCTTCTCCCTCGATGACGGGGACTCAAAATGTTTTTCTCAGATGTCCATGTGAAAATTTAAAAAAAAAAAAAAAAGAAGCTGATGGTGAACACTGACAGAATTGGGTGACACTTTCAAGGTAGAGGGCAAAGAACGTGGAAATTTCTAGTACGTTAGTGTTACTCTGTTAGCAAAACCGACGTACACGCCGCTTGCTGTTCCTAGTTTTTTGGTTTGGCCTGGTTTTCCTTTCAGAAGTCTCCCCGAAGGCCTTTGTGGACAAAACTTTGTCCCGCTTCAGCTTTAAGAATTATCCTAGAAATAATGAACAAGTGCTTGCAGGGCTTTCCGGAACGCTAGTTGTGGTCAGTCAAGAACGACTTGGGAGGCAATTCCTTTCGTGGAATTGCAGAGTGATCGAGAGATCAAGGCCAGCGTTGTGAAGAAATAGTGCCAGGTTATAGTCACAGGTGACTGCCTTCTGAAGGGAACAGAGGCTCCCATCTGCAGACCAGACCATCTTTACCGAGAGCTTTTCTACCAGCCTGGGGCTTGGATCAGGGACATTGCTAGCGAGCTTACGAGCTTAGTTCAAACTTCAGATTATTCCCTACTCCTGCTCTTTCACGTGGGTACCAACAAAGTTGCAGCAAGAAGTCTGTGTTCAATCAAAATAAATTTCAGGGCCCTGGGAAGATAGCTAAAGGATTCAGAAGCACAGGTTATCGTCTAGCATTTTGGGATATATTAAACACAGCGTAGCCAGCTGGTCAAAAGAGGTGATTCTCCCACTGTATTTAGTGTTGGCGAAGCCTCTCCTTCAATATTGTGTGCGATTCTGGGCTCTACAATATAAAAAGAACGTTAAGATCCCTGAAAGCGTACAGAGGAGGGCAACAAAGCCGGTAAAAGGATTGGAAGGCACGCCCTGTGTGGACGCTACGGTACTTCTGCTAGCTCCTCGGAATTGTATATAGTCACGAGTAACACTCCTGATTCTAAATACATAGTCTTTCCCTGCATATAAGCCGAACGCTATTCTACAATCGTTTGCTCCTTCTGGCAGTGGATTCTGTCTTTCAGTGATTTATGGGTACTTTACATGTCCTGGATATTGCTTTCCAGATACCTGGAGCTTGCTAGCTTTTCTGTCTCCCAGACGTGTGGCTGGTAGCGGTCTAGTCTTGTGAGCTGTGCTGCCGTGAAGTCTGTCACCTGTTGATGCTGAAGGTACTTTTCTAGAAAGAGGAAGGTGGTAGGTACAGTTTCACACCAGGACATCAACAAAATCACGTACTCTTTTTATCATCTCCAGACGTGTTTCCTTCGGTGGCTTCTGGACTTTGGTCCATATTGTAGGCCCCGAGAAGGAAGGAGGTTGGCTTTTCATAACCACAGTTTCTTCCAGCTGTTTCAGATGGATTTCATGGTTGATTCTAGTTGAAATGACTGCCTCAGGAAAAAAAAATAACAAAAATGATAGTCCAAACAACTTAAAAAAAATAAAAATAAAAACCAAACGAAAACACCGCTCCCATTTCCTCACAGCTTATTCATTTGCTGTGGTATCTTCTTTATGGAAAGAAGTGTCCTTTCCTTCCCAAGCTGTAAAGGAAGAGTTCAGGTACTCTTCACTTGTGCGCTTTAATCTGTGACGTGTTTGTTCGCATAGAACTTCTGGGAAGTTTGGCGGTAGAGTTTAGGGTTTACATGTTAGGTAAACAGAAGTATCGCTCAACTCAGAACATAGTTAAATAAAAGTACAATATTTATTTAAAATGAATAAGTGTGCGTCTATAGTCTTGTGTCCTTTCTTTGCAGAACTCAATAGTTAGCCTTTATACATATTTCTAAGTTGCCCGGTTTATCAGTGTACAACACAGCATTCGGGAATATCATCTGAGATTTTAGGTGAAGAGGACTGTCCTTTGTTCAGTTGTGCACTCTTGTGTGTCAGCCCTGATTCTGAACCGTATAAAAGCTGGAAACTTCTTTCCGGTTTTCTCTCTAACCTCACTGAAGTGTGGGTACTTCCCAGCCTACGTGATACTATTCAGCATGTGGATATTCTGTTTCCTCACACTAGCTACAATTCCGGTGAAGTTACGCATCTTGAGCCTGCATGTTAGTGTTTCATCCTTTCAGTTCCACAAAAGGAGGGTTCAGTGGAAGTTTTGAATCCTGTAGAGTGGAATACAGGTTTTTAGCCTCAAAGGCTTTAGTTCTTTTTCCCTGGTGAGCTTTGGAACAGAAGATATGTAACATTAACAGTTTTTTATTATTCATTTCAGGACTCTTTGACAGCCCTCCAGGATCCGATGATGCAAAGCTCACTGACATATCCTACCCAGGAGACCAACAATCTGTGACATTTGGAACCAAATCCCAGGTGGGAAACGTAAGCGATCAAAGTGGAGCAAGAATTCGTGTTGAGCATGGGGATTCAAATAACAAGTGCATTTTCGGGAACTGGCTCTATCCTTCATCGCAGGTGAAAGCAGCTCTGCGGGCCCTCCAAGGAGGCACCTCTGCAGTGATTGCAAGTGGAACCCACCCAAAGATCTCGGGTCATGTCATCACAGATGTTGTGGAAGGGAAGAAAGTTGGAACTTTTTTTTCAGAGGTAAAACCTGCAGGTGAGTACGGAAGCAACATGTACATTGGGAGCTGTAGAGATTTCCTGGAAGTTTAGGGTCGAAATTTGGCTAGGCCTGCCTGTTCAAGAAATGGGAAACTACGCTCTGCTTGACAAACGGCTTTTGAAAGGTAATTTTTAACGTTGGAATAGAACATCTTGAATCCTCTGCTCAGGTTCCTTCCAGCTGATGACTTGCTGCATCAGACTTGCATTCAAAGAACTAGGTAGAATTTGTATTGCTTTTAGTCTTAGACGTTATCATCTATTATTGAAGATTTCAGGGTGAAAGCGTGCATATAGAATGTACGGCTGAACTAAGATAGTGTGTAGTTTGGGTTTTTGTCGTAAGTTCTTTTAATGACTCGGTCTTTTGTTACCGTATGTAGGAATGTTTTCCTGCCTCTGTGTTGCTGTGACAATGTAACAAGGGCCGCAGAAAGTCAGACCAAAGATCAGTGATCTTAGCAGAATGGAACGAGTATAGAGCGATACTTGTGACTTGCACTTTAAGACAAGCCAATGCCTTTGAGTATAAAAACGCTTAATGTGTTTCTTGTAAAAATCGGCCATATCCTTTGAACCCATGTAAACACTTAGCATCCGTGGGTCACAGCAGTCACGAGCCTTAACTAGGTATTGTGCGTAAACTCTGGAGCTAGCACTATGTGGAGAACTGCTTCCTTTATTTTGTGTGTGTTTGTGGGCAGGAGGAGCGTTGAAGTTTGCTTCCTGCTAGCTTTTGATGCCCCCGCCTTCTGTATGGAAAGAGAACATGGGTGATCGATCTCTGTTCAACTTCTATGATATGAGACATCGTCTTTTCCCTCATCGTCTCTTTGTCACATGAAAAAGGTTTTTTCTTAGTCCTTTTCTACAGAAACTGTTCCAAAAGTTTGGCGATCCCTGTTTCTCTTGGCTGAAACTGTTTTTATTCTACTGTGACCTTTTTAAGATAGGCAAAAATAAAATTCTGTGTAGCATCCAAGATGCAAATGAACCCTCAGTTTATGAGATAGCAAGGCTAACTTTGAGTTTTGATTAGACTGGTGATGTTTCTTGTTGCCTTTCCTAGGCCTTTTCCAAAAGCTTAAACGTGTAAGTTGCTCTTCGACGCTGATGAGCATTGAGGTGATGTTTTCATAGGATTATGTGCAGTACCAAGGCCCGATTTCCCCTTTTGCCTCTGCATTTCTTCACGTTTATCTGCTTTGAATTGTACTTGCTATTTGGTTGCATAGCGGCTGCAAAGGAATCACAGGCTGGTTGAGGTCGGAAGGACCTACAGAGGTCACCTAGTCCAACACCCCTGCTCAAGCACAGCCACCCAGATCTGGTTTTCCAGGACCACGTCCAAACAGGTTTTGAAACCTCACAAAGACTGTGACTCCACGACCTCCCTGGGCAGCCTACGCTAGTGCTCAGTCACCCTCACAGCGAAAAAGTATTTACTGATGTTCAGGAAACCACAGGAGGGGAACATCCTATGTTTCGGCCTGTGTCTGTTGCCTCCTTTTTTGTTCCTTGGGTACCAGTTAGAAAAGTCTGGCTTTGTCTTCCTTCCACCCTCCCTTCGTGTATTTACAGACATCGATGAGATCCCCTCCAAGCCTCCTCTTCTCCAGGCCGAACGGTCCCAGCTCTCCCAGCCTGTCCTCATAGGAAAGGTGCTTCAGTCCCTTACCGTCCTCGTGGCCCTCCGTTGGACTCTTTGCAGTGTGTCCAGGTCTCTCTTGTACTGGGAGGCCCAGGCCCAGCACTCCAGGTGCGGCCTCACCGTTCCTGAGCAGAGGGGGAGGATCGCCTTTCTTGACCTGCTGGCAATACTTTGCCTAATGCCACCCAGGATACCCTCAGCTGCTTTTGCAGCAAAGGCACATTGCTGTTTCGTGTTCAAGTTGGCGTCCACCAGGAAACTTAGCTCCTTTTCCGAGAAGTTCCTTTCTGGGAAAAAGTGCGATATCAGCGCTTTTCACTTTGTCCTACTGCAATAAATTTGTATCAGCTATAAAGCTTTTCATCTTGTAACCCCACGTCTCAGACAATTACAAATATGGTGAACAGCAAAAGTAAAGGTGAAATCTTACTGCGACCCTTCCTCTACCATGGAACGTGGTTACTCCCATTCTTTCTTTTGTCTTCTGTCTTCCAAAACACACTTTAAATATTCAGGTAACTTTTTAAAATGAACTCTTATCTCCTCGCGTGTGTCACTCTTTTTCAAAGAACACGAAAATACGCTCTACTTTATAAAGTATGACCTCGCTTTAAAAAGCTGTTTTAACACTCCTTAATTAAGTCTTCTTAATCAAGTGTCCGCTAGTTCTTTTCTTAACTCCTGTTATTTTCCTTAACGTGGGAATTCCTGCTCTGGCAATTTCTGTAGGACGCTTCTGAAATAGAAGTCCGGGCCTATTAGTCACATTTCAAGTCATCTGTCCTACAGACAATTTCAAGAGAGTTAAAAATGAAAACGTAGCTTATCCGTGAGCTACTTGAGAACTCCTTAGTGCAATGCTGCGTGAGCCTTTTGACTTGTTACTTCTGCTTCTGTTTCAAAACTTGTTCTGTATCGTTTCAGTTTGAGACAGGTTCTTTGATATCCATGCCACGAAGAAAACCTTTCTTCTGTAAGAACCCTTCAGTGTGCACAGGGAGAGGCGTGGAGAGAGCAGCTATTCTGCAAGCTGTTACTCAGGCCGCTTTTGGCTTCCAGTGCTGTTTGTACATTCCCGTGTTGTTTTGCAATCTTTTCTCTTTTCGTTAGTTGTCTAACTAAACTTTTTCAAAGGATGCCTCCCTGTTTTCAGTTTTCTCCTACGCCCTGAGATTTAGCCGTCCTTCTATTCTTTTGCTCTTTGTCAAGTCTTTTTGATACAAGCTGTGTGCAGCTTTGATACAAGCTTGTTTGTCCCCTATGACCTGGATGATCTTGCTGAATCTCCGTGACACCTTGAAAAGGGCTGTGCTCGGGGACCGTGGCAGCATTTTGGTATCTGATACAGATTTTCCTGTTCTGGCATACAGTGAATTTCTTTGATATGTCTATTAGGACCGTACCTGTTTTCCTGCTTTGAGTAAGGAGTTGGAAGATGAAAGGTTAGCGTTCCTTTCCTCCCACATGGGCTGTAACCTTTGTCTGCATGTCTTGTGGTTGTGTTTTGTTTGTTTGTTTGTTTGTTTGTTTTGGCAGGCCCTCCAGCAGAGCAGCAGGGTGAAAGGTCTCGAGCTGGTGGCAGGACCCTGGCAGCTCTGCAGCCTGAGCAGGTGAGAGAACAGTATGTGCTCACTCTTTAAGGTTGGGAACACGTGGCAAGTCTTAAAATACAGGTTTATAACACAAATGGGTCCTGGAAAAAATCAGCTGGCTCCAAGCATTCAGGGAGTCAAGACAGTGAGAAGATGTGTCAGCAGAAATGAGCTGAAGTGAGCCAGATGTCAAACACCATGGACTTCATATAAGGATGCAGTTCAGAAGCTTTTCTCTTTCGGAGAGCGGAGATTATTTATCGTCTTGCTGACTTATTACCTGATCACAGAGAAGAAATTCTCTTGGCAAACGAGAAGGACTTAGAAGAAGCTGAAAATAAAGGTAATATTATGGGTCCTTTCATGGTACTCCTGTTGTCATGAGCTTTTCTGGGCCTCAAAGGAAATGAGCAGAACTAGAATATTCTGTCACCTGCAATTGGATATTATGGCTGTCACAGGTTAGTGAGCCCAGGACTTTGAGAGCTTGTCAGTGGAAACAGCTGCAGCTTCCATAATTACATGAGAGATGTCTTCATCAGAGAAGACAGAGAGGCCTTTGAAAACAGCAACCCACGGCATTGTTTAAAAAAAAATAAAAATCTAAATAAATAAATAAATAGCGTTTTCTTTTGCCAAAGGAGGCTCGCTTTAGAAATTGAATATAGCAAGTATCTGCCCTGTTATCGTCATGTATGAAATAGCATGAGTATCTCCTGGGCTGGTTAACGTAATGTTTGGCCCCTGTGGGGAAGGTTGTTACTTAAAAATGATGCTTTCCAGAACGAACCATATTACCTTCTGACCGAGGAAAGTACAGTTCAGGCAGCATAGACTAAATCTGTTCTTTTGTGTTCGAGTGGTGCATCGAGAAGCTGGTCTTGGGTTAGAAAATGTGTGAAACTGGCACGTCACAAACTGTAATGCAGAGAGATCTTTGATAACAAAAGCGTATTTCTGTTGGTGAGTTACTGGAAGGCTGCAAGAAGTCTTGCCTCAAAAGACTCTTCTGAAATGAATTCTGTTGCCATCCCAATTTTTTTTCTCTACGGGCACATTCTTGGGACTTGCTTCTGCAATGTCGAGAGTTATGCAGGGTTGGTTTTTGATACCCAGCGTAGAGAAGGAGTTAGCTTACATTCAGGTGCTGCGGTTTCTGCACGTGTCTTATAACGTAGGTTCCCTGCTTAACTTGCAATTTATGAGGTTCCTACCAATGAGCACTTTCCTGTCCATGCCGAACGCAGCTGAGTTGCAGGCTACCATTAAACATCAAATGTTTAATATAGATTGTTAATAACAAATCGCAACTGTTAAGAATATATGCTAAAAAAAATAAGCACAGAAAGTAGAAGCTCTAGGCTGTGAGTGGTCTGTCCCATACTGATACTGCATGTTTGCACCGAGGCAGAATGATTGCTTTCACTCACTTGTGGAGCGATGAGTCTAGGCTCTCACTGCTAGTATTTTTAGCAAGACGGATTGAGCATTTCTCTAACATATGAGCAAGTGTTTGAGGAGCAAGTGATGGGTCTGGGCACTTAGAAAGAGACTGCCAAAGGGCAGCTTCCTATTTTATAACTGAATTTTGTGAGCGTTGGTCCTCGTTTCATACTGAAGGGGAGTATGCTCTAGTGAAGGGAGTATGTTCACGTGAAAGGAAAAGGCACTAGTCTCCCTCGTCTGCCATTATTACTTCCTTGCTGCTAGCTCTGTTCTTCATAGAAAGCCAGTATGTTTCCTCGTCACATTCTAGTCTGCCTTCCTAGACTTCAGCCTTTGCCTCCTGGGTCTCTTGCCTTGCATAGACAATCTCTCCCCTTCTCCTCTTCTTCATCTCATTTGTAAACCTTTTATCAGGCTGATTCTTACTGGCTTCCCACCCCCACCCCCCGACCTTTTTCTATTTTTTCCTTTTTTCTATTTTTTTTTTTTACAGACTTAGGATGGCTTGTCTTGTTAGTTACTTTTCTTCCTGCCAGCCCCCAGCCTCAAGTTCTCCAATGCGACTTCAGAGGATCATCTTTGATACCTCCGCATCTGAATAATACGGTTTCTGTCCCATGCTGTAGCTGACGGCAGGACGGACTCTGAGTGCAGAGGAGAGGTTGCTTCCTCCGTAGTTTCCTATTGCGTCTCATACTGGTTTGGGTAAGCAATTTCAGAGGAAATTTGACTTCTCCGCGGAGCAGTGTGTGCCTGACAGCTAGCTGGATACAGCACACACGGCATTGAGTCCGTGCTCCGAGTGCGGTCCTGAGTTGCAGTAAAGGTAAAACAATTGCAGACTGACAGTTTAGCTTCTAAGGAGCATATACAAATAGCACGTTTGCCTCTGATGCTTAAAAGGCGAGGTTCCGAGATCGTATTTCACGGACTGCTTCCTATAGATTTCAAGAAATGCAATCGTTCTGAAGCACAGCCGCGCTTTAAGGGAACAAACTGCCTTGAGACCCATTACGTGGGAGGGAACCGGGGGCGGAAGTGACGTCAGGGCGTGCCCTCACGGAGGGCCAAAACGGCTCCGTGATTGGCTGGACCGTGAGGGCGGATGCGGTGTCCGAGCGAGCCGTCAGTGAGGGCAGAAGCGCTCCATGATTGGCTGGGAACCCAGGGGGGAAGTGGCGTCACGGCTAGCCTTCCCTCAGGGCGGAAACGCTCCGTGATTGGCTCGGAGGAACCCAGGGCGGAGGTGCCGTGCAGGGCTTGCCGGCACTGTGGGCGGCAGCGGCCGGGTCGGGGCGCCGAGGCGCGCTGCCGCAACGAAGTTGGTGGTCGGTGCCGCCCCGGGCACGGAGTAGGGCGCACCCCGAGCACAGGGCGCGTGCCAGCTTTACGGGAGCAGGTTATGTAGCGGGGCTACATAACACATAACAGCTTCAGCTGTCGGGGGAGGGGAAGGCGACGGGGTCTGGCCGCGATGCCGGGGCAGCGGGAGCCTCTCCGGCTGCCGAGCTTCAACCTGCCGCACAGCTCAGCTCAGCGCCGCGCAGCCGTTTCCTCGCTGCCTCAGTCCCCCCCCTCCGGGAAAGGCGAGAGAATAGGGGGTGGGGTGGGGTGGGTAAAGCGTGCGGGTTGAGATAAAGACAGGTTAATAGGACCGCAAATTAAGAGAAAGTAACGACACCAACGTGTACGCACACGCAAAGCTACCGCCGCACGCCGCAATTCCTCGCCGCACGCGTGTCCGGTTGCCCGGCCGGTTCCTGAGCAGCAGCCGCCCCCCCGGCCGTCCTTCCCGGTTCCGGACACCCCTTCGCGGCCAGCTCGGGTCGCCGTCCCGGTCGCGCCGGCTCCCGGAGCAGACAAAGCGTCTCCCCTCCGGCTCGAGCGCGCTCAGCGCTCGCAGCCCCTCCTCGTGCGGCGGCTCCGCTCCCCCGGTCGCCGCGCCGGGCCGAGCCCCGCGGCCCCGTGCCTCGCTCCGGAGGCGTCCGCAGGCGCTGAACGGAGGGTCGGAGGACCCCCGCCGGCGGCAGCCTTCTGCCGGGCCTTCCTTGCCGGCGAGAGCCCCCCGGCCCGGCCCGGCCCGGCCGGCCGCGCGCAGATCCCGCGGCGCTGCTCGGTGCCGCCGGGGCGGGCGGCTCGGGGCCCCGGCCAATGAGGCGGCGGCGCGGCTCCGGGGAGATGGGCGGGGCATGCAAATCACGCCGGAGGGGAGGGGAGGGAGGGCGGGCGAAGGGGCGGGGCGAACGCTCAGAGGAGGCCGAGCTGCGCCAATCAGCGCGGAGCGGAGGTCGGGCGCAGGGGCTCGGTGGGCGGGGCAGGCGGCCGGCGAGCCGCGGGGAGGGAGAGGCGGTGCCGGGGGCGGGGCATGCAAATTACGCGCGGGGCCGAGCGAATCGGGCGCGCGGGGGCCCGACCGGGCCTCTGGGAGGCCCCGGCGACGCGGCGGCGGGGCGCTCGGGGGTCGCGGCTGCGACCGGAGCGCCCGAGAGTGGGCGAGAGCGGCGGGTTGAGCCCCGGGAGGGCGAGGACGAGCGGTGGAGCAGCGGCCGTGAGGTGGGGGTGGTGGGCGCGGGATGGGGTGTGTGTGTGGGGGGAAGGATGAGCGTTCGTTTGGTGCACCTTAATGCCCAGCGCTAGTGGCTTGGAGGGTGGCGCTGTAAGTGGAGCGTTGCAAGGGCTGACAGCTTGTGCCAGTGAATTGGCAGAGTAATTAGGAACCGGTTGTTGCTTCGCGGCATGCTCGGAGTGTTGGTTTGGTAAATGGAAAAGGATTCTGGCGTGCTTATCTGCATCCTTGATCGTAGTAGCAGGAGTTTTGACGACCCTTGGTTGTTGCATTATCCCCTGTGTAAAAGGACTAGTACAGCGGTTCACTGAAACTGCACTATCGAAAGAAATGACCGTGGAGCCACCACCTTACTCCCGTAAGGTGATGATATTAGAGGGGATGGAAAGCAAAGAAGGTGAAGAAGAGGAAGAGATCTACCAAATTACACCGCAGAGAAAAGTTTTGCAAAAATCAACAATTTATAAAGAAGAAAAGGGGGGAATTGTGGGAATAAAAATGTTGTTTTTGCAGAGTTACGTTGTTTAGAGGGAAGGAATGCAGTGTTGAGGCTCGCAGTGATAAGAAAGCTTAACGGACAACCTTGTAAAATGCAGACAACCGGACTCCTCAGAGCAGCTAGATGAAAATCACGGCGTCAAGTCAGATCAGTGAAGAAACATTACCACTTCAAACAGTAAAAAAGTCAAAAGAGATTTGAAATTGAACAGGCCGGCAACTGAAGGCCACGTAGTGTCTGTGAAGCGTCAGATAGGTTGTGAACCCGGAATACCCAGTCAATGGGGAAACAGGGGAGGGTCCCGGTCGTCGAGAAAGAAAGTACATAAACCGTACTGTGTGACTAGTAGGCGCGCTCCTGCTTGTGGGACGCGTGCCATTGCGATCGCGAATAAATTACTGCTTCACTGAGACCCTCGCCTGAGCCTAAGCTACTGGCTACGGAGTGTTTCTCACACTCCCTGCGCGTAATCCTGGCTACAATATACCGCGTTATCAAAGGTGCCTTTTAAACAACATTGATAGAAACTCAGGGGGCGATAGTACTGACCCTGGGTGTGGAACTATCCACGCAGGGAATAATCCACACTGCACCAAATATGGTAGCCACAGGAACGCCAATATACATAGCGCACGCCAGATGCAACGTGAGAATCCTGCAACTGGATGGCCTGTCCCAAACGGCGAGAGGTGGTACTGGCTACGTGGCAATAAAGCCAGGAAGGTGTTGCCCCTGGGATGGAAGGGAGCTTGCACCCTGGAGGCAATAATTCCAAACGTAACTATTATTGAAGACCCACAAAGCCAAAGGCCCCTTGAGACCACACGCAGGATTAAGCGGACTCCAGACAATTCTCTAGTAAAATTCTCTAGTATTTCACAGCTTTGCAAGGTGGTTTTTACCTTGGTTAGGGGTGGGTGAATTAGAAAAAGCGATTGTAAATATCTCCGCTATAACTGAAGAACTAGAAAATAAGTTTGATAAGTTTGCAAAAATAGGACTGTAGAATCGAATAGTATTCGATTCATTAATAACCTCATAAGGAGGAGCGTGCACTGTAATTAATGCTAGTTGCTGTATAGATGTAGATCAAATGGGACGGATTTGACTGATATTTGGGGGGAAAAAAGTATACTGGGGGGGCGTGGGGAGGAAAGATCCTACATAGAGTAGCTCAAGATGACAGTTCCTGGGCATTTAGAAACATTTGGGAGAAACTAACTTCGTGGTTACCTGAACAGAATTGGCTCAAACCACTATTTGTTGGTATTGTAAAAATAATGGCGTTGTACGCCTACCATCCCCCGTGACATCCGAAGAAGACTATTGCGCCTTAACGTTGGAGAAACTCAAGAGCGCGGTACGTGAAGAGGTGCAAAAACAACAGTAGGAGTAAGGAAAGGAGAGGAGGGAACTGTGAGAAACTAAGTTGTGTTTTTGCAGTAGAGAACTAATTTTCTGTATTCCGAGGTAGCTGTGCAGTCATAATGAGGAGAAACGCTACGTGGGTAAGCGGACAGTAGGCGGCCTCACTGTTCTGAAATAAGGCAGAAGCTTGAGGAAAAACAGGTTGAGCAGGCTGGGAACGGTAAAACAAAGATCACAGGTTCCTGAAACATAAGAAAGGGGAAAAAAAAAAAAAAGGAAATAAGAAGGGAGCAATTAAAGGGTTGAAAAAGAAGTAAAATTGTACATACATGGTATAGAGGAGCGTCGAGCAGCTTGTGAACCTGCAGTACTCGGCCAATGAGGACACAGGGGAGGGGATCAGGCGTCGGGGAATAGGGAATAAAAGTTGATGCTGTGCTTACTGCAATGCGCTCCTGATCGGCAGGACGCCCGCCACTGCAACCGCGAATAAAATAGCCTCAGAGAAGATCGTGTGTCAAGAAAATTATTTGAGACGTTTCTCGCAGATATACTTGACGAGGGAGGACCAAGAACACCCGCGCCTTCTTTAAAAAAAATAAATAAATAAATAAATAAAAGGCAGCACAGGAGCAGCCTGAGGGTCGCCTTCCCACAGGGAAGCGGCGCCGTGATTGGCTGGACCGTGAGGGCGGAAGTGGCGTCACGGCTAGCCTTAACTCAGGGCGGAAACGCTCCGTGATTGGCTCGGAGGAACGCAGGGCGGAGGTGCCGTGCAGGGCTTGCCGGCGCTATGGGCGGAAGCTGTCGGGCCGGGCCGCGCTGGGCTCAGCTCGGGCCGGGCCGCCGAGGCGCGGTGCCGCAACGAGGTTGGTGGTCGGTGCCTCCCCGGGCCGGGCCGGGCCGGGAGGGGACGAGGCGGCGGGCGGTTGGGGCGCCACGCGGTCGGCGGCTTCTGCGGAAACGGCCCTTGTGCGGGGCGGGGGCGGCGCCGCGCCGGAGCGGAGCGGAGCGGACCGGGCGTGCGGCGGGGTCTGCACTGCGCGGGGCTTCGGAGGGCTGGGGGAGAGGGGGGCGAAGCGGCGCGGGGGGGGGGGGGGCGGGCGGGCACAGAGAGTGCGGCGGGGGGGGGCGGTTGTGTGCGCTTGGCCGACTCCCCTCTGCGTCGGATGGACTGCTCCGTCCCGCGGCATGCTGGGAGCTGTAGTTCTGTGGTGCGCGGCCGGTCTTTCCCCGAGCCGGGGCCGGGGCCGGGGCCGGGCCGTGCGCGCCGGGAGGCGCAGGTTGCCGCTGGCTGCGAGCGCGGCTGCCGGCGGTGAGGCGAGCGAGAGCCTTCGGGGGCGCTTCCCCGGAGCGTCGGGCCGGGAGGGGTGGGGGCTGCGGCGGCCGGGCGCGGGTCCTCGCTGCGCTCGATCGTCGGGCTGCGCCTCGGAGGTTTTCCTCCCCCCGCGCGCTGACGGCCGGCTCTCTCCTTTCCCTGCGGCTCACCAGGGCAGAAGCAGCTCCCCGCCGCTGGGACCCCCGCGGGGTTTGTCGCCGAGCGAAGGTGGCGCGGCAGCTGAAGGGAGGAAAGCTGCAGCTGGCGTGCTGCAGTCGCAGGTTTCCCAGGAGAAAGAGCAGCCCGTCTGTCCCAGCTGTCCGGGTAAGTCGCAGCGACCTCCGGGTGAAATCCAGGTGTGCTCTAGTAATTTTCCTGCACCTCAGGCTCAAAGGCCTGATTGAATTTGCATAACTGCGAACGGATGAACAGATTGGAGGATTTTTTTTTTTTGGAAGGAGGCAGTCCCTAAACCGATGCAGTCTAACTGCATCTAAGATGTAGGTTGTTACTTCCATAAGCTATAAAGGAACTTTACATGTTTTTTAAATGGGGTCTCATGTGCGTGCGTTTGGCTTGTCCTGATGGCTGGTTTAGGTGATTGCTCACATGACCAAAAACTCCTTGTGCTGATGTTGGATCTGCCCGTTGGTAAAGGACCGCATGTTCAGCTTTTTTTCCTTACCGTGTCGTAGTTATTTTATTATTATTTTTTTTCTGAAAGAAAGGGCGGATTTTTCATTGGTTTCTCTGTGAGCATATCGAACCAGATTGCAGTAAATACACGTAAGCGAGTAGGCTGCAGCACGTACTGGTCAGTATCAGAGTACTACTCTGCTAGCAGAGGAGAGCCAGATGAAGATGTTCAGGGTAAGGGCTTGTTCTGCCTCAAGTTGAATGGAAAGATGCTGAAGTTGAGCATCCCGGGGAATGTTTGTAGGACTATTTTTAGACGACGAAAGTTCAAATGGCTGTCGATGAAGGGGATTTTGTTGGCTCTTTTAGACAGCTATTCCTACTGAAGATCCCGTCGGTTACAGAAGGTGGTAACCTTGCAGTTTCTACGGTCTGTAGCAAAAAAAACTGGCAGATGAATAAATGAGCAGGCACAAATACATGTGACTCTATAGCCATGTTGTGGTTTAACGTAGCTGGCAGCTAAGCACCACATAGCCGTTGGCTTGTCCTCCCCTCTCCCTCTCTGGGATGGGGGAGAGAAATGGGAAAGTGAAGCCTGTGGGTTGAGATAAAGACAGCTTATAAAAACAGGAAAATAATAATAATAATGATAATAGTGCTACTAATAATAATGTGCACAAACAAGTGATGCGCAATGCAATTGCTCACCACCTGCTGACCGATGCCCAGCCTGTCCGCAAGCAGCTGGTCCCCCCAGTCCTGCTAGCCACCCCTATATATTGTTTAGCATGACGCCAGATGGTATGGAATACCCCTTTGGCCAGTTTGGGTCAGCTGCCCTGGGTCTATCCCCTCCCAGCTCCTGCTGCACCCCCAGCCTGCCCACTGGCAGGACAGAAAGAGAAGCTGGAAAGTCCTTGGCCTGGTGTAAACACTGCTCTGCAACAATTAAAACATCAGCATGTTATCAACACTTTTCTCAGCCTAATCCAAAACATAGCACCCTACCAGCTACTAGGAGGAAAATTAACTCTATATTAGCTGAAACCAGGACAAGCTGAGGTTAAATAACCTGCAGTTTCTTCTGTTTTATCTTTCAAAGAATGTTCTTGCTGAGCGCCTGAGCTTTTTGCTCACCTTACCGAGGAAAGGAATGGCTGTGCTTCTTCCCCCCTCATCCCTATTTTTTTTCCTCTTCTCCCTCGATGACAGGGACTTGAAATGTTTTTCTCAGATGTCCATGTGAAAGTTTTAAAGAATGCTAATGGTGAACACTGACAGAATTGGGTGACTTTTTAAAGGTGGAGGGTAAAGAACGTGGAAATTCCTAGTACGTTAATGTTACTTTGTTAACAAAACTGATGTAATAGCCACTTGCTGTTTCTGTTTTTTTGGTTTGGCTTGGTTTTCCTTTCAGTAGTCTCCCGAAAGGCTTTTGTTGACAAAACTTTGGTCTGCTTCAGCTTTAAGAATTACCCTAGAAATAATGAACAAGTGCTTGCAGGGCTTTCCAGAATGCTAATTGTAGTCAGTCAAGAATGACTTGGGAGGCAATTCCTTTCACGTAATCGTAGAGTGGTTTGGGTTGGAAGGGACGCTTTAAGATAATCTAGTCCATCCCCCCTGCCTCGATCAGTGGCGTCTTGCACTAGGTCAGGTTGCTCAAAGCCCCATCCAGCCCAGCTTTGAGTACCTCCAGTAATGAGGCCTCTACAACTTCTCTGGGCAGCCTGTTTCAGTGTCTTACTACCCTCATTGAGAAGAACTTCTTCCTTTTGTTCAATCTAAATCTATCTTCCTTCAGTGTAAAACTTGTCTTGCCTTGTCGCTACAGGCCCTGGTAACAAGTCCTTGCCTGTCTCTTTTGTAAGTCCACTATACGTGTTTAAAGGTAGTAATGAGGTCTCCCCAGAGCCTTCTCTTCTCCTGGCTGAAGTGTGACACAGCCCTTCTCCTGGTGCTGGCTTGCAGGTCAGTGCCGAGCTACCGGAAGGAGGTTTTTATGTACTTTGCTACTTCCTTCAAAGGGAAGTTGAAGTACAGACAAGCTGACTGAGAACACTCCAAAGTGGTAGACGCGAGACGTTTTGTAGGACGCCAGCTCTTTTCCTCTGTGAGCGGAAGGAAAGCTTGTTCGGGCACAGGTATCTATCACAGAGTGATGCAGCTCTCGTTACCACTTCTGCTGACTCCTGAAGTGTTCCTATGCGCTGGTCTGATATCCCTGCCCATCTGTGGCAGAAGAGTTTGTCCCTCAGATTGCAGAAGCAGCATTGTGGAATTTAGGTTTTGGAATGTATTGAGATTGTACTCCTGAAATCTGATCTATTTCAAGATACTACCTATCCTTTCAAACCTTGCTTCTCTGAAATCCAAGTCGTTGTCATTACCCCAGAAATACCGAAGGGAGAAATGCTCCATTGAGCAAATTATCAGAAAGACAGAATCAATTTAGGCAAGCCTCTCTCCCGTGGAATTTGTGGATTCCTTAAACTGGCCTGGCAGGAGTATTTGAAGTAAATACTATCCAAGAAAAAATTATTCTCACGTGTCCCCTCAAGACTAGGAGATGGTTACCCAGCAAAATGCTTGCTCGAGGCACGGGCTCAACAGCTGACTAAGTAATTGGAGTGTGTGGGATAAAATACTGCAGACAGCACAGTCCACGCGTTTGGTTGTTTAATGCCACTGAGATATGCTTTTATAGCAGAAATGTGTCAGAATTAACAGTAATACAAGGAAACGATGCAAACCTGGAGGTAGGCAGTGAGCTTTGTGAGCAGGGAGTGCTGGTGTGGCCCTGTTCCTCTGACTACACCTGTGCGAATCAAGTAGGGGAAGTGAGTGTGGATGTGGTATTTCAGCCCTTTCAGGGAGCTGAACGTCACCTGAAAAGATGACGACATCCCTGCCCTGAAGGACCTGCCCACCACAGTCTGTAGCATTGTGTGCATTTGTAGATTGCTGGGCCTGAGAGTAGGGGACTATGGGATGTTGGGGCTGGGATTTGATTTGGGGATTCCCCCCAGCCCCACAAGCTTAGCTTTTAAGTTAAAGCTTGGAAATAGAAGAGGGAGTGAGGGAAGAAAAAAGCAAAGCCTTACGGAGCCTCAGCTCCATTGAGGAACGAATAACAGTCTGTCTGCTTCTGGAAGAACTTCCCACTGCTGAGGATAGATGGGGTGGACCCCAAAAACTAGATGGGATTCTGTGTGAGCTGGTGATACTGCCAGCAGGACTCCATAGCTGACGAGAGACATTATTTGTTTTGATGTCCGTCACAATGAAAAATGCTTGTTTCATCCAACCTGGGGAAGTAGTATCAAACTCACAGACAGAAACAATATTAGTAAGACTCTATTATACAGTCATTGTGAAAGTTTAGCATAGCGAAGAAACTGTGTGTATAAGGTGAAAAATGGAGTCATACCTCTGAGAAGTCCCAGTTTGTGGTCTTTAATCTTTTTTCTTGTTTTTTTTTTTGGGGGGGGGGAGGGGAGGGAAGGGGGGTAATGAGGGAGAGAGACGAACATTACCCAAAAAGGTGACAAAATCCGTGCCTAAAAAGCTCACCTGCTACAGCTTTTATAAATGATCTTTGCACTGCAAGTTTCAGTTTTCATGAAGCCAAATTGACATAAATCTGAAAATTTCCATGGGTTTAAAAGAACGCTTACTGAAATATTCTTGTCATTCACAGTAATAATGGAGTGAGTGAACTTGTTCCGCATAGTGACCTTACTTTATTGTTTTTGTATTCCAGCAAACCTGTGCAATCCCAGGAGTGTAAGTACAGTCTTGTGTAGCATTTTCATTCTGCCCCACCACTCTGATATCTAACAAGGTAATACTTTCTGGATGTTGTCTACAAATTCTTTCCTTTCTTATGTGAGAGGTAGATGCATGTATTGCCTAGTTTGTCATAGATTGTTGCTGAAGTACTGTTTTATTTGTATTTGTGAAGACAGCAGAATCAAAGATAGCAGCTCGGCGACTTCCACCGAGATGGTCATTAAGATAAAACAGTGAAGTTTCTAGCATATATTAAAAAGCCTGGAGGAGTTAGCATAGCTTGCAGGAAATTGTGCTGGAAAGAGATGATATTTGACAGCAAACATGAAAATGTTGTCTTTTTACCAAGAATGATGAGAACTGCTGCGTCCGCCCTGTGTTTGGATGGGTAAGTGGGGTGAGTGAGTTAAGAGGAGCTGAGCGTGGAGTTTGTGGCGGAATTGAGAAACGAATGAGATACTTTAACCTCTTTTCCGTGCATGTCTTTTTTTTTTAAATCCCATACTTTTGTTATTATCAAGAATTTTTAATGTAACTCTCTATTTTAACTGGTTTGGTTTTGTGGATAGCAGCTAACTATAGAAAGAACTAAGATCCTGAAGTGTCCTTGGAGCCGCTAACTCTACTTCTTTATCTCTTCCCTAAGAAGACGTCCTGGATTTAAAGACGGTGTGTATTAAATGAAGTATGAGAAGAAACAGCTTCTTCGGACACTGGCGCTCCTCTTCTTCAGCTCGTGCAGAAGGCTGACAGCCTGTCTCACTCTTGTCAGTGCTATCCCACCAGCTCCTGTAGGAGCTCAGCACCGCGTTTGGCCTGTTGCGATCTTCCCGCTCCCCTCATTTCTGTGCTGCAACGCCACCATGCACGAGAAGTCAGGTAGGATCTGAAGACCTTTGAAATTGCTAAAGAATCAAACCTCAGCTGTCAGTTTTAGCCCATTGTATTCCAGACGTTTGCTTTGCTGGATGATAGTTTCGTTTTTGATTTTGTAATACGTTCTTTGTAGAGGTTATTTTAAGCAGACAAGTAGGTAGCCTCCTTCTTTTGGTGGATTTGTGCAGGTTTTAGCTGAGCTTTGCACATCTGAGCGATTGCCCAGTGGCTGTTCTGGTCTTGACGCGTCCCTAAAACCTTTGTCCGCCTCGCCCCTCCTCTTTGTGTATTAAGATGCATGTTTGCGTAAAAATTATGTACACCGTGCATAAGCCCCCCAGTGGTTATGGGGCATTTTCAGCATTTCACAGATAAGACTCTGTGTTTACTTAATCACTTAGGCATAGTCCTGGCTTTCAGCATAGGCATAGCTAATGATTGTTATTCAAGTGGTTATGAAGTTCCCAACGTTTGTTTGTTTATATATATATATATATGTAGAGAGAGAGAGATACATACACATATGTATATGTATGTATATACATAAATGAAACTGAGTCTGTGGAGTAAAAGACTTGTCTGCTTGCTGTATATACTCACGTATCAGCAGACTCATACACAAGCTGATCCAAACTGGGTGCCAAGCTGTGCCTTTTTTGTCGCATGGAATATGCAATCTGTGCACCTCAGGTGTACCTTGTCTATTAACTATCTCTTACATCGTGCTACCCCATTAATATCAGTGGATGTACCCAGCACCACCTTGGGGCTACATAGAATGTGGAAATTTCTAGTATGTTAATGTTACTCTGTTAACAAAACTGACGTACTAGCTGCATGCTGTTTCTATTTTTTTGTTTTTCTTTTCAGTAGCCTCCCCAAAAGTTTTTGTGGACATGTTGTGTATCTTTTCTTGTTCTTCCAGGATTCACTTGGCAGGGAAGACAACCATGGAGTCCAAGGGCTGTGGACAACCATCTACCAGATGGTTGTTGAAGATGCCTTCGGTCACGTCATTTGTCCTTTTAGCTCGCCCTTTCCTTTATCTTGAGTTGAATTTTTGTGCAGCGCTATGTTTGCAGTGGTAACACTGCTGCTGAGGTGTTTTCGATTAAAAACGATCTTAACTGTAATAGTGAATTCACTGAGTGTGGCTTTGTATAACGACTTCCACGACCATAACATTTTTCTCCTTTGTCACAGATAGGAGGAAAACTCTTTAGAGAGAGATGGAGAAGGAATTAATTATACCTCTGCCTCATCCCATGAGACCAGAAGACGTGGAGTAACTGTAAGCTGCGATTCTCAGGAGACATACTAAGCATCTCTGGTTCCTTCTCGGCCTGCCCCCCTAAGGCCTTAGGGATGAGAAATCTTAGGCTTAATGTTTTTCTCTATGAAATACTGTCGTGTTAAGGGGCGTAGCTGACTAACTGTTACGGGTCTGGTCGGATTCGGGGTACTGAACTACCAGGGTCACGGATTCACCAATAACGTAGGACACCCTCGCTCTAGTTGTGTTCAATGAGAACTGTCACAGCTAGGAACAATGCAACGAAGGGCAGTTTATTACAGCAACAGGGACACAGGTTCTTTGGAATTGCCGGCGATAAATTCACTGTCCGCAAAAGCAAGCGAGCACACATGAAATACACGGGTACTCGTCCTGGCTATTAACGCATTAAAAGGCACAAAGGCTCTAGAGATTTCTGAGTTTCTACGGAGACGCCTGGTACAACCAAGCATTCAGATCTTACCCCACGACATCCCAGTGCGGGGGGAAGAGAGGCTCAGCCCGTCGACTGATCCCGGAAGTCAGAAAGGTATCCTTCGTGATGGTATCTTCCCTAACATCCCCTTTCACTTAAGCCAATTTACATTATCCACCAATCTGTTCTCTTTAGAGACCAGTGATAGGACCCGTGGGAATGGTGTCAACCTGCAGCAGGAGAGGTTCAGGCTAGACATCAGGAAGAGGTTCTTCACTGAGAGGGTTGTTGAGCACTGGAACAGTCTCCCCAGGGCGGTAGTCGCTTCACCAAGTCTGCCGGAGTTTAAGAAGCATTTGGACTGTGCACTTAGTCATATGGTCTGAATTTTTGGGTTGACCTGTGTGATGCCGGGAGTTGGGCTCGATGATCCTTGTGGATCCCTTCCAATTCGGGATATTCTATGACTCTGTGATTATCTTCTGTCCCTTTTAGGTGGAGCTTGAGTGACTCTAGTCAGGCATATCTTGGTTATGATTTGTAAAGTTTTCTTGCTTTCGTTTAAAGCTATAGGGGTCTGAGAAATTCAGAGCGTGTGCTCAGTGAGGGGCGGTCGCAGCTTGGAGGCATGGAGCTTTTGGGATGGAGGTGTGTTTTGGTATTATAGTGATGATATAATGAGCAAAAGTTCACTAGAGTACAACGTTCTGTCAAAACCATGACAGGTGGTTGGCTCAGGGTGTGAGAAACAAAGTTGTGTTTTTGCAGTAGAGAATTACTTTTCTGTATTCCAAGGTAATTGTGTAGTCATAATAAGGAGAAATGCTAAGTAGATAAGTGAAGGGAATGAGGACACAGACTCCAAAATAGTCGAGAAATGGAGACCCTTTATTGTTCCAATGCCAGATATTATATAGCTTTCTGAACCAGCTACATGCACTGCACGCAGCTAGCGTGCGTAGTTACAGACTTCTGATTAGTGCATTCCTTTTGATCATGCATAGCCCTCTATAGGCCCGTCCGAGCCTAGCAACTTCTTACTGGTTCCCACTTTCTCTTATTCTAGCCTGGTTACCACTCTATGCCTGTGAGTAACCTTCTTCTTAACCCTTAGTGCACCGCTGTATCAATCAGCTCCAGTTTATCACCGAATGGGTCACCTGTAGATAAGTGGACAGTAGAAGGCCTCACTGTTCCAAAATAAGGTAGAAGCTTGAGAAAAACAAGATGAGCAGTGTGAGAACAGTAAAACAAAGATCACAAAGTTCTCAAAACATAAGAAAGGAGAAATTAAAGGGTTGAAAAAACACAAAAATTGTACATACGTGGTATAGAGGAGCGTCGAGTAGCTTGTGAACCTGTAGTACTTAGCCAATGAGGAAACAGGGGAGGTGATCAGGCGTCGGGTAATAGGGAATAAAAGGTTATGATTTGTTTACTAAAATGCGTTCCTGATTGACAGGATGCCCGCCATTGCAATCACGAATAAAATAGCTTCACAGAAGATCCTGTCTGAAGAAAATTATTTGAGATTTTTCTCACAAGGATGGTAAACATGCAGCTTATCAGTCTTGGTGCGCATAAGAGCATCGGGTCACCGTCTCATCACAGAGCCTATCCGTGGTGTCTCCACTCTGCTCTACGCTCTGTACTGTTCCTTAGAGTCAGCACACCAAGTTCCCCTAGTGCAATAGCATGTAAAGTTGGAGGCCTAGGGAACACTTAGGTAGCGCAGCTACCCTCCACCCTGAAAGCTTTTTCAATGCTGCACATTTTCTTTAAAATGTGAATATTAGTTTAATTTGCCTAGTTACTTAAGGCAATTACTCCACAAGTACCAAAAGCGATATGGAGAAGCCTACTTCCAGCATCTCTGTTGGTAATAATAGCTTCATACTTGTGTGCTTATCCTCATGCCTTTTCCTTTCAAATACTGGAAAGGCAGAGACTGTTCAACAGAGTCATCTCTGATCCAAAAACCAAAACTCTGATTTCATCCCAAACTAATGCTGTCTGATGTCAGTAAAACTGCTATTACTCTCGGTCATCCTGGCTGTCGCAATTGTGCCTCTGTTGGACTCTCTGTCCAACCCCGTTGATCACCCCTGTCCCGCTCCCTGCCCCCCCGGTGGTTCTTCTGTCCCTCTGCCCTGCTGTCTGTCTGTCCACCCAGTTCCTCTCTTGCTGCTTGTATCCCACTTGTGCCCTTTTCCTTTTTCTTCCTCCTTCTGTGCCTCACAGCCCATTTCTGCAGGAGGCAGCTGTTCCCCAGGGCATGGATGCTGAGACGGACGGATGGACCTGCTGGATGCCTGAGCCCCGCAGCCCCCCAGGGGAAGGGGAGAATGTCTGGGCAGGGAGTTCTGCCGCAGTCTCCCTCCCAGGAGTCCTGCGTAAGAGTTTAATAAAGTTTGCTTTCTGGCTTGTGCTGCCCTCTGTGTTTGTGGACACTGTAAGTGGCTGTGGCCGTGCTGCTAGGTGCAGGTTCCTGGGTGTGGAGGGGGCAGGGGCTGGGGTGTTGGCCCCGTGTTTATTGTCCATGGGGGAGCCAATGGACACAGACAAGCGACCTGGGTGTGGGGGCCACCCTGCTGGGGAGGCTGCAGGCGGGGGGGGGGGGCAAGGGCAGCAATGGTGGGGGTAGGCCTGTGCTGTGTTTGCTCCCTGGGCCAGGTGTGCTGGGACTGGTCTGCGCAGAGGGAGTGATTGGCGAGCGTGACCTAGGCTGTGGCTGCTGCGGAGCAGCAGGTGAGGGAGGGCCTGGGCGTCCGTGGCAGAGGGGAGGGAAGGGTGTTGGGGCGGCTGGGTCCTGCGGGACCTGTGGCTGGGGTAGTAGGCGGCGGATCAGAAAGCACGGGTTTGACTCTGGGGCGGGGCGTCAGCTGGGTCAGGTGGCTGGGAGCGTCTTGCCCCACAGCATGCCGGGAGTTGTGGTCTTTGGGCTCCGGGCTTTTGATCGGCCACATTGGTTTCCAGAGCATGCTGCGAACTGTAGTTTCACGTTGCGGCTCAGCACGGGGCCTTTTAGGATGGGCAGTTACTTCCCCAGTGCCCGTGGAGCGGGATGCTTTTTCTTGCCGTTCTTGTGTGGTGTTCCACGCGGCTCCCGCCGCTTCCCTTAACGAGCAGACGGCCTGGGAAGCCGTGCCTGCCGTTCTGTTTCCGCCCATGCATGGAGCAGGGTGGCGCGGCGGCGCCTGGTGTCACCTGGTGGCCGAACAGCGAGCGGTGCTGTAGGCGAAGAGGCGCTGCGGTGACGCGTCGCTCTCTGCTCCCGCCTGCTGGCGAAAGGGAGGTACTGCAGACGGAGGAGATGCGCATGCGCCGTAGCAACTGCCAGGCTTCGTGCCCCGCAGCATGCCGGGAGTTGTGGTCTTTGGGTTTCGAGCTTCCTGCCGGCCATGTTGGTTTCCGTGGCATGCCGGGAAATGTAGTTTTTCACATTGCCGCTCAGCTTCCTAGTGGGTAAGGGCACGTTGCTCAGGGTAGTTACTTCCTCCCTGAGACGACATGTAAAAGTAATTCTTGAAAAAGTAATTCATGAAAAGTAATTCTTTTCCCATGTTTTGTTCATGATGTTTGTAGTGTGCCTTTTTACGTGTGTGTTTGGCCTGGAGCTGTCCTGCCTGGCAATTAGTGATGGTAGCTAACATGGTGGTCCAACAGTGCAATAATACATTGTCCTGACTCTTTTGGGAAAGACATCTGGTCTGTCTCTGGGCGAATACTCAAGCTCTGGGTGAGTACTTAAGGGCAGCTGGCACAGTCTTTTTTTCTTTTTTTCCAGCAGTAGGTAAACCTTAGGAGGAGCCGGTCAAAGGAAACAGCACTTTCTGGAACTGTCAAGTTCTTGTTCGGCAACTTGGTGATTGGTTTGATCTGCCTTTTCAGATGTAAAGGCAAGCGGACTGCTGTTTTGAAATGATAAAATTAAAAACATGAAGTTTGTCAAATGTGGCAGTGCCTGTTTGCAGTCTGTTTATTGCTTTTGCTAGTGGTAGGTAACACTTCTGAGGAATCGGTCGAATGAAAGAGCACCTTCTGGAACTGTGAAGCTCTGCGTTGGCAACTCGGTGACTGGCTTGACCTACTGTCCATTTCCAGAGGGAAGCGGAAAGCTGTTTTGAAGGGAAGCTGTTCTGAAATTAAAAAAGAAAAAAAATAATGGCGCTGCTCTATGGCACCTGGAGGACCACCGCTCTGCGTGACAGTTAAAAGAATGTGATTTGGAGATGGAGAGCAGCAGAGGTAAAGCAGCTGGGAAGAGAGGTATAAGTATTGCAGAGGTATTGCAGTAGGTAGGTAGGCTGTGGTTATGAGGTGCCTCAGGGTGTGCTTTGTCTTGTTTCTGCAGTTCCCTCGTGCAGCCGTGGAGAGGTGAATTCCCCATGTTGTGGAGTGGTGCAAAAAGGTGAGAGGGTTGTCAGCCCGGTCAGTTTCCTTCACCAAAGCTAAGGTAAGTCTTTCAGGAGAAACAGGCTGATTGCCTGTGCTGCACTCTGCACCCTGTTGACCTAAGCCAGACCAAAAACAGGGCTGCTGTTCCTCCTGCTCTCTTTATCTCTTCTCATGCACGGCCCCTCCCATTTTCCACATGATTAGGGCAGGCATTCTGCCTGGGCTGCTCTTTGGCGGTAGGGGCTTTGTTTTTCCTTCAGTCAGTTGCAGGGTTCTTTAGGTGGGTCAGAGCCTATGGACTGATGCATTTCAAATTGAGACCGGTAAGCCCATCTTTTTGAGGTAACTAGTAGGGTCTGTTAGAGCAAAGCTGCCAGGTGCCCCCCCACCTTGCAGGTGGCTGCCAAATGCCCCCCCCCCCCCCCCCCCCCCCGGCCTTGCAGGTGGCCACGTTTGAGCTTGGATCTACTTTCCAGGTACAGAGGCAAGTGGACTGCTCTTTTGAAATGATAAAATTAAATATAGGGTCACCTGTGGTGTTGAAGGGTGGGTGGTAATGCTGGCAGCTGAATGTTTATCTTTTGACCGTGTTTTCCTTTGTTCAAGCTGAAATGCAGTGCGCAATACAGGACGTTGCGACCTGAGCTACCTCAGGCAAGGTGAGCAATGAACAGAGGTAGCAGTTATTTTTGGGGTGCGGTTGTCACTGCAGTTAAGTTATTACAAAAAGTAGAATAAAAATCCATTTTGCCTTTTAGAGGTGCTCTAGGTGGCTTGAGAGCAGATGGAAACATCTGCCTCGGGGGTTAGGTGAGTGGGTGAAGTAAAAGAGTGGTTGAGAGTAACTGTCCTAGGGGTGCTGTGGCTTTTGCTGCTGTGGTTGCTTTCTCTTCTGCTTATCAGGTGCCACAGGCAAGGTGGGCTGTGATAGTCTTTAGAATAGGAGCAAAGCAGGTCACTGGAATGCTGTTTGGTTCCTGAGAAAGGTGTTGCAGAGGAAAAAGGTGGTCTGGCGTGGCAGATCCCGATGGTGGTCTTCTTCAGTAGGTGAAGCGGTGCCTGAAGCCCCATCCCGTGTAGCCTGAAATGGTGTGTCTGTGTTTGGGTTGGGGTTGCACCTTGGTGAGTGTAGGGATAGGATTTAAGCTGGTGCAGCAGAGGGCCAGGCTCCATTGTCCTGTAGTGTGTTTTGACCTATCAGCATAGCCTTTTGGTTTTCAGATAGCCTACTCAAGTACGTGATTTATGCTGCGAGTGATGTTATTACATGGAATTGATCTTTTTTTCTGGTGTGTAATCTGTTATGCTCCTAGATTTTTCTTCCTGTATAAAAGCAACGGTTTGAGCTGCTTGCAGTTGAAAAAAACTTCAGTTACTTGCTTGGTCATATTGTCCTTTCAATATTCAAAGCTGCAGCAAAAGCATGGGTACTGTTGCTTCTAGAAACACCCCAGTTCTCTTGTCTGCAGTCTGCATGCTATTGAGCTAGGCCAGAAAAAACAAACAAACAAACAAAAACATAGCTGCTGCTGCTTGTGCTCTCTTTCTACTTTCTTGTGCTTTGCCCCTCCCCTTTCCCAGGTGATTGGGTTTGGGTGCTGGGCGGGGCCAAATGGTATATGAGCCCCAGGTATGCCATTAGGGAGTTCATTGTGCCTGGGCTGCTCTTTGGGGTAAGTGCTTTGCTTTCCTTCAGTCAGTTGCAGGGTTCTTTGGGCAGGTTGGAGTCCATGGATTTCTAGATTTTAAGTGCTTGGAAATCACTTACTAGAGGGATATTTAGCAGAGGTTGCTGGCTCACTTGTTTTTGGGATGGTGGGATCCACTTGTGTTTTTGGGTTATATTTGAATCTCTAGACGTATGAAGGCACTTGCATAACTCTCCAGAGGACTAAAAAGAGCTTGATTACACACTACAAGAGGCTTGACCACGTAGGCGCAGTATTACCAAGAGACTGAGCAGGGTCGTATCAGAGTTACCTTTTTCATCTGTAAAGGGTAAGTCTGTGAATACCCCTGCTGGGGCTGCTGTGTGTGCATGGCTTTTTGGCATTTGTGGAGCTCAGTTGTTTTTTTTGTGTGTGTATGTTCTTTTTTTTTTTCTTTTGAGAGCCAAATAGTGTGTGTGCTGAGCGTGGTTGGCAGGAGGAGGTGGGGAATTGTCTGGCAGGGGAGCTGTTCAGGACTGGTAGGTTTGGTTTCTAGGAGTGTGCGGCATCCTTCCTGTGCGATGCTGCTGATTGTTGGGCAGGAATGTTCTAGCTCGTGTGTCTTAAACAATGTAGCTTGTGCAGTGTGTGTTGTGTGGCCTGGGCAGAGTTTGCCGCGGCGCTGTGAGCGAAGAATCTCAGTTCGAGCTGGTGAGCAGCTGAAGCAAAGGAGCTGGGAAGAGAGAGGTATTGCAGCAGGTACGCTGTGGCTGTGAGGTGCCTCAGGGTGTGCTTTTCTCTCGTCTCTGCAGGGCCTTCATGAAGTCTTGGACAGGGAAATGCCCGTGTCACAGAACAATGAGGGAAGGTGAGAGTTCTATCAGCCTGGTGATCCCTGATCTGAAGCGAAGGGAAGACATTCAGGTGTTTCCCTCTGAGGGTCTGAGGTGAGGCTGTTTGGGACAGAGGAGCAGTGTGGCAGGTGGAGGCTTGCAAGCACAGTGGTCATTTTGTCCTTCTGTGTTCCCAGGTGGCATGGGTGATGGTGGCCGTTCCTTTCGAGCTTGGGTCTAACTTGCAGGTACAGAGGCAAGTGGACTGCTGTTTTGAAACGAAAACATTAAATATGGGGTGACTTCTGTTGTTGAGGGATGGGTGCTAATGCTGTCAGCTGAATGTTTATCGTCTGACTGTGTTTTCCTTTGTTCAGGCTGAAACGCAGTGTGCAGTACAGGACGTCACGACCCGAGCTACCTCTGGAGTGACGCTGGTGAGTGACCAACAGAGGTAGCTGTTATTTTTGGGTTGTGGTTGTCACTGCAGTTTTTTTAACTATATCAAATAGAGTAAAATTCCAGTTTCTCTTTTAGAGGTGCACTAGGTGGCTTCAGAGAACGGGTGGAAGCATCTGCCATGTGGGGTAGGTAAGCGGCTGAGGTAAAGGAGGGGATGAGAGTAACTGTCCTGAGGGTGCAGTGTCTTTTATTGCTGTGGTTGCTTTCTCTTGTGCTTATCAGGTGCCACAGGCAAGGTGGGCTGTGATAGTCTTTGGAATAGGAGCAAAGCAGGTCACTGGAATGCTGTTTTGTTCCTGAGACAGGAGTTGTAGAGGAGAAAAGCTTTCAATAATCAAAGCTGAAGCAAAACAAAAATAAACTACAGCTGCTGCTTCTCCTCTTTCTCCTTTCTTGTGTTTTGCCCCTCCCCTTTCCCAGGTGATTGGCTTTGGGTTCCAGGGAGGGCCTAGTGGTCATTGAGTCACAGGCATCCCATCAGAGAGCTCATTCTGCTTGGGCTGCACTTTAGAGTAGATGCTTTGTTTTTCCTTCAGTGAGTTGGAGGTTTGTTTAGGTGGTTAAGAGTCTATGGACTGATGCGTTTCCAAGTAGAGACCGGTACGCCCATCTTTGTGAGGTAACAACTGGTAGGATCTGTTAGAGTAAACCAATCTAGTAATAGGTGCCTGCATTGCATGCAGCTCTTCTTCAGGTGAGTAATTGTTATAGCATGTTTACGGATAGGATGGCAGTGCTACTTTGTGTGTTTACTTTGTGGTTCTGGGTCCCTTATGATTTTTGCCGAATTGCGGGGCTTACTTGTGAGTCTTTGCCTGTATGTCAAATATTATACGTCAAATATTATCAAAGTTACAACCTTGGTGGCAAAGTGATGGAGCAGGGTTTAGGAGATAAGTATCATCGAAGCTCCCTGTGTAAGCATGTGTCTGAAAAGAGCAGCAGTAGGCGTGTAAGGGGTAGTCTTTTTCAGGGTTAGGGACAGTTTGTTATAGTTTTGGAGCTTTTGCCTGTGGTTTGTGTGGCTGTAGAGTCTTTAGACGTTGCAGCCTTCTAGATTTTCAGTGCTTGGAATTCAGGTAATAGAGGCGTGCTTAGGAGGTGTTGCCGGCTTACTCGTTTTTAAGAAATGGTGGGGTACGGTTCCTCGACCGCATAAGCACGGTAGTATTACCAAGAGACTGAGCAGGGTCCCCTTTTTCATCTGTAAAGGGTAAGTCTGTGATTGCTGCCATCTGGGCACATTTTCGTGCCCATCACTGCAGTTAGTGTACTACATCAATTAGAGTAAAATTCCAGTTTCTCTTTTGGAGGTGCTCTAGGTGGCTTCAGAGAATGGGTGCAAGCATCTGCCATGTGGGGTAGTTAAGCGGCTGAGGTAAAGGAGGGGATGAGAGTAACTGTCCTGAGGGTGCTGTGGCTTTTGCTGCTGTGGTTGCTTTCTCTTGTGCTTATCAGGTGCCAGAGGCAAGGCGGACTGTGGTAGTCTTTGGAAAAGGAGCAAAGCAGGTCACTGGAATGCTGTTTGGTTCCTGAGAAAGGTGTTGCAGAGGAAAAAGGTGGTCTGGCGTGGCAGCTCCTGATGGTGGTCTGCTTCAGTAGGTGAAGCGGTGCCTGAAGCCCCATGCTGTGGAGCCTGAGCACGCCTCGCTGAGGATGAAGCCTGCTTTCCAGCAGTTTCCAAAACTGTGTTGAGGCTGAAATGGTGTGTCTGTGTTTGGGTTGGGGTTGCACCTTGGTGAGTGTAGGGATAGGATTTAAGCTGGTGCAGCAGAGGGCCAGGCTCCATTGTCCTGTAGTGTGTTATGACCCATCAGCATAGCCTTTTGGTTTTCAGATAGCCTACTCAAGTACGTGAATTTTTCTGCGAGTGATGTTATTACATGGAATTGGTGTTTTTTTTTTTTGATGAGTGATCTGTTATGCTCCTAGATTTTTCTTTCTATGTAAAGAAAGGTTTGAGCTAATTCCAGCTGAAAAAAAATCAGTTGCTTGGTCGTATTGTCCTTTCAATATTCGAAGCTGCAGCAAAAGCATGGGGATTGTTGCTTCTAGAAACACCCCAGTTCTCTTGTCTGCAGTCTGCATGCTGTTGAGCTAAACCAGATTTAAAACAAACAAACAAACAACAACAACAAAAAAAAAACACAAAAAAAAAACCCACAGCTGCTGCTGCTTGTGCTCTTTCTACTTTCTTGTGCTTTGCCCCTCCCCTTTCCCAGGTGATTGGGTTTGGGTGCTGGGCTGGGCCAAATGGTATATGAGCCCCAGGTATGCCATTAGAGAGTTCATTGTGCCTGGGCTGCTCTTTGGGGTAAGTGCTTTGTTTTTCCTTCAGTCAGTTGCAGGGTTCTTTGGGCAGGTTGGAGTCTATGGATTTTTAGATTTTAAGTGCTTGGAAATCACTTACTAGAGGGATATTTAGCAGAGGTTGCTGGCTCACTTGTTTTTGGGATGGTGGGATCCACTTGTGTTTTTGGGTTATATTTGAATCTCTAGACGTATGAAGGCACTTGTGTAACTCTCCAGAGGACTAAAAAGAGCTTGATTACACACTACAAGAGGCTTGACCACGTAGGTGCAGTATTACTAAGAGACTGAGCAGGGTTGTATCAGAGTTACCTTTTTCATCTGTAAAGGGTAGGTCTGTGATCGGCGCCGCCCGGGCACATTTTGGCGCGGCGCCGCCCGGGCACATTTATCTTAGATTGAGCTAACGAGCAGCTGAAGTAAAGCAACTGGGAAGAGAGAGGTATTGCAGCAGGTACGCTGTGGCTGTGAGGTGCCTCAGGGTGTGCTTTTCTCTCGTCTCTGCAGGTGCTTGGTGCAGTCTTGGACAGGGAAATCCCCGTGTCACGGAGCAGTGAGGGAAGGCGAGCGTGTTGTCAGCCTGGTCGTCCCTTAACCGAAGTGAAGGGACGTGGGGGGTTTATGTGGCAAGGTTTTGGTAGCAGGGAGCTCTAGGGGTGGCTTCTGTGCGAAGAATCTAGAAGCTGCCCCATGTTAGGTAAGGGCCCCGCTGCTGAGCGGAGCCAATAAGTGATGTTGTTTGCGCGTCTGTGAGAGCATATTTAAGACAGGAAAAAAAAAAAAAAAACCACGCTGGTCCATGCAGCAGCTGGGAGAGCAAGAGGAGTGAGGAACAGCCTTGCAGGCGCCAAGGTCAGTGAAGAAGGAGGGGGAGAGGTACTCCAGGTGCCGGAGCAGAAGTCCCCTGCGGCCTGTGGCGAGGACCATGGTGAAGCAGGCTGTCCCCCTGCAGCCCACGGAGTACCACGGTGGAGCAGGGTTCCATGCTGCAGCTGGTGGAGGAGGCCACGGTGGAGCAGGTGGACCTGCACTGATGGAGGCTGCGGCCTGTGGAAGACCCTTGCCGGAGCAGATTCCGGGCCGGACCTGTAGACTGTGGAGAGGGGACCACGCAGGAGCAGGTGAGCTAGCAGGAGCTGCTGCCCGTGGGGGACCCAGGTTGGAGCAGTTTGCTCCTGAGGGATGGACCTACATCTGGAACAGTTCTGGAAGAGCTGCTGCCTGTGGGAAGGCCATGCCAGATCAGTTGACCAAGGACTGCATCCTGTGGGAGGAACCCCACAGCACAGGGGATGAGGGCGTCCGATAAGGAGTGGCGGCAAAGAAGCGCTATAGACTGACCATAAACACCGATCACCTGTACCGCTGGGGGGGAGAAGGTGGAAGAGGGTGGTTGGGGGGGAAGGTGCTTTTGGTTGCTTTCGTTTGTTTCTCGTTTCTCTACATTGTGTAGTAATAAGCAATAAATCTTTCTATCTTTCTATGCTGAGTGTGTTTTGCCTATCACGATATTTACTGTGTAATCTCCTCGTCCTTATCTCAACCCTTGAGCCCTTTTTCCTTGTATTTTCTCCCTGTCCTTCTCTGAGGAGGGAGAGTGAGAGAGCGGTTTTGGTGGAGCTCGGTCGCCTACCCCTGTAAAACCACCACAGGGGAAGACGTTCAGGTGTTTCCCTCTGAGGGTCTGAGGTGAGGCTGGCTGGGACAGAGGAGCAGTGTGGCAGGTGGTCGCTTGCAAGCACAGTGGTCATTTTGTCCTTCTGTGTTCCCAGGTGGCATGGGTGATGGTGGCCGTTCCTTACGAGCTTGGGTCTAACTTGCAGGTACAGAGGCAAGTGGACTGTTGTTTTGAAATGAAAACATTAAATATGGGGTGACTTCTGTTGTTGAGGGATGGGTGCTAATGCTGTCAGCTGAATGTTTATCTTCTGACTGTGTTTTCCTTTGTTCAGGCTGAAACGCAGTGTGCAGTACAGGACGTCACGACCCGAGCTACCTCTGGAGTGACGCTGGTGAGTGACCAACAGAGGTAGCTGTTATTTTTGGGGTGCGGTTGTCGCTGCAGTTTTTTTAACTACATCAAATAGAGTAAAATTCCAGTTTCTCTTTTAGAGGTGCTCTAGGTAGCTTCAGAGAACGGGTGGAAGCATCTGCCATGTGGGGTAGGTAAGTGGCTGAGGTAAAGGAGGGGATGAGAGTAACTGTCCTGAGGGTGCAGTGTCTTTTATTGCTGTGGTTGCTTTCTCTTCTGCTTATCAGGTGCTACAGGCAAGGTGGGCTGTGATAGTCTTTGGAATAGGAGCAAAGCAGGTCACTGGAATGCTGTTTGGTTCCTGAGAAAGGTGTTTCAGAGGAAAAAGGTCGTCTGGCGTGGCAGCTCCTGATGGTGGTCTTCTTCAGTAGGTGAAGCGGTGCCTGAAGCCCCATGCCGTGGAGCCTGAGCACGCCTCGCTGAGGATGAAGCCTGCTTTCCAGCAGTTTCCAAAACTGTGTTGAGGCTGAAATGGTGTGTCTGTGTTTGGGCTGGGGTTGCACCTTGGTGAGTGTAGGGATGAGTTTTAAGTTGGTGCAGCAGAGGGCCAGGCTCCATTGTCCTGTAGTGTGTTTTGACCCATCAGCATAGCCTTTTGGTTTTCAGATAGCCTACTCAAGTACGTGATTTTTCCTGCGACTGATGTTATTACATGGAATTGATTTTTTTTTGGCATGTAATCTGTTATGCTCCCAGATTTTTCTTTCTATATAAATAAAGGTTTGAGCTAATTCTAGGTGAAAAAATTTCAGTTACTTGCTTGGTCATATTGTCCTTTCAATATTCAAAGCTGCAGCAAAAGCATGGGGATTGTTGCTTCTAGAATCACCCCAGTTCTCTTGTCTGCAGTCTGCATGCTATTGAGCTAAACCAGATTAAAGAAAAAAAAAAGAAAAACAAAAAACAAACAAACAAAATACAAAACTAAAAAAAACCACCAAAAAAAACCCCACAGCTGCTGTGCTGCTTGTGCTCTTTTTACTTTCTTGTGCTTTGCCCCTCCCCTTACCAGGTGATTGGGTTTGGGTGCTGGGCGGGGCCAAATGGTATATGAGCCCCAGGTATGCCATTAGGGAGTTCATTGTGCCTGGGCTGCTCTTTGGGGTAAGTGCTTTGTTTTTCCTTCAGTCAGTTGCAGGGTTCTTTGGGCAGGTTGGAGTCCATGGATTTCTAGATTTTAAGTGCTTGGAAATCACTTACTAGAGGGATATTTAGCAGAGGTTGCTGGCTCACTTGTTTTTGGGATGGTGGGATCCACTTGTGTTTTTGGGTTATATTTGAATCTCTAGACGTATGAAGGCACTTGTGTAACTCTCCAGAGGACTAAAAAGAGCTTGATTACACACTGCAAGAGGCTTGACCACATAGGCGCAGTATTACCAAGAGACTGAGCAGGGTCGTATCAGAGTTACCTTTTTCATCTGTAAAGGGTAAGTCTGTGAATACCCCTGCTGGGGCTGCTGTGTGTGCATGGCTTTTTGGCATTTGTGGAGCTCAGTAGTTTTTTTTGTGTGTGTATGTTATTACTTTTTTTTTTTTAAGGCCAAGTAGTGTGTGTGCTGAGCGTGGTTGGCAGGAGGAGGTGGGGAATTGTCTGGCAGGGGAGCTGTTCAGGACTGGTAGGTTTGGTTTCTAGGAGCGTGCGGCATCCTTCCTGTGCGATGCCACTGGTTGTTGGGCAGGAATGTTCCAGCTCGTGTGTCTTAAACAACGTAGCTTGTGCAGTGTGTGTTGTGTGGCCCGGGCAGAGTTTGCCGCGGCGCTGTGAGCGAAGAATCTCAGTTTGAGCTGGTGAGCAGCTGAAGCAAAGGAGCTGGGAAGAGAGAGGTATTGCAGCAGGTACGCTGTGGCTGTGAGGTGCCTCAGGGTGTGCTTTTCTCTTGTCTCTGCAGGGGCTTCGTGCAGTCTTGGACAGGGAAATCCCCGTGTCACGGAGCAGTGAGGGAAGGTGAGAGTTCCATCAGCCTGGTGATCCCTGATCTGAAGCAAAGGGAAGACATTCAGGTGTTTCCCTCTGAGGGTCTGAGGTGAGGCTGTTTGGGACAGAGGAGCAGTGTGGCAGGTGGAGGCTTGCAAGCACAGTGGTCATTTTGTCCTTCTGTGTTCCCAGGTGGCATGGGTGATGGTGGCCGTTCCTTTCGAGCTTGGGTCTAACTTGCAGGTACAGAGGCAAGTGGACTGCTGTTTTGAAACGAAAACATTAAATATGGGGTGACTTCTGTTGTTGAGGGATGGGTGCTAATGCTGTCAGCTGAATGTTTGTCTTCTGATTGTGTTTTCCTTTGTTCAGGCTGAAACGCAGTGTGCAGTACAGGACGTCACGACCCGAGCTACCTCTGGAGTGACGCTGGTGAGTGATGAACAGAGGTAGGTGTTATTTTTGCGGTGTGGTTGTCGCTGCACTTACTTTACTACATCAAATAGAGTAAATTCCAGTTTTCTCTTTTAGAGGTGCTCTAGGTAGCTTCAGAGAACGGGTGGAAGCATCTGCCGTGTGGGGTAGGTAAGCGGCTGAGGTAAAGGAGGGGATGAGAGTAACTGTCCTGAGGGTGCAGTGGCTTTTATTGCTGTGGTTGCTTTCTCTTCTGCTTATCAGGTGCCCCAGGGAAGGTAGTAAACCTTCCCGTTAGTAAATGGGAAAACTTTTGAGATAGTGGAATCTGGACCTTTGAGTCCTAGCTGGTACACCCAAACTTGCGAGCTATATGCCATATTGCGGGCCCTAAAATTGCTGAAAAATAAAAGCGGTACAATATATACAGATTCAAAATATGCTTATGGGGTAGTACATACATTTGGTAAAATATGGGAAGGGGGCTCATCAATTCACAAGGAAAGGGTTTAATACATCAGGAATTGATTACCCAGGTTTTACAAGCTATCAGAGAGTCCAAAGAAATTGCCGTAGTACATATAAAAGGGCATCAAAAAGGCCTCACCCCTCAGGTTAGGGGTAATAATCTAGCAGATCAGGAGGCAAAAAGGGCAGCATTAATGAGTAGAAGAATTATAAGAACGAAGGAAGATTGCCCAGACTGTGGGAAATAATACTTATACTTAATAGTTAATATATAATAATTAATATAATAATTAATAACATAATATATAATAATGCTTAATATAATACTTAATACTGTGGGAAAGACTTAAAGGAATTTCCATGTTATGATTGCTGGAGTGAATGGGGAGTTGATGGGATTGAATGCAATTGTTCTGAGGAAGAAAGCCCGCCTTATAAAAACTGCTACAAGTGCAGGCCGACTAACTCCCTGTGGTCGAATGGACCCATTCCCCTCCCCTTACTCTGTTTCACTATTACAGAAGAAGACAAGATGACACAAATGGGGGTTCCAAAAAAAAAAAAACAAACGATAAAGGGAAATGGGTACTGCCTGATGGACGGGAAGTGTTACCAAAATCAGTAGCTATGAGGGTGCTACGGAGATTTCATGAACAGACGCACTGGGGTACTCAGGTGTTGGTGGATCAATTTGCCACATATTATATGTGTATAGGGATTTATAATATAGCAAAGAGGATCGTAAATGATTGCGTAACTTGTCGGAGGGTAAATGCTCAACACATGAGAAAAAGGGTCCCAGGAGGAGGACGAGAATTGGCACATCGACCTTTTGCAAAGATTCAATTAGATTTTACTGAACTTCCGAAAACGGGGCGATATAGATACTTATTAGTTATTGTAGGCCACCTCACAAACTTTGTTGAAGCATTCCCTACGGCAAGGGCCACAGCTCAAACCATGGTAAAGATATTATTAGAAAGCATCATACCCAGATACAGGGTAATAGAAGCAATTGACTCTGATCGAGGCCCACACTTTGTGTCAAAGGTATCCCGAGACACGATGAAGGCTCTGGGAATTAAATGGGAATATCACACTCCCTGGCATCCTCAGAGTTCGGGAAAGGTAGAACGAATGAATGGTGAAATTAAAAAGCAACTAACAAAGCTTATGATAGAGACTAAGACCTCCTGGGTGAAATGTTTACCGCTTGCACTATTGAATATCCGGACATAGCCCCGAGCCGATGTCGGAATCTCACCTTTTGAAAGGCTGTATGGTATGCCTTATGATTTAGAGATGCCATCTGATCCCCAGGTACAGGATATCCAATTAAAACCTTATTTAATACAGCTTATGAACCGACGGAGGGAGTTGCAAGCGAAAGGCTTGGTGGCTAGATATAGCAATCCATAGGATACCACCTGGAGATAGGGTTCTAATTAAGACATGGAAAGAAATGTCTTTAACACCACGGTGGGGAGGCCCCTATGTTGTTTTACTTATCACAGAGACGGCTATCCGGACGGCTGAGAAGGGGTGAACGCATGCCAGTGGCGTGAAAGGACCGATCCAGAAAAGCGAATGGGAAGCGGTCGCAGGCCCTGATGACTTAAAGCTCATGTTGAAACGAACTCGATAAGTATGGTCTAACTGTCTATGTATCGTAAAAAGGAGGAGAGGGGACCCTGTTTGATCAGAAAAAGGTCGCGGTTACCTGAGAAACTCCCCTGAAGAACACTGCTGCTGCCGAGAAGAACCTGCACCTTGTAGTTCGCTGCAACCGAACCGACAAGCGAGGCAGAGAGTGAAACGGTGGGGAATTACGTGGCCAGGTAAAGAACTCTGGAAAATGGGCCCTAGCCATTTTTTTTTTTTGCGATACATAGTAATGGGTACGATTGTTTACACTGTTCCTGGGTCTGCGCACCCTCACAAACCTTTTAAATGGAGCCTGATTAGATGGGAAGATCACCATGTTGTTCAGCAGATAACTACTGCTGGGGGACTGATAGGGGAGGCATCATCTATATAAAGAAGGAAGAGACGAAGAGTCCCCAACGGGTGGGACGAAATCAGAAACTGTCGGGGAGTGTTTTGAGGATTCAGCCTACACAAGCTTTTAGAATGCTAACTCCTTGTTGTGGTTTAACCTGGCTGGCAGCTAAACACCACACAGCCGTTCGCTCACCCTCCCCCCTCCCTCTCTGGGATGGGGGAGAGAAATGGGAAAGTGAAGCCGGTGAGTTGAGATAAAGACAGTTTATTAAGACAGGAATATAATAATAACAATAATAATAATAGTGATAATGATAATAGTATTAATAATAATAATGTGTAAGAAACAAGTGATGCACAATGCAATTGCTCACCACCCGCTGACCGATGCCCAGCCTATCCCCGAGCAGCCAGCCCCCCACCCCCGCCAGCCACCCCTATATATTGTTTAGCATGATGTCAGATGGTATGGAATACCCCTTTGGCCAGTTGGGGTCAGCTGTCCTGGGTCTGTCCCCTCCCAGCTCCTGCTGCACCCCTAGCCTGCTCGCTGGCAGGACAGAGCGAGAAGCCGAAAAGTCCTTGGCCTGGTGTAAACACTGCTCTGCAACAATTAAAACATCAGCATGTTATCAGCGCTCTTCTCATCCTAATCCAAAACATAGCACCCTACCAGCTACTATGAGGAAAAATTAACTCTGTCCTAACTGGAACCAGGACACTCCTAATAGCCCTAAACCACTGGAGGTTGCTAATAAATCAGTAAACCCGGAGTACGGGATTAGAGATGAAGGGGTGACCGGGAATAACATATGGAGAATCGTGAATGCTAGTTATCAGTTGTTGAATCAAACAAATCCAGATGTGCCTAGACCTTGCTGGTTATGTCTTGATATAAGGCCCCCATATTACGACGCCATTGGGGATCTGGGAGAGACCACCCGTTCAAACGAAACCGATCCCCCTCAATGCAATTGGGGAAGGGATGTAGCAATAACGTTAACGGAAGTAACTGGGAATGGCAGATGCGTAGGCACGGTCCCTGGTGAGAAGTTCCATCTATGCAATATTACAGAAAATGTTACACAATTAGACAAAGAAAAATGGTTAATACCAGCAGATAACACCAGATGGGTATGTTCGTCTCTGGGGGTGACTCCATGTTATCTTTGAAATTGTTCAACTCGTCTCATGATTTCTGTGTACAGGTAGTAATTATCCCAAGGATTCTTTACCATTCTGAGGAGTATATGTACATCCAACATGCTATGGCAAAAAACCACTTAAGGAAGAGAGAGCCTATTACGGCTCATACTTTAGCCACTCTGATGATTCTGGGGGCTGCAGGAGCCGGAACTGGAATTACCTCTCTGGTAAAACAAAGCCAAGAATTTACCTCGTTACGCATTGCTGTAGATGAGGATTTGGCCCGTATCGAGCAATCTATATAAGCTTTAGAGAAATCTGTGCGATCCTTATCTGAAGTAGTACTACAAAATCGTAGGGGATTAGATCTGATTTTTCTACAATAAGGAGCATTGTGTGCAGCCCTACGAGAGGAGTGTTGTGTATATGCTGATCATACTGGAGTGGTGAGGGATACAATGACTAAATTGAGAGAAGGGCTAGAAAAACGAAAAAGGGAGAATGAAGCCCACCGAAACTGGTACGAATCCTGGTTTAATTACTCACCTTGGCTCACTACACTGCTATCAGCTATAGCAGGACCTTTGTTGCTGCTCATATTTACACTAACTTTTGGACCACGTATATTCAATCAAATAATCACAATTGTAAAAAACCGATTAGAGGCAGCTCAACTTATGCTTGTGTGTGCGAAATATGAATCTCTTGAACAGGAGGAGGATGACGCAGCAACTTTAATATTGAGCAAACAAGTGCTTCAAAAATTCATCAATGAACAAAATATGTTAGAAAAAGAAAAAGGAGGGATTGTGATAAATTAGCAGGTGTTTGTTCATTGTCTTTAAAAAGAATTCAGAGAATCTGCTGAGAAGACAAGGTTTTGCAATTTACGACCTTGTTGAGGGGGAAGACTAAGCAAGTAGATAGTGGGGAGGGGGTGTTGGATAAACGTCCTTGGTAAAACTAAGACTCTGTGAAATACTGTTTGCTGCTTTACTACCCTTGAACACGAGCACAACGCATGATCATTGAAAGAAACAGAACGAACTGCACAGCTTCAGAAGATTCAACAAGTCCTGACAAGCCGAGCTTGGATGCTATAAAACGGCGACACTGAAAAGGGAAAGTTGCGTGCTGTGATGGAGCGGAGACTCCCCAGCCGCCCAGCGCTGTTTTGCTTGTACCTGCTTACTTAATAAATAAATTATCTTCGATAGACCAGAAAATTGCGTGGTCTCGCTTATAACTAAACAATGTAGCTTGTGCCGTGTGTGTTGTGTGGCCCGGGCAGAGTTTGCCGCGGCGCTGTGAGCGAAGAATCTCAGTTCGAGCTGGTGAGCAGCTGAAGTAAAGGAGCTGGGAAGAGAGAGGTATTGCAGCAGGTACGCTGTGGCTGTGAGGTGCCTCAGGGTGTGCTTTTCTCTCGTCTCTGCAGGGGCTTCATGCAGTCTTGGACAGGGAAATGCCCGTGTCACAGAACAATGAGGGAAGGTGAGAGTTCTATCAGCCTGGTGATCCCTGATCTGAAGCAAAGGGAAGACATTCAGGTGTTTCCCTCTGAGGGTCTGAGGTGAGGCTGTTTGGGACAGAGGAGCAGAGTGGCAGGTGGAGGCTTGCAAGCACAGTGGTCATTTTGTCCTTCTGTGTTCCCAGGTGGCATGGGTGATGGTGGCCGTTCCTTTCGAGCTTGGATCTAACTTGCAGGTACAGAGGCAAGTGGACTGCTGTTTTGAAACGAAAACATTAAATATGGGGTGACTTCTGTTGTTGAGGGATGGGTGCTAATGCTGTCAGCTGAATGTTTATCGTCTGACTGTGTTTTCCTTTGTTCAGGCTGAAACGCAGTGTGCAGTACAGGACGTCACGACCCGAGCTACCTCTGGAGTGACGCTGGTGAGTGATGAACAGAGGTAGGTGTTATTTTTGGGGTGCGGTTGTCGCTGCACTTATTTTACTACATCAAATAGAGTAAATTCCAGTTTCTCTTTTAGAGGTGCTGTAGGTAGCTTCAGAGAACGGGTGGAAGCATCTGCCATGTGGGGTAGGTAAGCGGCTGAGGTAAAGGAGGGGATGAGAGTAACTGTCCTGAGGGTGCTGTGGCTTTTATTGCTGTGGTTGCTTTCTCTTGTGCTTATCAGGTGCCACAGGCAAGGTGGGCTGTGATAGTCTTTAGAATAGGAGCGAAGCAGGTCACTGGAATGCTGTTTGGTTCCTGAGAAAGGTGTTTCAGAGGAAAAAGGTCGTCTGGCGTGGCAGCTCCTGATGGTGGTCTTCTTCAGTAGGTGAAGCGGTGCCTGAAGCCCCATGCCGTGTAGCCTGAGCACGCCTCGCTGAGGTTGAAGCCTGCTTTCCAGCAGTTTCCAAAACTGTGTTGAGGCTGAAATGGTGTGTCTGTGTTTGGGCTGGGGTTGCACCTTGGTGAGTGTAGGGATGAGTTTTAAGTTGGTGCAGCAGAGGGCCAGGCTCCATTGTCCTGTAGTGTGTTTTGACCCATCAGCATAGCCTTTTGGTTTTCAGATAGCCTACTCAAGTACGTGATTTTTCCTGCGACTGATGTTATTACATGGAATTGATTTTTTTTGGCATGTAATCTGTTATGCTCCCAGATTTTTCTTTCTATATAAATAAAGGTTTGAGCTAATTCTAGGTGAAAAAATTTCAGTTACTTGCTTGGTCATATTGTCCTTTCAATATTCAAAGCTGCAGCAAAAGCATGGGGATTGTTGCTTCTAGAATCACCCCAGTTCTCTTGTCTGCAGTCTGCATGCAATTGAGCTAAACCAGATTAAAGAAAAAAAAAAAGAACAACAAAAACAAACAAACAAAATACAAAACTAAAAAAACCACCAAAAAAAACCCCACAGCTGCTGTGCTGCTTGTGCTCTTTTTACTTTCTTGTGCTTTACCACCTCCCCTTTCCCAGGTGATTGGGTTTGGGTGCTGGGCGGGGCCAAATGGTATATGAGCCCCAGGTATGCCATTAGAGAGTTCATTGTGCCTGGGCTCCTCTTTAGGGTAAGTGCTTTGTTTTTCCTTCAGTCAGTTGCAGGGTTCTTTGGGCAGGTTGGAGTCTATGGATTTTTAGATTTTAAGTGCTTGGAAATCACTTACTAGAGGGATATTTAGCAGAGGTTGCTGGCTCACTTGTTTTTGGGATGGTGGGATCCACTTGTGTTTTTGGGTTATATTTGAATCTCTAGACGTATGAAGGCACTTGTGTAACTCTCCAGAGGACTAAAAAGAGCTTGATTACACACTACAAGAGGCTTGACCACGTAGGCGCAGTATTACTAAGAGACTGAGCAGGGTGGTATCAAAGTTACCTTTTTCATCTGTAAAGGGTAGGTCTGTGATCGGCGCCGCCCGGGCACATTTTGGCGCGGCGCCGCCCGGGCACATTTTGGCGCGGCGCCGCCCGGGCACATTTTGGCGCGGCGCCGCCCGGGCACATTTTGGCGCGGCGCCGCCCGGGCACATTTTGGCGCGGCGCCGCCCGGGCACATTTTGGCGCGGCGCCGCCCGGGCACATTTTGGCGCGGCGCCGCCCGGGCACATTTTGGCGCGGCGCCGCCCGGGCACATTTTGGCGCGGCGCCGCCCGGGCACATTTTGGCGCGGCGCCGCCCGGGCACATTTTGGCGCGGCGCCGCCCGGGCACATTTTGGCGCGGCGCCGCCCGGGCACATTTTGGCGCGGCGCCGCCCGGGCACATTTTGGCGCGGCGCCGCCCGGGCACATTTTGGCGCGGCGCCGCCCGGGCACATTTTGGCGCGGCGCCGCCCGGGCACATTTTGGCGCGGCGCCGCCCGGGCACATTTTGGCGCGGCGCCGCCCGGGCACATTTTGGCGCGGCGCCGCCCGGGCACATTTTGGCGCGGCGCCGCCCGGGCACATTTTGGCGCGGCGCCGCCCGGGCACATTTTGGCGCGGCGCCGCCCGGGCACATTTTGGCGCGGCGCCGCCCGGGCACATTTTGGCGCGGCGCCGCCCGGGCACATTTTGGCGCGGCGCCGCCCGGGCACATTTTGGCGCGGCGCCGCCCGGGCACATTTTGGCGCGGCGCCGCCCGGGCACATTTTGGCGCGGCGCCGCCCGGGCACATTTTGGCGCGGCGCCGCCCGGGCACATTTTGGCGCGGCGCCGCCCGGGCACATTTTGGCGCGGCGCCGCCCGGGCACATTTTGGCGCGGCGCCGCCCGGGCACATTTTGGCGCGGCGCCGCCCGGGCACATTTTGGCGCGGCGCCGCCCGGGCACATTTTGGCGCGGCGCCGCCCGGGCACATTTTGGCGCGGCGCCGCCCGGGCACATTTTGGCGCGGCGCCGCCCGGGCACATTTTGGCGCGGCGCCGCCCGGGCACATTTTGGCGCGGCGCCGCCCGGGCACATTTTGGCGCGGCGCCGCCCGGGCACATTTTGGCGCGGCGCCGCCCGGGCACATTTTGGCGCGGCGCCGCCCGGGCACATTTTGGCGCGGCGCCGCCCGGGCACATTTTGGCGCGGCGCCGCCCGGGCACATTTTGGCGCGGCGCCGCCCGGGCACATTTTGGCGCGGCGCCGCCCGGGCACATTTTGGCGCGGCGCCGCCCGGGCACATTTTGGCGCGGCGCCGCCCGGGCACATTTTGGCGCGGCGCCGCCCGGGCACATTTTGGCGCGGCGCCGCCCGGGCACATTTTGGCGCGGCGCCGCCCGGGCACATTTTGGCGCGGCGCCGCCCGGGCACATTTTGGCGCGGCGCCGCCCGGGCACATTTTGGCGCGGCGCCGCCCGGGCACATTTTGGCGCGGCGCCGCCCGGGCACATTTTGGCGCGGCGCCGCCCGGGCACATTTTGGCGCGGCGCCGCCCGGGCACATTTTGGCGCGGCGCCGCCCGGGCACATTTTGGCGCGGCGCCGCCCGGGCACATTTTGGCGCGGCGCCGCCCGGGCACATTTTGGCGCGGCGCCGCCCGGGCACATTTTGGCGCGGCGCCGCCCGGGCACATTTTGGCGCGGCGCCGCCCGGGCACATTTTGGCGCGGCGCCGCCCGGGCACATTTTGGCGCGGCGCCGCCCGGGCACATTTTGGCGCGGCGCCGCCCGGGCACATTTTGGCGCGGCGCCGCCCGGGCACATTTTGGCGCGGCGCCGCCCGGGCACATTTTGGCGCGGCGCCGCCCGGGCACATTTTGGCGCGGCGCCGCCCGGGCACATTTTGGCGCGGCGCCGCCCGGGCACATTTTGGCGCGGCGCCGCCCGGGCACATTTATCTTAGATTGAGCTAACGAGCAGCTGAAGTAAAGCAACTGGGAAGAGAGAGGTATTGCAGCAGGTACGCTGTGGCTGTGAGGTGCCTCAGGGTGTGCTTTTCTCTCGTCTCTGCAGGTGTTTGGTGCAGTCTTGGACAGGGAAATCCCCGTGTCACGGAGCAGTGAGGGAAGGCGAGCGTGTTGTCAGCCTGGTCGTCCCTTAACCGAAGTGAAGGGACGTGGGGGGTTTATGTGGCAAGGTTTTGGTAGCAGGGAGCTCTAGGGGTGGCTTCTGTGCGAAGAATCTAGAAGCTGCCCCATGTTAGGTAAGGGCCCCGCTGCTGAGCGGAGCCAATAAGTGATGTTGTTTGCGCGTCTGTGAGAGCATATTTAAGACAGGAAAAAAAAAAAAAAAACACGCTGGTCCATGCAGCAGCTGGGAGAGCAAGAGGAGTGAGGAACAGCCTTGCAGGCGCCAAGGTCAGTGAAGAAGGAGGGGGAGAGGTACTCCAGGTGCCGGAGCAGAAGTCCCCTGCGGCCTGTGGCGAGGACCATGGTGAAGCAGGCTGTCCCCCTGCAGCCCACGGAGTACCACGGTGGAGCAGGGTTCCATGCTGCAGCTGGTGGAGGAGGCCACGGTGGAGCAGGTGGACCTGCACTGATGGAGGCTGCGGCCTGTGGAAGACCCTTGCCGGAGCAGATTCCGGGCCGGACCTGTAGACCGTGGAGAGGGGACCACGCAGGAGCAGGTGAGCTGGCAGGAGCTGCTGCCCGTGGGGGACCCAGGTTGGAGCAGTTTGCTCCTGAGGGATGGACCCCGTGGCATGGACCTACATCTGGAACAGTTCTGGAAGAGCTGCTGCCTGTGGGAAGGCCATGCCAGATCAGTTGACCAAGGACTGCATCCTGTGGGAGGAACCCCACAGCACAGGGGATGAGGGCGTCCGAGAAGGAGTGGCGGCAAAGAAGCGCTATAGACTGACCATAAACACCGATCACCTGTACCGCTGGGGGGGAGAAGGTGGAAGAGGGTGGTTGGGGGGGAAGGTGCTTTTGGTTGCTTTCGTTTGTTTCTCGTTTCTCTACATTGTGTAGTAATAAGCAATAAATCTTTCTATCTTTCTATGCTGAGTGTGTTTTGCCTATCACGATATTTACTGTGTAATCTCCTCGTCCTTATCTCAACCCTTGAGCCCTTTTTCCTTGTATTTTCTCCCTGTCCTTCTCTGAGGAGGGAGAGTGAGAGAGCGGTTTTGGTGGAGCTCGGTCGCCTACCCCTGTAAAACCACCACAGGGGAAGACGTTCAGGTGTTTCCCTCTGAGGGTCTGAGGTGAGGCTGGCTGGGACAGAGGAGCAGTGTGGCAGGTGGTCGCTTGCAAGCACAGTGGTCATTTTGTCCTTCTGTGTTCCCAGGTGGCATGGGTGATGGTGGCCGTTCCTTACGAGCTTGGGTCTAACTTGCAGGTACAGAGGCAAGTGGACTGTTGTTTTGAAATGAAAACATTAAATATGGGGTGACTTCTGTTGTTGAGGGATGGGTGCTAATGCTGTCAGCTGAATGTTTATCTTCTGACTGTGTTTTCCTTTGTTCAGGCTGAAACGCAGTGTGCAGTACAGGACGTCACGACCCGAGCTACCTCTGGAGTGACTCTGGTGAGTGACGAACAGAGGTAGCTGTTATTTTTGGGGTGCGGTTGTCGCTGCAGTTTTTTTAACTACATCAAATAGAGTAAAATTCCAGTTTCTCTTTTAGAGGTGCTCTAGGTAGCTTCAGAGAACGGGTGGAAGCATCTGCCATGTGGGGTAGGTAAGTGGCTGAGGTAAAGGAGGGGATGAGAGTAACTGTCCTGAGGGTGCAGTGTCTTTTATTGCTGTGGTTGCTTTCTCTTGTGCTTATCAGGTGCCACAGGCAAGGTGGGCTGTGATAGTCTTTGGAATAGGAGCAAAGCAGGTCACTGGAATGCTGTTTTGTTCCTGAGACAGGAGTTGTAGAGGAGAAAAGCTTTCAATAATCAAAGCTGAAGCAAAACAAAAATAAACTACAGCTGCTGCTTCTCCTCTTTCTCCTTTCTTGTGTTTTGCCCCTCCCCTTTCCCAGGTGATTGGCTTTGGGTTCCAGGGAGGGCCTAGTGGTCATTGAGTCACAGGCATCCCATCAGAGAGCTCATTCTGCTTGGGCTGCACTTTAGAGTAGATGCTTTGTTTTTCCTTCAGTGAGTTGGAGGTTTCTTTAGGTGGTTAAGAGTCTATGGACTGATGCGTTTCCAAGTAGAGACCGGTACGCCCATCTTTGTGAGGTAACAACTGGTAGGATCTGTTAGAGTAAACCAATCTAGTAATAGGTGCCTGCATTGCATGCAGCTCTTCTTCAGGTGAGTAATTGTTATAGCATGTTTACGGATAGGATGGCAGTGCTACTTTGTGTGTTTGCTTTTGGTTCTGGGTCCCTTATGATTTTTGCTGAATTAAGGCAAATATTATCAAAGTTATAACCTTGGTGGCAAAGTGATGGAGCAGGGTTTAGGAGATAAGTATCATCGAAGCTCCCTGTGTAAGCATGCATCTGAAAAGAGCAGCAGTAGGCGTGTAAGGGGTAGTCTTTTTCAGGGTTAGGGACAGTTTGTTATATTTTTGGAGCTTTTGCCTGTGGTTTGTGTGGCTGTAGAGTCTTTAGATGTTGCAGCCTTCTAGTTTTTAAGTGCTTGGAATTCACGTAATAGAGGTGTGCTTAGGAGGTGTTGCTGGCTAACTTGTTTTTGGGAAATGGTGGGGTACGGTTCCTTTTTTTTTGAGTTATCTTTTAATCTCTAGGTATATCAAGTCATTTGCATAACTGTCCAGAGGCTTCACAAGGAGCTTCAGTACGCATCCGAAGGGGCTTGACCGCATAAGTGCAGTATTACGGAGAGACTGAGCAGGGTCACCGTTCTCATCTGTAAAGGATAAGTCTGTGATTACCCCTGTTGGGGCTGCTGTGCATTCATGGCCTTTTGGCATTTGTGGACCTGAGGGTGTGGTTTTTTTTTCTGGCTCTCGTCTATGTGTTTGAGTCCTCTGCAAGGAGCTGTACTGTTTGTGTGTCCATCACGGATATGACCTTCTCTTTTTGTTTCTTGTATCCCAGGGCATGGGCCCGGACACTTGAATGAGGCACGAGGGTGAGTGGACGGCAGTGTGGGCCCTGAGTTGGTCAGTGGATTGTGTTAGTCTGCTTTGCCTGTTATGCAGGCTTTGGAAGCACCTTGAAAGAGCAGAGTACATCTCCTGCCACGTTCCTGAGGCGCGCCAGGCGTCAGCGGTTCCAGTTCCTGAAATGCTGGAGATGCTCGGAGCACAAGAGGAGCTGGGAGCGTGATGCATCTCCTTGGGATGTTAGGTGAGCAAAGCGGTGGTACTGGGTTGGGGAACATCGGTCTGTGGCTTCTTGGCTGTTGGGGTAGGGGAGGAAAGAAGAGGAGTGGGTATAGACTGTTTTGTGGATTGTCATTTTTGTTTGTTCTTTCTCCTTAGTCTAAGCTACGTGACCTTGGCTCAGCACAGTAAATGGAAGCGCTAAGCCTGGATCGGGAAGGTGAGTGGAGAAAAGTTGGAAAAAGGGCATTGGTTTTGGTTTGGTAGTCTATTGGTCCCACCTCTGGGTGACTCCTCTTTTCCGGGGACGAAGAAGATAGTGGGAACATCCTAGTTGGCCTCTGTGGTCCACCTTGAGGATGGATTGTGACCCCTGAGAATTAAGTCCAGGGGCAAATACTGTGTGTTTGGGGGTGGTTGGCAGGGGAAGGCGGGCAGTTGTCTGGAGTTGGTCTATCTGACTTCAGTAGCAGAGCAGGTCAGTGGACTACTGTTTTGTTTTTGAGGTGGGTGTTTCACTGGAAGAAGTTTGGCTGGTGTGCCAGTACCCGATGGCACTTTATTTCTGCAGGTGAAGAGGAGCCTCGTGCCGGAAGCAATGTCCTGGCTAGCCTTCGTGTTCCTTGATGAGGATGGAACCTGCCTCCCGTCATTCCAAGCTAAGTTGGGGTGCAAGTGCTATGTTTGCTTTCGGGTTTTGAATGCACACATAGGGCGAGGGTCTGTGCTTTTAAGTCATTGCTGTGGATGGGGCCTTTTAGGATTGATCACGGTCAGACAGAGTGTGGAGGCGTGGGATTCTGTCAGGTAGGGCTTGAGCACGTGCCAGGCAGGGCAGTTCCAGCTTGGTGTCTGTGTTCTGTGTTGTCTGTGCTGTGCTGTTGCTCCTGGTGCTTGGCAGGCCCTGGGGAAGCCTTCCTGAGGGTGTTGAACACTTGACCTCACTGGAATAATGCTGATGCTCGATCGGAAGCTGAGCATTTCTTGTCTTGCAGTGGGAGCCTAAAGAGATCATTTCTTCTGTGCGTGTAATTTTTTTGTATCAAATGTTTCTTGATGTGATCATCATATGTTACGCGCTCCTCAGGTCTTGATATCCTCATTGCCTTTTTCCACTGGACGGATTAGATGGGCAACTTGTTAGCCACACCAAAGGTCCTAAATGCTTGTTTCATCATCGTAGGGCTGATCTGAGCACTTCTTGTCTTGCAGTCGCAGCTTAAAGCGCAGATGTGTTTCAGGTCTTGTGCATCATATTCGGTTTCAGATGGCATCTGTTTCCATCCTCGCTCTTGCAGAAGTCATCTGGGTCGCATCAGGAGCTCTTGCTTGGGAATTCATTTCCTAAGAGATTTCTTCTGGGGTTTGCACTCCCCATCCTTCTGGTCTCTTGCCTTGAAGGCAGGCTTTTTATGCCTCCATCATCCCAGTTCTGGCAGTTGCTTCCAGTCGCATGTCGTGACATTTGAGTCTCTCCTTGGGTCTGCTGCAGAGCACCTGTTCTGACTTGCTGTTGCTGTAGGGCTTCCCTCTGGGAGTCCTTTTTTTGCGCCTTGTGTTCTGTGTTTTGTTCGTAATGTTTGTAGCGTGCCTGTGTGTGTGTGTTTGGCCTGGAGCTGTCCTGCCTGGCAGTTAGTGATGGTAGCTAACGTGGCGGTGTACTAATACATTGTCCGGACTGTTTTGGCAAAGACATCCGGTCTGCCTCTGGGCACGTACTGAAGGGCAGCTGGCACAGAGTCATCTCCGTGGTGTTTGGCAAATGTGGAGGGGGAGACTTGAGCTGCTTGCGAGCAGCTGTTTGCATAGTGCTTGAATAGTGCTAGAGGAGAGGTCTGTCATTGAATCTTGAAAGCTCGCAGATGTGGGGTTTTGATTTTTTGTATGTATTTCGTTCCCCTCCCCAGTAGAGGGGTAAACCTTAGGAGGAACCGGTCACAGGAAAGAGCTCCTTTTGGAACTGTCAAGGACTCGGTAGGCAACCCGGTGACTGGCTTGATCTACTTTCCAGGTGCTGAGGTAAGGGGGCTGCTGTTTTGAAATGATAAAATTAGCCATGGGGTCCCTTGTGTTGTTGAGGGATGGGTGCTAATGCTGGCAGCTGAATGATTATCTTCTGACTGTTTTCATTTGTTAAAGCTGAAACACAGCGTACAACCTGGGACTTCACGACCAGAGCTGGTTTTGGCAAGGTGAGCGATGAACAGATGCAGCAGTTATTTTAGGGGTGCGGTTGTCACTGCAGTTACTTAACTACACAAAATACAGTTAAAGTCCTGTTTATATTCCAGAGGTGTTGTAGCTGGCTTAAGAGAGCAGATGGAAGCATCTGCCTCGAGGGCAGGTGAGGGGGCAGAGTAAGGGAGCAGGTGAGAGTACCTGTCCTAGCTGTGCTGCGGCTTTGGATGCTGCCGCGGCCTATGCTTTTCTTTTTCTTTCGCAGGTGCCTCGCACAGACTCAGAGGGGCCAAGCTGCGCTCTGAAGAGCAGCACGAGAAGGGCAGGCTGGTCGTGAGTGGGGTTGGAGCAGAATGGCCAAGTTGCGCAAGGTGACTGCGAAGGGTATCCATCTTGCTTTGCAGGTGTCATGGCAGGCTCTCCACAGAAGTGGCTGAGGATTTGAGAAGAGGTTACAGAGCATCAAGGAGCGGCACGTGCAGTGACGGTTTCCAAACGGTATGGTTGCTTTCTCTTCTGTTGGTCAGGTGCCACAGGCAAGGTGGGCTGTGACATCAGTCTTTAGAATCGGAGCAAAGCAGGTCACTTGAATGCCGCGGGGCCTCTGAGAAGGGTGTTTTAACAGAAAAAGCTTGTCTGGCATGGCAGTGCCTGATGGCAGTGTGTTTCCACAGGTGAAGAGGTGCCTGAAGCCCCATCCTCTCTAGCCTGCGCACACCTCGCTGAGAATGAAAGCCGCTTTCCAGTAATTCAGAAAGCCAAGTTACGTCTCGGCCTCGAGCATCTGGGGCTTGTGCCTGTGCTTTTGGGCCTGTCTGTAGCGTTTGGCACCTGCATTAGTACTTGCTTGGCATATGTTTAGGCTTTTGGGGCCTGTGTCTTGGGGGGGGTGTGGAGCTGCTTGTACACCTTTGGGGCTTGCATCTGGGGGGGGGGGGGGGTTGGGAGTTGCTTGAACACCTTTGGGGACTGTGTCTGGGGGGGGGGTCAGGGCCTGCATCTGGGGGGGTTGGAAGGTGCCCCTACAATGTAGGGATGTGTATCTGTGGGGGTTGGGAGCTGCTTGTACACAGTATGGGCTTGTATCTGGGGGTGGGTGTTGGGAACTGCTTGTACACTGCAGGGATCTGCATCTGGAGGGGGTTGGGAGCTGCTTGTCCACCTTCGGGACTTGCATCTGGGGGGGGTTGGGAGCTGCTTGTTCACTGCAGGGTCCTGCCTTGGGCAGGGTTTGTAGCTGCTTGTACAGCTTTGGGGTCTGCAGCTGGGGCTGGTTGAGAGGTGCTTGTCCACTGTAGGTGCCCACGTTTGGGGAGTTGGGAGCTGCTTGTACACTTTTGGGGCCTGCAGCTGGGAGGGGTTGTGAGATGCTTGTACATGCTAGGGGCTTCCCTGCATGGGGCTTTGGGGCCTGCCTCTGGGCGGGGGCTGGTTGTGAGCTGCTTGCACACCCTTGGGGCCTGCCTCTGCGGGGGCTTGGTGCCTGCGTCTGGTGAGTGGGGGGGGGGGGGTTCAGAGCTGGTTGTAGTGTAGGAGCCTGCGTTGAGGGGGGGTTGGGAGCTGGTCGTACACTGGACGCCTGGGTTGGGGGGGAAGGTTTGGAGCTGCTTGTGCACCTTTGGGGCTTGCATCTGGGGGGGGTTGGGAGCTGCTTGTACACCTTTGGGACTTGCATCTGGGGGTGGGTTGGGAGCTGCTTGTACACCTTTGGGACTTGCATCTGGGGGGGGTTGGGAGCTGCTTGTACATCTTTCGGGCTTGCATCTGGAGGGGGTTGGGAGCTGCTTGTACACTGTTAGGGCCTGCCTTGGGGGGGGTGGGTTGGGGCGTGTGCCTTGGGGGTGGTGTTGGGAGCTGCTTCTACGCTGTAGGGGTCTGGGTCTTGGGGGGTTGGGGCTGTTTTTACGCCTTTGGGGCGTGCCTCTGGGGAGGGTGGGGAGTTGCTTGTACACGCTAGGGGCTTCCCTCTATGGGGCTTTGGGGCCTGCCTCTGGGGGGGGAGGGGTTGGAAGCTGCTTGAACACCCTTGGGGCCTGCCTCTGCGGGGGCTTGGTGCCTGCGTCTGGTGAGTGGGGGGGGGGGGGTGGTTCAGAGCTGGTTGTAGTGTAGGAGCCTGCGTTGGGGGGGGTTGGGAGCTGCTCATACACTGGAAGCCTGGTTTGGGGGGAGGGGGAGGTTTGGAGCTGCTTGTGCACCCTCGGGGCCTGCCTCTGCGGGGGCTTGGTGCCTGTGTCTGGGGAGTGGGGGGTTTCAGAGCTGGTTGTACAGTATAGGAGCCTGCGTTGGGGGGGGGGGTTGGGAGTTGCTCGTACACTGGACGCCTGGGTTGGGGGGGAAGGTTTGGAGCTGCTTGTGCACCTTTGGGGCTTGCATCTCGGGGGGGTTGGGAGCTGCTTGTTGTCCTGGTTCCAGTTAGGACAGAGTTAATTTTCCCTCATAGTAGCTGGTAGGGTGCTATGTTTTGGATTAGGATGAGAAGAGCGCTGATAACATGCTGATGTTTTAATTGTTGCAGAGCAGTCTTTACACCAGGCCAAGGACTTTTCGGCTTCTTGCTCTGTCCTGCCAGTGAGCAGGCTGGGGGTGCAGCAGGAGCTGGGAGGGGACAGACCCAGGACAGCTGACCCAAACTGGCCAAAGGGGTATTCCATACCATCTGATGTCATGCTAAACAATATATAGGGGTGGCTGGCCGGCTGCTCGGGGATAGGCTGGGCATCGGTCAGCGGGTGGTGAGCAATTGCATTGTGCATCACTTGTTTTCTTACACATTATTATTATTAATACTATTATCATTATCACTAATATTATTATTATTGTTATTATTATATTCCTGTCTTAATAAACTGTCTTTATCTCAACTCACCGGCTTCACTTTCCCGTTTCTCTCCCCCATCCCAGAGAGGGAGGGGGGAGGGTGAGCGAACGGCTGTGTGGTGTTTAGCTGCCAGCCGGGTTAAACCACAACAGGGGGGTTGGGAGCTGCTTGTACACCTTTGGGACTTGCATCTGGGGGGGGTTGGGAGCTGCTCGTACACCTTTGGGACTTGCATCGGGGGGGTTGGGAGCTGCTTGTACATCTTTCGGGCTTGCATCTGGGGGGGGTTGGGAGCTTCTTGTACACTGTTAGGGCCTGCCTTGGGGGGGGGGGGTTGGGGCATGTGCCTTGGGGGTGGTGTTGGGAGCTGCTTCTACGCTGTAGGGGTCTGGGTCTTGGGGGGTTGGGGCTGTTTTTACACCTTTGGGGCGTGCCTCTGGGGAGGGTGGGGAGTTGCTTGTACACGCTAGGGGCTTCCCTCTATGGGGCTTTGGGGCCTGCCTCTGGGGGGGGAGGGGTTGGAAGCTGCTTGAACACCCTTGGGGCCTGCCTCTGCGGGGGCTTGGTGCCTGCGTCTGGTGAGTGGGGGGGGGGGTTCAGAGCTGGTTGTAGTGTAGGAGCCTGCGTTGGGGGGGGGGTTGGGAGCTGCTTGTGCACCTTTGGGGCTTGCATCTGGGGGGGGTTTGGGGCCTGCCTCTGGGGGGGGGTGGGTGGTTGTGAGCTGCTTGCACACCCTTGGGGCCTGCCTCTGGGGGGGGGTGGGTGCTTGCGTCTGGGGAGTGGGGGGGTTCAGAGCTGGTTGTACAGTATAGGAGCCTGCGTTGGGGGGGGGGTTGGGAGCTGCTCATTCACTGGACGCCTGGGATGGGGGGGAGGTTTGGAGCTGCTTGTGCACCTTTGGGGCTTGTATCTGGGGGGGGATCGGGTGCTGGTTGTACACCTTTGGGGCCTGCCTCTGGGGGGGTGGTTGTGAGCTGCTTGTACACCTTTGGGGCCTGCGTCTGGGGGGGGTGGGAGCTGCTTGTACACTGTTAGGGCCTGCCTTGGGGGGGGGGTTGGGGTATGTGCCTTGGGGGGGTGGGGTTGGGGTATGTGCCTTGGGGGGGGTGGGGTTGGGAGCTGCTTCTATGCTGTAGGGGTCTGGGTCTTGGGGGGTTGGGGCTGTTTGTACACCTTTGGGGTGTGCCTCTGGGGAGGGCGGGGAGTTGCTTGTACACCTTTGGGGCCTGTGTCTGGGGGGGCTTGGGGCCTGTGCCGGGGGGGTGGGAGCTGCTTGTACACTCTAGGGTCCTCTGGCAGGCTTTGGAGCCTCCCTTTGAGGGGGGGCAGTTGGGATCTGGTTGTACACCTTTGGGGCCTGAGTCTGGGGCGTGGGGGCTGGGCCTGGGGCCTGCAGTGGGGTGGGGTGGGGCGGGGCCCAGTTCATGGGGGGGGTGGGTTGGGAGCTGCTTGTGGACAGTTGGGGTCTGCATCTGGGTGTGGTTGGGGCCTGTGTCTGGGGGTGGGTCGTGGCCCGCTTGTAGACTTCTGCAGCCTGCGTCTGGTGTTTGGGGGCTTTTCTGTAGCGTTTGCGGCTTGCATTTTGGCTTTGGGATGTGTCTTGAGCTTCTGGGGCCTAGCTGTAGTGCTTGGGGCCTGCGTCTGGGGCTTTTCTGTAGCATTTTGGTCGCGTGTTTGTGGTTTGGGGTCTGTATCCAGGGTTTTGCCTTTTTTGTAGTTTTCAGCTTTGTGTCAGTTTCTTTGTCGGTTGCCTGGGGTTAGGGGCAGTTTGGGGTTTGGATCAGTGTCATTAGCGTCGGGGGGTTGATATGAAGGGTTAGGGTTGTGGTTAGAGTTGTTAGGGTTAAAGGGAATAAAGATTTTAGGGTAAGGGGATCAAGGTTGTGGGAATAAAAATGTTTTTGCACAGAGTTACGTTGTTTAGAGGGAAGGAAGGTGGTATCGAGATATGCTTGCAGTGAGAAGAAAGCTTACCAGACAACCTTGTGAAATGCAGACAACCAGAATCCTTAGAGCAATTGGGTGGAAATCACGGTGTAAGAAACATTACCACCTCAAAGAGGAAAACAGTCAAGGAAAAGAGAAAATTGACTTGTAACAGGCCAGCAGCTGTGTATTTTCAGTGAAGCACTGGATAGATCGTGAACCTGGATTACCCAGTCAATGGGGAAACTGAAGCGAAGAATCTCAGAGCTGGTGAGGAGCTGAAGTAAAGGAGCTGGGAAGAGAGAGGTATTGCAGCAGGTACGCTGTGGCTGTGAGGTGCCTCATGGTGTGCTTTTCTCTTGTCTCTGCAGGGGCTTCGTGCAGTCTTGGACAGGGAAATCCCCGTGTCACGGAGCAGTGAGGGAAGGTGAGAGTTCTATCAGCCTGGTGATCCCTTATCTGATGCAAAGGGAAGACATTCAGGTGTTTCCCTCTGAGGGTCTGAGGTGAGGCTGTTTGGGACAGAGGAGCACTGTGGCAGGTGGTGGCTTGCAAGCACAGAGGTCATTTTGTCCTTCTGTGTTCCCAGGTGGCATGGGTGATGGTGGCGGTTCCTTTCGAGCTTGGATCTAACTTGCAGGTACAGAGGCAAGTGGACTGCTGTTTTGAAACGAAAACATTAAATATGGGGTGACTTCTGTTGTTGAGGGATGGGTGCTAATGCTGTCAGCTGAATGTTCATGGTCTGACTGTGTTTTCCTTTGTTCAGGCTGAAACGCAGTGTGCAGTACAGGACGTCACGACCCGAGCTGCCTCTGGAGTGACTCTGGTGAGTGATGAACAGAGGTAGCTGTTATTTTTGGGGTGCGGCTGTCGCTGCAGTTTTTGTAACTATATCAAATAGAGTAAAATTCCACTTTCTCTCTTAGAGGTGCTCTAGGTGGCTTCAGAGAACGGGTGGAAGCATCTGCCATGTGGGGTAGGTAAGCGGCTGAGGTAAAGGAGGGGATGAGGGTAACTGTCCTGAGGGTGCTGTGGCTTTTGCTGCTGTGGTTGCTTTCTCTTCTGCTTATCAGGTGCCACAGGCAAGGTGGGCTGTGATAGTCTTTAGAATAGGAGCAATGCAGGTCACTGCAATGCTGTTTGGTTCCTGAGGCAGGTGTTGTAGAGGAGAAAAGCTTTCAATATTCAAAGCTGAAGCCAAAACATGGGGATTGTTGCTTCTAGAAACAACCCAGTTCTCTTGTCTGCACCCTGCATGCTGTTGAGCTAAGCCATATAAATAGATACATAAACCACAGGGGTTGCTTCTCCTCTTTCTACTTTGTGCTTTGCCCCTCCCCTTTCCCAGGTGATTGGCTTTGGGTCCCAGGCAGGGCCTAGTGGTCATTGAGTCACAGGCATCCCATCAGAGAGCTCGTTCTGCCTGGGCTGCACTTTGGGGTAAGTGCTTTGTTTTTCCTTCAGTGAGTTGGAGGTTTCTTTAGGTGGGTCAGAGTCTACAGACTGATGCGTTTCGACGTAGAGACCGGTACGCCCATCTTTGTGGGGTAACAACTAGTAGGACCTGTTAGAGTAAACCAATCTAGTAATAGGTGCCTGTATTGCATGCAGCTCTTCTTCAGGTGAGTAATTGTTATAGCATGTTTACGGATAGGATGTCAATGTTACTTTGTGTGTTTGCTTTGTGGTTCTGGGTCCCTTATGATTTCTGCAGAATTAAGGCAAATCTTATCAAAGTTACAACCTTGGTGGCAAAGTGATGGAGCAGGGTTTAGGAGATAAGTATCATCGAAGCTCCCTGTGTAAGCATGCATCTGAAAACAGCAGCAGTAGGCATGTAAGGGGTGGTCTTTTCCAGGGTTAGGGACAGTTAGTTATAGTTTTGGAGCTTTTGCCTGTGGTTTGGGTGGCTGTAGGATCTTTAGACCTTGCAGCCTTCTAGATTTTAAGTGCTTGGAATTCACATAATAGAGGTGTGCTTAGGAGGTGTTGCCGGCTAACTTGTTTTTGGGAAATGGTGGGGTAAGGTTCCTTTTTTTTTGAGTTATCTTTTAATCTCTAGGTATATCAAGTCATTTGCATAACTGTCCAGAGGCTTCACAAGGAGCTTCAGTACACATCAGAAGGGGCTTGACCGCATAAGTGCAGTATTATGGAAAGACTGAGCAGGGTCACCGTTCTCATCTGTAAAGGATAAGTCTGTGATTACCCCTGTTGGGGCTGCTGTGCATTCATGGCCTTTTGGTATTTGTGGACCTGAGGGTGTGTTTTTTTTTTTTCTGGCTCTCGTCTCTGTGTTTGAGTCCTCTGCAAGGAGCTGTACTGTTTGCGTGTCCATCACGGATATGACCTCCTCTTTTTGTTTCTTGTAGCCCAGGGCATGGGCACGGACACTTGAATGAGGCACAAGGGTGATGCATTTCCTTGGGATGTTAGGTGAGCGAAGCGGTGGTACTGGGCTGGGGAACGTGGGTCTGGGGCTTCTTGGCTGTTGGGGTAGGGGAGGAAAGAAGAGGAGTGGGTATAGACTGTTTTGTGGATTGTCATTTTTGTTTGTTTTTTCTCCTTGGTCTAAGCCACGTGACCTTGGCTCAGTACAGTAAATGGAAGCGCAAAGCCTGGATCGGGAAGGTGAGTGGAGAAAAGTTGGGAAAAGGGCATTGTTTTTGATTTGGTAGTCTATTGGTCCCACCTCTGGGTGACTCCTCTTTTCCAGGGACGAAGAAGATACTGGGAACATCCTAGTTGGCCTCTGTGGTCCACCTTGAGGATGGATTGTGACCCCTGAGAATTAAGTCCAGGGGCAAATACTGTGTGTTTGGGGGTGGTTGGCAGGGGAAGGGGGGCAGTTGTCTGGAGTTGGTCTATCTGACTTCAGTAGCAGAGCAGGTCAGTGGGCTACTGTTTTGTTTTTGAGGTGGGTGTTTCACTGGAAGAAGTTTGGCTGGTGTGCCAGTGCCCGATGGCACTTTATTTCTGCAGGTGAAGAGGAGCCTTGTGCCGGAAGCAATGTCCTGGCTAGCCTTCGTGTTCCTTGATGAGGATGGAACCTGCCTCCCGTCATTCCCAAGCTAAGTTGTGGGGCAAGTGCTATGTTTGCTTTCGGGTTTTGAATGCACACATAGGGCGAGGGTCTGTGCTTTTAAATCATTGCTGTGGATGGGGCCTTTTAGGATTGATCACGGTCAGACAGTGTGTGGGGGCGTGGGATTCTGTCAGGTAGGGCTTGAGCACGTGCCAGGCAGGGCAGTTCCAGCTTGGTGCCTGTGTTCTGTTGTCTGTGCTGTGCTGTTGCTCCTGGTGCTTGGCAGGCCCTGGGGAAGCCGTCCTGAGGGTGTCGAACACTTGACCTCACTGGAATAATGCTGATGCTCAATCGGAAGCTGAGCATTTCTTGTCTTGCTGTGGGAGCTTAAAGAGATCATTTCTTCTGTGCGTGTAATTTTTTTTTGTATCAAATGTTTCTTGATGCGATCATCATATGTTACGCGCTCCTCAGGTCTTGATATCCTCATTGCCTTTTTCCACTGGACGGATTAGATGGGCAACTTGTTAGCCACACCAAAGGTCCTAAGTGCTTGTTTCATCATCGTAGGGCTCATCTGAGCACTTCTTGTCTTGCAGTCACAGCCTGAAGCGCAGATGTGTTTCAGGTCTTGTGCATCATATTCGGTTTCAGATGGCATCTGTTTCCATCCTCGCTGTTGCGGAAGTCATGTGGGCTTCATCAGGAGCTCTGTCTTGGGAGTCCATTTCCGAAGCATTTTTCTTCTGGGGTTTGCACTCCCCATCCTTCTGGTCTCTTGTCTTGAAGGCAGGCTTTTTATGCCTCCATCATCCCAGTTCTGGCAGTTGCTTCCAGTCGCATGTCGTGACATTTGAGTCTCTCCTTGGGTCTGCTGCAGAGCACCTGTTCTGACTTGCTGTCGCTGTAGGGCTTCCCTCTGGGAGTCCTCTTTTTTTTTGCGCCTTGTGTTCTGTGTTTTGTTCGTAATGTTTGTAGCGTGCCTGTGTGTGTGTGTTTGGCCTGGAGCTGTCCTGCCTGGCAGTTAGTGATGGTAGCTAACGTGGCGGTGTACTAATACATTGTCCGGACTGTTTTGGCAAAGACATCCGGTCTGCCTCTGGGCACGTACTGAAGGGCAGCTGGCACAGAGTCATCTCCGTGGTGTTTGGCTAATGTGGAGGGGGAGACTTGAGCTGCTTGCGAGCAGCTGTTTGCATAGTGCTTGAGTAGTGCTAGAGGAGAGGTCTGTCATTGAATCTTGAAAGCTCGCAGATGTGGGGTTTTGATTTTTTGTATGTATTTCGTTCCCCTCCCCAGTAGAGGGGTGAACCTTAGGAGGAACAGGTCACAGGAAAGAGCTCCTTTTGGAACTGTCAAGGACTCGGTAGGCAACCCGGTGACTGGCTTGATCTACTTTCCAGGTGCTGAGGTAAGGGGGCTGCTGTTTTGAAATGATAAAATTAGCCATGGGGTCCCTTGTGTTGTTGAGGGATGGGTGCTAATGCTGGCAGCTGAATGATTATCTTCTGACTGTTTTCATTTGTTAAAGCTGAAACACAGCGTACAACCTGGGACTTCACGACCAGAGCTGGTTTTGGCAAGGTGAGCGATGAACAGATGCAGCAGTTATTTTAGGGGTGCGGTTGTCACTGCAGTTACTTAACTACACAAAATACAGTTAAAGTCCTGTTTATATTCCAGAGGTGTTGTAGCTGGCTTAAGAGAGCAGATGGAAGCATCTGCCTCGAGGGCAGGTGAGGGGGCAGAGTAAGGGAGCAGGTGAGAGTACCTGTCCTAGCTGTGCTGCGGCTTTGGATGCTGCCGCGGCCTATGCTTTTCTTTTTTTTTCGCAGGTGCCTTGCACAGACTCAGAGGGGCCAAGCTGCACTCTGAAGAGCAGCACGAGAAGGGCAGGCTGGTCGTGAGTGGAGCAGTGGAGCAGAATGGCCAAGTTGCGCAAGGTGACTGCGAAGGGTATCCATCTTGCTTTGCAGGTGTCATGGCAGGCTCTCCACAGAAGTGGCTGAGGATTTGAGAAGAGGTTACAGAGCATCAAGGAGCGGCACGTGCAGTGACGGTTTCCAAACGGTATGGTTGCTTTCTCTTCTGTTGGTCAGGTGCCACAGGCAAGGTGGGCTGTGACACTAGTCTTTAGAATCGGAGCAAAGCAGGTCACTTGAATGCCGCGGGGCATCTGAGAAGGGTGTTTTAACAGAAAAAGCTTGTCTGGCATGGCAGTGCCTGATGGCAGTGTGTTTCCACAGGTGAAGAGGTGCCTGAAGCCCCATCCTGTCTAGCCTGCGCACACCTCGCTGAGAATGAAAGCCGCTTTCCAGTAATTCAGAAAGCCAAGTTACGTCTCGGCCTCGAGCATCTGGGGCTCGTGCCTGTGCTTTTGGGCCTGTCTGTAGCATTTGGCACCTGCATTAGTACTTTCTTGGCATATGTTTAGGCTTTTGGGGCCTGTGTCTTGGGGGGGGTGTGGAGCTGCTTGTACACCTTTGGGGACTGTGTTTTGGGGGTGGGGTCAGTGCCTGCATCTGGGGGGGTTGGAAGCTGCTCCTACAATGTAGGGATCTGTATCTGTGGGGGTTGGGAGCTGCTTGTACAATGTAGGGATCTACATCTGGAGGGGGTTGGGAGCTGCTTGTCCACCTTTGGGACTTGCATCTGAAGTGGGTTGGGAGCTGCTTGTACATCTTTGGGACTTGCATCTGGGGGGGGTTGGGAGCTGCTTGTCCACCTTTGGGACTTGTATCTGGGGGGGGGGTGAGAGCTGCTTGTTCACTGCAGGGTCCTGCCTTGGGCATGGTTTGTAGCTGCTTGTACAGCTTTGGGGTCTGCAGCTGGGGGGTGGTTGAGAGGTGCTTGTCCACTGTAGGTGCCCACGTTTGGGGAGTTGGTAGCTGCTTCTACGCTTTTGGGGCCTGCAGTTGGGAGGGGTTGTGAGTTGCTTGTACACGCTAGGGACTTCCCTGTATGGGGCTTTGGGGCTTGCCTCGGGGGGAGTGGTTGGGAGCTGCTTGCACACCCTTGGGGCCTTCTCTGCGGGGTCTTGGTGCCTGTGTCTGGGGAGTGGGGGGGTTCAGAGCTGGTTGTACAGTATAGGAGCCTGCGTTGGGGGGGGGTTGAGAGCTGCTCGTACACTGGACTCCTGGGTTGGGGGGGAGGTTTGGAGCTGCCTTGTGCACCTTTAGGGCTTGCATCTGGGGGGGGGTCGGGTGCTGGTTGTACACCTTTGGGGCCTGCCTCTGGGGAGGGAGCGTGGGGAGGGAGTTGCTTGTACACCTTTGGGGCCTGCCTTGGGGGGGGTTGGGGCATGTGCCTTGGGGGATGGGGTTGGGAGCTGCTTCTATGCTGTAGGGGTCTGGGTCTTGGGGGTTTGGGGCTGTTTGTACACCTTTGGGGTGTGCCTCTGGGGAGGGCGGGGAGTTGCTTGTACACCTTTGGGGCCTGTGTCTGGGGGGGGTTGGGGCCTGTGCCGGGGGGGGTGGGAGCTGCTTGTACACTCTAGGGTCCTCTGGCGGGCTTTGGAGCCTCCCTTTGAGGGGGGCAGTTGGGAGCTGGTTGTACACCTTTGGGGCCTGAGTCTGGGGCGTGGGGCTGGGCCTGGGGCCTGTGTCTGGGGGTGGGTCGTGGCCCGCTTGTAGACTTCTGCAGCCTGCGTCTGGTGTTTGGGGGCTTTTCTGTAGCGTTTGGGGCTTGCATTTTGGCTTTGGGATGTGTCTTGAGCTTCTGGGGCCTAGCTGTAGTGCTTGGGGCCTGCGTCTGGGGCTTTTCTGTAGCATTTTGGTCGCGTGTTTGTGATTTGGGGTCTGTATCCAGGGTTTTGCCTTTTTTGTAGTTTTCAGCTTCGTGTCAGTTTCTTTGTCGGTTTCCTGGGGTTGGGGCAGTTTGGGGTTTGGATCATTAGTCAGTGTCATTAGCGTCGGGGGGTTGATATGAAGGGTTAGGGTTGTGGTTAGAGTTGTTAGGGTTAAAGGGAATAAGGATTTTAGGGTAAGGGGATCAAGGTTGTGGGAATAAAAATGTTTTTGCACAGAGTTACGTTGTTTAGAGGGAAGGAAGGTGGTATCGAGATATGCTTGCAGTGAGAAGAAAGCTTACCAGACAACCTTGTGAAATGCAGACAACCAGAATCCTTAGAGCAATTGGGTGGAAATCACGGTGTAAGAAACATTACCACCTCAAAGAGGAAAACAGTCAAGGAAAAGAGAAAATTGACTTGTAACAGGCCAGCAGCTGTGTATTTTCAGTGAAGCACCGGATAGATCGTGAACCTGGATTACCCAGTCAATGGGGAAACTGGGGAGGGTCCTGGTCACCGAGAGGAAAAAAAAATTTATATTTATTGTGTTATGTTTATAGTGTTATGGAACTAGTAGGTAGTTTGTGGGACGCCTGCCATTGCAATCGTGAATAAAAATGCTACTTCACTGAGATTCTTGCCTGAGCCTATGTTATTGGTTACAGAGTGTTTCTAACAAGGTGTTAGGGTTTTAAGGTTTCAGGGCTAAGGCACTAGGGTTGGGTTTCAGGGTTAGGGTTTTCAGGGTTTAGGGTTAGGATTTTAAGGTTGTTAGGGCTGGAGGTATAAGGGTTAGGGTTTGGGGGTTAGTGTGTTAAGGTTTTAAAGTATTTTGTGGTTTTAGTGTTGATAGGGTTTTTAGGGTTAGGGTCTTAGGGTTTTAGTTATGGTCAGGTATTTAGGGTTAGGGTTTTAAGGTCTTAATGTTTTTTTTAAGGTTAGGGTCTCCAGGGTTAGGGCTTTGAGAATCTTTACTTTTTGGGTTAGGGTTTAGAGGGTCTTAATTTTTAGGGTTAGGGCTTTTAGGCGTAGGTCTAGTGTGGTAAATTTTATCGGGTTAGGACTGTAAGGGTTTTTAGGGTTAGGGTTTCTAGGGTTTTTTGGGGTAGGGGTTAGGGTTAGATCCGTGGGAGCCGTAGTGTTAGGGGTCAGGGTTCTTAGGGGTTAGGCCCAATATTAGGGTGGAAGGCCAAACTAAGAGGGTGGGAGCCCCCCCAAAATTGAAGGGTTGAAGCCCCAAGTTAGGGGAAGGAACGTCAAAATTGTGGGGTCCCCCAAAATTGCGCGGAAGAACTCTTAATATAAGGGGGAAACCCAAAAAACGAGGGTGGGGGACTCTAAAATTGGGGGGACCCCCAAAATCGGTTGTGTCCCCCCCAAAATTGGTTGTGTCCCCCCCAATTAGGGGAGGAACCCCCAGAATTGGGTGGGCGAACCCCCAAATTGGGGGGGAAGAAGACTTAAATGGAAGTGTGAAATTCCAGAATTGAATGTGGACCCCCTAGAGCAGTCTTCAGGGGTTTAGTGTGGTAAATTTTATCGGGTTAGGGCTGTAAGGGTTTTTAGGGTTAGGGTTTCTAGGGTTTGTTGGGGTAGGGGTTAGGGTTAGATCCGTGGTTGCCGTAGGGTTAGGGGTCAAGGTTCTTAGGGGTTAGGCCTAATATTAGGGAGGAAGGCCAAAATAAGAGGGGGGGAGCTCCCCCCAAAATTGAAGGGTTGAAGCCCCAAGTTAGGGGAAGGAACGTCAAAATTGTGGGGTCCCCCAAAATT